>NC_083403.1:74415899-75040899 GCF_020745735.1 Hemiscyllium ocellatum
TTTCATTCTGTCATGTCAGATGTGGCTCAGTCGTTAATACACTTGGTCTCACATGGTCTATGTTCAATCCCAGTTTAGGGCTTAAACACAAAAATCAAAGTTGACATTCCAGTGCAATTGTGACAAAGCATTTCACTGTCAGAAGGGCTGTCTTTCAGATGTGATGCTAAATCAAGGCCCCTATCTGCCTGCTCAAGTGGGTATAAAATACCCCATAGCACTATTTCATGGAAGAGCTGGGGAGTTATCCCTGGTGTCTTACATCATGGCTCCCATAAATCATGACTTTTGTTGTCGATTCAGCTGATATTGTGGCCAGACTATACTTATCTTAAGAAAAATATTAAAAAAGCATTCCTTTGAAATTAAATGAACATTTCTAAGGACAACTCCTTGGCAATGGTTTCTCTGCAGGAGTTAGTAACTCTTCTCACCTCACCAAAAACCTGACAGAAGCAGAGTCATTCAAACTTATGACTGGGGCAGATAAAAAATTAATTATCTTAACTAAAAGACTGGCTGAATCAGTGTACCAGATCTAGGATAAACCAGCACTTAACAAGGAAACTTGTTAAGAAATTTTGATTTGATTTAATTTATTATTGTCACGTTTACCAAGGTACAGTGAAAAGTATTATCTTACATGCTTTACTGGTCGATCATACTATACAAGTGCATCAGGTTAACAGAATAGTGCAGGATACAGTGTTAAAACTGCTGAGAAGGTGCAGAGTGAGATCAACATTAACATTCAAGACATCCATTCAAAAGTCTGATAACAGCAGGGAAGAAGTTTCCTTGAATCTATTTGTACATGTATACAAACATTTATATCTTCTGACCGACCGAAGAGGATAGAGGAAAGTATAATTGGGTGGGTGGGGTCTTTGATGATGTTAGTTGCTTTCCCAAAGCAGTGGAAAGTATAGATCTATAATTTCTTTCGTTCTTAGGAAGAGCAGTTGCCATACTACACTGTAATGTATCCAGATAAGATGGGTTCTATAGTGCATCTATAAAAAAATTGTAAGCATCTTTATGGATAAATAGAACACATTTTATGAAACATAGAAAATAGGCCTTTAGAGCCTCCTGCTCTACCATTCAATATGATCACGGCTGATCAGCCTACTTCATGCCCTGTTCCCATTAGCTGTGAACAGCCATTTTGTCTGGAAAACTCAGAAGCAATCATCTGAACACCATGAGCAAAGCATCTTGAAGCAGTCACCGGTGACAGAGGAAGGTATCCAGAACTTCTGTACTCAACCAGGCTACCAGGAACAACAACCTGAAGTGCTGTAAAGTTAAACAAAGGAGCTTACATTCACTTACAGGACCTGTTCTGCTCAATGCACTACAGAAATCATTGCAGCTGCTGAATCTGATTTTTTAACCCTTTCCTTCAGAAAGAAAATTTTCAAGCAAGCTATGCCTGTATCAGTTGTTGAGATTAATCTTATGTTTATCTTCATGTGTAACATTTATTCCTGGTTATTTTGTATCTGTATTTTAACTTTATCACATTTCACTTAAATAACTTTCAGCATTATCTCTGTAGTATATTAATCTTTTATCTTGCTTAAATCTTAAAAATGAGCTATTAGCTGTTTGTAAATTGAAACACTTGAATACTAAAAGAGAGCTACAAATGTGTTTATACAAATTCTTCTTTCACCACTCACTCTGAGGATATGCCTGGTGTGTAGTTGTGACATTTTCTTTCTCTTATTAATATGCAGCAGACGGAGAAGGCACACGCTATGTAAGGATTAAAGGCTTCCAGTGGTGCAGGGTGTCATTAACTGCAGGCAAATCACTTTGTGGGCGCCACATGTCAACTCTGAAATGTACTACAGACAAAGGAGCTCAACTTCCTTAATGTCCAGCTGATTTTCAAACATACACAAGTATGATATGGGTTCATGCTTGGCATTCTGGCAGCAGTTATGATGCCTTAGTTCTGCAGTGATTTTCTGTGGCATCTGCATCTGTGGCAAGCCAGAGGATGATTATTGGATGACAAGGGATTTCCACTGACCACATAACTCAAGACTCTGTTGCACAATTATGCATTCGTGGGCAATATGTTTATAATGAACATCCTGCTCCCACATAAAATGACCAGTGACTTGCTGAAATAGTATTTCCTCTGCTTGGATTCCTGCAGGAGTCTGCTGAGCATTTCTAAAGATCTGTAATTGTCTGCCATGTGTTGCACTGCCCTTATCACTGGTTATATGGTGAGTAGCTGAGGAGTCAGAGGGGGATGAGGAACAGGAAGAGAGGCGCAACAGGGCAAGCCCCATTCTGAATGTACTGCCTACAAACAAATCATCTAACTGCAATATCAGTAAAGACATCCCCAATTCCCCACCAATAAACAGTCTCAGTCCTTACCTCTGTCTGTCCCTGATCAACACACTGTCCACTTAGCCGCACCACGTAAGTAAACGCTAACACAAAATAAACAATTAAAACTAATTTATAATTTAAACCATGCCCTAGAGTGTACAATCATCAACTAATCACCCTTATACATTTCACATGCTTTTGCCTGCCTTTATGTTCCTATGCAATGCTTCTGCATTTGCTGGCAGAAAGTAGTTGACTTGAGACAAATTGCAGTTGTACTTGAGGTCGATCTTGAGCAACTCTGTGGCAGTTTCAGCACAGAAGACAGCAGGTTGGGCGGTCTGACTGGCAGACAATAACAAGGGTACTTACATTCTCACAGTGCTGGGAAAAAGAATGCAGCCATCCTCAGAAGGCTTGTATTCCACGGAGCCACTGTCTCTCCACCAGAGCAGCACCTCAACAATCGTTATAATCCATCGAAGGACAATTGCTTTAGATATCTGTGACCCACTGTAAACTTCTTCTAATGTTGGTATCCATGGCCATAACGGCAACAAAACCAATTTTGCGTAATCTGAGCTTGCACTGCAGCACTCAGATTTTGGACAGCTGCTGCTTGCATTGCAATCGAATGTGAGATATCAGCAATCAGTTGCTGCATCGTGGCTGCTTGAACAAACGTGCTCAGAGAGTAAGCCATGACCCCTAAGCTGGAGAGGATGGGTTTCTCTCATGACATCACACAAAATTGATGCCCAACTCTTCCACACTCCTAGGTATTATTTGCAAGCTTTCTGTGGCCTGCCAATGCACCTGCAACTTGCATATCCATCAGCTGTTTTCATATCTAACACATTGAAATTCTCAACTAAGTCATCCACAGCAGAAGTCCTGTGTGGCCTTGCCCTTTGGCACCTGTATTAGGTGTGTCCTTTGGCTGCAGCCTACTTGTGTGTCAGTGACACGTCACATGCAGATTCCTCCTGTATGGTAACCTGTAAACTTCCTGATAGTATCGCTATCTAAACTGGTGACTATGAGAGTGAAATCAATTGTTGATTTTTTTTTACCATCACTGCCTGGCAAGTCAACAGCTCTTGAACGCTGGAGAAAAGAAAGTCAATTTGGTAAGGCTGTGGTGTGGGAATAAAGGGAAGTACATGGGTCTGCTTGCACTACCTGCAGCTTTGCAAACAGAGGAGAAGGTTTCTCAATGAGTCAGCCCTGTCATCGGTCAAGTCATCATCCATAGCCACTCTAATAAGGGGCATACAGGGATATTGCTTCACCTGCAGAAAGCTCCTTTCTTCAGCAGTGTGCCAAATATTCTGTAAGAAAGAGGGAGGTCTGCTAGTGAGCATGGTACAAGTTGTGCTATTGGGATTGTCAAATCATTGAAGATGATAGGCCATGTTGAAGAAGTTGTTAATAAACAGCATGAACCTTGGCTTTATAAAAAGAGGCACAGAGTTCATAAGCAAGGAAGTTATGTTAAAATTTTCTAAAACACTGATTCGGCTTCAAATGGAGTAATGTAAGCACCACAATTTAGGAAGGATGTAGGGACTTTGGAGAGGGTGTAGAAAAGATTTACTGGGATAAAAGGCTTCAGTCAAATGGATAGACTGACAAATCTTGCATTGTTCTCTTTAGAAAAGAGAAGGAACTTGATAGGGTTACTCAATATTATGACCAGCCTATAGGGAGGAGGTTGGACAAAATAGTACCCGATAGTAGAAGGATCAAAGTCTAACGGGCACATCTTTAACATAATTGGCAAAAGAAGCAATGGTGGCATAAGAAAGGTTTTTCACCCAGTGAATTAATAAAATCTGGAATATACTACCTGAGAATGTGACTTGGCTGATTAAATTGTGGCTTTCCAAGGAAATTAGATAAGCAGCTAAACAGAAAACATCTGCAGCGAAAGAGCAGTTAGTGAATCTAGCTCTTACAGAGAAATATGATGGGCCAAATAGTTTACTTTTCTGCTGTAACCATTTATTTTCTAGTGCAATAGCTGGCAGTGTGCGATATGGATCTGACATTTGCAGATGTCCTCGTTTAATGACCGTAAACGAAATCTATAGCTGTTAGGTATGGTGTGATTAATAGAGGTTGTTGCCGGTGTATAATGTGAATGTGATGCATTGAGCAGTTACTGAGGCCAGTGGTGCAGTTGTAGGGGAATGGCTTTGACATTGTATTCACAGACCTTGAGCACTCATTTAAGATCATTGAAAGTCTTGCTGTTCTGCATTCAAGTTCTTGGGACCAGCCTCTTGAAATTAACCACTACAACAATTTTCTCCCATTGCCTCTTGCTTCTCTATGGATGAGTCTCGAACACACTGTCTTCCATGATAATACTAATCATTTGACTTACCTAGATATGAATCATTAGTAAAAGACACGTTCTTCAGTTGAAATGCACCTTGCTTTTGAGAGGTGGCTTGGCTTTAAGTCGTGCGCTCACATCTCATGACTTATGATCCTTTGCTGCAGCATTCAGTCATGTGCCAGTGCAGTTAGTATTCGCTGCACTTAGCAGGTATGTTAGTTAAAAGGCATCAAAAAGCTAGCTCTATATCAGAAGCACCAAATTAACTGTGCATTATGTTTACCATAATGTGTGCTTTTGAAATTTGTCCTCATTACATTGGGAGAAGGACCATCCAATTTGCAAGGATACCACCATGAATTCTCTGAATCGAGTATAAAACAATAAACGCTCTGTCCATTGAGTGTATCTTGAACCTTTGACCTTGAAATGGGATTATGAACGCTCTGAGTCTGGAGTGAGTGGTGAACACAGTAAATGCTATTATTGATCTAAATCGCACAGGAAGAGCAAAATCACAAGAAGTGAATTTTATTGCAAGGTCTGATTTACAAGTAATATTAAATATTAACTTATACGACTGAACCTCAAACAAGGCCTAAAAAATCACAAAACCTTAACTTCAGAAAGAAAGTCTTCTGTTTATGTTGTCGCCAAAGAGCCCTGATCACTGTACGTTTAGGTCAATGTGACAGAAATACAAACCAGCAAAAAGACTTCCTGAATATTTCATTAAGTACACTGTAAAACAACTGCACTTCAGTAAAAAGAACTAGTTGTAAGAGTAGCTTTGAATGATGATACAATAAAAATAATTTTGCAGAAAACCTTCACATTATAAACAAGTTATGCAAATTAGAATATTTTTCTTTATCTAGTATCACCGGATAGCAGCAGTTAAACGTGCTCCAAATGTAGATTACTTGGCATTCGTAACATTGCAAAAAATAATACAGGTTGGAGCCAGGGTGTAACACATTGCAACAACAAAAGTAGTAACAAATTAGATCAGAAGAAGGATAAGAGCTTCTGACACTATATCAGGCTACAAATGGTTATCACATGTTCTACATTGTACCATAGCAAAATGGCTAAGCGTAGTGGGTCTTTGTCGGCATTTTCACTGTTTACTTGTTCTTGTCACTACCCTGGCCACTGTCCAATGAAAATGCTTCGGAAGGCCAGTTCCAAGCAAGCTAAGTGGGCCACAATCTGCACAATATATTTTCCAGGAAAATAACCTTAAATCAGAGAACACTCAGGTGGGACATTTTGATATACGTTTGGAACTACAGGAAATACATTTAAAATTAGAAAACCCCATTAAATATGAGGTATTTAGCGATCTCCATCTGCTTCCTTTGCCCAAATTAATTTGGCTTAACAATCCAACCTCAAGTTTCAATGGGCAGTGCAGGTGTATAAACATTGCGTAGGCTTCAAAAAAAAATCAGCCTGCACCAGAGCTAAATTCCATCATATCCTGGTTAACTTAATAAAGAGATGCATGATTTTTTTTAATCATTCGTGGGATGTGGGCACTGCTAGCTGGGTCAGCCTTTACTGCCCATGCCTAAATTTCCTGAACAAAGTGGCGGTGAGCTGTCCACTTGAACTGCTGGAGTTTATGTGGTGTAGGTAAACCCACTTTGTCATTAGGGAGGAAATTCTAAGAATTTGACCCAGTGACAAGAAAAGGAACTGCAATATGTTTCCAAGTCAGGATGGCGAGTGCCTTAGAGGGGAACTTGTAAATGATGGTATTCCCATGTACCTGCTGCCCATGCCCTTCTAGGTGGAAGTGGTCATGGGATTAGATGGTAATGTCTAAGGAGCATTGGTAATTTGCTACAGTGCACCTTGCGGACAGTATTCCCTGCTGACACTCAGTATCAGTGGTAGAGGGAGTGGATATTTGTAGATGTGATGCCAATCAAACTGGATGCTTTGTCCTGGATGGTGTCAAGCATCTTGACTGTTGTTGGAGCTACACTCATTCAGACAAGGGAGTATTCCATCACACTCCTGACTTGTGCCTTATAGATGGGGGTCAGGCTTTGGGAGTTAAGTGGTGAATTACTCACTGCAGTATTCCGAGCCTCTGACCTGCTTTTGTACACACGATATTTATATGGTTAGTCCAGTTCAGTTTCTGGTCAGTGGTAACCTCTGGAATGTTGATAATGTGGGACTCATTCAATGCCATTGAATGTAGGCAGAATTTTTCCAATGGGCATGATCATTGCCTGGCATTTGTCTCGTGTGAATGTTACTTGCTACATTTCAACCCAAGAGGAGAAAGTGAGGTCTGCAGATGCTGGAGATCAGAGCTGAAAATGTGTTGCTGGAAAAGCGCAGCAGGTCAGGCAGCATCCAAAGAGCAGGAGAATCGACGTTTCAGGCATGAGCCCTCATTCCTGAAACGTCGATTCTCCTGCTCTTTGGATGCTGCCTGACCTGCTGCGCTTTTCCAGCAACACATTTTCAGCCCGCATTTCAACCCAAGCCTGGATATTATCAAGGCCTGATTGCATTTGGACATGACTGCCTTCAGTCTCTGAAGAATCACAAATGGTGCTGAACATTTTGCAATCACCGGTGATTTTTCCCACTTCTGACCTAGCAAAATACTCTACCTGACCTTGTTCATTTATTTTTCATTAAATGCAATTGAAATATACGGCAGAATAGAATAATGTCATGAACAGTAGATGCATAAAGATGTTCCAAATTTTAAAACCTTTTTTTAAAGAGCTGCAACAACTTTTAAAATGGTTGACAACATGCCAGGTGAGTTTGGTGATATGAACTCCAGACAGACCTAAAACTCAGTCCAACTCCTCACTAATATATAAGCAATCCAGCCACTTGTGAAACTCATAAGTTCTTTTGTTAAAGGTAAATTGTAAACAAGTAGGACTATGATGCATCAGTTGAGTCAACTTCCTGCCTCACCACAGTCAATAGAAATGTGGAAATTCAGTTGGTATTGTATGAATACCAAATTGGTCTTTTTGACATTTCATTGTATTGTGATGGTTCCTTATCTCAAAAACTCAGAGCATGAAACCATAAAGCAGGATGTATAATGACCGAATTTGGAAAAGGATTTTAGACTCATAATAGTTGGGATGGTTAAAAAAGCCATGTTTACTTGCTACAAAGATTAGCAGAGTAGCTGCTTCAGTGATTTCAATGAAGTCGGCCACATGGACCTTATAGAATATGAATTCACTGAATGGACTATTAATCTGGTACCATCAGGGAGCCATGACTGACAGATAAAACCAGGAGTGTTAGAGGTTCTGTTCACTCTGACAGCCGGCTCTGAGGGAGCTGGATCAGTGTCAAGGATGCTCCATGCATAAGTAAAGAATGACTTGGAGATGGGATACTGGCCTTTGTAGAGTTATTTCAGAATCTATGAGAGAAAAGCACACTCCTAAATAAATTCACTTGCAACTGTTTTCTTTGATTTGGAGTAATAATTTCTGGTATCATGTTGTTATTTGGGAAGCTTGACTCATTCAATCCTGCCACTGAAGGCTGGGCTCAGTATATGTAAAAGAATGTGTTTTTTTTCTGGGAAAATGACATTGGAGCAGATGAAAAGCAACAAGTAATTCTCCTAACAGTTTGTGGACCTGTAGATTTTTCAGTTATTAGGAGCTTAACTTTCCCTGAGGCATCAGATACTAAAATCTTTCAAGACTTGATGGATTTAGTTCAGGAATATTATGGCCCGAGCCTCTTCTAATTCTGAGATGCTATCAGTTTTACTTGGCAATTCAAGACAGGGCAATCCGTGTTGGGATTTTTGACAAGGTTACAACAACTGGCAGAGGCATGTGATTTTGGTTTAACCCTCAATGAGAATGCTGAGAGATTGTTTGGTAGGTGGGATTAATGATGTAACCATGCAAAAACACTTACTAGCTGAAGCCCAACTGAACTTCAAACAGGCACTGCAACTGGCTTTATCATTGGAAAATGAGGCAAGTGGAGTATATGAGTTGCAGGGTATTCTGATGGAAGTGGACACTTTTGCCAGTCCAACTGAGCTTGAGGAACACCCCTTGAGTGAAGGCAATTGTATAGCCTCACTCAGAAGACACCCCTGAACAGAGGGACTCTCAGTCAGCCCACAGCAAAACTCCAAGACAAAGCCAAGGCTCAGCAAATGGTTAAAATTTTCTCCAGGATCTGAACTGGCAAGGCTTTGTATTTGTATGCAGTATGCAGACTCAAGGCAGCAAACCAGACTAACTAGACCTAAACTGAGTAAGAGCACTCATATGCTGGTATTGAAGAGAGTACATACCATGGAAAGTCCACCTACATCTGATTTGGAACTGTTGAAGTGCTTAGCAATATCCAAATCAGAACCAATCAAAATAAAAATCTGATTAAACGGTCACCAGCTTCTAATGGAGGTTGATACCAGTGTGGCCTTTCAGTGATCGCAGAACCAGTTTTTACCAAAGTTTGCACTGGACTCTAACCCTTAGGTTGTCACAAGACCTTGGCTAGACTGAGAAGATATACCAGGGAACCTTTACAGATTTAGGACACAATTTCAATTCCAGTGTCTTAAGAGAAGAAGTTGATGCATTTACCACTGATTGTAGCAAAAGGCTCAGGCCCAAACTTGATGGGGTGAGATTAGTTGAGAAAGATTCACCTAGACTAGCTCAACATTTCTCCATTAGAAAATGGCTGTCTGACTGAAGCACCAACTGAGTACCTGGAGGTTTTTCAGGAGGGTCTAGAGACTCTCAAAGGAGCCATAGCCACCTTGCTTGTTGACCAGAAAGCAATTTCACGATCTGTAAGGCTCAGCCTTACATGCAAAAGTAGAAGCAGAAATTAGAAGCCTGGAAGGTGAAAGAATCATCAAACCAGTCCAGTTTGTGGAATGGGCAACACTGGACATACGAATTGTGAAGCCCAACAGGTCAGTTCACCATTGTGGAGATTTTAAACAAATGGTAAACTGCTCTTCACAACTGGAGAAATAATCAGTCTCTCACATAGAGGATTTATAGGCAATGCTGACAGGGAACACTGTCCTTCACGAAGAGCTGAATATAAGCCATGCGTATGTGCAATTGGGATTAGATGATGATTCTCAGAAGGATGCTACAATTAATACCCATCACGGTTTACACCAATACACAAGACTGCCATTGTGAGTATCATCAGCCTGTGCAATTTGTCAATGGATGATGAAGAACATTTTGCAAGGTCTAGCTCAGGTTGCCATTTATCTAGAGGAGCACTTAAAGACACAGTCCTTAGGTATTTCTCCCAGGTGACCCACTTGAACTGCAGAGTTGACCAGTTGGAATGTAAAATGAGGGCGATCATAAGTGCCCTTGCTGCCACATCTGTACTGAAGCTTAGGTCTTTTCTTGGGCTGGTGAATTATTACAGAGTGTTCATACATAACCTGGCCTCCATCCTGGCACCTTTACATCAACACTTAAAAAAGGGTCAGCTTTGTAAATGGTCACATTTCCAAGCCATAGCTTTCATGGAAGTGAAGAAACAACTAACATTCTCTAAGGTATTGGCACACTATGATCCCAAGTGACATGTGGTATTGACATGCAATGCTTCCCCATATGGCATCAGGATAGTATTAGCTCATAGATGGCCCGATGAAGAGGTTTGGTCAAGAGCATATGCATCCAAAGCTTTGGCTAATGCAGAGTGCAAATGTACCCAGATAGAAGGAAGGTTTGGCAATCGTATTTTGAGTCAGAAAGCTCCATTAATACCTTTACAAATGTAAATTTGTAATAATAGGAACCACACACCCCTGCTGGTTGCCTTAAAGAGGACAAAGTAGTGCCACCCATAGCTTCAGACCAAGTTCAGTGATGGGCTCTATTACCATATGCATGCAATTACAAGTTGGAACACTATCCAGGTGGCCAAGTAGCGAATGCGATGCATTGAGCCACCTCCCACTGGTAGATACATCACCAGCGGTACCTTCCCTGGAAGATTCTGTAACAGTTTTATGTTTTGGGGGCACACTGACACTCACAGCTGACAATATCAGACTTTGGACACAGAAAGACCCAATCCTGGCAAAACTGAAACAGCTGGTGGTGATGCGTGAAGCCAAAGGGCCATCACATTTGGAATTAGAACCTTTGTGGACTCGAAGACCTCACAGTAGAGTACAGCATATTGTTATGGGGATCAAGAGGGATTGTCCTGAGCAAAGGTCACTACCAGTTACTGGCTGAATTCCACCAGGTTCATTCAGGAGTTTCTAAAATGAAGACATTAGCAAGACATTATGTCTGGTGGCTGGGTTTGGATGCAGATATAGCCGCATTGTTGGGGTAGTGCCCAGAGTGCCAACAAGGATAAATTACCACCAGCCATTATCGTGGAAATGGTTGGGCAAACCCTGAATCAGTTACACTTCAACTAAGCAGGTTCTTCAATGGGTTCTTAGTCATTGTGGACACCCAGCCAAAGTGGCTGGACATGCACAGAGTTCATTCCTCAAACACTAACACGATGATCGAAAAACTGCACATATCTTTTGCAATACACAAATTCCCAGAAGTGTTGGTGACAGATAATGGGCCATCGTTTACCAGCAGGGAATTTGAGTATTTCCTAACGTCGAATGGTATTCAACGTATAAGGACAGCTCCACGCCATCCATCACCCATTGAGCTGGCAGAAAGAACAGTCCAAACTTTGAAGGCAGGCTGAAAGAAACAGCCTATAGCTGCTAATGGGGAGAAGAATCAGCACCAGGTTAAAGATGAACTTCCTGGACCAGGTGGGATGGGTGGTAGGGGGGCTGGGGTTGGAGGTTGGTGGTGAAATGGCTTCACAAAGGTCAATGCCGGACACAAGACAGAGACGGTTTACTTCAGGGGACAAAGTTTGGTGTAGGAACCAAGGGAATGGCCCTTCATGGGTAAGAAGAATGGTCAACATGAGATCAGGTCCAGTGACATATGAGGTATGACAGTCCTGAACAAGCATATGGACCATATGAAAGCTGCAAACTCACCAACAATATGAGAGCAAATGTGCCCGGCTCTTCAACATCCTTTCTGATTGTTCTAGCTTCTATGGGCTCTCCCTGTCTGTCAAGTTTGAAGAGACCTTGTAATCTGAGATGGACATGGTGGATGTCACCTTTGCCACCTGAAGAAGAGAATGAATTTCTTCCAAGAATCTTCAGGCACAAGAGGCTCGTTACTGTGCGTTACATGCTGCCCACATCAGAGGCAGAATTGGATGAACCTGACCCAGTGTTAAAATGCCCCAGGAGCAACTACAAAACAAAAAGAACTGACCTATGTCCTCAGACTTACAAGGGAAGGGATGTTGTGATTGTAATGAGGTCAGCCAGGTAGCCCTCATAGAATATGAGTTCCCTGTTTGGGGCTGTTAATCTGGTCCAATCAGGGAGCTCGAGCTGACAGCTAAGTATCAGACATGGTGTTCACTCTGAAAGCTGACTCTGAGGGAACTGGGTCAGTGTCACGGACTCTTCATTTGTAAATAAAGGCTGACTTGGTGATGGAATAATGGCCTCTGTGGAGTTATTTCATGCTTAGATGTGGGAAACACAATACATGGAACCATCAGAGAAAGTAGCAAAAAGAAATTAAATTTGCTGCAAATAAACTCTTCAGACAATGTAAAATATCTGTTCCTTGAAAGTATAAGTAAGATTCTCCCCAACCTGTTCCAACTTCAACTTCACCTGAAAATTGATCTCTCAGCAATTCAACGACAAGACAACTTACAGTTTTCCAAGAATCCCCTTATTTCACAAGACCCCACCTTTAGCAAAAGCATCAATTTAGGAGAGAATTTGCAGGCCTGTTGTATGGGTGGAACATTGTGTAACACCTCAGGGGATGTGCATGATGTTTAATAATCCTTGCTTGTAAGCTCATAAAGTACATAATTTAAATCGGAACAAATCTTGTAAAAGTCTCTGATCCCAGACATTAATAACTCACATTAGTTCCATCTGTGACAGTAGGATGATTTTACAAATCCAGCAGCAACCATGAGGTCATATGATATTTAGAAATGGGGAGAGCTGTTTGACTCACTCTAATGCTAATTGGGCAGCAGGGTGGCTCACTGGTTAGCACTGCTGCCTCAGAGCACCAGGGACTCAGGTTTGATTCCAGCCTTGGGCAACTGTCAATATGGAGTTTACATGTTCTCCCTGCATCTGTGAGGATTTCCTTCAGGTGCTCTGATTTTCTCCCACTGACCAAAGATGTGCAGATTAAGTGGCTTGGCCATGCTAAATTGCCTCTAGTATCAAAGGATGTGCAAGCTCGGTGGATTAGCCAATTCTTTTTCAAAAATATACCTTATTCATAAAATACTTTGATGGGCTGTACAGTTGGACATGCCATACATATGTAAACATTTCATTTCTTTGCATACTAAAACAGAGTAGTCATTCCTATTTACAGGTCTGTACAATTACATTTTTAGCTGAGGTGTCAGCAGAGGCCACATGACTGCGTGGGCCCCCTGTTCTTCTTTGGCAGACAGACGTTACACAGTGGTCTTTCCCCACCGCGCCTTGGCGGCAGTTGCCCCAAGCTTCAGCGAGTCCCTCAACACGTAGTCCTGGACCTTGGAATGTGCCAGTCTGCAACACTCAGTCGGGGTCAGCTCCTTCAGCTGGAAGATCAACAGGTTTTGGACCGCCCAGAGAGCATCCTTCACCGAGTTGACAATCCTCCAGGCACAGTTGATGTTCGTCACGGTGTGCGTTCCGGGGAACAGGCCATAGAGCACGGACTCCCGTGTCACGGCACTGCTCGGGACGAACCTCGACAAACACCACTGGATTCCTCTCCAGACTTCTTCTGCGTAGGCACATTCCAGAAGGAGGTGTGTGACAGTCTCGTCCCCCCCGCAGCTGCTTCGAGGGCAGCGTGCGGTGCAGCTGAGAGTCCGGGCGTGCATATAGGATCTCACAGGCAGAGCCCTTCTCACCACCAGCCAAGCCATGTCATGGTGCTTGTTGGAAAGTTCTGGCAATGAGGCATTCTGCCAAATGGCTTTGACAGTCTGCTCAGGGAACTGCTTGATAGGATCCGCCCTCTCCTTTTCCCGAAGGGTCTCAAGGACACTATGTGCTGACCACTTCCTGATGGACTTGTGGTCAAAGGTGTTTTTCTTCATAAACTTCTCCACGAAGGACAGGTGATACGGAACGGTCCAACTACTTGGAGCGTTCCGCAGCAGCGAGGCCAGGCCCATCCTTCGCAACACCAGGGACAGGTAGAACCTCAGTACGTAGTGACACTTGGTGTTTGCGTACTGGGGATCCACGCACAGCTTGATGCAGTCACACACAAAGGTGCATCAAAAGTGGAAGATGGCCCGGGTGACTGCAGTGGCACAGGTTCTGGGAATAGGCCAGACCTGTGCCACGTATAATAGCAATGACAGTGCCTCACACCTGATGACCAGGTTTTTTCCCGTGATGGAGAGCGACCGTAGCCTCCATCTGCCCAGTTTCTACCTCACTTTGCTGATATGCTCCTCCCAAGACTCGGCGCATGCCCCAGCCCCCCCGAACCAAATACCCAGCACCTTCGGGTGGTCGGTCCTGTCGGTGAAGGGGATCGAGGATTGGTCGGCCCAGTTCCCGAAGAGCATGGCCTCGCTCTTGCCTCAGTTTATCTTGGCCCCCGAGGCCTGTTTGAACTGGTCACATATGCACATGAGTCTGCGCACGGACAGCAGAACTGAGCAGAAAACGGCGACGTCATCCATGTACAGGGAGGCCTTAACCTGCAGACCCCCGCTGCTAGGAATAGTCACCCCTCTCAGGCTCGCATCCTTCCTGATGGACTCGGCAAATGGCTCTATGCAGCACACAAACAAGGCAGGAGAGAGAGGGCAGCCCTGCCTGACTCCAGATCTGACTGGGAAGCTATCTGATTCCCATCCATTGATTGAGACTGCACTGACAATGTTGGTGTAGAGCAGTCTGATCCATTTGCAGATTCCCTCCCCAAAGCCCATTTTGGAGAGAACATCTCTTATATACCTGTGTGATATCCTGTCAAAGGCTTTCTCCTGGTCCAGGCTGATCAGGCAGGTGTCCAACCCTCTGTCCTGCACGGAGGCGATCGTATCCCTGAGGAGTGCGAGACTCTCAGCGATCTTCCTGCCCGGCACAGCACAGGTTTGGTCAGGGTGAATCACCGACCCCAGAGCAGACCTGACTCGGTTGGCGATTACCTTTGACAGAATTTTGTAATCCGCATTCAACAGTGAGATTGGTCTCCAATTTTTGAGTTCCTCCCTCTCCCCCTTCCGCTTGTAGATGAGGGTGATGATGCCTTTCCTCATGGATTCACTCATGGTACCTGCCTGAAGCATACTGACATACACCTCCAGCAGATCCTGGCCAATCGAGTCCCACAGACCAGAATAGAGCTCGACCGGTAAGTCGTCGCTTCCGGGAGTTTTATTATTTTCGAAGGACTCGAGGGCCTTGGTCAGCTCGTCGAGAGATAGCGGCTGCTCCAGCCTCTCGCGTGTTCTGTCGTCTAAGACCTCCGTGATACAGTATAGGAACGACTGGGAGGCCGCACTGTCGGTCAGCTTCGAGTCATACAGACTGGCATAGAAGGATTTACTGATCCTCATGACGTGAGCCTGAGATGACGTTATCGAACCACCTTCTTCCTTCAGGCTGCTGAGCACAGAGCTCTTTTTGTGCACCTTCTGGAAGAAGAAACATGAGCACGTCTCGTCCTGCTCCACCGAGCGGACCCTGAACTGGAAGATTATCTTGGAAGCCTCCGAGGCAAAGAGCGAGGCTTGCTGGCCCTTCACCTCCTTGAGGTCCTCCGTGACATCGACCCCCATCGTCTCCAGCAGGAGCAGAGTCTGCATACTTTCCTGGAGCGGGGACAGTTTTCCCTGCCTCTCTCTTGCCTCCTGAACACCTTTGAGGATGAAGAACCTCTTGATGTTCCCTTTTACTGTTTCCCCCCGGTTCGCTGGGGACTCAAAGAGGGGCTTCCCGGTTCTCCAACCTGCGTAGTCCCTCTTCAACTCCTCAATGTTTCCCAGGGTCAACAGCTTTGTGTTCAGCTTCCACGTTCCCTTACCACCCGCTGCTCATCCTGTAGGAAACAGTCGGCCAGCAGGAGGTAGTGGTCAGAGAAGAATGTCGGCTTGACGTCGATGGATCTGACCGAGAGCGCTCGGGACACAAACAGGTAATGTATCCTTGAGAGGATAGATCCGTTTGCCCGTGACCAGGTGTATCTACGCTGTGCTCCGTCTGCAGGGGTGCTGAAGACGTCATGCAGCTTGGCATCTTTTACCGTGTCCATCAGGGCTCTGGACATGGCGTCCAGTTTACTGTCCCCCCCGCCGGATCGTCCATCTGCATCAATGATACAGTTGAAGTCTCCGGCCAGAATGACCAGCCTGGACATAGGCAGCAACAGTAGAAGCTGCTGCAGGACGGCTAACTGTTCACTCTTACCCACTGGGGCGTACACATTAATCAGTCTCAGGGGACCATTCCTGTACATGACATCGGTGACAAGAAGGCGCCCGCCCACCACCTCCTTAACCTCGGAGATGGTGAAGTTGCCTCCTCGCAACAAGATACCCAGGCCGGAGGCGCGGCTATCGTTGCCTCCCGACCAAACTGACGGCCCATGGGCCCACAAGCTCGACCATCTCCTGTAGCTGCTGAGGTGAGATATCCCACACTTCTGCAGAAACAGACGTTGGTCAGGAAGGCCATCGTAGAAACACATCGCGTAGCCAATTTGATGCTAAGCACATTGATGTTGGCAATTTTTAACCCCATTTTAACAGGTTACAAGTTAACAGTGTCCATTTGCTGCCTATCTTGCCCCTCTGGGGTAGCTGTGTGCATCCCCGTGGTGACGGCAAACTGCTGGACCCTCCCAGGGCTGAGGTAGCTGTCCAGCTCCACGCTGGAGCCATTTCCCCACTCTGGTGTCTTCGTGTCAGGCCCAGGGTCCGCACAGTCCAGTTCTCTGTCCAGCAGCGGGGCTGTCACAGGACCGCTGCTCCCAGTTACCTGGAGCTGTGGGCTGGTGGGTACCTCTTGTTCTCACTGGGTGAGGGGAGGCCTTTCCCCGTCCCCTCAGAGGGATCGTCTTTTCCTGCTTGGGAGGTGCTGCCCTCCTTTCTCCCCACGGCGCTCTGTCTCTTCCTCTGGTGACGACCCTCCTTGCGCCCATCCTCATCGTCGGAAGAGCTGCCTGTATCCTCGTCTTGTAGGTGTCGCTTCCCCCTTCGCTGGGTGGCTTTGGGGCCCTTGAGAGGTTTCCTCTTCCTGCTTTTGACAGTAATCCAATCCTCTGCCTCCTTCTATCCCTCCTCTTCCATTTCCTCCTCCTGTCTTGAAGGAGCTTGGATCAGCTGCTGCATCTCCCCACTGTCTGCCGTCTGCTCCGCTACAGCCTGCCCTCCCTTCTGGATGCCTCCAGACACCATTCCCGTGTTGTTTTGTGGCACCTTGCTGGTTTTAGTTGGTCCACAGCTCGTGTTGCCACCTCCAGCCATCTGTGTGTAGGTGGCGACTCCTCGTCTTGGGCAGGCCTTGTACCTGTGGCCCGCCTCTCCGCACAGATTACGGTTCTTGGCCTCCTTACATTCCTTGGTCAGGTGGCCTTCCTGCTTGCAGTTTCAACAGACGGTCGCCTTACAATCCGCCGCCATGTGGCCTGACTGCCCGCAGATTCGGCACACTTTTGGCTGCCCTGCATATGTCAGGTAACCTCTCCTTCCTCCGATGGCAAAGCTGGAGGGTGGGTGGAGGATGTTCCCACTAGCATCAACCCTCAGGGTTACCCCGTCCTGTCATTTGTTGGTCCAGATCCCAAAAGGATCGACCACATCGGTACTCTCTCCCTCGACCTGGACATATCTTCTCAGGAAAGTCAGGACATCTGCTGCTGGGACGTGAGGGCTGTACATCTGGATTGTTACAACATGACTCCACTGTGCAGGAAGCACACACAACAGGACTGCCGACAAGATGGAGAACAGAGGACTGCCGACAAGATGGAGAACAGGTGTCCCTTCCTTCTCCTTGAATTCTTCACGCTCCTGAAGGTCGCAGGGAAATCCTGCAGGCAGTACACGTCCGCTGCTTCAAACCCGCAGCACTCCAGCAAAGTCTTCTTCACGAACTCCATCCGATCGACCGGTGTGTGCTCCTCCACCTTCTTCACAGTCACCCTGACTGTGTTGCGAATGTTCCGGTCAGGGCTACGAGCGGCTGCTGAGGCCATTGCTCTGCGGTTGGCTGGTACTTGAATTGGCGTTAGGCCGAAGCCAGCACAAAGATCCACTAAGAGCAGGTCAGCACAACCAAACGATCCTCCAACGTTCAATCACGATCCAGCGATGATCTCCAGCAGCTCCGACAACTCGCAACATGATCCCCGTGGTTTCTCCCCCTCCAGCACACATCCGCTGCATCGAACCTGCAGCACTCAAGCAGAATCTCTTCCTCTGGTCCTCAGGAACTACACATATTTCAAGCCAAAAGGCCGAGAAGCCGTGGATTAGCCATGGGAAATGCAGAGTTACAGAGACTTACCATTAAGTGTATAAGACCTGCGCTGCTTTGCCTTACCAAAATACAACACCTCACATTTATCTAGTTTAGACCCCATCTACCATTCCTCGGCCCATCAGCCCATCATTTCAAGGTCCCATTGTACTCTGAGATAACCTTCTTCACCATCCACCACCGCCAATTTTGATACTATCTGCAAACTTACTAAGCATACATCCTTTGTTCACATCCAAATTATTTACATAAATGACAAAAAGCAATGGAGCCAATAACAAACCTTGCTGCACATTGCTGGTTACAGGCCTCCAGTCCAAAAGACAACCCTTCATAATCACCCTCTGTCTCTTATCTTCAAGCCAATTTTGTATTCAAGTAGCTAGGTTTCCCTGGGATTCCATATGACCTAACTTTGCTAACCAGTCTACCATGCAGAACCTTGTGAAATGCTGTGCTGAAGTCCTTATCGACAATGTCCACCACTTTGCCTTCATCAATCTTCATAGAGTCGGACAGCATAGAAACAGATCCTTTGGTCCAACTAGTCCATGCCACCATATTCCCAAAGTAAGCTAGTCCTACCTGCCTATGATTGGCTCATATCCCTCCAAATCTTTCCTATTCAAGTAATTATCCAAAAGTGTTTTAAACGTTTTAACTATCTGCATCCACCACTTCCTTTGGCATTCATTCCACACACTAACCACTGTCTGTGTAAAAAGGTTGCCCTTTATGTTCCTTTTAAGTCTTTCACCTCTCACCTTAAAAATACACTCCCTAGTCTTGAACACCCCTACCACAGGGAAAAGACCCTTTGTTCTTCAAAAGCTTTACATATGAGGAATGTTGGAGGACTCTGGGTTTATACTTGATGGAGTACAGAAGGATGAGGGGGGATCTAATTGAAACATACAGAATACTGACTGGCCTGGACAGAGTAGATGTTTGGAAGCTGTTTCCATTAGTAGGACAGACTAGGACCCAAGGGCACAGCCTTAGAGTAAAGGGAAGACCTTTCAGAGCAGAGATAAGGAGAAACGCCTTGAGCTAGAGAATGGTGAATCTATGGAGTTCATTGCCACAGAAGGTTGTGGAGGCCAGGTCATTAAGCATATTTAAAACTGTGATAGATATATTCTTGAGTATCAAGGGGATCAAGCGTTTTGGGGAGAAAGCGGGAGAATGAAGTTGAGAAACATATCAGCCATAATTGAACAGTGGACCAGACTCAATGGGTTGAATGGCCCAACTTCTGCTCCTATATCTTATGGCCTTACGGTTTTATGCCCTTATAATTTTATAAACTCTGTAAGGTCACCCCTCAACCTCCCATTCTCCAGTGAAAAAATTCCCAACCTGTCCAGCCTATTTGGGGTAGATTAGCAACCGATGAATTTAACCCCAATATGTGTGAGGGGGTGCACTTTGGAAGAGGGAGCAAGACAAGGAAGTACTCAATGAATGGCATGTCACAGGCTGAGGGGGGACCTGACTGAGGTGTATTAGATTATGAGGGAATGGATAGGATGGATAGAAAGCAGCTGGTCTCCTTAGTTGAAGGTTCAATAACAAGGAGGAATAATTTGAAGGTGAAAAGCAGGAGAGTTTGAATTAGAAGTTGAGGAATTTCTTTCACCCAGAGTAAAAAGTATTAAATGAGCACTTGCAATTTTCTATCATCCAAGGCAATGGGACCAAGGACCAAAGTTTTGTTTGTCGGTGCCAACTCAATGGACTGAAGGGCATCTTTTATACTGTGTGATTCTAGGATTCTATGAAATCTCAATGCAGAAATTAGAACAGGTATCCAGCAATTCAACTCACTACTTGCACCAAATGACCTCCAAGTTGGACACCAAATACCAACATCTCAGTGCACACTCCATGGGCACCAACCTCACATATTGCATTGTTCATGGTTACTGGCACTCAGTGTGAGCCAACCTCTGCGAACATTCGTAGCACACCTCTAATCCACTTATAGTATGCTTCTGCACTTCAGTGATGAACCTCTGGCTCCACCAGCAACTATCATTGTAATGCTGCAGCAAGGACACTGTGCGCTCAGCGACGTGCACCCACCTCAAGGACTGGACCAGGCTGCTAGAGTGCTCATTCATTGTGAACCTACCTGGATGTTCACAGCATTCCTATTGTGAATTACCTTGCCTTTGTGTGCTTTACTGCCAGAGCCAAAGTTACTGGCCTCATATTACTTTTGTTTTGCTTTGCCTTTTAATGCAGACACAAAGCCAGGAAGCGTGACATGACTGTCAGCAATTCTTGGTCAGGTTCAGGGGAATAGCCTTCAGCACGGGATCCCAGCACAATAAGTCAAGGGCAGTCTTCGATATTAGTCTAGGGCTTAGACATGGTTAGTCAGCCCCTAGAGGCACTCAGAGTCATGCTGCTCATCATGTAAGGGGTGAAGAGCCATATTTCAGGAAGGCCACAATCCATCTTGACTCTTTCTACCATTGAGGAACATGATGCTTCAGTGGTTAGCACTGCTGCCACACAGCACCAAGGAGCTGGGTTCAATTCCAACCTTGGGTTACTGTCTGTGAAGTTTGCGTATTGTTCCCATACCTGCATGGTTTTCCTCTGGATGCTCCAGTTTCCTTTCGCAGTCCAAGAATATACAGGTTAGGTGGCTTGGCCATGCTAAATTGCCCATACTGCCCGGGGTTGTGTGGACTAGTTAGATTAACTATGGGAAATGCAGGATTACAGGGTTGGTTAGCATGGAATCAATGGACCAAATAGCCAACTTTGACACTGTGATTCAGACCTATTGAGGATTGTTTTTCTCTTAGAATAAGAGAAAGGCAGGTATTAAGGGAGATGAGAGTAAGTGGTATAATTGTTAATTTCCCTGTAGTGGGAAGTTTTCCCAAGCCAGAGAGTAGGCAGCACCAACGGCATGCAAGGTTGTTAACATTGTGGTTGGGGTGGGTGACAACAGCAAGGAAAAATGCTGTACATAATAATGAGTGTGTTAGAGAAGGAGCCTTGGTGGGAGGTGGGTACAGTCACAGAGATTGATTGTATGTGAGGTATTGGAGAAAAGAGGGCAGTTACATTACAGGGCATTCCCTCAGTCAGCTGAGACTGCTCTGACAACGGGTGTTGACCTCAGACCAGGTTGGCATAATCTGGTGCCAAAGCCTCCATGCCTGTTTCCTGTGTTAGCACTACCCATCTAGTGGGGGTTTCAAGTCACAACCTGCGAAGCAGGGTGTCAATTTCCCTCCGTCTGCCATGTACAAAGCAAATGGCAGGAACTATACAGGGCAGCTCAGAATTAATAGTGCCTGTCTATGTGCACAACAGGCTTTGAAAGATGGCACATGGCAGTTAATTCCAGGATATCCTGGTAATGGCCAGTTATTCTGGGAACAGTTTGTGATAAAATGGGTCTGGAATTGGACATGAGATATGCCACTGGATAAGGTATTTAATGAGGTGAGCTTGGTAAGATATGGCAAGGAAACACACTAGCCTCATGGTGAAAAACCACGTAAGAAACTCAACTCAACTTATACTTAACCAAGTGGGTTATTTCTGACCAGATAACATTAGGCAGTTTCCTCGTGCTCCTTACCTGTAAGTAGCACAGTTTTAGCTGGTTGAACCTCAGCAGCACTTTAGTTACACATTTCTGAGTCACTGACCTTCACTCTGATAATTTATCCCTGAACCCCTGGATCCACATGAGTGATCTGGATATCCCACTTTAGGTAAATTGCAGGGCTAAAGTAATGTATCAGACTAGAGATGATCTTATATGGTTTCTAATAAAACAATACACATTAGATTAGTTGATGAAACATTAAAGCTGCTGGCATTGGCATTCCCTGGTGGTCTCATTGTTAAACTTTGGTGTTTTCAGTGCTGTGACCTAGATCTGAAACCAAGTGAAAGATGCACATTGGCATGGTTTTGGGAAGGGAGCAGGAAAGTGCACTTGGAGCAAAAGATCAAAAAGGATAACACTGAATGGCACAGTAGGCACCAGAGGGCATACGGCGTACACTTGCTCATTTTTCTATTGTTTTAACCTTGAATGTAATCACCCACTTACATTCCATTTGCCCCTCATCACACAATTTCTATTGCTTTATAAAATATAGATGATTTAAGAATGTAGTTCATGTTTCCTCTCAATCCCCGTTGTGAGCCAAGCAGGAGGTTGGGAGTACACAGCAAGCCAGGCAGCATCAGGAGATGGAGAAGTCAACATTTTGGGCTTTTTCAGGCAGCAGGCTTTTTGAAAAGGAAAGACTAAGACATGTAAATGGGACATACTGGTCCAACTTGTCTTGTATATCTTAAATAGAGGAAAAGCCTGACTGGTATATAACTTTCCAAATGTTGCTGATAATTTTAAGTGTTTTCCCCCTTTGTGTTGCTTCTGTGTCACAATCTTCTCAATTCAAGTTCCATGTAAGGACATGAGGCTACAAAATCAATGCTGACATTGCAACCCTTTGGATGTATTGCGATTTCAGCTGAGATGTTCAAATAACGGCTTCATAGAATCATAGAATCCCTACAGCATGGAAACAGGTTATTCGGCCCAATAAGTCCAAACCAACCCTCTGAACGGCATCCCAACACACCCCCCCCCCCCACCCACACACACACACACACACACACACACACACACACACACACACACCTCTTTCCATGTAAAACTGCATCTTCCGTGGCTAATCCACCAACCTGCGCATCCCTGGACACTATAGGCAATTTAGCATGGGCAATCTATCTAACCTGATGAGACGCATTTGCCTTTTCTGGTGGATGGAAAAGGTCCCAGTGTACTGTTACAAGAAATGAATGCGGGAGGTATCCTGTGTATCCTGACCATCATTTATCCTTCAATCAATATCCAAAAATGGATTGCCTGTTAATTATCACTGCTAATTGTTAGAGTTTGGTGCATGAGCACATTTGACTGCTGTGTTTCTTGCATTACAATAGTGATTACACCTCAAAAGCACATAATTGGACATAGAGCACTTTGAGATGACCAGTGGTTATGAGATGAATGATATAAATGCAAATCTTTCTAAATTATTACAAATTCCTATTAAAACTGTATCATAAAACCCACCCACTGAGTATAATAAAGGAGGGTCACATTGTGAAGCAGACTGTAGAGGAGGCAGTATCAGCAGGTTGCAGTGCCCATTCCACAAGGAGAGGCTTGGTCACAATCCACAAGTTGAAAAGTATTCTATTATTTGATGAAAACCAGGGAATGCCTATTGCCTGACCAACATTCTTCCCTCATTAAACACACTACCAAGATTAACTTCAACTTCATCTCATTACTCCTTGGTGGTGCAGACCAGCTGGGATCAGCCTTCTAGATATTAGTCACTGTATTTTATGAAATGTTTAAGATTTCCAAAATATATTTTTGAAACACATCACATCTGTGTATTAACTTTGTTCCATACAAATTAGATGTTGGACATTAACAAATAATTAAGATGCATGGTCAAAAATTATGATCAGCTGCTTTTGGCTTTACAGTAGGAAAACTGTTTGACCGATATTTTATTTGCCTGCATACAGTACAGCAACTCAGGCAGATATAGAGGCACATAAAAGCACTCAGCAACAGTTTGTAGGTAAATCGTGCACTTTTTTTTAGAAACAACATACATTAACTGCGCTTCAGGAAAGTGATCTGATAAATCCAGGCGTGAGATAAACTGAAATAACCTGAACTTGAATAGTTCATCCGAGATTTTAGTTTGACTTTTGCGCGTTATGTATCGCATTCGGTTTTAAAAAAAACGCTGATAAAAGGATTTTGAATTTATTTCTCGCTGGTTTAATGATCAAAAGTTCACTTCTCTGATCGACTTACTGGAGGAAGTGGGTCCCACTTCTAAAGTAGCTCAAGTGCCGAGGAGATGACTGTTTGGCTGCTTGGTCTAATATTGATGACATATCAGGACAAATCTTCGCAAGAATAAGTCAGCTTTACAGAGACTGAGAAGTAAAGCACAAATGCTTTAGCTTTAAATCCCAATTTTTAGCCTCTGACATGAGATTTATGAAAGTGCTATATATTATTGTGAATGACAGGAAAGCCCCTATTATTCCCTTACATTATATATGACACTGGGCAGTGTGGCGCCTGGAGACTGTCTGCTTTAAACTAACTTCCCATGATTTCCGAGTCACAGCCAGACTTGCCCTGAAAGCCAAATATTTCACTCCTGAGACATTCGACATTTCCTGATATAGGATGCACTTGCGTGTCTCTCGGTGACCTTAAGCATCAATTAACGAGTCATAATATCGCTCAGATATGGTCTGGGAGTCACTGAGAAAGTTGGCATTGAACTGCAGTCACTAATGGCAGCGTGAGGTTGGGAGAACCGTTAGAAAATAGAGCCGCTGTTTTCATTGTGTGCTCTCTAATCAGCGCAGGGAGAACAATAAATGCATGTAATGCTGATTTTGGACCACTTCCATCCAGCTTTTCCCATGCAACCAGCCTTGGGAACTGCTGATTGAGTGGCACATAAGGGGCACAGCCTTTACTCACTCAGCCGAAGACGTGGGTCGACCTTTATTTCACTTTTTTTTATATGAGTGGGCATGAAAAGAATGTTACTAAGATGAATACGCAATAAACAATCTCTCCATTCTGTTTGAAAACCCTTGATGTTTTCTATCATTAAAAAAATGCAGAGGATCACCTTTTGAAGTATTGCACAATGACACCTTTTAGGTTTTGAAATTAACCATTCACTGCAGCACGGATTTCTCCAGGGCTCGGTGGGCAAAATAAGTCTACTTCCCGATTTTGATTTGTTTTTCAAAAGTGCATGTCAATATTTTGGTCGGATTAAATTCCACAATGTTTCACACGGGAAGGCGCGGCTGTCAGTCACTGATGTGGAATCAGGTCGCTTTAAAGAATTGAAATTGCTCAATTGAATGAAAATGAAGAGACCTAAAATGTGTTTTTGATCAGTCTAAAAGCAAAGAGAGAACCCGGGGAGGAAAGGTTTGTTTAGTTAGGCCTGAGTTCTGAAATTGGCAGTTAGACCATACAGCCAGATGAACAGATACATTCTTCACTGCCATCTCAAAGTTTGATAAATAAAGTCAATCATTTTATGACTTGTACACAATTCTTCCAGCTAAGTGTGCTGAAAGACAGAACTTTCCCTTAACTATGAACCTGTTCTTACAATGCTAGGTCAGTTGTGTTGGTGGGATGTTGATAAGTACATTTCAAAAACTGAAACTCAAACATTTAGAATGATGTTGCATTAATAAACATCCATTTTTAACCTGATGGATGAACACAATTAATTTTAACATATACATAGTTTAGCAGGGGAAGATTCACTGCAAAAAAAGACCTGGACTTCCAGTCTCCTGCCACTTTAACATACCACCCTGTTCTCTGGACACATCTCTGCCTCAAGCAAAGCTCAGTGCAAGCTGGAAGAACAGCGCCTCATTTTTCCAGGTGGGATTCCTGCAGCTTTCCGGACTCAATAACGAGTTCAATAACTTTAGGGCTTGAGCTCTCCCATGTCCTCACCCCAACTCACGCACACACCAGGCCTTGTTATCTCATAGTCATGGATTACATACAATCCATTGTTAATCACTATCAGTGTTGAGAGTGTGGTGCTGGAAAAGCACAGCAGGTCAGGCAGCATTTGAGGAGCAGGAGAATCGACGTTTCGAGCATAAGCCCTTCATCAGCAATCTCCTGCTCCTTAGATGCTGCCTGACCTGCTGTGCTTTTCCAGCACCACACTCTCTCGACTCAACTCCAGCAGCTGCAATCCTCACTTTCTCTCAGTCACTAACAGTACTCATTAATAGTTATTCACCCACCTAACCAGATTGTTATCCACTCTTTTGTCTGTTCAAATGTTCCTCTCTCTTTGGTCTCTATCCCCACCTATCACTTAATCCCCTTAATCCCTCTCCCATCCTATCGCCTGTGTATAAACTGGTATTTTCCTAGCCATCATCAGTTCTGAAGAAAGGCCATTCCACACGAAATATTAACTCTGATTTCTCTCCACAGATCCTGCCAGATCTACTGAGGTTTTCCAACAAATTCTGTTTTGTAGTTGATGAGTCAGGAAGTTTAATCATCTTAAAAAGATTATAAAGATTAAAGTAGCATTTGGTAATTATTTATATCAAGAAGAAAGGACATTTGCACTGGAATGAACTTATTTCAAACAGGACTATTTTTCCTAAAAATAGGGTGTATCTGCTGTATTTAGGTTTAGATTTTAGATTTAGATTTTATGATCATATATACTCAAGTACAGAAGTACATGAGTACTGTGAAAGGTGACCCAAGTCACCACACATTGCGCCATCTTAGATCCAAAGATGCCTGGGTACAAAAAACTTAGGTACAATGCAGTAAACAAGAGAAATAAAGTTAAAAATTAAGCATTGCAGACCATCATAGTATAAGTTTCTTCACTTTCTTCAAGGCCACATCAAAGAATGGCACAGAAGGTGCCCTTTGGTCCATAGTGCCTGCGCCAGTTCTCTTACCAAGTGCCAAACTTCTGCCTTTCTGCTTTGCAACCCTTTTCTACTCAAATAATCATCCAAATGCCCTCATGAATTACATACCCTAACCAAGCACTGTGTAAAAAAAGTTTTTATTCCCCTCTCACCAACCTTGTTTCCTTTGCACATTTAGAACCATAGAATCCCTAAAGTGTGGAAATAGGCCATTTGGCCCAACAAGTCCAGACTGATCCTCTGAAGAGTAACCCACCCAGACCCATTGCCCTACATTTACCCCTGAGTAATGCACCTAACCCACACATCCCTGAACACTATGGACAACTTAGCATGGCCAGTTCACCCAATCTGCACATCTTTGTGACTGTGGGAGGAAACCCACGCAGACACGGGAGAATGTGCAAACTCCACACAGGCAGTTGCCCAAGGCTGGAATCGAACCCGTGTCCTTGGTGCTGTAAGGCAACAATGCTAACTACTGAGCCACTGTGCCGCCGTGTTTAGCACACCGTTTCATTAACTGACAGCTAGTCCAAAATCTAGGTGGCCAGTTAGCTCAGTTGGCTGTTTTGCAATTTAAAGTAATCCCATTAGCATGGGTTCAATTGCTGCACCAGCTGAGGTTACCATGAAGGACTCTTCTTCTCAACCTCTCCCCTTGCCTGTAATGCAGTGACCCTCAGGTTTAAACCACTACCAGTTATCTCTCTCTCAATTGCTGGGTTATTGTCTGTTAGGAATTTGGCAAATCCTGGATGAATTTTAATGAACAGACATACCTGGGCAATTGTGGAATCGATGCCAATTCTGTAGCTGTACTGATGTTGCTTTGTAGCAAAACCAATTCTGGAGCACAAACTTTCTGTATGACAGCCAGCATTCTCTTTTACTATATCCAATTTATTCAGCCATTGGGGAATATATATAAGTATCTCAGGGATAGGCAAGGTGGCACAGTGGTTAGCACTGCTCCTACACAGTGCCAGAGACCCAGGTTCAATTCCTGCCTCAGACCACTGTCTGTATGGAGTTTACACATTCTCCCCATGTCTGCGTGGGTTTGCTCCGGTTTCCTCCCACAGTCCAAAAATGTGCAGGTTAGGTGAATTGGCCATGCTAAATTGCCTGTGGTGTTAGGTGAAGGGGTAAACGTAGGGGAATGGGTCTGGATGGGTTGCTCCTCAGAGGGTCGGTGTGGACTTGTTGGGCTGAAGGGCTTGTTTCCACACTGTAAGTAATCTAATCTAATCATTCTGTTCTGAAGAAGGGTCACTGGAGCCAAAATGTTAACTTTGTTTTCTCTCCAAAGATGCTGCCAGACCTGCTGTGTTTTTCCAGCAATATCTGTTTTTGCTTCAGATTTCCAGCATCCAGAGTTCTTTGGGTTTTTTGGATCATCCATTCATCGATTGGCTGGAAATGTTAGAAATACTTCAGTCTTATCTTTTACATATGCAAAGGATTTAACTTAGAGGCTTTATATATATATATATATATCAGTACTACACTAGACAGAGCTTTTATCTAATAGTCAACATGTCCTTCAGAATTCTAACAACTTAAATCTCATTTTGGGATTAAACTGATTCCTCTGGTGAGCAATCTGCACACAACTTGGCAGTATTCCGATGCAATTTCTTACTGGTGACAGAGTTCATTTCAAAAAATGCATCTTTGTATCTTATTTGCTTTTTTTGTCTGAGATTGTGGAAGAGTCAAACTTTATTGTGCTCTGTTCATTGCTTCTTTCAAAATACTGAAAGTAAACAAAAACCATTATCACCATTAATTGGATGTACCATGGGGCCTCTGTTGCATGGTTGGTAAAAATTCCTGCACCAAAAAAAAACAACTTGATGCAACCAGTTTAAATTACTTTCACTTAGTGAAATTGAAAATGAAGTTAGAACATTTACTGCCATGGCTATAACAACAACCTAGCACAGACATCCAGAGAGATTTTGTGAAAAGGGTTGCTGATATGCTAGTAGTAACATATAAAAAGTGCCCTACAAATTTCAAAGTTGAGGTACAAATGGGCAGTGTGTGCATTGCCAATGCTGTACTAATTTGTATCAATGTTGGGCAGCCAATACAGCTTTTAAGGACTGCTAGAATCCACATTAAAGGTCATAGAGTCATAGAATCATACACAGAAACTGACCTTTTGATCCAACCTGCACTTTGCCCACATCCATCTAAACATCTTGTATTCTGTATGTAGCCAAATGTCTTTTAAGCATTGTAACTAAATCCATATCCATCACATCCTCTGGAAGTTTATTCCATGTACAAACCACTCTCTGGTAAAAAAAAAGCCCCCCGTCTTGTTTCAATTTTTCTCCTCGCACATTAAAAATATGCCCCTAGTCTTGAAATCACCAACCTAAGGAAAAGAGATCTGCATTCATCTTATCTGTACACCTTATGATTTCATAAACCTCTATAAAGTCACCCTTCGACCTCCTATGCTCCAGTAAAAAAAAACTCAGTCTATCCAGCCTCTCCTTATAACTCAAGCCCTCCATTCCCTGCAATGTCCTGGTAGATCTTTTCTGAACCCTTTCCAGCATAATAATATCCATTCTTTAACAGGGTGACTATACCTGGACACAGTACCCCAGAAGAGGCCTCACCAATGTCCTGTGCAACCTCAACAATAACGTCTAAATGCCTATACTCAAAGATCTGAGCAATGAAGGCAAACGTACTAAATGCCTTCTTAACCACCCTATCTAAGTGTGATGCAACTTTCAAAGAATTATGTACCTGAACCCTTAGCTCTCTCTGTTCTACAACACTACCCCTACTTTTAATAGTTTAAGTCCTGCCATTGTTTGTTTACCAAAATATATTTAACCAAATTAAACTCCATCTATCTTTCTTCAGAAAATTTATCCAATTGATCAAGATCACTTTGTAATCTTAGATAACCTTCATTGTCCGCTATACCACTAATCTTTGTGTCATCTGCAAACTTACTAACCATATCTTCTATATTTTAATATAAATCATTGATACAAATGGCAAATGAAAGAGGGCCTAGCACTGATCCATGCAGATCACAGGCCTCCAGTCTAAAAAACAATCCTCTACCATCACTCTCTGTCTCCTCCCACTAAGCCAATTTTTTATCCAGTTGGCGAACTCACCCTGAATCCCATGTGATTGAACTTTACTAATTATTCCACCATACGAATCTTGTCAAAGGCTTTACTAAAGTCCAAATAAACAATGTCTACGGCTCTTCCTTCATCAATCTTCTTTGTTAGTTTTTGCACAGAGATGAAATTTAATTTCATATTGCTGTGGAAAAGCTAGGCTTGAGTGTCATATAGTTGCTTTTGTTGAATAGTTTTCCTGATCGCTGGAAACATTGCCACCGGCAAGTTCCCGTCCAAGCCACACACCATCCTGACTTGGAAACACATCACCATTTCTTCACTGTTGCTGGGTTAAAATCTTGGCACCCCCTTCCTTACAGAACTTTGGATGCCCCTAAACCTCAAAAACTGCAGCAGTTCAAGGAGACAGCTCAATATCATCTTCATCAGGTCAATTTGAGATGGGCAATAAGTGCTGGCCTTACCAGTAAGGAATAAAAAAGAAACATGAACTGGGCAGGGTGGAAGATTTAAATTCAATTTTTTCACCAGAACGTTTTGCAAGGTACGTTTTGCTTTTCATAAGGTCGCAAAAACACACTCTGCTCTCAGATTGTGCAAGGACAGTCCTTCAGAGCTAAAAGCTCCATTGGCATCCAGCCCAGCAATTTTCCACTCATCCTAACTGATGAGCTGCTTCACCTGAAAATTGCTGACAGCATTCATATGATGTCAGTGCCAAAAATTTGACTTCAGTACATGGTGACAACAATATGCAGATTTATGCAGCTGAACAAGTATCAATCACATTGCAGCAGAGCATTATATTTTCTCAAGATTATGGTGGAACTATGACAGAAAAGATATTATGAACGTTTTTATTACAGTTGTAGCATGAATAGAGATAATGTATTATTGCTTTAAGCACTGACTATACTAATGAGCCAAGAACCAGAACTAAACCACATGACCAACTGTCATGTGCACATTTGTAACTTTAAGTTGTGGTATGACCTGTATGAGATTTTCAAGTAAACTGAATCCATGCTATGTATTCAGCATTACTGACACAAGAAATACAACATGGTGATCAGTACTGGAGAATTTTAAAAAAGCAAGCACGAATGCAAACTTGAAAACCACAGGAAAGGGTCTCAGCAAGAAATAAAGCAGTGTGTATGTTACATTTACATTGGGACCCCACTAAACAAAATCACTACAGCCACAGCGAGTACTTGATTTGTGACCCTTGTCAGGCACTGTCTTGCTTCTAATTGAGCTCTAAAAGTTGTAGGACCTTCAAAATAAACTTCGGCATGATTCCTGCACAGAAAAAAATAGAAGTCAAACTAAAAGGGACAATACATGACTGAAAACAGGACTTGTAGCATTTTTAAAAGCAAAACAAAAGCATCTGCTACGTTGCTGAATTTTCACACAGAGTAACTTTATAGTAGCAAGACTACAATAAACTATCTAGATATCTTGTAAAGACAGGGAAGATCAGAAAGATGACTGCCAAATTTCCAAGTGTGAATTGGAAGTTACAGATGTCCTGTCTGAACTTAGGCTCCTTAATCAAAAGATTAAGTTTTTTTAGGTTTAGCTGTTAGAGAATCACATAAGCAAGCAGTGAAAATAAAATCAGCCATTGGAAACAAAAGGCTGCATAGAATCAACACTTAGGGCTGTTTCCATAGGAGTAGAGATTTTGCTAAGCTATAGGAAATACTAACTTTGTCTAAAATTAAACTATAGAATTTACCATCCACAGCTGATGTTTTATAGGCAACAGCCACGAGAATTAATTGCTTAGTTAGTATATGTTGTGATAAGGGCAAAGACTGCAGTTTTTCAGAGACAAACCTGTCTGAGTGGATAATGGAGCTGTTACAGTTTCAATACCTATCGAACCTTTCTAAAAAGACTTCTTGGAGAAAAGAAAGGCAATGGAATCATAACGTAGCTTCATGATGGCAGAAAATATGAAGCCATTGATCCAGAAAGCAACATCTGAAAACATTAGGTTCAGTTGCCAATATCGTTGCAATAACCAGGATGTAGGAAACAAGTAAGCTGTGTGAGAAGTACGGTCTGTTGCACCCACTGCAAAGTTGTCCTGTCTTCCAATATCTTGCAAGTCATGTGGTGCAAAGAACAGTAGGATCATGTATGGAAGAAATCCAACTGCAAAGATATGACAATAAGTTACTAAAGGACACAACTGAACAAAAAAGCATGTGCAGCACGATGGCAGCCACAACCAGGAATGTGGCAGGACAGAAATGCAAGTACATACGTGAACTTAGCAGCAAGACAGATCAAGGTGAAGATTCAGAGGAAAAGAACTTTAAACAAAAAAAAAAGCAAGCTTTCCACATTGTCAATGTGACATCTTGTGTAATGAACCTTAAAAATGTGTTGCTGGAAAAGCGCAGCAGGTCAGGCAGCATCAAAGGAACAGGAGAATTGACGTTTCGGGCATAAGCCCTTCTTCAGGAAGGACTTATGCCCGAAATGTTGAATCTCCTGCTCCTTTGGTGCTGCCTGACCTGCTGCGCTTTTCCAGCAACACATTTTTAAACTCTGATCTCCAGCATCTGCAGACCTCACTTTCTCCTACATTGTGTAATGAAGTCAAACAGTTGAAAGTTCTACCACAATTAAGGAACTGCAGAACTGCCTAGTGTACACATAGGACAGAAGTCAGAGTTGTACATCTACACAAGGAATATAACTATCCAAAGTGTGCAGGCAACCTAGATCCTCTGAAGTTACAACATTGAATGGAGCAACATTGAGGAGAAACAGAACCCAATTCAGGGAATGCTACAATATTTTAATATTGTAAATTGTACCTAAATCTCACACATAAAATCAGTTTGAAACAAAGAAGATATAGAAGACAATCAAGATAGCAATCAACAAGCTTAAAACTCGCAAGATTCCAACACACCTGCAAGTTGAGAACAACCAAGTGTGAAGTCTAAATCTCCAGAAAATTATACCATTGCAAGATCCAGAATGATTGTCAAATAATCTATGTATTATGCAGACCTTTAAACTCTGTATCTCTTCAATATTCAATTCATTTTTCTGTGTAAATAGCTTTGCAAATATCCAAATGTATACATGTTCTCACTCTCAGTGTATTTCATTTCATTTGGAAACAAAGCAGATGTGTATTTTGCTTTAAGACCTGAATATGCCAATGTGCCAAGGGTAGAATAAAATCACATGACCAAGTGCCAAATGCAGTCAAGCAGAAGAATGGTGGAAGAAGGGTGGAAGCATGATTAAAATTGCAATCTGTAGTCTGAACAGTTAAATAAACATGTGTGAGTTATTCAGATAAACAGAATCCACAATATTTAATCTACATTACTTGCCAATACAGAAGAAATATACTAACTACATGCAGTTGCAAAAATATAATTACAAGCATCCATGAATACTTAATATTGATTCCATTGAATCGCTATTGATATTTATGTGCTTCCCCTAGTATGCACCTGCTTCATAGCAAAGCATTGAGCTGATGAATAGGTTAGGTGTTGCCATAACTTTGCAGAATTTTACAAAATATTTGAGCAGATTTTCAAGATAATGCACAAATGTTAAGTACTGGTTTTACAACTGATAGATTCATAATTAACTTAGGTTAAAATTGTTTTTCTTAAATTGGAATGTTGTCTTTTATTCATTTAATAAACTATTAACAACATTAAAGTGCTAAAAAGGAATGGAAAATACACTCCCAAGTTAAAAATATGCCATCTCTGTGGTAAGTATTTCCCATTGGACTATAGATCTGTGAAATCAGTCCTGAGATGCCACAATGTGGAGGTGAGACTTAGAATGATCTTTAGCTAATAAAGTTAAAGTGAAGGGAAATAATGCCCAGTTAGGATATCAGAGGCTTGCACCCTGTGTTGAATACTACTTAGAAGGATAGATTCCCATCCAGCTTATGAATGTTGAAAAGTTAAGTGTCAGGCACAATTATTTCATAGATTATTTTTATTTTTAAAAATGAGTGCAAACAAACAGCGAGAAGATTGAAATTTAATTAAATTTATTTATAAGCTTCTAACTTCAATATGTTGCAAGTAGAAGCAAGGACTGTTTTTGAATGTTGCTATCAGCACAGCCATCTGCATGAACATATCTTCTCAATAGCGCTAATGCAGAGCTGATCAGATTTAACTGGGCCCATTTAAAAACTTTCTTTCAACAGTTGGTTTTTAATCAAGAATTTGAAATGTGACTACTAGAAAATACAATAATAATGTTTACTGTACATTATATAAAGTCAAACTGATGCAAGTTGCTTCCTGAGGAAGTCACTTGAGAGACACCCTGGAAACTGACAAAATTTTACAACCACGTTGGGCTTTGCATACCATATGACAGTGACAGTAAAGTTGCACCCTAAGATACTTGAAACACGAAAAAGAGAACAACAGTTTTATAATTCACAAGTTTTGTCAAGACAGCAAATTTTAAGACAACTTTATACTCCAAAGCATTTTGGACTTGAGGAAGAGATTTCCAGCAGGAACGATTGATGGTTTTCTGATTAATTCTTTAGAAGAGATACAAAGTAAATAGAGTGTAATCAAAGACATGGGACACAATGATGAATGTGTTGCTGACCATGCTGGGGATGGGTGAGGATCATAAAAGGTGTGAGGGGTGGTCTGTCTAGGGTGGCATCACAACACCTTGCGGTTGATCATTATTTCAGAGTCTCAATTCATGAGTTTAAAGGATTGTGTAATTATTCTCCCAAGAGATTAAAAGTGTGCCTTAAAGTTGTGGGTATTGACAGCAGTGGGAGTGGCAGTGGTTGAGGAAGGAAATTACAGTCAAATTGTGCATGTTCTGTTATTGAATGAGGATTGGTTACCAAATGACTTTTTTTCCTGCCGTGTTCAGAGACACTGCATAATTGCTGCAGGTTTCCACTGGCTTGCTGCTCCTCTGTTTCCTGCTGTTAAGAGTTGTTTGTGTTGTACTAAAATCTGTACTGGTGGTGCCAGTTTCAGATATGATGGACTCACGCGGCCCATTGCAAATTAAAAGTAAATTTGCTGTGATTTGCTTTGATGGTCACGAAAAGCTATGTCTTTAATAATAAAATCAGAAAATGCTGGAAAACTTCAGCCATACTGACAGCATTTGTGGAGAAACTAAAACACAGTTGACATTTCGAGAATGATTTTTCTCCAGAACTAAAAGGTGGGGTGGAAAAGTGATGGATTTTGTGTTGTAGACAAAGCTGGGGAAAAGCAAATGGAACAGAAAGGAAAGTCAAAGGAAGTTAAGAGCTTGAGTGAGATTACAGATCAAAGGTGTCCAAGAAGATAATGCACAGGGAATGGAAAAAGTTGTAGAAAAGAGAGATAGGTTCAGATCAACTCCAATTCTTTTGTTTTGTCAAATCATGGACACGAATACTCAATTTGTTAAAATCAATTCCCAGGTGAGATTTCTGAATTAATTACAGTTCCAGAAGAGATATCACAAATTGACTAGCTTCTGTGTAAAAAGGGATAAATTGAGTCCCCTTTATTAGCTACTCACATCCTCAGTTGGTTGCAAAGGCTAATTTAAAAAGTACCTCTGCCTTGTAGATATCTTTCTCCCTCGCCAAATATTTTACAAGAAATTAATTAAACAGGTCTTCTTAAGTTATAAAACACCAAGTTTATTAGTTACAAAGTAGGAGAAGAAATAATTATGCAACATACATTCACACAGATTATAACTAAGAGATGACTTCAAAAAAAGGTAAACATTGAAAAGGTGTACAGATCAGCTTTTGAATTCTGTGAAGAGTGGATTATGGGATTTAGCAGATGGTACATTGGGTGATACCTGTAGTATTGATATTGGTAGGTGAGCCATTGGTTTTGAGATGCTTGAATTTGCAGATTACCTGAAAGTCCTTTATTCTATTTCCTTTTGAATGCACCTTTGCATGCTTTCTGGCTTCCTGTAACAAGTGGGAAGTTCCTTTGTTTTTACCTGCAGCACAGAGATTAGATTAGATTTCTTACAGTGTGGAAACAGGCCCTTCGGCCCAACAAGTCCACACCGACCCTCCGAAGAGTAACCCACCCACACCCCCACATTTACCCCTTCATCTAATACTACAGGCAATTTAGCTTCCCTCAGCTGTGACCCTCACCAATTTTACTTGCTACAGAACCAAAATACCATATAATATAGGAGCAGAATTAGGCCATTCAGCCCATCAAGTCTATTCCACTATTTAATCATGGCTAAAATGTTTTTCAACCCCATTCTCTTGCCTTGTCCCCATAACCCTCAACTCCTTTCCTAATCAATAACCCATCTATCTCTGTCTCTGTCTTAAATGCACTCAAGGACCTGGTCTCCAGAGCCTTCTGTGGGAATGAGTTCCACAGTTTAACCATCCTCCAGCTAAAGAAATTCCTCCTCACTTCAGTCGTCCCTTCACTCCTACCAGTGAAAACATCTTCTCTATGTCCACTCCAACCAGACATCTCAATAGTTTGGAAGTTTCCCACTATTTTTCTAAACTCCTTCAATTACAGAACCAGAGTCCTTAACTGCTTCTCATGTGACAAGCCCTTCATCCCCAAGATTATTCTTGTAAACCTCCTCTGGATTCTCTCTGACTCCAACACATTCTTCCTTAGATGTGGGGCACAATTGTTCACAATTTTCCAAATGCAGTCTGACCAGAGCCTTTGCAGCCTCAGCATTATATCTCTGCTCATGTATTCTAGCCCTCTTGAAATGAATGCTAAGATTACATTTGTCTTCCTAATTGCCAACAGAACTTGCATGTTAACCCTAAGAGAATCCTGAATTGAGACTCCTAGATCCCTTCCTCTTTCAGATTTCTGAAGCTTTTCCCTGTTTAGAAAACAGTCTGCACCTCTATTCTTCTGACCAAAATATATAATATCATAATTTCCCACATCTGCAAGTTCTTTGCCCACTCTCTTAGCCTGTCCAGGTCCTTCTGCAGCCACTCTGCTTCGTCAAAACTATCTGTCCCTCCACCTATCTTTATGTCATCGGCAAACTTAGCAACAATGCCCTCAGTTCCTTCATCCAGATTGTTAATGTATATATGTGGTCCCAACACTGACCTCTGTGGAACTCCACTAGTCACCATCTGACACCATATAAAAGACTTCTTTATCCCTGTTCTCTGCCTTCTGCCAATCAGCCAATCTTCTATCATGCTAGTACTTTTCCCTATCACAATGAGATTTTATCATATTTAGCAGCCTCCTGTGCAGCATCTTGTCAAAGGCCTTTTAGAAACCAAATAGATCACGTTGACTAGTTCTCCTTTGTCTAACTTGGTCATAACCTCCTTAAAGAATTCTAACAGATTTGCCAGGCATGATTTCCCCATGAAAAAGCTTTGCTGACTTAGCCCTATTTTACCATGCACTTCCAAATACTCCACACTCTCATCCATAATAATGGACCCTAAAATCCTACTAACTGACCAATTGTTTCCTGTCTTCTCCCTCCCTTCCTAAACAGGGGTGTTACATTAACCATTTTCCAGCCCTCTGCCACACTTCCTGCCTTCAGTGATTCCTGAAAGTTTATCACCAATACCTTCCCATTTCCTCATCTATTTCCTTCTGGTATGCGGTCCATCTGCTCCAGGTGACTTATCCACTTTCAGACCTTTCAGTTTCCCCAGCACCTTCTCCTTAGTGGTGGGCACTACACTCACCACTGCTCTGACTCTCTTAAACTTTCATCCAAAGTCATTCCTCTCTGTTAACCTTCCAGGCAGCAATTGATCCCTGTCCTTTATCCCTTGCTCTATTCTCCACAGTTCTGACCTCAGGCTTCTTGGGATATTCAGTGTGGTTGAACAGGCTATGGTCCCTGTCATGACCAAATGCATTCACAGCTGCTGGACATCTATTCAACTGGTAGCTCACTAAGGTGGGATTTCCTTTCAAGACAGGCTGGAAATCTTGCTTTAATGCAATTAATGCAGCTACTAGCTTTAAATAAGTGTGGGGCAGACATTGGGACCCTGAGTGGACTCATCCCAATTTTTCTAGCCGGGTTGAAGATGGTGGAGAAAATTTAACCAGAGCATCCATTAAAATTTAGTCTCATGTCTTTGGATGATACTGTTTAAGGGACAATATAAATTAAAAGTTCACATAGAGTCATAGAGTTGTACAGCATGGAAACAGACCACTTGGTCCGATCAGATATCCAAAATTAATCCAGTCCTATTTGCCAGCTTTTGGCCCATATTCCTCTAAACCCTACCTATTCATGTACACATCCAGATGTCTTTTAAATGCTGCAATTGTATCAGCCTCCACCACTTGTTCTGACAGTGCATTCCATACATGCACCACCTGCTGTGTGAAAAAGTTGTCCCTTGGGTCCCTTCTATATTTTTCCCCTCTCACCTTAAACCTATGCTCTCTTGTTCTGGACTCCACTACCCAGGTAAAAGACCTTGGCTATTCACCCTATCCATGCCCCTCATGATTTTATAAACCCGTATAAAGTTACCCCTCAGCCTCCAACACTCCAGGAAAAATAGCCCAGCCTATTGAGCCTCTCCCTTTAGCGCAAACGCAAAAGCATCCTTATAAGTCTTTACTGCACCCTTTCAAGTTTAATAACATCTTTCCTAAAGCAGGGAGACCAGAATTGAATGCAGTATTCCAAAAGTTGCTGAACCAATGTCTATACAGTCGCATCAAGACATCCTAACTCCTATAATCAATGCACTGACCAATAAAGACCATCTAAGGAATTAACTTGGCTTTTAACTCCATAGATATTACCTGCCTTCCTGAGTCTATAATTTTTCATAATTTGGTGGATGCATTTTACACTGAATATCACTTCTGGCAGGCAATACCAGCTGTGGTAGGTAAGCAGGAAGTCAACACAACAGCCCCTGAGGAGATTTCTGCCATATATTTGTGACATGATGCTCTCGTAACTCCAGGAAACAATTAGGTAAATATTCCAGATGTAAAGCAACTAGTCAGACTTGAAGTGCTGTTTTTCCAACTTTATATTCCATAAGATCATAAGACACAAGAGGCAGGAAGCATTCCCTGTAAGGAAAGAGTATCAGAAATCGTGTTGTGTAAGTTGTGCTGTGTACATTCTGTTGTGTCTAATTAATTGTTCATATAGCCTACACAGTTTCAATTTTAAAACTAGAAATTATTTTGAAAAGTTGTGACAAAAACAACTTTTTAGAAGGGCATACAGATTTTATTCCCTGTGCTACTTTCTCTGCAAAAGGTCAACTTTTGATGGGAAAGATATTCAGTGCAAAATGCATCCAATTCTTTTTTACGTTTCTCTGGAATTGATCTTACAGAAAGACAGTGAGAATGGAATTTCTTTGGAGGTTCTTAAAGTACAGCTAAATGGAGGTGATAAAACACAATTAATGACAGACATCAATTGTAGGTGTGACAGCAAATGAGATGTTACTGATCACCACCCCCAGAATGCACATTACAGAACCAGATGTACCTACTTGGGAAAGCTTGGGGAGACCTGTCACTACTAAGATGTAATTTTTGCTCCAAGGTAGCTTGCAGACGATGTCCAAAATACACAAATCAATTTACAAAGGTGTGAAGCCAGTTGCAGAATGAAGAATGAAGCTCTGCATCCTTCAAATCCATTGCTCATACCAGATAGACAGACATATGAATAAGCAGGCAATAGAGGGATAGACTGAGAAGAGGCAAAAGAATTTTAGTTTAGAATGGCATTATGTGTCAGTGCAGTCTTGGTGGGCTGAAGGGCCTCTTCCTGTGCTGTACTGTTCTTTGTTCTCTTTGTTCATAGCAAGGTCATTCACCAAATTAGGTAGTCTGCAGCCACAGTTTTTAATAACAGTATTTTTGACTACTCCAAAAGCAAATGACATGCTTAAAACTGGATGTAATATTCTATGTCTGATTTAACCAATGAATGCAATTAATATTTTTCTAAGTTACGTGTCACTTCTCCATCTGTGAAATCCAAAATGGCAAATAACATACATTCAGCTGATATGTACATCATGCCAGCTGTCAGTTAGCTGCCAACTATTTTACAATGCAGAGTGATGCCAACAGTGTGTGTTCAACAGTGGATCAGTGGTTAGCACTCACAGCATCAGGGACCTGGGTTTGAATCCAGCCTCAGGCAACAGTCTGTGTGGTGTTTGCACATTCTCTCCGTGTCTGTGTGGGTTTTCTCTGGGTGCTCCAGTTTCCTCCCACAGTCCAAAGATGCACAGGTTAGGTGAATTGGCCATGCTAAATTGTCCATAATGTTCAGGGATGTGTAGATTAGGCACATTAATCAGAGATAGATGTAAGGGAATGGGTCTGGGTGGGTCACTGTTCAGAGGGTCTGTGTGGATTTGTTAGGCTGAAGGGCCTGTTTCCACACTGTATGGAGTATATGGAATTCTTGCACTAGCTGAGGTTACTATGAACGACTCCCTTCTCTCACGTCACCTGAGGGATAGTGACCCTCAGGTTAAACTAGGTGTCTCTCTCTGATGAGAGTGCAGCCCTAATATCCAGTAGGACATCTACAACTTTACATTACACTCTAATGCCAAGGCACACATATTGTAAATCATTCATGATGTACTCATTATTCATTGTTGATGTTGGCAGTCACATGGTCTTCGACTTTGGCAGAAGCAACTAACATTGAAGTTTGTCTGGCTGCTGCTTCCGCTGTCATTGAGGACCACGTGACTGCCAACATCATGGTTGACTGGATTATGTTCGCTTCCATCCAGCACACACACCCACTCCTGATAAGGTCTCCATCCCTCCATTCCTGGCCTCAGCTCTGCCTTCAGTTCTGCCGGATCTTCACCATCCCCCTCACTTAGGCTGAATGGTCAATCCCCAGCAAAGGGCTCATCTTCATTCCCCTTCGCCCACATGTGAACAAATTCCACACACGTTCAAGATGTCAAGCTCTTTTTCTGCCTCCTCTGCCTTCAAGCCTATTTCCTTGAACAGGAATCCAACCCTCCCCCCCCCAACCCCCAACAACCCTTTCTCCCACACCCTGCAAGCCCCATCCTCCTGGACACCCCATCATGGCCTCTGACCCTACCTCGACCCCTTCATTTCAATTTGCTGCCACGACATCAATCACTTGGATCTCTCCAACCCTCTCGTTTACTTCATCCTCTCTCCGCTGAAACGCACAGACCTCCAATCCCCACATTGCCATTAAACCTGCCGATAAAGAGGGGCATGGTGGTAATAGGGTGAACTGATCTCTACATCACTGAGGCCAGACACCAACTCTCTGACACCTCCTCCTTCCATCCCCTCAATCATGACCCCATCTCCAAACTCCAAACCATCATCTCCCAGACCACTTACAACCTCATCACTTTGGGAAATCTTTGATCTACAGCCTCCAATCTGATAGTTTCTCATCCCACACCACTTATCTTCTACACAAAATCCATAAGCTCGACTGCCCCGGTTGATCCATTGTTCCACCTGCTCCTGCCCCTTGGCTCCATTATTTTCCCTTTGGTCCAGGGACTCCCTACCTATATTCAGGACACAACTCATGCCCTCCACTTCTTCCAAAACTTTCAATTGCTTGGCCCCCTACACCTCATCTTCACTATGGTCGTACAGGCTCTGTACACCTACATCCCCCACACAGAAGCCCTAAAAGCCCTCCACTTCTTCCTCTCCTGTAGGCTCAAACATTCCCCTCCACTGACACTCTCATTCACTTGGAAGAATTAGTTCTCAACCTCAGCACATTTTCCTTTGATTCATCCCACTTCTTACAAATCAAAGAGGTGTCATGGATATCCGCATGGGCCCAAGCTATGCCTCCTCTTTGTACGATTTGTGGAACAGTCTCTTTTCCATATCTACACCGGTACCACCTTACCTCTTCCTTTGTTATATCAATGATTGCATCAGTGCTGCCTCATGCTCCCGCGAGGAGTCCAAGCAATTCATCAACCTCACCAATACCATCCACCCCCACCCTCAAATTCACCTGGACCATTTCCGACACCTCACTACCCTTCCTGGTCCTCTCCCTCTCCATCTTCGGAAACTGACTCACCACTGATATCCATTTCAAATGCACTGACTTTCACAACTACATCCACTACACCTCCTCTCACCCACCCTCCTACAAAAATGTTATCCCATACTCCCAATTCCCCCACCTCTGCCATATCTGCTATCAGGATGAAGTATTCCACTCCAGGACATATGAGATATCCTCCTACTTTAGGGACCATAGTTTTCCCTCCTCAACCACATCTCCTCCATTTCCCACACTTTCACCCAGAAACCCCTCTCCCCAACAACAATTAGGATAGAGTCCCCTTAGTCCTCACAAAGCATTCCACCAACCTCTGGATCCAATGCATCATCCTCCAACATTTCTGCCCCCTGCAATCAGACCCCACCACCAAAAGATATTTCCTTCCCCATCCCTGTCTGCTTTCCACAAGGACTGTTCCCTCCATGACTCCCTCATCAATGATACGTTCCCCACCAACATCTCCACTACACCCAGTACCTTTCCCTGCCACCACAAAAGGTGCAACACTTGTCCCAAACCTCCCCTCTAATCTCTGTCCAACACCCCAAACAATCCTTCCAGATCTGACAGAGGTTCAACTGCACCTCATCCATTTCATCCGCTGCTCCCGATGTGGTCTCCTCTATATTGGGGAGGCCAAACTCAGATTAGGGGACCAGTTCACAGAGCATCTGCACTCTGCACACATCAACCAACCCAACCTTCTGTCATCGACAGACCCTTTAGCCCAAACTGGTCCATTTTGACTAAAATGTCCATCCACATTAATCCCATTTCCCTGCACTTGACCCATATCCTATAGAATTATAGGTTGTCATTCATTTTAATTCCCCCAGCGACACGTCAATCTTGACTTACAGCCTAATGGCATCAATACTGACTTCACCAGTTTCAAAATCTCTCCTCCCCCAGCCTTATCCCATGTCCAGTGCCCCCTTTCCTCATCACCTCCCTGGCCTGTCCATCTTTCTAACCACCTATCTGCTCCACCCCTCCCACTAACGTATCACAATAACCCCCTGCCCACATCCACCTATCACTATTTTCTAGGCTCTTTCCCCCTACCCTGCACTGAAGGGTTCCTGTTGAAAACATTGACTTTCTGCTCCACGGATGCTGTCTGACCTGTTGTGCTTTTCCAGCTTCACATCTATTGATTTTTACTTCTTATGCCCTGATCAAAGATATTTGCAGTTTTGTATGAAGTGCCCCCGAATATCTGTCTTTATATTGTCTTTCTAAATGGATGCCTATGCCTGTTTGTGCTGCTGTTTAACACAAATACACTATTCACATAGTGGCTGAAGAAATATCATGCTAATATCAGCTGCAGCCATTTCTAAGGAGTCTTCGTGTTCGGCTTGGCTTAACGTTATACTATTACCTTGTAGTTTGAAAGCTTTAGATTAAGTTCTCTCCCTTCAGCAGAGATGTGAGCATATAATCAATCGTGCGCTTCGAAATAAGTGCTGCTTGTCTGAGGAGAGACTTTAACCTGAGGTGTTATGAGGCGGATGTATTATATTTGACTAGCACTGACCCATGAAGAGCAGCAGATTTATCCAGCTATCTTAGCTGACAGTTAGCACTCAACCAGCATCACTAAAAAAAACTATTTGACCTCCTGAGGTTGCGAAAAGGGCTGTATTAAATGATTGCCACTGCGCATCTAGTCCATTTTGTTAGTTGTAATATAGCTTATCGAATGTCTAATGTATTTTTAACGTGGTATAAAAATATCTAAAAAGACCAACCCAAATGTGAAGAATGAAGCAAATAAAGGACTAAACAGTACTTTTATTCCGTGCATGCTTGCACCTAACCCCATTCCCAAGAAAAATATTCTGGTATTCATGGCGTGCAATGAAACTAATTTAGTGGGTTGTTGCATGTTGTGTACTATATATCAGCAATATAGCAAGGTTAATATAATGCAGTTGAAAGTTGGCATTCATTGTTTTAAAGCAGTTTTAGGATATGCATTTGCATTTTACAATAGCATAATGTGTTGCTGGATGCTTTTCTATTGCACAAGTCATTTGATCTGCTGCTGCGTGCGTGGCGAAGGGCGTGCAGCAGTCGCTTAGGTTGCTGTGTGCGTGTGCACAGTACAGCAGCAGTTGGATGGGTTGCTGTGTGCGTGTATGTTGTGGAGCGGCCCTTTGATGGCTTGGAGATGCATGTGCGGCGCAATGTGAGCGACCCAGGGCCTCGCTGGGCGGGTCCCGCGGAGTGACGCGCACGCTCTGCCCGGCGCTCACACGGCGATAGAGTTACATTGCAGTCAGGGGGAGCTGTGGGAAAGAGCTTAGAGTTTGGCACAGATCCCAGCGCTGCAAAACTCTCCATCAGAACCCCAGCAGCAGAACAATAGTGATCAAACAGTGATCGTTCAATATAAATACTTCATTCTCAGTTACAGCAAAGTGTAAAGGCCGCTCCTATTTCTCAATAATAAGGACCATTGCAGTCCAGCATTTGGATCTATGCAGCAATTTGCAAAATCACTTTATAAAAGTGCTTAAGGATTTTAAATTTTTGACTGTAGCAGTTGTTAACATGTATCACTTACAGATAGTGGGTCCACTGATACAATAAATAATTAACTCGCCAAGCTAGTTAGTTTATCCAAGCCTTAATATTTCAAGTAGACTCTAAATCCCTGCCATTTCTTATTACGAAATGGGTCCAAGCTGAAAAAATTCGGCAATTGCCTGACACTGAAGTATTTTACATGTACTCGACCTGTTGGATCTTCTCTCGTCTCTGGTGCTTCATCTAACTTTTGAACCCGCGTGGTCTACCTTCACCTATTGCCCTATACCTGCCTGACTTCAACCTGTTGGTGTTGCTACGATTACTGTCCAAGAGCAGGTTTCTCTCTGTTCGTTACTGAGCCCGGCCTAAAAGTTCAAACTGAAAATATAACATTGTGCAGTGAACAATAAACTTTGTTTTGTCATAAACGTAGAAAAGTTGTTTTATACAGTAAATTACTCTATCCTCAAGTTATTGTGAAGATTTTTTAGAGCGAGCGACGGATCTGGTGGAGGGTACATTGATTCTGAAACTGCCCTGGGATCTCGGCAATGGCTCGCCATTGTTACAGTTATTCCGGGAACAGTCGACTTTGGTAGAATTAGTGACCAGTCAACAGCAACACATGTCTATTCGACCAGTGACCACTGCTGAAACCTTACCACAGATTTTACATCTAATCATCGAGCAGTAGCAACGGCCGTTTCTAAGCACTTTGCACCTGATTCACACAATAGACTATAGCTTCATATAATACCGTTTAACGGGCCATTTCTAAAGTGGCTGATCAGAATAATTTTGACACATACTAACCAAGCACTAAACAGATACATTTTCATATAACCAATGTGTTGTAGCTTTATTCTTAAACAACGCTAAATTTATTATTCATAAACCCAATACATTAATATGAGTGTCTTTTGTTGACACCGCATTAGCTCAATGATTTGGTTTGTATTGATAGAAATATATTAAGTCCTTACTTCTGTTCTTTGTGTAAGTCTTTGAGCGCGACATCGCGAAGTGTTGAGCACTGTTGCCTATCATTCTGTATCCAAGACATTATAATTACAGGATCCTTCCGCTTTCAGTTCGCATTCTCAGAATTGGTGAATGAAATATTTCTTCTTTTTGCTTGCATAGTGACAATGCCCGCAGTCCATGTCCTCCAAGAGCACAGCACAATAAACCATTGCCAAACAGCGAACGTCCCGTTAACACTTCTCCCTTATTACAAAACTGGGATTAATATTACCTATCACTGACAGTAGGCCAGATCAGTGCAACATTAGGCTTCGTAATCAATGCATTCAAATGCAAATGCATTCGTTTTGAGGAATTCGGCTAATATTTCTGACAAAATGCAACAATCTCTGTTTCCTTTTATGAATAAGTAATATTATCATTCAATATTGCACAATGTAATTACAACAAAGTATTTCAGTTTTGGTTTGTTAATCCGTATAACTGTTTCTAACAGCCTTTCCAAAATACCTGGCTTTGCTCAGTTCGATGTACAGTATGTATAATGTGCGCAGGTTATACATGTAATTGTAATTGAGCTTGTCTAGCTATATGTAAAGTGGAAAAGCAAGGATCCGTGCTGATTAATATGAATTTACTATTCCGTAGGACTACAACGATCCTGTTAAACGTTGTTGACATGTCTGCTGAACTCCTATCAGCTGATACATCGACTTGTCCATATAAACTGAGGACTAGTTCTACATTACAAAATTGTTACATTGCAAAAGGAGGTCACTCTGCCTGCCCGCTCTCCGAATCAGCAAATCCGTTAAGTCCCATTCTCCCATAACTCTGCGCATTCTTCCTTTCGAGCTAACAACCCAATTCGCTTTTGATTGGGATTGAACACGCCCGAGAAACAGTTCTACCATTATTTGCATTAAAAGCGCCGAGAGGAGTATGGTTGACTCCAAGTATTTAAATTGCCGGCTCAAAGCAATTAATTCCAAAAGTCAGCAGGCACGCTGAGGAGAAGTTATATTTTGATGAGTGAGTTGCAGCTTATCAGAACTTTCTTTTTATTTGGATGTGTAATCCAACTATTTTAATTGTCAATATACTGAACCATATAAATGCTGCTGTTTATCTCTGCGAGAAAACATGCGTTGAAAATCATGCTGTAGTTCAAGTCAAAAAGTATAAATGCCTAACCTTCGAAGCCCCTCAGTTCAATACCGTAGCCCTTCTTTAATACGTTGATGATTTTTGGCAGCAAGTTCGATGATTCATTTTAAAATGTCAAATTTTATATTTAATTTTTCATTTAAAATGTGTAGTAAGTTCCAGCAGGGCCCGTCGTTGCTATTTTTGTGACTTGTGTCGCTATTGTTATTAGCAAGCTGTCTTCTAATGTTCTGTGATTCTAACGACCGACTTGCTGTTGGATCAGATTTTATCAACATCTATAGAAATCGCGGTCAAAATATGCAAAGTTATGGCCGTCTCAAAATCAAAACCACTATGAAACACCACATCATAAAAATGTGTGAAATATTTCCACGGAGATATTTACGATAAGATTTTGTTTTAATTGCGAAAGCTTAACTTGGCTTGGTATACCTGTCATCCCACTGTCTGTAAATGTTGTGCAAACTTTGCGTGAAGTAACACTGTCGGAGTAATGAGGTGTGAAATAGGCCAAACTCCTCCTCATCAATGGCATCGGCATTACAAACACACGGGGATGCATTGAATTCAATATTCAAATACCCTTCGGACTGAGAAATGGCCCTTTATTCTAGTGTTTGAATCGGCCATTCGTTTTCATTGTGTTAAAACGTTATCGAAACATCACCGAGGTCAACAGGTTGGGTCCGCATTTACTGTCAAAACAATGACAGATCTCTTGATCCTGACTCCACTAAGTATTGACCAATGAAGTGACAGGATCGCCAGGCTCTTAACAAGCGCATCTTCAAAAGCTTATGTCTCACTGCATTTGAAGCAGTTGAGCCCAAGGTTACAAAGATGGAAATCTAACATGGTTAATTTACTTTAAAATAGTTTATAATTACAGCAAATTAGAAGCATAAAATATTTGTCCATAATAGACTTTATGATTTTTAAAAAGAACATGAAGTTAATTGTTACCGTTTCATGCGCTGTAGCTTTAATTGAGACCTACTGGTTTAAATATTCTAGCAATTTGTTCTGCTCTCTTTCGAAACATCGTTTTTACATTGTTAAAGTATATTTACAACTAGGACGATTACTTCCGAAGTAGTTAATCGCACGCTTATTAAAGTCAAGATAAATTACACAACTGAACGATTTCATAAACATTTATCAGTACCCAGATAACATTCTTTAATTCTTCGACATGTGAACGTCGCCAGTGGATTTATTTCATAGAAGCAACAATCCTTTTGGTCCACAATGTTGGAGACGTTGTGATCAATCTGCACTTTGTGACACAGCTGCTTGTGAAGAGTTAAACTTGCGGAGGTTTGCCAAACCCCCACAAAGGGACTAAATACAGACACCAGAAACACATCAGTTCGGGGCAGTCAGAGAGATGAGGTCAGGATAACCGCCAATAGACTGATGTGGTGAAAATATGGACGAGGAAGACGTCCAACGAAAATATACAATGCGCAAATGTGCATTAACTAATCGCTCTGGAAGGAATTTTGCTACATTTTGGAATTGACTATATGACATGACTCTAATCTCCAGCATCGCCTATATGACGTTTACTCGTTTTTTTCAATGCTGTCAGGCGATTCAAACATTGAAAAAGAACTTAAAGTTAAAGATTTCAAACAATTGTCATTTGGAAATATTGGTTACTCCGTCTATTTTTCTTTTCAGTGATTATTTATTCTTCGCACGTTATACAAGAAAGGAATAATAAGTAAATGAGCATATGACTAAATTGGTTGGTATATTTCGGACAATAGTCCGGCTGCCCTGAGACTGAGCGACAATGACTCGTCTGTTTTAGCTTCTTTCTTGTGCTTTTGCCCAGAACACCTTGGCTGGAGGTATGTATAGTGGGTGTTGTAATGTTTTTCAAACCACCTCTTGTGTAGACAGCGTGTAATTCAGAAAGTTCAAATTACAGGGGGAGTGCTGAAGAATAGTGTCGTGTTTCTGTTCACACGGTTATACCGCAGCTTAGCCATGCACCGAGTACAAAAGCGACTCTTTTTAAAAAAAGAAAATCAATGGGTGCTTCTGTCTTTCACTGTCTATAGACACTTTTAGCAACCAAGCTTGGTTTACATGGTACATACATATGCGTTTACAACCGCCTCTGAGATTTGACTTCGGGGCTTGGACTGAGTGGAGTACATGCCTGTCTATTTGTGATATCGATCCTGAGCTTATATTTAAAAGTATGTTTCCTTCGATGCAGCCTTAATTGAACTATAAAGGGAAAAGAAAACAATAGTACTCTTTCTCAGGAGATATTTGCCAACTTATTATATCAACTGTGCAAAGTAGAATCCGCACAACACTTTACCAATTATCACTGAAATTAAACAGGTTCCTGTCCAAATACTAAGCCATATTTCGACTAACAAGCCAGACTTAATAATAATTTATGTTTTAATACTTTACAAAGAAAAATCAATTGTGAATCTTAAGACAATTGCATGAACTTACATTTTATAGATTTAAGTTTAAGTCTATCAGTACGGAAGGAGTCGTGGAATTTTACTGCAAATGTAGAACATCTGTCAACATTGCATAGAACTGTTTCCCCTCCCCAAAACAAAGATTTGTAAGTTGCTCTACCAGTCGATTCCCTTTTAAGTGAGCTCTTTGCTGAGCTTTCCCACGCTTCCCTCGACCCGCGTGTTTGACGTACGGAGACGTCATCGTGCCTGCCCACCAATTGGAAAGTGGAAAGGGCGGGGCGACGGAGCAGCCTGTCAATCAGAGCAGCCAGACATTGCAACATTGATATAGCTTATACCGTGGGAAAGAGCATTAGACTGGGTTCAGGCTGCCAACAGCGAGCAGGATTTGTGCTTTCAACTCAAAGACCACGCTTCCAAATACAAGTCGTTGACAGTTTTCACCCGTGGAAATGAAGCGCCCTTGCGAAGAGAGTTCTTCAGAGAGTGATATTGATGAAACTATCGACGTGGGGAGCGAAAATAACTACGGAAGGTGAGTTTAGGGTCGTTTTCAACTTTATGTAAACTATTGTGACACCTGTTAATCCTCTTCCTGATGCTTGTCTAGAACGAGAGCCAGGCTCAAGAGACGACTTTTTGTTTGTTTCAACAGTCAGGGCAACAGTACAATCCTAAGAGCTGGCTCCCCGTCTACGACGTCTCAAATTTTGGCCAGAAAGAAGCGAAGAGGGGTGAGTTGTTACTTTATTTATCCCTATACATGTTCGTTCAAATATTTAACATGTCCTAACTGTACAGTTTACGTTTTCTTAGATCATTGAAAAAAGGCGTCGAGATCGTATTAACAATAGTTTGTCGGAGCTTCGTCGACTAGTTCCTACCGCTTTTGAGAAACAGGTACTTAATAGAGATTGTTTTGTAAATCAGTCTTATGGTCGATTAGTCAAATTGCTTTCAAACTGTTATTTGTGACGCCTGCTCTATCACTGTGATAAACTAATTGTAAATTCATAATGGTTTAATTAGTGATGGTGCGATACATTACCACTTTTTCTGACGCTGGAGTGAAACGCTGACTTGAGCGCAAAACTCACATCACCAGATTAAATCTGAAAGACAATCTGTCAAAATAATTGCCATAATTTTCTTTTTTCTCAAGGGTTCAGCCAAGTTAGAGAAAGCGGAAATACTTCAGATGACAGTGGACCATTTAAAGATGCTGCGGGCGACCGGAGGTAAAGGTAAGGAGTTAATTGAGTGCCTCTTCAAAAGCGATTTGAAGAGGTCTCTAAGCAAACAGCACGTTGACAATTGTGGGCGGGTCCGGCTGAGTGCAGTGGAAATGCTAATAGTATCACTGAGCTCGTGGGAAAGAGCCGGCGGGACAAAGGCAGCACTTGACCTCGGTTTCTGTTTGCTTTCCTAACACTGCGGGATTGAGTGCTTTGTGAAAACCAGGGAGCCACATGCAGAGATTGTTTGGGCTTTTTTTTTGCTTAAAGCAGTCAGACCTGCCCAGAGAGACAAAACAAACACAAAATACACAAACAGGGCCTTTCAGCAACGTCTCCACGCTGCCCCCTAATGTCAAGACGGAGCTACAAACCTGTCACCCTGTGAAATCTATCAGATCCATAGCTGGTTCTGTCTGGCAAGAGACAATTCGCTGCAAATAATTAATTTGTTTAACAAATTTCAGCCTTCTCCATATAGTTATCGCGAAATACAAATATTTAAAATGGGCCAATACAATTTAACGCCAAAAAGGGGTTAACAAAAATAAACGAATAGACACTTTTAAACGGTTACAATGTTGATAAACTGTAATCGGAACATAAAAGCCCCACACAAGACGACCTGCTCTCAATACTGCAAACAACAAATCACAGCGGGTCAGGCAGCATTCGTGCAGGGAATTAAAAATCTCAACTAGCTACCAGATGGAGCAAAGCTCCAAAAGCTAAAGTGACTCCAAATAAACCTGTTAGACTGTAACCTGGTGTTGTGTGGTTTTGAAGTTTGTCCACCCTAGTCCAACATTATTGCTTCCATGGAGAGAGAGCAGGCTATCATTTCGAGTCTAGCTGGCTCTTCAAGATAAGTCATCTAGACTCGAAACGTTAGCTTGCCTGCTGCCTGACCCGGCAGGGTGATCTCCAGCATTTGTTGTTTTCAGTACAGATTCCAGCGTCTGTTGCAATTTTTTTCCTGTCCTCAATACTGTTTGGAGACTTCTGGCGACATCTACGTTGACCTTTGGAGCACAGGTGCTTAACCGGCTGTCCTGTGTGTTTTGTTTTCGCTCCGCAGGGTTTCTGGACGCTCACGCCCTGGCCATGGACTTCATGAGCATCGGTTTCCGGGAGTGCCTGGCCGAGGTGGCCCGGTACCTGAGCTCGGTGGAGGGTCTCGATAGCTCGGACCCGCTGCGGCTCCGCCTGGTCTCCCACCTGAACACTTACGCCTCTCAGCGGGAAGCGGCTGTCATGACCTCGTCGGTGGCCCATCACCATCACCACCACCATCAACACCAACACCACCACCAGCAGCAGCAGCACCACCACCACCAGCAGAGGGTTCAGCAACACCAGCCGCACTGGACCGCCGCTTTCCACCAGCTGCCCTCCGCCTTGCTGCAACACCACGGCCTCTCCTCCGAGCTGCACCCAGGTACCGCGGTCCCGGCTCCAGGAGCAGGAGGCTCCGCTCTGCTCACCGCCACCCTGGCGGCGGCGGCTGCCGCGGCTCACAGCGATACGGCGCTGAGAGGAGCCCCGGGCGGAGGCGGCGGCGGCGGCGGGGGGGCGATGAGTGGCCGCATGCCTCCGCTCTCCACCTCCCTCCTCTCGCTGTCCGCCACCGTGCACGCCGCTGCCGCCGCCGCTGCCGCCGCCGCTCACAGCTTCCCGCTGTCGTTGGGCAGCTTTCCCGGTCCGGCCACCGTGCTGACCCCGGGCGGGCCAGCTCTCAGTCCGCCGGGGATCGCCGGGGTCCCGCAGAGCGGCCGCGGAAGCAGCGGGAGTGGCGGCGCGGTCGGGAAACCTTACAGACCCTGGGGCACCGAGATAGGAGCTTTCTGAACGGAGGGGGGAGGGGAGAAAGACTGACACCAGTTGTATTCTCCCGGGCCCCGCTCTGCCCAGTCCCACCATCCTGTTCGCCACCCCCCACCCCACCCAACCCTGCCGGATGGAAATGGGGGGTTGGGGGAATACCCACAGCGGTGCCGGCACTCGCTGCAGGAAATTGCCAATGCCAGTCCCCATCCCCTGCCTCTTCCCTTCAGTTGCATCGGACTCCTGCTGCCAAACCTGTATTCCAACTCAATGCATTTGACCTATTTGACATCTGACAGCTCGAACAGAAACAAACAAAACTTGATGAAAACAGTAAAGTAATTGCTTGAAAAAACTTGCTCTCTGCAGGACCTTGGCTGATAACCCATTGCAAGAGCCACCAGTACTGTTACCAGCAAGTCGACAGCCATTTGACTCGGGAGCTTTCTGCTTTTAAATACCCCAATGTTGACTATTTTGTTTACACAAATTATAGCCAATCGACTGCGTCTCCCTGAAGAAAATTATCTCCAATGGGTCACTCTTTCAGCCCAGCTAGTACGGGGAGACAAGGTCTTCCCATATACCCAGCAATTTGACCACAAAGACGGTAGAGGAGTAAATCAAGCCTTGGTGATTTTGGATCCATCTTATTAGTACCGCCAACTCTTGCAATGACAGTACGTCTTCTCTAACTCAGGCGAGTTTCTTTTGGATGTTAAATCCACCTGTCCCTTTTGAGACTTCTTATCGGAACATGAACCAGCCTGTCACAAACATTATAACTTGGGATGTTTGGTGGACCAATGGAATACATTTAGCTTCAGTTGCCTTAACCGCTTTTCAATTTAATGTTCTCCTGGAATCCTGGAGCGATGTCTCGTGAAATGGGGACTTACAGCAGTCAATCACCGCCAAAAACAATCGGATGGAGAAATCAGTTGGAGGAAACACACTGCAACCTGGAATCGGCCGGTTTCCGCTAAGGTCGCAGTACCTGAAGCATCCAAGACCATAATCGCGAAGAAGCATTCTGACACCGCCGTGCCTATCCTCTGAATGTTAATCACATGTTGACCTGTATTTTGTTTGGAAATCGTCAGCAGCTAAGTGGACCCGGTGCTATTGCAAGAAATACATTTAGTTGGGGACAAATATGGCAATATTGTTTCATCTGTATTTCCTCGGAGAATTAGAAAACTGCTAATTTTCAAGTTCGAAGCTGAATTTGACACTCCATACAATGCAACAGAATTGTTTGATCCGATTTATGTATTATAAATTTTAAGAGAAAAACAAGAGTTACAGGACCCAATGTTAACTTCTTCGATCACTGGTCTATTGCTATATTTTACTGATGCAAATCCAATATTTGTTTTCCCAGATTCTAAATATCTAATCTTATTAATTAAACATTAACAAAATTGACCACAGAGTGAAAATAGTTTTTGTGCTTCTTCAGATCCACTGCACAGTTAGAATGATAATCCTCCAGTTTGATTTAAAATGTGACCTAGACTGAGACAATTCCTGCAAATTAGCACAACACCGTATTTAAATCAGATTACACCCTATGTCTGCTTTGTGGTTATGAATATCTCCAGTCATTTACAGCTCTGCATATCCAATGTCCTCGAATTACTTTGATTTGAGATTTGTGGGGCACTGTGAATAAGGGATCAGAAACAATGTGATAGGATTCTGATTAATTTTATGTGCTGTACTTTATTTTCTTCGCCCATTAGAATAGTTTTTTTTAAGAGTACATCAAGTGACCTGTCAAAATTCTTTCAACCCTAAAGCTTTAACTTAATATTATGGGAGAAAGTGAGGACTGCAGATGCTGGAGATCAGAGCTTAAAAATGTGTTGCTGGAAAAGCGCAGCAGGTCAGGCAGCATCAAAGGAACAAGAGGATCGATGTTTCGGGCAAAAGCCCTTCCTGAAGAAGGGCTTACACCTGAAACCGCGACCCTCCTGTTCCTTTGATGCTGCCAGACCTGCTGCGCTTTTCCAGCAACACATTTTTGAGCACTTAGTATTATGGTACTGAGATTAATCTCTGATGCCCTTGACTAATGTTCTTTGAAATAGCCCACTGTGTTTTTATTCTAATATGCTTGAATGTAACATTTGAGGTAATTTCTCACAGTATTCTATAATATCACACTAAAATAAATGTGCAATGAAGTGAACAAAAAATATTCATACATATTTATTCAGCAGAGAAATTGTCACTTCATGGCAGCAAAACAAAACACCACATTAAGGGTTTTTTTTAGTAAATGGTTGTCAAGATCTTTAGGCAAGCATAATTCTGACAATGAATTTACTTTTGTTACGTCTTTGTTTTGCATCCCATACTTTTTCATGCCTAGAATACTTGTACTAATGCTAGATTAATAAATTCACTCAAAAATTGCTGCAGGATGATTCTTTTGGAAATGGGGTTTTTCTCGATAATTTCAGCAAGCCATGAAAATTATTAATAAAATATTAATTATTTGATGGTCACACATTGAAAAGGCAGATGTTGTCACACAATGACTCTTAAACTAGCAGAAGTCTCACCATTTGCTTTTGGAATTTACAGCATAAGATGACACAGACACTATGCAAAGACTGAAATTTCATGTCCAAATGTAACTTGGAATTTAAATGATCACAGTCTACGGCCCGGACATTTTGTCTATTCGCATCAAATCAAATCGGTTTAAAGCTAACTTCCATTCTCCATGACAGGCCATTGTAGTTAACACTGGGCCCTGAACACATGCTAAGCATTGCTGATTATGGATGTTCATGGCTAAAGTCTGTGGTCAGCCCTAAGTCTGGAACAAAATTTTTAAATGTGTTCATACTTTTAGGTTTGTGTGCGAAGACAATTTTATAATAAGAAACTTGAACAAGAACTTTCCTGGGTATGCAGGTACACTCTTGGATCATTCTCAAAATGTGTTCATTCATTCTTTTATCCAATTAGATTCCCACTGTACTAATCTATTTCTAATACACTGTAACGAGTCTAAGCAAGTAACATTTAATTTTGAGCTTTGTCCCAAGTGCAGCTTATTCACTCAGTTAACTCAGATGACTTGGAAATTTATATGTAAAGTCAGAAATTAGAGCTTGTATGAAGATAAAATACTGTAGTTAATATGTTGCACTTGAATTCTCTGCTGTGTGGAGAAGTCAATGGTAATAAATAAGTTTACTGTATGAAGGAGATTATACAACATAAATGACACCTTTTGCTTGTTTACCTGCATTCTGTAACCTATTATGCATTAAATGTTTCTAAATATACACTGGTTTTATATAAAAAAGAGCTGTTTATTCAACGTCATTTGTAATATTTTAAGAAAAGTACCCTAATTAATACCAATTATCTCAGATACTAGTGTACAATCTGGTAAGGTTTTTGTTTTCCAGTTGTTAATTATCAAAGAGAAACAAAGATTTAATTAGATTTTTTAAAAACTACATTTCTTTATAGTTAGACGTCTATACTGAATAGTGGAAATGAAGCATGAATTATATCCTGCAAGATCAAAACTGTAACCTAAGACAATTTTTTTCATCAGCCATGTTCTACCAGTATCACAATCAGTCTTCCTTTGATAGTTACCCATCCTAAATATCAAATGAGTGAAAAGTAAAAGCATATTTTAACCTCAATGTTATTCTCTCCTGTTTGCTTAATTTGGCATTGCTGTTCCAACCAGCCTTCTCTGGAAGCTGTCAGAAAGAAAGAGTAAGCAGTCAAGGTTCCTTAATCCAATAAGGGGAGGTGTTTTCTCCCAAGGATGAATCAAAATATCAGTTTTGTATCTCTGAAAGGCTGGCTCAATCCTAGTATTGAGAAGGATGAAGTCAGATTTCCTATCCTTCCTATAATGAAGGAATAACCTATTAGAGAAAAATAATCTTTAAAATGGAGGGAAATATACCTTGCTTGAGCAGTCCTTAAATATTGCAGATGTTGGAAATCAGAAACAAATACAGAATGTACTGAAAATATTCAGCAAGTCTGACAGCATCTGTGGAGCGAGAAACTATGTTACCCTTTCCAACTGAACATGGCTCTTTGTCAGCAAATCCTTAACAACTTTGAAAAGAGCAGTGTAGGAAAGCAAATTGGCCAAGAAATTGGATCACACCTAAGTTAGGTTTGAGGCTGATGCAGTGTATGTTGAATGTGTTTAATGAGGATGGCAGCTAGAACAGAGTAACTTTGTTCATAAACTTCATTTACTTATTATCAGCATGTCCCTAAGTCCTAGAAGTAGTTCGCTGGTGTATGGTTGGAATGGAAGTAGAAGAAGGGCAGCAAAGTTGAGAGTCAAATTACTCTGATTTCCTAAGTGAATCCAAGAGGAGAGAAGAGATGTCAGCTGTGGGCTGCAGTGATTTGTGACTTTAATACAATGTCTGAATAAACATTCTTTATGACAAGGTAAGATTAACAGTGCTCACCTTTCAGGTGGAAGCCTCCAACACCTGAAGAAATTGACTACAGCCTGAACACCACAAAACTTCAGTCACTCACAATCCAACATGGCAAAGGGGCTAATGCCAGGCATGTCTCCTGAATGTCCACTGAGCAGCCCTAATTAATATCATGGGTGGCATAATTCTGACACAGCATGTGGGAATATATGGCACTGCAATTTGGAGTTTGAAGCTCACATCATAAAATGGTTATAAGTATTGGTTTTAAAAAGTTAAATTTGATCACAATGTAAGGACATTTAGTTGTTGCATGCAGCAAATAACTATAGCACAGTAATTTATTACAGCTGTTACATTGAAATAATGTTCTGTGAGTGCTTTAGTAATCAATAGGTATCCTCTACATTCAAGGTAAGGCAAATTTCCCAAAGGAAAATCCACACTGGTTTCAATTCAAATCACATTTTCCATTGTGGGGCCTTGTTATATCCTCACTTTAGTGGTCTATGCTTTTCATCAATCAAAGCTGGTGCACAAAATACATAGTTAGTTGCAGATAGTACTTTATTTCTAAGCATTTAATCCTGGCAACTGAGGCATTATGGGATATTGTAACATCGTGGCCAGGTGAGATTGAGATTTGTTTTTATAAAATCAAATGATGTAAGATGACTGTAAGACATTTTCTTTATTGTTGCTGACTGTTCTCAATTAAAGGTAAAATTACAGGCAAAAATCAATTAGAGAGAATCTTATTTGAGATTTATAAGATAGTAAATTATATATAAAATATAAATCTGGAAAATTAATTTGAAAAATAAGGGTCATGACTTCAAACTAGGAAAATGCACATTTAGGATGCTTTTTTGGGTTAAGCTTTCTTAAGAAGTGAATGTGACAAGATTTTAGGAGACAGGTAAATAGATTACTTGTTACTTTTGTATTGAAAAATTAATCTGGTTAGTTACTGGTCTGTGTACATTTTACAGTGGGGGTTAGTTGATGAAACAGTTTGATGCTGACAGTGTGGGTTCAATCTCCACACTAGCTGAGGTTACCATGAAGGACTCTCCTTCTCAAGTCTTCCCAGTGTCAGTGGTATGGTGCCCCTCAAGTTAAATCACCACCAGCTGTCTCTGTCTAATGAGAGACAAAAAAAAACTGCAGATGCTCACTGTCCGGACATGCCTTGGCATGCCCATTTGCCATCGGGCAGTGGGGATCCCCAGTGGAGGGCTCTCTACACGGGAGTCCTCCCCCTTTCTCTCGGGGATCTGGGGTGGAGGGTGCTGCACGCAGCGATTCCCTGCAACCGCAGTTTGAGGTGGTTCACAGACTCCCAGCCTGACTACTTGTTCTGTGGCGCTGTGGAGTCCGTGGACCATGTGTATATTGGGTGTGGGCGTTTGCACTCCCTTTTTGATTTTCTTAAAAACCTCCTCCTCTGCTTTTGGTTGCACTTCAGTCTCACGCTCCTGATCATCGGGCATCCAGTACGGACGAGGGAGGGCAGGTCTGAAGACCTCCTTGTGGGTCTGCTCCTGGAGCTGGCCAAACTGGCCAAAAACGGGTCCAGGCAGTGGGTAGTGGAGGGAGTCATTAGGGCCGACTGCCTGCCCCTCTTCCGTGGTTACGTTAGAGCCCGGGTGTCCTTGGAGAAGGAGCACATGGTATCCACCAACACCCTGTAGTTGTTCAGGGTGCCGCAGGGAGTGGAGTGTATTATTTCCCCCTCCAACTCTATTTTGATTTAATCCCTGCCCTCCCCTTTACTGTTTGATCACACAACATTACCCTTTGATGTGAAGGGCACTGCTCGTCACTTGCCACTCGGGTGTTTCCTTTCTTCTTGGTGGTGGAAACTGAATAAAGATTCATGCACCTTGTGTCTTTCACTGTGTCTCACACCTGCACACACACAACACGGGTGCTGGGGAAAAAAAATAAGCACCACCGCAGTTAGGCGGTAGTGTTGGGGTTTTAAAAAAAAAGTGCAGATGCTGGAATCCAAGTTGGACAAGCAGGAGGCTGGAAGAACACAGCAAGCCAGGCAGCGTCAGGAGTTGGAGAAGTCAATGTTTCGTCCTGAAGAAGGTCCTAAAGAAGGGTTACACCTGAAACATTAACTTTTCCACTTCCCAATGCTGCCTGAGTTGATGTGTTCTTCCAGCCTCCTCTGTCTAATGACAGAGAAATCCTATAGTCTGGTAAGACTATGGTGACTTGATTTGACCTTATAGTGAAGACCTGAAAGACAAAGTTTCTCTCCTTTTTTGACTGAGTATGTCAAATAGATCAAACATCAGAATGCATGCCACCTGCCAGGCCCATAACGGATCATACTTTTAGAGTGATAACTAAGTAACCCTAGTCCCGGAGTACCTACCGAAATGTAGGCCTTTCCTCGATAGGACTTCACACTGCAGCAGTCATAAACCAATAATTGCTGCAATCTTGACAGGTCTCCAAGCCCAAACTGATTTTTCCCTGAACATAATTTAGAAAGTTCTTGCCTACCAGATTTCACCCACTTCCTACTCAAATCGTCTGTCCTTTTACGCCTGGGACCTACTTCTGGGAATTTCTCCTGTTGGACCCTTCCTTCTTGGGCAGAGATTAATATGCATTTAAGGAGAAGGTAGCCAGGTATATAGGGAGAATGGAATAGAAGGGCTGACAGGTTTCCCTGAAGGTAAAACCAATAAACATCTGATTGATACATACAGGTCCAACTCCTTTGTTTATTCCAATATTACCAGTATGTTCATTTTAAAATATTATTGACTTTTCAAAACATGGTTTTCCCTCTGAGTTAGCTGAAGAGGGTAGAAAAAGGTTTGTGATGGGGGAGACTGTAGTGCAGTAATAAAACTGAACTAGAAATTCACAGCCCAAGCTAATATTCTGGGTACATTGATTCAAATCCTATCATGACAGCTGGCAAAATTTAAATTAATTTACTTGGAAAAAAATCATTTGGCATGGTGTAATGATGATGGTGAAATTATAATTGTTTGTTTAAAACCCATCCATTTCACCAATGTCCCCTTTTTTGGCGGGAGAGGAATCTGTCATTCCCACCTAGTTTGGCTTACATGTTACTCCAGGGCCACAGCAATGAAGTTGACAGGTACATGAATGGGATAGGTGTGGAGAGATATAGACCTGAATGCAGGCAAATGGGACTAATTTAAATTGTGAAAACTAGGCAGCAAAGGCAAGTTGGGCCAAATGGCCTGTTTTCATGCTGCAGATGTCAATGACTCTTAATTGCCATCTGAATAGGTCTCGCAAGCTATTCAATTCAGAAACAATTAAGGATGGGCAATAAATACTGACCCTTATCAGCAACATCCACGTCCCATCAAAGTATTTTTAAAAACGGCCTAGACCAGTTGGACTGAATTAGTCCAGTTTTGTGCTGTACATTCTACATAATACCAGAAAAGTTTCACAAAAGCATAGGAATCCTATGGTTACTAATTACTACACCTGAACACTTTCACAAAAAAAAACTAGAGAAGAAAACTAACAACAGTGAGCCAGGAGAGCAACTTCTGTGCAACATGGAAGTAAATCACTGGGGACAATGGGGCAGAGGAAATCTGTTTCTGAAGTTGGCAGCAGACACTTGTTGGCACAGCAGGCAGACACTGCATGTTTTCTCCTCTAGCTTCTTCATATGACCATCTGTAATGATTCATTCTAATTGCTTCAAAGGGAACTTTCAGGCAACAGGTCGCAGTAGGAGGCCCACATAAAATCCTACAACGTGTCTGTACACACATTAGGTAGTTACATCACTCCAATATTATTTACAAGGGATTTAAATGGAGTTCCAAGCACTGAACAGCAAACCCCACACCTCACCATCCCCAAACCTGTGACCAGGAGAAAGACTAGAAATACTTGAAAAACAGAAGAACAAAGACTCAGTGTTATGAGTCACCATCCTTTCTCACCAAATTCCTGGGGCACAAAATGCAATAAGTGTTGATCCTAGCTATCTATGACAGCAAACTTATCTCCATAGTTCGTTAAATTTCCCATAGAATTGGAAATAGGGCAGATGATGTTTCTGTCAGGATTCAACTCCATTGCCTCTCCCCTTGCCTTTGCTTCCACAGTATCTTTGTCATGTCATTACTTCCTTCCGTTTTACTCAGCAGTACAAAATCCATTATTTTGCTATCTCATTTCAGTTCTAAACAACTGTCATTGTGGACCCAAAACATTAGATGCTGCCAGATATGCTGACTTCTCCCAGCATTTTTGGTTTTTATTTTCAAATCAAATCTTCTTCCCAATTTTACGGTTGGACGGTTAAGGGAGGTGTTCTTGAGACAAAGAGCATTCGTGAGGTTGTTCTCTGAAAGCTGTCCAGAGGAATTCCAGGGCAAGATTTTCTAAATATGTTTGAAATCATTACATGAACATTAAAATGTCATCACACAGAAAAAAATGTTTATAGAGAAGAAATGTTTGTAGATCCAGCACAGGCAGTGGAGGGATAGTAGTGCTGGTGTCATTGGTCTGCCAGCTCAGAAGTGGCATAACGAAGATGGACGCTCATTCAGCTTTGTCTTTTTATTCTTAAATATTTATATACATAATGATATAGGTTCTGCGACTGGTGATTTAGTGTTGATGGTTTGTGTTAAGTGTTAAGTGATGAATAGTTTTGCATTGATAGATTTCCAGTATTATGTGTTGCTTTCATTTCATATATCTTCTACTGTTTCAATTCTGATCTGCTACTATGAGCCAAACAACAAACATAACAGTGAGGAAAACCAGAAACAGGAATTACTTTCTTATCTAAGATTTTATAAATATATTTAATACCAATATAATGAGCTCCCTGCAAGCTATTTTTTCAATTATTCAGATCTCATTATCAAATCTGATAGTGTGTACATTTGAAACTAAGCAAATACAGCAACCATGTAATGATGATGTTTGTAGTGATCAAATCTGTAGTTCAAAAACCTGAGTCATGTCACAGAATCAAAGCAAACTGCTCTGAACCGAAATGCTTTGATGTAAAATTACTTACCTATACAATAGAATTTTTCAGTTTAAACAGTCAAACTAAACTCAGACTGAAAGCTGAAACAGAATCAAATTATATCTTCTACAAGTAATTGAAACAAACCCAACTTGGCTTGGTATTGCTTAGGTAAAAATTCTTGCATCCCTTCTAAAAGGAAACAACCATGGAAATTAGATTTACGTTACCATATTATATTTGAGCTTAGATTTAGGTCAAGGTGCCCACAAGAAAGTACTGTGATGCAAAATTATATCTGGTGGCTCCAAAATGGCTGTAAAATTTCATCAAATCGATACTGCCTTGGCTTGAGACATAATTTTGACAGCTTACATGTAGTCCTGGTGAACAGGCCATGACCTCTGGCTTGATACCTTGCTCCTGATTACATGTCTAGTTTTTTTCACTGGCATTCATATGTGGTGCTTGTTTTCAGAGCAATAGGTTCTGATCCTGTGATTGCTGCAGCAATAAATGTATGGCTTTCTTTACAATTTAGCTGGACAAAGAATAAGAAACTTGAATAACTAAACTCAAATGAAAACACACTATAAGAACTCCAAGCAATACCTGATGCAAATCATGCCAACAATGGAGTGCTAAGAATTGGATCTATTTATTTTCAAGATTATAAAGGAACATTCTTTGTCTGCTAGTTTAACAGGAATGAAATTGCTCAGCATTGGACTCCAAAGGATTGGATGACTCTTGCTCCACTCTGCCTTAAAATGAGACCGAGGAATAATCATAGTAAAATAATAAGTTTATCAAATTTTAGATATATTTTTGGTGAAATCTCCCTGACTACATTATCCCAAAAGACTTATATTTGTTACATTCTTTTATTGTACAAACCATTTCATCAAGGGGGTTTGAAGAAAAATATAATGTTTTCAGCTGAAGTTCTGTCAAGATGGCAGCCCCGGCAAAGTAGGCAGCATTCAGACTCCAGGGTGCATCTGCTCCAGGTTGGTCATTTTCACCCTTCTTTCCCAACTCTTTTTGGATTCTTTCTTTATCTTTTCTTCATCTTCCTGTCGGCGGTGATGGAAAAGTTGACAACGTGGGGGACAGTGGCCAGAGTGGACTCTTGGTGAGGTGGCAGTCTGGCTTGGCAGTGGAACCAGGTTGTGGTAGGCTGGAGTAGGGACTTCAGACATTGGCAAGGTGGCTGCTGAAACAGTGGCAGCGTGGTATGCCAGAGTGGCGATTTCAGGTGATGGCAAGGCAGCGGTTAAAGTGGCAGTAGTATGGTATGCCTCGAGTAGGGTTATCGGCAAGGCGATGACAATAGCTCCAGGTTATGGTAGGATAGAAGCCGGAACTCCTGATTTTTGGCGTGGTGACAGTGAAGGCAGAGCCAGGGGCTCTTGGTTGTGGGAGAGTATGGATCCAACATAGGGTCTGGCATTAGCGGCCTGTCAATGAGGTGGGTCCAGCAATGAAGAGATAGTGCCTAAAGAGTTGGGACTCTGACGTTTGTGGATCTAGCACAGGCGGTGGAGGGATGGTGATGCTGGTGTCATCGGTCTGCTGGCTCAGGGTGCAGGTGGCACAATGAAGATGGACACTCGGTTAGCTCTATCTTTTTATTCCCACATTATTCAAATTATACCAAGTTGTGGCAACAGTTGAAACTTCTCACTGTACTTTACTGTGTTGTTCATTGTGTATCTCAGGCTTAAATATGCACAAGGACTCTGCACCACCCTTCCCCCCTCCAACATTGCTTTATGGCAGAGAGTAATAGAGTCATAGTGATGTACAGCATGGAAACAAATCCTTCAGTCCAACCTGTTCATGCCGACCAGATATCCCAGCCCAATCTAGTCCCATCTGCCAGCACCCGGCCCATATCCCTCCAAACCCTTCCTATTCATATATCAATCCAAATGCCTTTTAAATGTTGCAATTGTACCAGCCTCCACCACTTTCTCTGGCAGCTCATTCCATGCACGTACCACCTTATGCATGAAAAAGTTGCCCCTTTGGTTTCTTTTATATCTTTCTCCTCTTACCCTAAACCTATGCCCTCCAGATTGTGACTCCCCGACCCCAGGGAAAAGACTTTGTCTATTTATCCTATCTATGCCCCTCATAATTTTGTAAACTTCTATAAGGTCAACCCTCAGCCTCCAACACTCCAGGGAAAACAGCCCCAGCATGTTCAGCCTCTCCCTATATCTCAAATCCTCCAACCCTGGCGACATTCTTGTAAATCTTTTCTGAATCCTTTCAAGTTTCACAACATCTTTCCGATAGGACAGAGACCAGAGTTGCATGCAATATTCCAACGGTGGCCTAACCAATGTCCTGTACAGCTGCAACATGACCACACAACTTCTGTACTCAATGATCTGACCAATAAAAGAAAACATACCAAACACCTTCTTCAATATCCTATTTACCTGCAACTCCACTTTCAAGGAGCTATGAATCTGCACTCCAAGGTCTCTTTGTTCAGCAACACTCCCTAGGACCTTACCATTAAGTGTATAAGTCCTGCTAAGATTTGTTTTCCCAAAATGCAGCACCTCACATTTATCTGAATTAAACTCCATCTGCCACTTCTCAGCCCATTGGCACATTTGATCAATATCCTATTGTAATCTGAGGTAAACCTCTTCGCTGTCCATTACACCACCAATTTTGGCCTCATCTGCAAAGTTACTATCTGTACCTCTTATGCTCACATCCAAATCATTTATGTAAATGACCCAGCACTGGTCACAGGCCTCCAGTCTGAAAAACAACCCTCCACCACCACCCTCTGCCTTCTAACTTTGAGCTAGTTCTGTATCCAAATGGCTAGTTCTCCCTGTATTCTGTGAGATCTATACCTTGCTAACCAGTCTCCCATGGGGAACCTTGTCGAACACCTTACTGAAGTCCATGTAGATCACATCTACTGCTCTGCCCTCATCAATCCTCTTTGGTACTTCTTCAAAAAACTCAATCAAGTTTGTGAGACATGATTTCCCATGCACAAAGCCATGCTAACTATCCCTAATCAGTCCTTGCCTTACCAAATACATGTACATCCTGTGCCTCAGGATTCCCTCCAACAACTTGCCCACCACCGATGTCAGGCTCACTGGTCTATACTTCCCTGGATTGTCCTTACCACCTTTCTTAAACAGTGGCACCACGTTAGCCAACCTCCAGTCTTCCGGCACCTCAACTGTGACTATCGATGATACAAATATCTCAGCAAGAGACCCAGCAATTACTTCTCTAGCTTCCCACAGAGTTCTAGGGTACACCTGATCAGGTTCTGGGGATTTTTCCAACTTTATAGTTTGAAGACATCCAACACTTCCTCCTCTGTAATATGGACATTTTTCAAGATGTCACCATTTATTTCCCTACAGTCTATATCTTCCATATCCTTTTCCACAGTAAATACTGATGCAAAATACTCATTTAGTATCTTCCCCATTTTCTGCAGTTCCACACAAAGACTGCCTTGCTGATCTTTGAGAGGCCCTATTCTCTCCCTAATTACTTTTTGTATTCGTAAAAACTCTTTGGATTCTCCCTCCCAGAGAAGAAACGTCTCTTCAGCTTGGTGGTATTATTGTTGGACAGGGGTTTAAATCCTGCCATAGCAGTTGGTGGAATTTGAATTGAATAAAAAGTCTGGAATTAAGAGTTTAATATGGTTCAATGATATCGTTTAGGGAAGGCAACTGCTGTCCTTACCTGGTCTGACCTATTTGGGCCTCCAGATTGCCTTCCTATGGGCAACTAGGGATGGGCAATAAATGCTGATCTCGCCAGCAACACCCTCATCCTATGAATGAATTAGAAAATCTCAGTCTTTTCATGGTCCCATTAATTCTGAGACTTTGCTCTCTGGTCCTAAACTCTCGCTTGAAGGGAAACAATCTCTCAGAATTTACGCTGTCAAGCCTCTTAAGAATCTTACATGTTTGAATGAGCTCACTTCTGATTCTTCTAAATTCCAATGAGTAAATTCCCAACCGGGTTAACCTCTCTTCTTAAGACAATCCCTTCATACCGGGATCATCCTAGTGAATTTTCTCTGAACTGCTTCTGATGAAATGATATATTTTCTGAAATAAGAGGACCAAAACTATTCATTGCACTCCAGGTTCAGTTTCACCAGCGCCTTGTACAGTTGCAGTATGACTTCCTACCCATAACCCAATCCCCTTGAGGAAAGTGCAAACAATTTACTACCCTATCTAATTTTTTGCTGCACTTGTGTGTTTCATGCACAAGCACTCCCAATTTCCTTTATAACGCATTTTTCTGCAGTTTTTCCCCATTTAAGTAATACTCAACGTGTTTGTTCTCCCTTCCAAAATGAACAACCTTGCATTTTTCTACATTATATACAATTTGGCAACATTTTGTCCACTCACTTAACCTAACATTATCTCTCTGAAAACTATTTGTATCCTTCCCACAACCTGCATTTCCCAGCTATTTTTGTATTTGGCTACATGTGCTTCCTTCCTCCAAGTCAATATATATTGTAAATAGTTGTGAAACCCCACTGATCACAGGTCGCCAACTTAAGAAAGAACGCTTTATCTCCACTTGCTGTTTTCTGCCTAATAGTCGATTCTCTAATCATGCTAATAAACTACATCCAACTCCAAGTCTTATGACTTAATCTTAAGTGAAGTATCTTGTTAAATGCTTTCCAGATGTCTAAATGCAACACATGTACTAGTTCCACTCTGGTTAAGACTTCCTTGAAAAACTTTAATAAATTTTTCAGACACAATTTCCCTTTCATGACACCATGCTGACTCTGCTTAATTAGGTTATAATTCTCCAAATGTTCTGCTATTACATCCTTAATAATTGATTGCAATACTTATCCAATCATAGATTTTAGGCTAATTGGCCTCTGTTAAGCTGCTTTTTGCCTACCTCACGTTTTGAATAGGAGTGTCATATTGGCAGTTTTCCAATTCTCTCTTACTTCTACAGAATTCAAGGATTTTTGGAAAATTACAACCAATCCATCCACTGTCACTGTAGCTACCTCTTTTAGGATCCTAGGGTGCAAACCATCAAGCTCACAGGACTTATTTGTCTCTAGCCCCATTAGTTTGTCTAATACTACTTGTCTAGTGATGGTGATGCTACTTAATTCCTCCCCCATATTCTTTAGCATTAATGGGATGTTCGAAGTATCTTCCACTGTAAAGACTGATGCAAACTATCAGTTTAATTCTCTTGCTATTTCCTTTTGCATCATTGCTATTTCCTGAGATTTATTTTCTAAGTGGCCTATGTTCACTTTGCCTTCTCTTCCTTTTTATTTCTTAAAAGCTCTTATTTTCATTTTATATTTTTCACTCATTTGCTCTTGTAGTTTAATTTCTGCTCTTTATTACCTTTTTAGTCTTCTTTGCTGGATTCTGAATTTATCCTAATCTTTGCAGAAATATTATGCTTGAAAGGGAATGACACAGAACATGTCTCTCAACCAGACTGCTATCTTTTCTACCAATATCTGGGTATAATCTCAGGTTACATTTCAGTTTGGAGCACACTTTCCCTTTTAAGTCAATCCATTTCAAGCTTCCTTGACACATATTTGACATGTTTTTCCAGGACTTCTCTTTCCAGACATTTATAGCTACAGTCATTGTTTAGCTTAAGCAATGAGTTTACAATGATATGGGCATATGATCTGCAATTATGACATTAGTGACATGGGGAAAAACCCTTTCAAACAGCAAGTGGTTGGGATCTGAAATACCATGTCTGACAGTGTGGTGAAGTCAGAGTTGGTTGAAGTTTCCAAAAGGAAAATTGATCACGATCTGAAAAAGAAACGTTTACAGGAAAAGGTGGGGCAGTGGCATTTGGGGAATTGCTGGTTCAAGGTTTGCTCCACCTACATGTCAGGCTGACTTATCCCCTTTATGATTCTATTCTTTGACTCCATGAAACTTGTTACATTCTAATTTTATATGTAATAGAATAAATTAGGTGGTGTGTAGGAAATAAGTAGTTCAGTGCAAATGAATGCAAAATAACTAATTGCATATTTGATAAAATATGGCTGGGGATAAAATAGGAATAGAACAAATTCAAATTAGAAACTCTTGCTTTGGTTATCAGCTACTGTGCATGGCAGCAGAAACAAAAACAGAAATTGCTGGAAAAGTTCAGATCTGGCAACAACTGCGGAGAGAAATCATAGTTAACTCAGTTCCACTGACCCTTTCTCAAAACTGGTGGAAGGCAGCAGATGGCAGCAGAACGCGCTTTTATATAGACTGGCCACGTAAATTATTGCGTGTAATTTAATGTCATTGATATTTTTAGCTGTGTTATCAGCAGATAGGCATTAACAATAACAATTACAAATGTAATGAGCATGAAATATTCAGGGAAGATCATGGAACAATGCAGCGAGTTAGTAATTGCGATTAACGTCGGCATATAAATAAATTACCATGTTTCTAAGAAAATAAAATCAAAGTCGCTCATACATTTAAATAGAGTAGCACTTAACAAAGCTGACTTTGTTTTAAAATGCATGAATTATACATAATCAGTGTTGCTGCTCATTTGTTTACGTACTTTGGTACTTTTAAAACGTGTTCGTTGCAGAGACGAAAAATGTGACTTCCCTGACCGGGAATCGAACCCGGGCCGCGGCGGTGAGAGCGCCGAATCCTAACCACTAGACCACCAGGGAACTGTGCGAAATGTGTTTCTAAATACTCTATATATTCTGATAGCGTTGGTGATGTTCTACGTTCTGAAAATTGCGTAGGCTGCTGCTGTCTGCGACACATGCGCTGGGCTGATGTGGGGATCAGACCAAAGCAGACGACACTTGCAAATATTACTAAGTTGTATTGTGAAACAGTTTTATAGTTCTTCAATAGGAACTGGATATTTCCCTTTCCATATTGCGCAGCGTAGTTAAAGTCTGCATGTTACACAGTACGAACATAAATTGTACAATTACAAACTTAACGTTTTCTGGTTGTCTTTGGTCTTTCTCTCCAATCAAAAACATCCCATAACACGAATGAATGAGCTTCGACTGAGAACCGTGTGGAACCAGCAGACTGACTTCCTTAAACCTTTATAATTGGATGTTATGAAACAAAAACGTCCGGCTTAACGTTTCAGGTTCCTTAACAATATATTTAATTTACACTGATAAATCCTGACCCCTCCGGCTGCTTTTTAGGGCGTGCATGCCATGCCTTCATTATTCTAGATTTAAAATCATCAATTTTAATTCATTTTTTTAAAAAAAACAGTTGTTGAACTCGTAATGTAACTGACTTTCATCAAAGCATGCCAGAACATAATTTATAACGATTGGATGTATTTCACATAATTAAATGTCCCAATAAAAGGTAGCCATGATGTGGAGGTGCCGGTGTTAGACTGGGTTCGAAAAAGTTAAAAATCACACAACGTTAGGTCATTGTCCAACAGGTTTATTTGGAAGCACTAGCTTTCAGAGCGCTGCTCCTTCAGGTAGCTATGAAGCAGGATGAAGGAGCATCGTTCCGAATGCTAGCACTTGAACCTGCTGGACTATAATCTGGTGGCATATGCTTTTTAACTTTGTCCAATGAAAAGTGTTTCAGAAGAACATGATAAAATGAAATGTGACATCAAATCTAGTAAGGATATATTAGCTCTGATGACAAAAACTTGGTCAAACAGGTACGCTTCAATGAGTATTTTAAAGGAGAAAAGCCAGATGGAATGTTGAAGAGGTGTAGGGAAGGAACAACAGATTAGGCATGCCTAATTTGCATTTATACAATCATAGAGTTTTTCACCATGGAAGATGGTCTTTTGGCCCATTAGGGCCATGCTGATTATCAAGCATCCATCCAATCTAATCTCAATTTCCAGCATTAGGCCCGTAGTCTTGTATGCCATAATGTTTCAAGTGCTCATCTAAATACTTCTCAAATGTTTTGAAGGTTCCTACTGCTCTTTTCGACTCGACCATCAGCGGTGAAGCAAGTCTAATTAGGAACGCACAACAGTACTATATTAGAGGATGGATATGGCAGAGATCGTGGAGTGGAGATAATAGAGAGATAAGCAGGGGCAAAGTCAAGGAGGTTTGAGAATAAGAAGAACAAAGAACAAAGAAAATTTATAGCCCAGGAACAGGTCCTTCGGCCCTTCAAGCCTGAGCCAATCCAAATGTACTGTCTAAACCTGTTGGTCAATTCCTAAGCATTTGTATCCCTCTGCTTCCCCACCTGCTCATGCATCTATCCAGACGCATCTTAAATCAATCTATTCTGCTGGCAACGTGTTCCAAATGCCCACCACCCTCTGTGTGAAATACTTGCCACATGCATCCCCCTTAAACTTTCCACCTCTCACCTAGAAAGCATGACCTCTCGTTATTGAATCTTTCACCCTGGGAAAAAGCTTATCTCTATCCACCCTGTCTATACCCTTCATGATTTTGTAAACCTCAATCAGGTCCCCTCTCAATCTCCTTTTCTCTAGTGAAAATAAACCTAACCTACTCAACCTCTCTTCTTAGCTATCATCTTCTATACCATGCAACATCCTCGTAAATCTTCTCTGCACCCTCTCCAAAGCGTCCACATCCTTTTGGTAATGTGGTGACCACAACTGTACACAGTATTCTAAATGCAGCTGAACCAATGTCTTGTACAATTTTAACATGACTTGCCAGTTCTTATACTCAATACCCCATCAATCAAGGCAAGCATACTATATGCCTTCTTGACCACTCTATCCACCTGTGCAGCAACTTCAGGGTACAATGGACCTGCACCCCCAGATTTCTCTGCCCATCAACTTTTCCCAAGGCTCTTCGATTCATTGCATAATTCACTCTAGAATTAGTTGCCTAAATGCATCACCTCATATTTGTCTGGACTGAAAGCCATCTGCCACTTTTCTGCCCAATTCTCCAGTCTATCTGTATCCTCCTATATTCTCTGACAGTCCCTAATGCTTTCTGCTACTCCACCAATCTTTATGTCATCTGCAAATTTGCTGATCATACCAACAATGCCCTCTTCTAGATCATTTATGTATATTACAAATAACAGTGGCCTCAATACTGACCCCTGTGGAACACCACTGGGTCACCTTTCTCCATTTTGAGAAACTCCCTTCAACTACTACTCTCTGTCTCCTGTTGCTCAATCAGTTCTTTATCCACCTGGCTTGAACACCCTGCACACCATGTGACTTCACTTTCTCCATTAGTCTACAATGGGGAACCTTATCAAATGCCTTACTAAAGTCCATGTATACGACATCAATAGCCCTTCCTTCATCTAACAACTTGGTCACTTCCTCAAAGAACTCTATTAAGTTGGTACGGCATGATCTCCCCCACACAAAACCATGTCGCCTATCACTGATAAGGTAATTCTTTTCTAAATATAAATAGATCCTATCTCTCAGTACCCTCTCCAGCAACTTTCCCACCACCGACATCAGGCTCACTGGTCTGTAGCTACCTGGAATATCCATACTATCCTTCTTGTACTGGGGGACAACATGAGCAACCTTCCAGTCCTCTGGCACCTCATGTGTGTTTAAGGATGCCACAAAGATATCTGTTAGGGCCCCAGCTATTTCCTCTCTCTCGCCTCCCTCAGCAACCTGGGATAGATCCCATATGGTCCTGGGGATTTGTCCACCTTAATAACCTCTAGCATACCCAACACATCTTCCCTACTTATTCCAATGTGATTCAGACTAATCAAACTTCTATCTCTAATCTCAAGATTCATCATGTTCCTCTCCTCAGTGAACACTGATGCAAAGTAATCATTCAGAATCTCACCCATTCTCTCAGGTTCAGCACACAGCCTTCCTTCATTATCTTTTAGTGGACCGATCCTTGCTCTAGTTACCCACTTGCTTCTTATATAAGAATAAAATGCTTTAGGATTTTCCTTAATTTTGCTTGCTAAACCTACTTCATGACCCCTTTTAGCCCGCTTGATTCCTTGTTTAAAACTTGTCCTGCTCTTCCGATATTCCTCCAGGGCCCATTCTGTTCTTAGCTGCTTAGACCTTATGCATGCTTTCCTTTTCCACTTGGCTAGTCGTACAATTTCTCCTGTCATCCACAGTTCACGAATCTTGCTCTTCCTATCCTTTACTTTCAGCAGGACATGTCTATTCTGCACTACCGTTAACCTATCTTTGAAAGCCTCCCACATCTCAAATGTGGACTTCCCTTCAAGAATGAGAATTTTTAAGTCAAGATGCTGTTTGATCAAGTGCAGCTGAGAACCATAGAAGTAATAGGAGAACAGGGCTTTATATTGAGTTAAGACATGAGCAGCAGTTTTGGATGACCTCAAATTTGCATAAAATAAAATGAGAGAAATCAACCAGAAATTGTTGAAATATTGAAATCTAGAGGTAATAATTAAAGGTTTCAGCAGCAGATGAACTGAGATAGGGATGAAGTTGGTAATGTTACAAAGGTAGAAATAGAATGTAAAAAAAAATGAAAGAGTTGACAGTTGGCATACATCTCAATTCACAATTCCAACAAGACTGCAAAAACTATCTGAGCAGTCACTTACCACCCCATTTCAGTGTTATTCTACTTGGCTGTTTTACTGATATTTGGCTTATACTTTTTCTTAATTAATTTAATATCATGGGGGAGCTATTTTTTCTGGAAAGAAAAATAAGTTATTGCATCACAAGCTCCACTAGCAGTCTGGATTTTCTGCCAAGAATAAGGCTTTGGGCCCAATGGCAACTTTGTTCAAGTGGGTGAGTTTTGAATGAAATTTATAGTTTGCACATCATTTGGCCTTGTCATGTTTTTCCCTTTTGCTGAAAGATGTTTTTGTGTCTCCAGGTAAATGTTTCACAGAAATAAAAACAGAAATTGCAGGAAAAAATCTCAACAGGTCTGGCAGCATCTGTGGAGGGAAAACAAGGTTAATGTTTCAGGTCCACTGACTCCTCTTTAGAACTGCTCTATGGATCTGAGTTTTTCAGCAATTTCTGATTTTATTTCTGATTTCCAGCATCTGCAGTTCTTTAGTTTACATGTTTCCAGAAGTGTGTAAATGTAATTGAGTTATTATAATGAGATTATTTGATAATTCATATATCAGCTGGATTAGTGGTAATGTAAAGGTATTGAGGGACAAGCATTCATGGATTATATTCAGGATAATTTCCTACAGCACTGTGCATCCAGTCCAACAAGAAAGAAGGCACTGGTTTCTTGGCTCTTGGGAATCAGGTGGCTAAGTAGATCAAGTGAAACGTTGGAAAATTTAGGTGACCATGGTCATTGTTGATCATCTAGGAATGACAAGACAAAATGACACTTAACAATCCAGAGTAGGAATAACCAACTTTTGGACAGTGCACATCAATGGAGCAAATACAAAGTTGGGCTGGATAAACAGGAATCAAAGATTATTGGGCAAAACAGTAGCTGAAAAATGAGTTACCCTCAAAAGGGAGATGGATTGGACATGGTCAATGTATACTCCCTTCAAAAGGGAAAGGTAAGACAAACAAATCCAGAGCTTCCTGCAATTGGACAGAGATTTCAATTAAGTTTAGAACTAGAACTAAGCTTATTGTCATGTGTACTCAAGTACCACGATAAAAGAGTACAGTGAAAAGTTTACAAAGTCACAATTCGCAGTGCTATCTTAGGTACAAAGATACCTAGGTATAAAATCTTAGGCAAAAGTGGGTATTGCAGATGCTGGAGATTAGACTCAAGATTACAGTGGTGCTAGAAAAGCACAGCAGGTCAGGCAGCATCCAAGGAGCAGGAAAATTGATGTTTCGGACAAAAGCCCTTCATCAGGAATGAGGTGTTCATTGCTTATGAAGGGCTTTTGCCTGAACGTCGATTTTCCTGCTCCTCAGATGCTGCCTGACCTGTGCTTTTCCAGCACCACTCTAACCTTGATAAAATCTTAGGTACAAAGTAGAAAATAAAGAAATAAATTTAAAGTTGAACATTACAGCCCTCCTCATTGTAAAGTCGGAAAAATTAAGAATTACAGTTCTTCTTTAGTCATGGGCCTGCAGATGCTCCAAGCTGTGCTTTCCCACGAGTGCTTCCCCATGAGGGCTCACACTCTCCACAAGGGCTCAATCTCCTTTGTGCTGGAAAGTGTAAGTGTGCTGGTATCAGGTGTCAGCTAGTAAATACAGTTGAGAATTAAAATGAACACAAAAGGTTCAGAAGAGATGTGAAAGAGCAAATACAAAAAGCAACAAGTGATTATGAAACAAGATTCACAACTGAAATCAAAGGAATTCCCAAAGTCTTCCATTAGCACATCAAAGGAAAAAGTTGGCAATAAGAGACAGTAAGATTAGGGATTTACACCTCGAGGTAAGTGATTTTAAATTAATACTTTGTATTTGCCTTTATAAGAGGCAGATGCTACCCAGGCCATGGTGAAAGGGGAAACAGCCACTGATGTGCTTAAAATTGATAAAGTTGAGGCATTTGACAAGGCTGTCATTATTTAAATTTGATAAGGCAGCAGGACAGATGAGATGCTTTCAAGGATACCGAAGGAAGTGATGGGGGGATAGCCTTTCAGGAAAGTATAACAACATCAGCCAGGCCTGTGGCACCATAACTGGCTCTGCTTTAGATCAGGTTCGGGCAAGATCCAAACGAGGGATAGTGGCAGGAGAAACGTTAGTTAGGAGCACAGACGGACATATCGGAAGTTGCATTTGAGACTCCAGGATAGTGTTTTGCCTCCCTGATTCCAGGTTCAAGGATGTATCTGAGCCGATGCACGAAATTCTTAAGGGGTAGGGTGAACAGTCAGAGGTCATTGAGCACATTAGTACCAACGACACAGGTAGAAAGAAGGATGAGGTTCTGCGGCGTGCATAAGGGGTTTTGGGAAAGAGGTTGAAAAGCAGGACCTTGAGGATAGTAATCTCTGGGTTGCTAACTGTTCCATGTGCTTGTGAGGCAAGGAATAGAAAGCTAGGAGAGATGAATGCTTGGCTAAGGAGTTGGTGCAGGGGGTAGGATTCAGGTTCTTAGATCATTGGGACCTCTTCTGGGGCAGGGATAACCTCTACAAGAGGGATGGGTTACATCTAAACTGGAGGGGAACCAATATCCTCGCAGGGACGTTCACTAGTGCTACTAGGGGAGGGAGTAAACTGGAGTGGCAGGAGCTGGGAACACAGCAACAGGTCAGCAATTGCGGGGATTGTGTGGAAGGTACAAGTTAGGACAGTAAATCAGAAAGAAAGGACAGGCAGAGGCAGGTAAATGAAGACAATGGTACTTATGGGCTGAAGTGTGTTTATTTCAATGCAAGGAGTATAAAAGGTAAGGCAGATGAGCTTAGAGCCTGGATCAGTACTATGATGTTATGGCCATTACAGAGACTTATAGAGTAATAGAGATGTACAGCATGGAAACAGATCCTTCGGTCCAACCTGTCCATGCTGACCAGATATCCCAATCCAATCTAGTCCATCCTGCTAGTACCTGGCCCATATCTCTCCAAACCCTTCCTATTCATATATCCATCCAATTGCCTCTTAAATGTTGCAATTGTATCAGCCTCCACCACTTCCTCTGGCAGTTCATTCCGTACACGTACCACCCTCTGTGTGAAAAAGTTGCTCCGTAGGTCTCTTTTATATCTTTCCCTCTCATCCTAAACCTATGCCCTCTAGTTCTGGACTCCCTGACCCCAGGGAAAAGACTTTGCCTATTTAGCCTATCCATGCCCCTCATAATTTTGTAAACCTCTATAGGGTCATCCCTCAGCATCCAATGCTCCAAGGAAAACAGTCCCAGCCTGTTCAGCCTCTCCCTATAGCTCAAATCCTCCAATCCTGGCAACATTCTTGTAAATCTTTTCTGAATCCTTTCAAGTTTCACAACATCCTTCTGATAGGACGGAGACCAGAACTGCACGCAATATTCCAATAGTGGCCTAACCAATGTCCTGTACAGCCGCAACATGACCGCCCAACTCCTATACTCAATACTCTGACCAATAAACGAAAGTATACCAAACGCTGCCTTCACTGTCCTATCTATTTCCGACTCCACTTTCAAGGAACTATGAACCTACACTCTAGGGTCACTATGTTCAGCAACATTCCTTAGGATCTTACCATTCAGCGTATAAGTCCTGCTAAGATTTACTTTCCCAAAATGCAGCACCTCACATTTATCTGAATTAAACTCCATCTGCCACTTCTCAGCTATTGGCCCACCCAGTCCAGATCCCGTGTTGTAATCTGAGGTAACCCTCTTTGCTGTCCACTACACCTCCAATTTTGGTGTCACCTGCAAACTTACTAACTGTACCTCTTATGCTCGCATCCAAATCATTTATGTAAATGACAAAAAGTAGAGGATCCAGCACCGACACTTGTGGCACTCAACTGGCCACAGGCCTACAGTCTGAAAAACAACCCTCCACCACACCTGCGGTTTTCCACCTTTGAGCCAGTTCTGTATCCAAATGACTAGTTTTCCCTGTATTCTGTGAGATCTAACCTTGCTAACCAGTCTCCCATGGGGAACCGTGTTGAACGCCTTACTGAAGTCCATATAGATCACATCTACCACTCTGCACTCATCAATCCTCTTTGTTATTTCCCCAAAGAACCCAATCAAGTTTGTGAGACATGATTTCCCACATACAAAATCTGTGACTATTGATGATACAAATATCTCAGCGAGAGGCCCAGCAATCACTTCTCTAGCTTCCCACAGAGTTCTAGGGTACACCTGATCAGGTCCTGGGGATTTATCCACCTTTACACATTTCAAGGCATTCAGCACTTCCTCCTCTGTAATATGGACATTTTGCAAGATGTCACCATCTACTTCCCTACAGTCTATATCTTCCATATCCTTTTCCACAGTAAATACTGATGCAAAATACTCATCTAGTATCTCCCCCATTTTCTGCAGCTCCACACAAAGGCCGCCTTGCTGATCTTTGTGGGACCATATTCTGAGAGGGGCAGGATTGGCTGTTCAATGTTGCAGGGTTTCGTTGTTTTAGATGAAATAGGTAGGAAGGTAAACGAGGTGGGGATTAATCAAGGATAATGTTGCATCTGCACTTAGAGGTGACACAATGGAGGCAACATAGGTAGAGCTTAAAAATAAGATGAATGCAATCACTCTGATAGGATTGTACTATAGGATCCCCAATACCCACCGAGACATTGGGGAACAAATATGTAGGCAGATTATGGAAAGATGCAATAAAAAGAGTTGTCATAGTGGGTGACTTTAATTTCCCCAATATTGACTGGGCCTCCCTTTGAGTAAAAGACTTAGAGGGAGCAGAACATCCAAGAGAGTTTCTGGAAACAATATGTGGTTAGTCCAACTAGAGGAGAGACCATACTGGGCCTTGCACTGGTGAGGTGAGCCTAGCCAGATGACTAACCTTTCGGTGGGAGAGGATTTTGGAAACAGTGATCACAACTCCTTAAGTTTTAAGATAGATGTGAATAAGGGTAAGTCAGGACCTTGTGGCAGGGTGATAAATCAGGGGAGGGCAAATTATGTCAGTATTAGGCAGCATCTAGGGAGTGTTAATTGGGAGGAGCTGTTATCAGGCAAGTCAATATTTTACATATGGAAGTTTTTTTTAAAGACCTGCTGATGAGACTTCAGGACCGGCATGTTCCAGAAAGGAGGAAAGACGAGAATGGCAAGGTAACAGACCCTTGAGAGGCTACATTTACAGAGTTCAATGAAAATGGGTGGGAGGAAACTCATGTGAAAAATTATAGAATGCAATAATAGTTCTGTAGAAAATAGGTTTATTAGCATGTTGATAAGTAAAAACCAGTATGGTTTACCACAACAGAAATATAAATATAACATAAAAGGTAATAAACTTGAGATGAAGTAGATGTGCAGTCCATTTATATTTTCACTCTCATAAGGCATTTTATTTATTTTCCTGAATAAACATGAAAGTTATTCAAATAAACCAACTGCTTGTTGCCACTAATTTACTACAGACTTTAGCAACATTATGCAGAGGGTGATTAAAATGCTAGGTTTGCTTTTCTACCAGAAATCACTTGGATAGGTGCATATCTAATTCACAATTGCTTTTTGGAATCTGATGTTAGCAATTTTAAATTCAGCCTGAATGAGAAAGCTGTTTTAGTGTGCCCACCAGACATAGACAAATGCAAAATAGATCATGGATCATGAAAACGTCTTCCAATTATCACAGAGAAATTTTGGCCCTCCTTTATCCCAAACCTCTCTCCACATTTCCTCTTACAAGATGGCTTTGAAATTCCTTTCAACACTTTAATGCTGTTATCCCCTGACATTATTCTGATTCCAGGTAGCAGGAGGATTGCAGCATGTAAGTGAGGCCTGGTAGTTAAAAATGGTGGGTCTTAATTTGGGCATAGGTACATTCAAAACCAATCAATTTTGTATTCAACTACATACAGTTCAGGTTAGAACAGAAAACATGAGAAACACAAAACATTTTGTTAATATAGGAAACTATTTAATTGAATCAATGTTTCAAAATACAGGAAGTTCTATAACTCCGTGTTGTGTTCTAGCGAAGTTTCACTTAATAGAAAATCACTTATTAGAAATAATGGGGGCTATGAGAAAAGTGGGGCTGGGCAGACCAACAAAAAGTGTAACTCATGATCGCTCAAAAATCACCAAAAAGTCTACCGCAAAGTAGAGCACAGCTTTAATGAAGATTGAAATCATATTTCTTAATGAAACAAAAATAAATTTAACACAGTACAATAGTTCTCCTGTGCCCACAGGGGTTGCTTCTAAGACCTACTACAGAAGCCTGAAACTGCGGATAGGAGAAAACCCATTCATTTAAATGAGAAAAATACCTTCCTGGCAGTCTTTTGGTTCCTGGTGCTGGAATGTTCCCTATAACATGCTTGGGCCATGGTATACTGCGGGCAACTGAAACCGCAGAAAATGATTCTGTTGATATGGGGGTCACCGTGTACATTTAAAAAATGTAAGAAAGCTGGTCTCTGTACAGTACCTCTCACAGAAAGCTGCTCTGTCAGCAGCTGACATCGGCGCATGCACAGAATGACACGAAAACCGACACTGACATCGCACATGCGCAGAACAGCGCAGTTACTTCAGCATGGACATCGGCGAATGCACAGAATGGTAAGAACATCAGTGCATGTGCAGAATGGCGTGGAGATTTCGGCATGTACATCACTGCATCCCTGGAAGAAGGTGCACGAAAAGATCCCAGTTGGACTCACACTATGGCCAATGGAGATAAACGTTCTGCAAAATATTGTTCACCAATTCTTCAGCGAAGTTATAGTCAAATCATACTGCCAAAACACGAGTTCTCCCATAACTATCTGTAGTGTACATGCTGTAGCTTTGTATTTTACCATTTAATTGGGAAACATATACCTTTGATTCCCTGAAACTCTTTCTTAGTCAAGTATTATTTGCCATAATCAGCAAACAAATCTATGATATGAGTTGTCACTATGCATTTGAGGTCATGTCAATACCTGTAACTCCCATGAAATATGCTGTTGAAATTATATTCCCTGAAGTATTCATCAACTGGTCTATTTTGTTGAGTTAACCCCAACTTTCAAACCGTTCTCCTGCTCAAACTCATTGAATAAAGCATCTTTTATTTAACTTACCTACCTTGTCCTGAGTTTGGACATCGGTGGTGGTGAGAGGCTAGCGAATGGACCTCAAGCAGTTTCAAGCTGGCCTCAGGGCACAGAACTCTGACAAGAATACTGTGGACCTCAAACAGGGTGTGGACCTTGACTGCGCCCAGCGTGAAGGAGAGTGAGCCCCTACTTTTCTGGAGCAAGCAAAGGACCTGGAATTAGCAACTATTGAGTCAACATTGGCAAGGTAGCCCAGAAGCAAAAGATGGCACCTGATGATTGATGACTTTGTTGGTGGTTGGATCTGGCACTGACGTGGTGGCAAAGCGTTGGCAGAAGGGCATCATGACAACATCAATGAGTGGGCTCAGCAGCAGAAGCGCATCTCTAACATTGGTTGGTCCAGCACAGGAGGTACTGATGGAGGAGTATTGGCCTAGCAGGAAAGATTGCACCTGAGGATCAGCAACTTTGATGTTTATTGAGTCCAGTGTAGACAGCAGCAAAGTGGTGGTGGAGGGATTGCAGCACAGGGATCATTGTTGGTGATGAGCTGGCTTAGGACTGTTTGTTTTTCTTCAAGCTATATCTTTTTTTTCCCTATTCTTAAATTATTCAAAATGGTGCCCATTTAATGGAGACAAATGAAAGTTTTTGCGTATTTTATTGTATTCCTACTGTAAAACACATGTGACAATAAAATCAAAAAGTCAAATCAGTTCTGCATTGTAAAACTGATGCATTCTGGACATGTAGCACAAGTGACCTTACTCTGACTGACATTTGGCTGTCTCAGACACACAAGATCTGCGAAGGCTATAGTTAAAAGTAGCTACAACGCCATGACTGCCTCTGCCCTCCAGTTCTTTGAAAATAATGTGTTTAAAAAATAATGGTATGATTTGATGTCAAAATAGCTTTATGAAATATATATCATATTTGATCAATTTATTCAAATGTTTTGAGAATATAACAAATAAGGTCGATATAAGGGAACCAGTGAAAGTACTATACTTGTATTTCTAAAAGTATTGGTTAAGATGCCACAGTAAAGGTCAATATGATAAGGACTCATGGAATTGGGGCATGAGTAGAGGATTGATTTACACATGGGAAGCAGAAAGTTGAGACAACCAAGGCATTTTCAAGTTTATAGGTGATGACAGACAGAATTTTTTAACATGGCAGTTACTTACAATCTATATTAATGATTTAAACAAAGAGACCAAAAGTAATGTAATACTTTGTAGAGTAACATTTGCTGATGATATAAGGCCAGATGGAAGCCATCAAGAGATTTGGACAGGTTAAGTAAGTAGACAACATGATGTCAAATTGACTGTTATGTGGGTAAGTGTTTTGTCACTTTGGTAATAAGAATAGAAAAAGCAGAATTTTATTTTCACACGTGAAATTTGTAAATGTTGATGTTCAGAGGAATTGGATGAACTCAGGCAAGCAATATAGAAAGTGAGCATGCAAACTAGGAAGGCAAATGGCCTTTGTCATCAGCAGATTGGTGTACAAGAATAAAGAATTACTTTGATGTGACCACACTGGAATAATGTGAATAATTTAGATCTCCATATTTAAGGCAGTAGAAATTGCTTTGCAAATAATACAGCAAAGATTTATTAGATGGTTTCCTGTAATGAGATTTTGTTATATGATAAGAGGCTAAATAAATAAAGGGGCGGCACGGTGGCACAGTGGTTAGCACTGCTGCCTCACAGCGCCAGGGACCTGGGTTCAATTCCCACCTCAGGTGACTGACTGTGTGGAGTTTGCACATTCTCCCCGTGTCTGCGTGGGTTTCCTCCGGGTGCTCCGGTTTCCTCCCACAGTCCAAAGATGTGCGGGTCAGGTGAATTGGCCGTGCTAAATTGCCCGTAGTGTTAGGTAAGGGGTATATGTAGGGGTATGGGTGGGCCGCGCTTCGGCGGGTCGGTGTGGACTTGTTGGGCCGAAGGGCCTGTTTCCACACTGTAAGTAATCTAATCTAATCTAAAAAATGTGTTTTTTTGGAGTTTAAAATAGTGTGAGGTGGTTGAATTGAAACATCCATGATTCTGAAAGGACTTGATAGTGTAGATACTCAGGGGTTGTTTTCTCTGACAATCTAGAGCACGGAAACACAGTATAACAACAATGGACTAACAGTTGGGACTGAGATGAGGAGAAATTGATTTACTTGAAGGATTGTGAATCTTTGGAATTGTCTACCAAAGGATGTGGATGCTCCATTGGTGAACATATTTAAAGTTATCCAAGGCAGGTTTTGTTTATTCAGGGAATCAAGAGTTAAGGGAAGTAGGCAGAAAAATGGAGTTAAAGCAGGTAATCAGTCATAATCTTAGAGAATGGCAGGACAAGCTTGAGGTCATATATTCTTGCCCCCATTTTTAACATTTTTTTAGAAAGAGCTGTGGAAGAAACTTTGTCCTAGACAGGCGAAAACACAGAAATAAAGAAGATTAGGCAGGAAAGGGACAAACTGTAGATGTAAGAAATTAACTCGAGAGAAAGAAAATAATACTGGGTTCAAAGGAGACCTTTCAAGATAACAACTTTGGTGACCTCAGGAATCTGCATTAAGAAATTTTCTATTCTTTCTTATTTGTTGGGCCAAAGTATTAACTTTGAATTGAGTTGCATTGCCTAATGAAAATGGGACCTAGTATCTAGATTTCGGTACATGCTTTGCAGTTTCAAAAATAATTCAAAGTCTTCCAAAGATACAATGGAATCTTTGCAATCAGGGAAACTATGCCAGAGTGACAGGTATTTAATGATTTGCTGTAGCCAAACCAGTGAACATATGGAAGGATCCCTTGGGGCCTTGGAGAGAAGTAAGGGAGGAGGTGTGGGCGCAAGTTTTGCATTTCTTGCAGTTGCAGGGGAAGGTGCCGGGAGTGGAGGTTGCGCCCACACCTCCTCCCTTACTTCTCTCCAAGGCCCCAAGGGATCCTTCCATAACAGCCACAAATTCACCTGCACCTCCACACACATCATCTATTGCATCCGCTGCACTCGATGTGGCCTCCTCTATATTGGGGGGACAGGCCGCCTACTTGCGGAACGTTTCAGAGAACACCTCTGGGACACCCGGACCAACCAACCCAACCACCCCGTGGCTCAACACTTTAACTCCCCCTTCCACTCCACCAAGAACATGCAGGTCCTTGGACTCCTCCATCGCCAGACCATAACAACACGATGGTTGGAGGAAGAGCGCCTCATCTTCCACCTAGGAACCCTCCAAACTCAAGGGATGAACTCAGATTTCTCCAGTTTCCTCATTTCCCCTCCCCCCACCTCGTCGCAGTCAAATCCCTCGAACTCAGCACTACCTTCCTAACCTGCAATCTTCTTCCTGACCTCTCCGCCCCCACCCCACTCTGGCCTATCACCCTCACCTTGACCTCCTTCCACCTATCACATCTCCATCGCCCCTCCCCCAAGTCCCTCCTCCCTACTTTTTATCTTAGCCTGCTGGACACACTTTCCTCATTCCTGAAGAAGGGCTTATGCCCGAAACGTCGAATCTCCTGTTCTTAGATTAATTTTATCCAAGGTCTGATTAGCTCACTGGGTTAGAAGTCTGAACTTGTTATCAAAATTAGCCAAATCATGGATATTGTTTGTGGATACTCCTGCTTCCATAAGCTGATGCCAAATCTATCAACATAGCTCCTTTATTATACTCTGCTGGCCTGGGTCTGGCCTATCAGTGTCAATTCATGTTTTCCATCCTAATAGCTAATGGGTGAAATCCATGTGTAATTTCTGAAGTTGGGAAGGGTACCATCTAGCAGCTGGGCTTCAGATATATCTAACACCAATGGTGCAAAATTGAGGTGTGCGTTGTCATATAGGTTTTTGCCTATGTTTTAGACCACCCCATTTTGTGGTGCTAGGGTAGTCCTTGGACAAGCATATAGGGGTGTACTTCTGATTGCTTTTAGACCATTTCTAATTTCATTGTTGCCCAATTTCTAGCCCTTTCTCTGGGTTGTTAGCCAAACATGCCATTGCTTTACATTCATTTGTGGAAAAACCCCACCAGTCACTTGTGGTGTCTGTGCTCACGTAGCAATAATCTAAGCTCTCAGCTGTCTTTCTATACATAACCCACTGATTATTACACCCAAACATCATGGATTTGTTGCGATAGACCCATAAAACACCTTCCTTACTGTCGCCTGCCTATGGTAGGGCAAACCATTTAGAGTCGGGATATATGCCCAATAACACTTCCAACATTCATATCTTGGCAATCCAGCCAACAATGTAGACCAACAGTCTGTATGTTGTTATCCTGGAGAGAGGATTAAGGTGGTGTCTGTTGTTATATATCTGACCAAGTTTAGATACCACCCCACCTTTCTCCACTTATGAAGATTTTGTTTCTACGGTCTTGGCTCACATTCAGGCAAATGCCTCTCAAAATTTGCTTTTATGTAATACTCCCAATTCCACCTTTTGTCAGTCAATTAATTGCATGCATGTCAGGCCTCACTTCGTCTGACATTTGTTAATCCAAAATGAGGAGTTAGAAGTGGGTTGGTGCTTTGAGGTACGGATGATTAAAATTTCAATGATGACAATTGTCTAATGGATGAAAATGATGATTTGGTTGTCTATCATTCTATATCGTGCTGTAGCCCTGTACAACCAGGATGGATGGGCAGATTTGGGCCATAGTAGTAGCAGAGTTTTATGATAGTATTCTTCTTTGACCACTATTCTCCTGTGAAGCACCAGGGCTGGGTGCAGTGGATTGTGTCAAGGAAGCAGCACAGACCAAAATTCATTACTTCTGTCCAGTATGGTAAAATATTTTCCCTGTAGGGCCTGTCTTATCACAGTTTCAGGGCTAGTTGCAACTGTCATTGCCATCATCGGGGTGATTTAATTTAGCTCCCTTTATTCATTGGTGAGCTGCTTAGAGCCATTTGATTTCTTAATCAGCCACATTGGCGAGTTATTGGTAGATACTACAGGGCATAGGACTCCTTGATGTAACAAGCTGATAATTACCTTTGCCACCTCCCCATCTTCCTGTTGGGGAAAGACCGCAGTCATGTTTGTGACAGGTGAATGTACTCTTGTGCTCTGTGAGATTTTCCTGTGCTGCTGGGTCCTCAGCCACTTCAGTGGGTGTCATCCACAATTCCCTCATGGTACACAATCTCTGTCAGTATGTGCCTGTCGCAATCTCCATGGGGTCTTATTGAACTCTGTCATTTGTCCAGTGTCACAACTGGCCGGACCAAAAGATAAATTACACTTCCTCATAAGGTTCTAAAGTGTGTTTGGTGTCTGTACGGAGATTAACCAACTAAGCTGGATAACGGCAGACTATATCTCCCAGTTTAGATTCTTTAGGTTCTGCCTCCACCCCCTCATGTAGATGCTCAGTGAATCTAATCAGACGAATTTTCTAATGGGTGCGCCATGTGTTATCAAAACCTTGCCATGTGTTAAGTGTCGCATGGATACCTCTGTGTCCCATAAAAACTCAATGGAGCAGCCTTCCATCTCACAGTCTGCAGGGGCTGTCCCACACTGTCCTTTTTTAGATTAGATTAGATTAGACTTACAGTGTGGAAACAGGCCCTTCGGCCCAACAAGTCCACACCGACCCGCCGAAGCGCAACCCACCCATACCCCTACATTTACTCCTTACCTAACACTACGGGCAATTTAGCATGGTCAATTCACCTAACCCGCACATCTTTGGACTGTGGGAGGAAACCGGAGCACCCGGAGGAAACCCACGCTGACACGGGGAGAACGTGCAAACTCCACACAGTCAGTCGCCTGAGTCGGGAATTGAACCCGGGTCTCTGGCGCTGTGAGGCAGCAGTGCTAACCACTGTGCCACCGTGCCGTCCTGTCTGATGTTGCACACTTTTGAGGAGAGGCACAGCTCCGTTATGTTTTTGGGCGTGTATCCAAGTGAGAACACAAGGATTTAGAGGTTGGATATCCTCCATTACATTTGGCTGCATGATCTTCCCCACCAAATTAACTGTTGCTTGTCTCTTCGGTCCTTCCAGTAGTATGGACTGGAACTTTGAGCCTGGCTCCTGTGGTGCACAGTCTGGACGCATGCAGTCCCTTGTGAAGTGGCCTGCGCACTCACAATTATAGCATTTCTCTTGAGGCGGCAGCTGCTGATTCCTATCTCTCACTGCTGTACAGGCGTATGGCTATGATAATAACTCCCATCTTTTGGTTGCACCCTTTGTTCCTCCACATGGAACTGGATTTTGGGAATTTTACTGGGTGCATTTCTTCTTTGCCTGATTAGTGGTGCTGGGATTCATGAATCTCCTTCTCCCAAGCTCCTCCTTATCATCCATTGTTCTGTGTACGTGTTGTCAGTGGGATCAAAATTTTTATAGGCTTTCCTGTCTCAGTGGCTGATGAGACAAGCATTCTGGTCCAATTTGTTCTGTTTTATGGTATCAGCACAATCCCATCTAGTGCACTGAAGACTCCTGTGAATTGTGTCCAGACCAGCCTGGCAAATGCAGTTGGGTGCTCTCCCTTTCACTGACTACACCTATTTAGCCCCTCCACAGGTCTCCCCTAATGTGTGCTACATAGGCAAGGATTGCTGTTTCTGTGGCCTGCAGCTCCCCTCCACCCACTTTCTGAGGAATGGGTAAGGCAGAATGGATCTTAGGCCTCAGGCACATTAACATTAATTTTACCTTCTTGACATGATCAAACCTGTGGAGAACCCTTTGTTAGTGGGTGCTGTCAATAAAGATACTGGAGTCAGCTGTGAGCTCAAATACATAGATCCTTTTTGCTATCTCTGTCAATTGTGCCGCCATAAACAGGATTCTGGGTAATCCAAGATGGAGGACGAGAAAAATTTCTGGTTGTAACAGGCTACTCCTTTTTTGAGGTAATTTAGGCGTTGGAGGTGATTCCCTCGAATTCCAGGAGCAGCAATTACTGTTTTATATGCTGTTGCATAGTTTTGGAACTTTGGAGAAAAAAGTCAAAACAACAGCACTTTTAAAAAGGGAGAGAATCAGACAAAGGAAGCACATGGTGAGGTCAGTGTAGGAGAGAGAGAAAGAAAGAAACCCACACTACTAACTGACACAGCAGTGAACCTGCACAGTTACTGTCTTTGCTGTCTGAATTCATGTATCGCTAGACATCGGAGTGTGTCTGAGAAAATGAACAAACAGTGAAATTCACAACTAATCTTGGAGGAACCTGTTTGGGAGAGGTCACAGTACAGAAACAGGTAAGTAAATATTTTAAGTGCAGCCTTACAGTAAGTCTGCAGTAGTGAATAAAGTGGGTTATTTCTTGATTATATGTTATATTGAGATATGTCTCTTGATTAAAATTGATTAATAGCTCTGTCTTAAAGGAAGAAGACAGAGCTATTATCTGGGTCTGTAGATTGAATGAAGCAAAAATGGCCTTTAGTACAGTGATATGCTCTTCTTGTTGGATGTGGGAGTTGAGGGAGAATTTACGTGTTACTGAGGATTATATCTGCAATAAATGCTGTTGGTTGTGAATTCTATCAGATCGAATAGATCAGTTGGAAAGACAGTTAGAGGCAATGAGGAACTTACAAGACCAAGGGAGTGGCAGATACAGTCACATAGATGGGTTAACTCCAGGAGAGGTAAGAACGGTAAGCAGGTAGTGCAGGAGTCTTCTGCGCTACCCACATTTTAAACAAGTATGCTGTTTTGGAAAATGTACAGGGTGATGGATTCTCAGGGGAATGTAGCATGAACGGTCAAGTTTCTAGTATTGAGACTAGCTCTAATGCAATGAGGAGTATGTCGAGTTCCAAGAGATTGATTGTATTAGGGGACTCTCTGGTCCAAGGTATAGACAGACATTACTGTGGTCAGCAGCTAAAAAATTAGAATGGTGTGTTTCTTCCCTGGTGACAGGATCAAGGATGTCTCAGAGAGGATGCAGAATGTTTTCAAGGAGGAGAGGGACCAGCAGGGAAAAGGTTGAGATTCTAAGGGAGATTACAGAGAGTTAGGCAAGAATTTAAAAAGGAGGTCCTTGAGAGTAGTAATATCTGGATTATTCCTGGTGCTATGAACTAGTGAGGGCAGGAATAGGAGGATAGAGCAGATAAATGCATGGCTGAGTAATTGGTGTATGGGAGAAGAATTCACATTTTTGGATCATTGGAATCTCTTTTGGTGTAAAAGTGAACTGTACAAGAAGGACAGATTCCACCTAAATTGGAAGGGGACTAATATACTGGCAGGGAAATTTGCTAGAGCTGCTCGGGAAGATTTAAACTTGTAAGGTGGGGGCAGGCCCCATGGGAACAATGAGGTAAGAGATCAATCTGAACCCGGTACAGTTGAGAACAGAAATGAGCCAAATAGTCAGGGTAGGCACAAACAAAGCAGAGAACAAGGTAGGACTGATAAATTAAACTGCATTTATTTCAACGCAAGGGGCCCAACAGGGAAGGTAGATGAACTCAGGGCATGGTTAGGAACATGGGACTGGGATATCATAGCAATTACAGAAACATGGCTCAGGGATGGACAGGACTGGGAGCTTAATGTTCCAGGATACAAATGCTACAGGAAGGACAGAAGGGGAAGCAAATGAGGTGGGGGAAGAGACATTTTTAATAAGGGATAACATTACAGCTGTACTGAGGGAGGATATTCCTGGGAATACATCTAGGGAAGTTATTTGGGTGGAACTGAGAAATAAGAAAGGGATGATTACCTTATTGGGATTGTATTATAGACCCCCTAATAGTTAGCAGGAAATTGAGAAACAAATTTGTAAGGAGATCTCAGTTATCTGTAAGAATAATAGGGTGGTTATGTAGGGGATTTTAACTCTCCAAACATAGACTGGGACTGCCATAGCGTTAAGGGTTTAGGTAGAGAGGAATTTGTTAAGTGTGTACAAAAAAATTTTCTGATTCAGTATGTGAATCAAGGCCCCACCTTGTGTTCTTGGCCATATGCTTCCAAACATTTGCTATTCACCTATCTATCCAAATGTTTTTTAACTGTTGTAATTGTACCTGCATCCACTACTTCCTCAGGGTTCTTCCATTTCCTCCCCATGTATCCCATAATCACTGTCCCCATCTGATTCTATTGTCTCAAATGTGTACATCATTCTTGTTTGCACGGAAACAGGACTTTAATATTTCAGTCTCATGCTGGCATTTTGAATGATCTGTAATGCAGTAATGTAGTGCCTGCCTGCTGCAGCACTATGAGAGCACCCCGAAAGTGTTTGCATTTCTTGGTCAGCTTGTCCACAGCTTTTTCAGTTACATCTCAATCTATGACCACACACTGCATCTTCTGGTATGCTCTATTTCACTAAGCCTGAAACCGTCCCATGTGTATCACATTCACCTGTTTCTTCTGCTCCTACTCTGCTGCTTTGACTCTTACTTTCTCCAGTTCCTGCTTCACCTCTACCAGCTCCTTACTGAGCTCTATGTAGCTGGCTATCACTGAGTTTTAATATACATTCTGCACCACCTGTAAGCAGTTCTGTCCCTTGGATCAAAGTATGTGCTCACCGCTATGGTTGACTCACCTGGGCAACTTCTTATTTTGGCACTTTCTTGGCACCTCTTCCCACTCTGAGCATTGTGCCATTTCTCTATTGCATCCTCTTAATTTACTGCTCTCTCTTATGGGTCCCTGACCCTATATTGGCTGCTGTTTTGTTTCTCTGCAACTCCGCATCCCTGACCCTTTCATGACAACTTATCTTGTGGTTCCTCAACCATATACTACTTTCTCTGTGTCCTTATGGGTCCTCAACCCTAATTTCTGGCTTTTCACCACCTCCTCGGCCCTTTGATCCTATATTTAGCTTCTTGCCTCTGTTTTCTGCAGATCCCTTACTCTCTACTAGCCTATGTTAGATTTCCTTTCTCTATACTAACTCTGACAGTTTGTTCCTCCTCACATTACAAGTACCATACATACTTGAGTAAAAGTCAATCTCATGTAAAAGTTGACCCCCTATTCTTGGCCAAAACGTCTGGAATTTTCCAAATATCTCGTGTAAAAGTCAACCCTAGTTCTTCACAGATAACAGATCAACATTTGAGAGTCAACATATTATCCTGTATATAAAATATCATGATGAGGAAATGAATTCTTTGTGCTATTATGTCTTTTGATGTACAATTCACACCAGTTTGGTGCAAAAGGTTAAGATGCATCAGGTTAGAGTCAGGTGACAACCTCCCTGTAACACTTGTGGAATGCAGTTGTATTACCATAATTCATTATGCTTTTCTTTCCTTTAATTGGACTTCTGCTCATGATACTGCATTTTCCAGACCCTCAGAAGTAGTATCCGTGTAACTGTCAACCCCATAAATTTAACCTTAGAAAATAGTTTACAAAGTTTGACTTTTACACGAGTATATACAGTACTTTGTTTTTGACCCAATCACTGGGTGGAAACCTTCACCCTGTTCCACCCACTTGAATCCTGGCCGTCACAAGAGACAGCTGCCTCTTAAATCAGGCTCAGGCTGGATGTCCAAGAGTTCAAGGTTGGTGGATTCAACTTTGGAGGTGATATAAACACTTCTAATCGAAGACCACACAGGGACACCAACATGTTCTGTGCTTTGGATATTTTGACCACTTGTGTATTAAAGACACTAACAAGAACACTTGGGTCAAGTAAGGTGGACAAAGGGACACAAAATTCCTTCAAGTTTGTGGCTCAATTCAATTTTATTAACAAATTATTCCTTACTAAAAACATCATGTGAGAATTTCCCAAATTCCCAAAACATTTACTTTTTTATCTAGCTCCATCCATTTGACAAAGGATATCAGCCACAACTACCCACGTGTTTGAGCCTGGCCGTTGGAATCTCCTTCCTGTCCAACGTAAGGCTGACTCTCTTCTACAAAGATGGGTCTCATACATCAAGGCAGACCTCCTTCTAGGTTGTCTTGGGTTGCTGCATGATTTTCTACCTCAAATCCTGCTGTGAGCCTCCCCTGAGTCTTCACTGTCTTTCCTGAAGGGATGATATGCGTTTTTAACTCTCTCACACCGGGCTGTCCAGAATCCTCAGTAGCCTTTGGCCAGTGGGGTCATGAGCTCAGTTCAAATCACCCCATGAGGTCATGCTATTATCCTTCACTATTGTCATGCCAAGAGGTATAAAGTGCACTTACTCAGGTAATCAAGATGCCAGAATGTCTGATCAATATCTCTTCAATCCAAAACCCTTGGGCTGGTTGTAACTTGCTCCTCCTTTGTAACCTCTTTGATCTTGATTTCCACTGTTCACCATAGTAGATAGCTGCTGGCTGCTTATTAATTTGGCCAATTTTTTCAGGCCTGATATCTCTGGTCGTGGATCAATATGGAATGTTCAATTTTGGGCCCGCGGTCACCCATCTCCAACACTATTCCATCCCATTCCTGAATTGTGTCTAGTAGATGTTGCCAAGCCTTGGGGAGAAAGATAGCGAGTTTCTCCCTGCAGCATTCCCCACCTCTGACTTGCTCTTGTAACCACAGTATTTATCTGGCCATATCAGCATTTCTAAAATTCCCACAGCATTTCTGTTTCTGGTCAATGTGTGCCATACATGTTCAAGTATGATTATTTTTTGCACTTTTGCTCACGTTCCTCCGCATCTTCCTTGCGTAAGGATAGGGTTGCCGTTGTCTTCACCTTCCTACCCACTAGCCTCCATATAAAGAGAGGAGTTAAGTTTCAGCTGCTATGTGTACAACATGACTAATTAGTCTAGTTTATTTGTACAAAATCTATTGCATGTTGGGCAGACATACTTGTTGATGTTGAAGAGGTACTTGTGGTTCTCAACTTGAAAAATTCATGATCAGTATCGGCCAGTGCAAATTCTGTTCTGTTTAATGAAGGTGTTTTCCTGCAGAGACTGTGCCATACAGAGTGACCTTGTGTAAGTTTCTTCAATGGGGCAATATCGATATGCTTTACTGACACCTTAAAGTATGTCAGAAATGCTTTCTGTTAACGTCCTGTGAAAATTTCCCTTCAATTAGCTTACTGTAAAAGTGCATAACTGGCTAGTGCTCATCAGGCAATCTTGTAATATATCCTGCTGTATTTGAACACCCTTCAAAAGTTTTTGGATGATAGGAATTTCAATCAAGGACAGAATCTCAGCTTTTGGAACCATGTCTTGCCATTTGATCTTGACCACTCCTTGTAAGCTGATGATGTGAAAATGGTATAGCTGACTTGCATGTCCAGAGCAACCTGTTCAGTGTCTCACACTTCTATGCATTTGAGAAATCAACTGTTCTTTATATTTTCAATTTTGTTGACAGACTGGTTTCTTTTCATTCCTAGTTTTTCTATAGTTTGCTCACCTTTGAATATATTGTAGATTAAACTGATAGTGAATTTTAGTTGATGTCATGGCCATCTTCAGCTATAAAGGATGAACAATTCAGAAGCAGCCATCCATTCATACTTCCTCTGATTCATATCCTTTCTCAGGTGTTTTTGCCTTGAGACATGCAGGAATTTTGACAGTGGGTTGAGAGTGTACAGGTTAGGGAGAAGATTAGGAATCCCAAGTCATGGAATGGAGTGGGGGAAAATAGGAGAAAGGAGAAGAGGCAAAATAAACTATATGGTGCACTTTTGAAATGGGTACGGAAACAAATAGATGTATATAAGTATCTGGAAGTGGCAGAGACAGAAGATTGTTGAAAGGCTTGCAAGACCCTTGGATGTGGTAGTAGAAGCATAGACCATAATGTCACTAGGCACCACAGTCTACATGTCCCTGACTAAAAGGTTGGGGTGGGGGTGCAGAGCCCAGTCACATTGACTGCCATTCAGCAATTTGACATTGTAATCTGATTTGATCTAAGAACTCTGTTATTGTCAAGGTAGGTTGGAAGAGATTGGCCACACTACCTTGCCTAAAAGAAGTTGTTGGGGTCCAAGTTGATTTTTTAAGTTAATTGCTTATTCAATATTCTAAGAACTACGTACAGTTAGAATTAGCACAAGGTTGACACTGTTGCAGGTCTCTTCAGACTCTCTCCATTATCATATGATCTTTTACAATGCTACTGATGTAACTTACTATTTACATATTAATGTACAGTCATTCTACTATAACGCACTTTTCGTTAATGCATATATGCTGTAACATGAATTTGCTGAATTGGGGACACTGTTTCTAAAGCGCAAACTTTTAAAATGTGTGCTGACTGTAACACGATTACATCACAATACTTTGTGCTATTGCTAAAGCGCAATTTTTTCTATAATGTGGGGTTGCACAAGAATGTAAACATTGCATTATAGAAGAACTGACTGGATTAACTCTAAGTTATTCCATAGAATGCTGCCAGTCAATTGGATGGCCCCAGCTCTGTAGCCAGTTTTTAAAATGGGTTTTTAAAAAAGTTGCTGAAGGGGGTGCATTTATGCGAAGCACTCTCTTGGTAAAAGACCATTAATGTATCCTGCTGCACCCTTAGCTGGATGGTCCCTGTTCGAACTTCTAGCTCACCACCTTGAGTTGGTCAGAGAATGTCTTAAGACAATTGAAGAAGATGCCTTAGTCATATTCCCAACAAATGGCCATTTCCCACCATGGATGGGTTGATCATAGAATCTTAGAATCCGTACAGCATGGAAACAGACCATTTGGCTCAACAAGTCCACACTGATCCTCCGAAGAGTAACCCACCCAGACCCATTCTCCTACCCTACTAGACTACATTTACCCCTGACTAATGCACCTAATCCACACATCCCTGAATAATATGGGCAATTTAGCATGACCAATTCCCCTAACCTGCACATCTTTGGATTGTGGGAGGAAACCAGAGCACTAGGAGGAAACCCATGCAGACATGGGGAGAACGTGCAAACTCCACACAGACAGTTGTCGAAGACTGCGATTGAATTTGGGTCCCTGGCACGAACAGTGCTAACCACTGAGCCACTGCACCGCACACAAACAACCCAGAAACAGTGCCAGCTTCTGTTTCTCACTTTAAAATGAAATGTCAGTCCAAAATAATAGTTACAGTACAATAAAGTTTATGGATCTGTTTCAAATTGCATATTGATACATTCTAACAGAGATTATACCTGCTTTTTCTATATGGACTAACTATACTTCTGATGGTGCATTGTTTAGATCACCTCAATTAAAGTAATCTTTGGGGTTACAGAACAAGAAAATGAAAAGAGAAATGCTACAAGCAGGTAGTTTCACAAGTTGTCATTTAGAATTGTGGTTAACTTATTTAAAATTGTGACTATGATTGTAGAATAAAGATTTGTTCACTAGCATTGGTTATCTTAAACATGCACAGCACATCATTATAATTTACAGAAAACAAACCACACAATGGCGAGGAGAAAATGAGGACTGTAGATGCTGGAGTACCAGAATTGAAAAATGTGGTGCTGGAAAATCACAGCAGGCCAGGCAGCATCCGAGGAGCAGGAAAAATCGATGTTTCGGGCATAAGCCCTTCTTCAGGAATGAGGCTGGTGTTGGGACTGAGATAAGGTGGGAGGAGGGGAAATGAGGAAGTTGGAGAAATCTACATTCATCCCATGTGGTTGGAGGGTTCCTAGGCGGAAGATGAGGCACTCTGCCTCCAGGCGTCATGTGGCTAAGGTCTGGCGATGGAGGAGGCCAAGGACCTGCATGTCATTGGTGGAGTGGGAGCTAAAGTGTTCAGAGGTGTTCCCTGAAATGTTCCACAAATAGGTGGCCTGTCTCCCCAATGTAGAGGAGACCACATCGGGTGCAGTGGATACAATAAATGATGTGTGTGGAGGTGCAGGTGAATTTGCAGCGAATATAGAAGGATCCATTGGGGCCTTGGAGGGAGATGAGGGGGGAACGTGTGGGTGCAAGTTTTGCACTTCTTGTGGTTGCAGGGGAAGGTGCCAGGAGTGGAGGTTGGGTTGGTGGGGGGTGTGGACCTGACGAGGGAGTGGTCTCTCCTGAATGCTGATAGGGGTGGAGAGGGTAATATATCCCTGGTGGTGGGATCTGTCTGGAGGTGGCGGAAATGATGGAGGATGATACGATGTACCCGGAGGTTGGTGGGGTGGAAGGTGAGGACCGGTGGGGTTCTATCCTAGTGGCGATTGAAGAGGCGGCGTCCAAGGGCGGAGGTGCGGGAAGTGGAGGAGATGTGGTGAAGAGCATCGTCGACCACGTCAGAGGGGAAATTGCAGTCTTTGAAGAAGGAGGCCATTTGAGTTGTTCGGTAGTGGAATTGGTCCTCCTGGGAGCAGATGTGGCAGAAGCGGAGGAACTGGGAATATGGGATGGCGTGTTTACAGGGGGCAGAGTGGGAGGAGGTTTAATCTAGGTAGCTGTGGGAGTCGGTCTGTTTGTAGTAAATGTCTGTGTTGAGTCGGTCACCCGAGATAGAAATATTCCCAATTCCTCCACTTCCACGGCATCTGCTCCCAGGAGGACCAATTCTACTACCGAACAACTCAAATGGCCTCCGCCCTTGGACCCCGCCCCTCCAATTGCCACCAGGACAGAACCCCACTGGCCCTCACCTTCCACCCCACCAACCTCCGGATACATCGTTTCACCCTCCGTCATTTCCGCCACCTCCAGACTGACCCCACCACCAGAGATATATTTCCCTCTCCACCCCGATCAGCATTCAGGAGAGACCACTCCCTCTGCGACTCCCTCATCAGGTCCATACCCCCCACCAACCCAACCTCCACTCTCGGCATCGTTCCCTGCAACCGCAAGAAGTGCAAAACTTGCGCCCACACCTCCCCCCAAGGCCTCAATGGATCCTTCTATATCCGTCGCAAATTCACCTGCACCTCCACACACATCAATTACTGTATCCACTGCATCCGATGTGGTCTCCTCTACACTGGGGAGACAGACCGCCTACTTGCGGAACGTTTCAGGGAACACCTCTGGGACACCCGCACCAACCAACCCAACCGCCCGTGGCTGAACACTTTAGCTCCCCCTCCCACTCCGCCAAGGACATGCAGGTCCTTGGACTCCTCCGTCGCCAGACCCTAGCCACACGACACCTAGAGGCAGAGCGCCTCATCTTCCGCCTAGGAACCCTACAACCACACGGGATGAATGTAGATTTCTCCAGCTTCCTCATTTCCCCTCCCCCCACCTTATCTCAGTCCCAACCCTCGGATTCAGAAACCCCCTCTTGACCTGCAATCTTCTTCCTGAACTCTCTGCCCCCACCCCCTCTCTGGCCTATCACCCTCACCTCCTTCCACCTATCATATTCCCAGCACCCCTCCCCCAAATTCCCTCTCCCCTAACTTTTATCTCAGCCTGCTTGGCACACCAGCCTCATTCCTGAAGAAGGGCTTATGCCCGAAACTTCGATTCTCCTGCTCATCGGATGCTGCCTGGCCTGCTGTGTTTTTCCAGCACCACATTTTTCAACACAGAATGGTGAGGACTGTATACAAGCTCTAAGTACAGTTTGTTGAAAGTGAGGCATGTCAAATTGGATATATGTGGCTAAGTGAAACAACTACCACTTAAAACATTGCTTTTCTTTGAAATGTTGTTAACATACTTAACTATATCCCATTATTCTGGCAAACGACAGAAGCATTCTAGGAATAAATTATTGTCCTTTTGCCTGAAGTTAAAGCTACAAGTTAAGTTCATTTTTCTTTTGAGTTCATCTGTGTGTGTAGATTCTCTCTTTTCTCAATCAGAATGGCTGGTGGTTAATGATTCATTTGTGAGGGGCAATTGTGGAATGAGTTGTATAGTTACAGTCTGTTACTTACACCAAACTTGTTCACATCATAATGGAGAAATATATACCTTCTGGAGAAATAATTCCCCCAAGGTCTTATTTTTATGACAAATGAATGTCAAACATATTATTAGAATGATACAACAAATTTTAATATAACTTATCCATTATTTGCTATGAGCCACTGCATGCATGTAAACCATTCCTTGCATATTATTATAGTCATAGAAGTTTATCGTACAAGAGGAGGCCATTGCTAAAAAAAATGCTATTGAACCTCATCCCACTTTCCAGCTTGCGGTCCACACTCGGCAGCCATGAGCTTACAGCACTTCAATGCATATCTAAATTCTTTTTAATGTAATGAGGATTTCTGCCTCATTACATGAGATACAGATCTTCACTACTCTCTGGATGAAATAATTTCTTCTCCTCAACTCCCCTCTAGTTCTACCAACTATTATAAATTTTTGCCCCTGCATGGAGCTCATTGCTAAGGGAAATAAAGATCCATCCTGACTCCATATATGCTCCTCAGTTTTACAATACCTCAATTAAATCTTCCCTCAGCTTTTGTTCCAAGGAAACCAGCACAGCCTATGCAATTTTTCCTCATTGCTAATATTCTCTACTCCTAACACCATTTTTATAATGTTCTCTGTGTACACTCTACAGTGGTTACATTCTTCATGTAATGGGTTCATTAAAACTTTAATCATTATGCTCGTTCTGGCCTAACTGAAATCATACTAGAATCTTATACAATTCTAGCCTAGTATCCCTGTTCTTGTAATCAATACTTTGACTAATAAAAGTGTCCTGTAAACCTTCTTAATAATCTATTTATCCAACCTGCTATCTTATGGGATCTGGAGACATATACTTCAATATTCCTCTGCTCTTCTCAATATTTTACCACTTATAGTGGATTTCTTGCCCTGCTTGTCTTCCTGAAATGCATTACCTCACGTTTCTCTGAGCTGAACTACATTTGCCACTTTATTGCCCACTTGATCAGTCCAACGATCTACAGCCTACAACTTTTTAAACATTACACACTGAACAGCAAGATATACTTTATTCTGCTTTATTCTGGAGACAGGCTGAAATTTGGGATCCCTGAAATCTGCAATGGAAGTGGGAAGCCACAAAAATACCAGCACCAAGCAGTTTCAAGATGCTTAACCCTCTGCGGGCAATAATTGTAATCTCATGTCCCTCTCAATTGAGGCCAATTAAAAATGTTTCAAAGTTTATAAAGAGCTTGGTAGGATTTGAGGTTCCTTTTAAAAGGAAAGTTTCTCATGGATTCCAGAATTCAATCTTAATTGTTAATGAAGAAGTGAGGGACATGTTGTCCAAAATGCCAGGCTTCCAGTTCCCCTGTGACAAAAAACCTTCTCCTTAGTACAGTGGAACACTTTGGCACTATGAGCAGATTTCTCGCTCAGGACAACTAATGGCCTCAGTGATGGCTGTCATGGGGCATTTAAATAATCGCACCTTCACAGACTCTAAGTGGGATCATTTCAATATCAGTTAAGGGCTTCCTTAAGTAATTTACTGATGGAGGCTAGTTTCTAACCCAAGAACAGACCTATAGGTTAGATCATATGGAATACAGGGAGAGCTAGCCATTTAGATACAAAATTGGCTTGAAAAGTGTGAGTCAGAGGGTGGTGATGGAGGGTTGCTGTTTGGACCGGAGGCCTGTGACCAGCAGTGTGTCGCAAGGATTGGTGCTGGGTACACTGCATTTTGTCATTTACATAAAAGATTTAGATGTGAATGTAGGATGTCTGGTTAGTAAGTTTGCAGATGATACCAAAAGTGGTGGTGTAGGCGATGCTAAAGAAGGTTGTATCAGAATACAACTGGATCTTGATCAGATGGGCCATTTGGCCAAGGAGTGGCAGATGGAGTTTAATTTAGATAAATAGGTGGTGCTGTATTTTGGTAGGGCAAATCAGGGCAGGATTTGTACACTTATTGATAAAGGTCCTAGGGAGCATTTACAGACATAGACATCTTCGGTTGCAAGTTCATAATTCGTTGAAAGTGGAGTCACAGGTAGACAGGGTAGTGAAGAATGCATTTCGCTAAGTTTACCTTTATTGGTCAGTGTATTGAGTTGGGAGGTTATCTTGCGGCTGTACAGGATATTAGTTAAGCCAGTTTTGGTCCGTTTTCAATTCCTTGCTATTGGAAAGATGTTGTGAAACTTGAAAGGATTCAGAAAAGATTGACAAGGATGTTGCCAGAGTTGGAGTGTTTGAGCTATAGACAGAGGCTGGAAATATTTTCCCTGGAGCGTCAGAAGATGAGGGTTGACCTTATAGAAGTTTATAAAATCATGAGGGACAAGGATATGGTAAATAGCCAAAGCCATTTCCCCAGAGTAGAGGGAGTCCAAATCTAAAGTGAGAGGAGTAAGATTAGAAGGGACCTAAGGGGCAACATTTTCACACAGCAGCTGGTGGGTGTATGGAACCAGCTGCCAGAGGTGGTGGTGGAAGCTGGTACAATAACATTTAAAAGGCATTTGGATGGGTATATGAATAGCAAGGGTTTAGAAGGATGTGGGCCAAATGCTGGCAAATCAGACTATATTAATTTATTCTGGTTGACATGGCAAGTTGGACCGAAGTGTCTGTTTCCGTGTTGTACATCTCTATGACTTTATATCTTGTTTCTCATCTCGGGGGTGAAAATTAAGTTCAAAGAATGGATTCAGAACAATCTCCATAATCTTCTAGCTGCATACACATTATTTTTTCATTTGTGTTAGATCTAATTCTTTTCAAAATTACTCTCTTGCTTTTAATTTGTTTATAACTAAATTCTTTGGCTTTCCTAATCATTTTTTAAAAATATGCTCCCATTTTAATTTTATTTTTGCATTTTCTATGTTCCTCTAGGCTTCCTGTGGCACTGAGGTTTTCATTTCTTGCATAGCCATTTCCTTCTGTCATATTCTACTCTGTGTGCTGTTTAACATTTTTGGGAAGGTTCTAAATGTGTGTATTACCTTTTTAATTTGTAGGAGTGTATTTGTTCTGAATGTGCACTAATCTTCTCGAATGCCCTCATTTCTGACAATGGTTTCCCTTCAAGTAATTGCAAAATAATGGGTACTGGAAATCTGAAACAAAAACAAGGTGGAGGAGAAACACAGCAGGTCAGACACATCTGTGGAGAGAGAAACAGAGTTAACGTTTCAAGTTCATAATCACATCTTTAGAACGAAGAAGAGTCATACCAGACTAAAAATGTTAACTGTTTCTCTCTCCAGAGATGCTGCCAGACCTACTGAGTTTCTCCAGCATCTTCGGTTCTTGTAACGAATGAATTACTTTTGGGAGCTGTTTCTAACTATTTTGATAAATCACATCTCAAATTGGAAAACTTAATCATTACCCAATTGAAAACATTTTTCTTCTAGTCTAGCTTTGCTTTTTTTTTTCCTTTTCAACATTAAATCTAAGTGAATTATCATTTCCAATAAATTCTGTCCCACTTGCCCATATCACATCCTTAAGCTAAATCTACAATTACTGGATTTTTTATAAACTGGCTAGAGGTTCTCCTGAATGCATTTTAAAATTATTTGACATGAATTTATCCCACTTAATATTACAGCAGGATGTTATATCCTACTGTTTTGTACTTTTCAGGAATCTATTTATGCATTTATTCTTCTTTCTCTCTTGCTATTTGGAAAAATAACCAAAAAAAACCACAGATGATGGAAATCAGGAACAAATTTAGAAATTGCCAGCAAAACTCAGCAGATCTGGCAGCATCTGTGGAGAGAAAGCAGAGTTAATGTTTCAGGTCCAGTGACCCTACTCCAGCATTTCCTGATTTTCTCTCGACTTGGAGATTATTATTACACAAAACAGTAAAATTTTTTTTTGCTCTTCAGTTCAGCCTGGATAGCCTCTTTTGATGATGTTGAGTCTGTCATTCTTCTTCAGAGCTGTAAATGTTTAAATAATATTCTGATCTCCTTTCTTAACTCTCTCACTTTGTTGATTGAAAACCTTTTAACCAGAACATTCAATTGCCTCTGGATTCCATGCATTGAAATATATACCAGTAAGCATTGCTAAACTAATTTATTGTCTACTTTCCAAATTTTATTGCCTCTCTTCTGCACTAACTTACAATTTTGTTTGTTTGTTTCAGTTTTGCTTCTCTCTTCTGAATTTGTGCTAATGTTCCTATATCCCTTTGATTTTAAGTCCTCCCTAATCTCTGCGGTGTGTCCCTCAATAAGATCTGTTCTGGTGCAACCCACTGGCTTGTACAGATCCCACCACACTGAGAATCAAACTTAAAGCACAGGAATCTAAAGTTTACACTCCTGACCTATATCCCTGGCCACAGATCCATCTGCTCTATTGCCTTACTTATCGACTCATCAGCACATGGTACAGTCAGTTCTTCTATAATGCAATGGTTGCATTCTTGTGCAAGCTCACGTTATTGAAATATTGTACTTTAGAAACAGTGCTTAAAGTGTTGGCACTGTAATCACACTACAGCTAACACACATTTTAAACGTTCGCACTGCAGAAACTACACCCCCAATTTATCCTTCGTGTTATAACGAATTCGCGTTGATGAAACGTGCATAATAACAGAATGATCTGTACAAAGGTAATGTAAAGCTTACTACCTTTGAAATACTAGGAGAAAGTGAGGACTGCAGATGCTGGAGATCAGAGCTTAAAAATGTATTGCTTAAAAAGCGCAGCAGGTCAGGCAGCAAATGAGCAGGAGAATAAGCCCTTCTTCAGCCCTGAAGAAGGGCTTATGTCCGAAATGTCAATTCTCCTGCTCCTTTGATGCTGCCTGACCTGCTGCGCTTTTCCAGCAACACATTTTAACCTTTGAAATACTGGTTATTAACTTAATTCCTTGCTTTCCAACATCTGTCTGGAGGACTGTACCTGCTCTTCTACCTGTGTTTTTGATATCAAAATGGGCTATTATCATTGACAGTTCACCAGCACCCTTAGTATGTTCTGCAGCTGCTCAGTCACATCTTTGACTCTGGCATCATGAAAGCAACATTATTATTCTGGAAACACATCTCAGGTTGTACTCCACAGAATAACCATTTCCTGACCTGTATTTGGAATTTAAAAAAAAATAGAATTAGATTTATTGTCACATGTACTCAAAGGATACTGTGAAAAATTACAACTTTGCCTTTTATGGCACCATCTTAGGTACAAAGGCATCTACGTACAGATTCTTAAGAATAATTTTAATAATAAAAACATAAAAGCCCAGCATTTTAGACTTTCGCACCATCTTGGGTATCTAGGTACAAAACTTTAGAAATTAATTGAAGAATAAAAAAATTAAAAGTTCAGATTACAGTCCTTCCAAGCAGAGAAGACTGAGCAGAGGAGTCAGCACTCCAGATGACAGCAGGACCTTGCCTCCAGATAACATTGAGGCTTCACCTTGGGGATGGCAGTCCAGTCTGGATTCACCTCAAGGACAAGAGTCTGCTCTGGATTCACATCAAGAACAGGGGTCTGTGCTGGCTTCACTTCAAAGATGAGGGTCTGCTTTGAATTCACCAGAGACTGAAGTCCACAGTGAGGATGGAAGTCTGCACTGGCTTCACTTGAGGTTCTCAAGACCGAGGGTCTGTGCTGGCTTCACCCTGGACATTGCCGCCAAAACAGGGAGGTAAGAAGGAAGAAGCAAAAAAACACAAAAAGAGAAAACAAAAAGGACAGAACAGACAAGCTCTGGTTCAGGAGACCTATTCAGCTGCCATCTTTTAAAGTATTTAATAACAGTTAGAGAGCATGATGTACTCAGGAGAGTCCTGCACTACCGACCCAGTTGTTCTTACCTGCGAGTTGTTGCCTATTCCGTGTGCAGACCATAAGCTGAGGAGTCACCACCTCCTTAAATGATATTCATATAGCTCTCACACTCACAAATACAATGTAGTGTTTGCAGCCTTTGCTGAAGCTCCAAAAACAGAGCTGAAGTTTCTCCATGACAATACTTCACATAAACACAATTATCTAGGATATAAGAAGTGCCTTAGAGTTCCTGCTTGGAAATAAACTGGAATTCTGTCATGCCTCTATTAGACTATTATCTAAACTTATAAAAATAAGATTTGTCACCAATTCTGGACAAAAATAACTCATCTGCTACTCTCCAATCAATTCGAACTCTGTTGATGTCATTTTTAGGCATTGTTATTCTCTCCCTGATGTTCACACTTCCTTTCCTTTGAGACCGTTCTCATCTTTCTACTTATAACTCTCTGCCCATTGCCGTTTAACCCTTGAACTATCTCATCTCTGTGCTATCATGCATCCAATGCTCTCAAATTCTGCAAATGCTACTCTGTTAAAATCAGAGGTCTCTCTTTTTGTGTGTATTTTGTGTAACAAAAACTGCTGTGAAAAATCTTGCACAATTTACAACTCCAACTGATTGCTAGTTTATGGTTTATAATTAAGTCATAGTGATTCTTGTTTATATCAAACATTTATTGATTTTAGCACTTAAAGTTAATTTTGAAAATAGAGAATACAGTTTTATTTTTTGGTAGGCATATGATTGTTGTATTTCTTTTCAAAACCAGATGTATCATGACATTGTAATTTTGTAGTTAAATGACTTTCTTTTCAGCTTAACCTATTTACAGCAAAATATTTCATTCATACCTTTCAACAATTCTAATATGCATATTTAAAAGCCACAAAACAACATCATAGTACATCAGTCTCTTCATAGCACTTCTGCAATGATATACTTTTCCATAATGAAATAACATTCCTTGTTTACAAAATTAAGTTAGAGTGCTAAAATCAATATATGTTTGGTGCAAACAAGATATATGATGACTCGGTTATTTAAGGAAAAATAAACCAACAGTCAATTGCAACAGTAAAATTGCACATATTTTCATTGAGTAATTGTTTATTTTGACTTTCATGCTATGTTTAGGATGATTTATTCAAAATTATTCAGAGAAACAAAGTGTATTAAAGTGGACAGCATGTACAGCAGCTGCACTACAAAGGATTGATAAAGTAAATTAAACAGAAGAACCCATACAGAATGGGAGTTCAATGTTGCAGACTCTCGTTTATATTTCTGTTTCCAAGAGTTACATGGGCTATTGGTTGATGAATGTCATGGTTACTGCTGTCTTCTGGAACTTCTTTTTGGTTGTCTTTGTGAGTCAGGTTATTTTCCATCTAAAATAACTTTAAGATTTTTTAAAAATCTTGTTTGTCTCTAAGTAAAGAATATTCAGAACTGTTAATAAACTCATTTTTAAAATTTTTCTGCCTATATATTTCTACATTTTGGTTTATGTTTGCGTTTTAAGATGGCACCGGAGAATGGCAACACTTTTCACTGCCAAATGTAACAAAATAAAAGACACAATAAAATCAAATAAATCTATTAAAATGGTTAAATGGGAGAAAAATTCAAAAGGACTATCTGGTCATTTTCATATGTTTGCGATTTGGTACACATGAAGATTGTTTGAAAATGTAATTTCTTCTGCATACTTTGACAAGTACAATATCAGGAACAATCCAGAAAGTATTAATATTAAAAAAAATCTACCAACATAAAATTGAAAATACTTTAAATTAGGGCTGCCAATGCCCATTTTTAAAAAAGTTGTCAGCTTTAATTTAATTGCATCATCAGTTATAATAGTGGCTTTGTTTAATCGTCACTAGAAAAAACAACCTTTAGAATGTAAACATAACTTAATTAGATAAGTCATATGACTTCTTGTTGAGGACAATGGCAGCTAAGCCCTGGGATATAGACGGCGAAATCAAGATAGAAAAACTGAATTGAGAGTGCCGAGTTAGATATAACTGCCCTATGCTTTGTTGTATTAAAAACTGCCTTTATAATAAACACTCAACCTGCTTAGTCATTTACGACGTATACCTCTGAACAGATGGGACTTCATGTAGGGAAGCTATCACTGATCATAAAAGTCCCTAAAAAGTACATTCAGCAAAACTCAAATATGTGGGGAAGTCCATTGGATTTTTTTCATCCATCACTTTAACCACTTGATCAGGACTCTTTGCCCTGACTGCCTTATTACGTTAACACTCTCAGGCAAAGGAGTTGGAGGGCAGACGAAAAAAAAGTCCAAAGAAGGCCGAGTTGAGAGCACCCCAATGTGCCCCTCTAATTCAGACCTTCTTGACCATCCTGAAATTTAATCGCTCCACCACTGTCTTCGGGTGCTAAGGTCCTCAATTCTATAATTCACTCTTTAGGAAATACATTCCTGAGCCTACCTGCTCGACAAAGACTCTGGTAAATCCGTCTTTATACAGCTCATGGTCAAAGTTTGCTTCGTGGCATTTCATTCGATAGACGGCGCTATGTGCATACAAGCTGTTGTTGTTGTTGTTGTTGAACGGCACGGGTCTGCAACGTTCGATTCCGTTATGACGCCGGGAGCGAGCGGGTGGGGGCGCGCAGGCGCGGGGTTGGGGGTGTGTCCTAACGGTCTGGGGCTCGGCGGCGGGAGGGTGATGTGAGCGAGGACGAGGAGTGGCACAGGTGCTGTGCCCAGCCGCGGGGTAAGTGAAGGCACCGACTGCGGGGTCGTGTTTGCTCTGGTGTTGATGGTGGGCTGTTGAAACCGAGGAGCAATCGGCGGGAGGCTTTTGCTTCCCGACTGATGAGCCAACACCTCGAGTCCGTCCTCGGGAAAGGCCTGCTCTTGTAGCCCAGCCGCTCTGACATGGGGGGGGGGGTTCACACCAGACTCTGACCCCTCCGGAGTGTGTTGTCACCCTGCCTGAACTGGCCGTCTTGGAAACGTCCCCGGCCTCAGCTGCAACATGTAAACCTCCCGGTGTATTTTTGCGTGAAAAAAAGAAAACCGGTTGTGTCACTTCCTGAAAGTTTGATCAGCTTCTGTCAATTCCAGTGAAGCTCAACAGTTTTTGATGGTATTCTTTAAGATGAATGGATTTAATGAAATTGAAGGGATGTGCATTTCTGATTTTATAACCATCATTGTAAGGGGATCTGGCATACGAGTTCAGAAGCGAATTAATGTTATTATTTAGGATTGGCTTTGGAAGCGTTTTTATTTCTAGAATTTGATTTTTTTCCCTGTATTGGACAGTAGTTTGCGTGATTTTACTAACCGCGTCAATTTGCAACTAGCCCACAAATGATAGCATTTTGCCATGTTATAGTGACATGTTGGCACCTTGCAAAGATAACAAACCATGAGTTTAAAGCAAATGCAGCGAAACAGATCCTGTTTATTTGTCTGTGAAATATTGTCCATGTCCATGTCCGTATTCCACATTATACAAGGTGATGCAAAACCTGTATAAATTTTGTTTTGAAAATTGCAACGTGTGCAAAGTAGGGATGATCAAAATTTCAAGTTGAACTAAAATGTAGAATGGAAGGATAAGTTTATTTGCTAAAATTCGCCCTTTTTAAAAAAGATCTGTCTTATTCAGCTCTTTTAATTATCCTGATTAATTTCCATATATACAATGGGGATGCGGCAAGAAAATCCAGAAGAATGATGACATTTGGCAAAATTCTGAAACTTATTCTGCTTTTGATGGCTAGCTAAATTACAGGCATTCATTCAACTGAATTTTGTTTGCTCCTAGTTACATCACTAATGACTTTTCTTCAAAATTTATTTGATTAAAAATGCTGAGATCTTATGGTAGTGCAGTGTTCTCCTTGACTGGTTAAGGCAATTATTCAGCTGTTTTTGTATTGAACTCAAGGTGATGCTTACTGTTGATCAATTCCCACATGATCTGAAACCACTCTGTTCCATTTTGCCTGGCAATACAATCCATGGTCTCCACCTGTGCAGCATTTTATTTAAAAGTGAAAGGATTTTTAAGTTTCAGATCATGACTGAATGATCTCTCCCAATGAGTAACCTTTTTTATTGGTATTGATCTGTTAAAAGTCAAAAGTTCAGATAGGCGTAGATCAAATTATTGCTGTAGATTGTGAGAAACTTCCATTCAGACAGATAAACACTGCTTTTTGGCTCACTATTGTGATTTATTGAAACATAGTCTGAAAGTTCAGCTCAAAAGTTTAATAAAATGCAGAACCACAAAGGTAGTCATCTCTGGATTGTTGCTGGTGCCAAATGCTAATGAGTTTAGGAATATGCACAGAGAACAGACGTGTGTGGCTGAAGAGTTGGAGCAGAAGAGAATGCTTTAGATTCCTGGATCACGTTATTCATTTCTGGGGAAGGTGGACCTGTACAAATCTGATGATTTGCACCTGAACCAGAATGAGACCTACATCCTTGCAGAGAGGTTTGCTAATGTGATTCGAACTGGGACAATGCATTCATCCTGGAACAGGTCAAACAAATACACGTGCTGGAATTCCTAGAGGCCTGACAATCTAACCGGAACTCCATTAACAAACATATAGATTTGGACCCCATTTACCAACTTCTCAGAAACAGAACTGGAAATTATATCACCCACCACAACAAATGAAGACACATGGTGGGACAGAACACTAATGCTTCACTGGAGGCTTACTGATGATGTTACCGAGCATGGTGACGAAATATCTGAAAACAAATCCACCAGCTCAGTGAGCAAACTGACAACCCGAGCTACAAATCTTCTCCAAGATCTCAAGTGTGATTGAAGTTTTAACACCAACTTGGAAATAAAGGTACATTGGGGGATGATCCTCAGCTAAGGGTGGCATGGTGGCTCAGTGGTTAGCAATGCTGCCTCACAGCACCAAAGACCCAGATTCGATTCCAGCCTTGGGCGACTATCTGTGTGGAGTTTGCACATTCTCCCCGTGTCTGCATGGGTTTCCTCCGGGTGCTCCGGTTTCCTCCCACAGTCCAAAGATGTGCAGGTCAGGTGAATTGGCCATTCGAAATTGTCCATTGTGTTCTGTGCATTAGCCAGAGGGAAATGGGTCTGGGTGGGTTACTGTTCGGAGGGTTGGTGTGGACTTGTTGGGCTGAAGGACCTGTTTCCACACTGCAGGGAATCTAATCTTGGAATGTAGTAAAGGAGAAGAACTAAGTCAGTCTAGAAGGCAGTGTGAATATAGTGTAATTCAAATACAAGGGAGTATGGGTAGGCTGAATGGCATTTATTTTAATGCAATGGGTTTTGCAATGAGTTGAGGAATTCAATTAAAGTTTGAGGATATTGTCTTGTTGTCATCATGAAGACAGTTGAAGGAGGAATAGGATTGACAGCTTAATATATAGTATCCCTGGGCAAGATGGGTAGGATATAAAAGAGGACATGGTGTGAAAGTATTAACGAAGGAGTCTAATGACTGCAGTAAGGAGGGATGATATCATAGGTTCCTCAAATGAGACCATGTAGGTAGAATCTAAAAACTAAAAGGGGGCAGTTACTTTACTGGGAGCATACTAGAGACTCCCACGGTTAGGGAGGGAGATTTACTTACCCAAACTGTTTTCTTGAGATGTAAATACAACAGGGTAATAATAGGGGATATCAACTTCCTATATTAACTGGAATAAACCAATGTGAAAGGCTTGGAGGGGTCCAGGCGAACTTTTTAAGTCAGCACATAGAAAGACCTATAAGAAAAGGAGTGGTGCTAGACCTAATTTTAGGCAACACACCCAGGTAGTGGAAGATATGACAGTGGGGAAGCATTTCGATGATAGTAACCATTAATTCAGTAAGATTTAAGGTACTCATGGATGAGTTCAAAGGTGGACAGAAAATAAAGGTTCTGAGTTGGAGGAAAGACAGTTTTAATGAAATAAGACAGGATCTAGCCAAAGTAGGCTGGGTGCAACAACTTGCAGGAAAATTCACATCAGAGCAGTGGGAATCTTTCAAAAGGATAATAATTAGTGAATGTGTAGGGCCAACATGTTCCTGTAAAGGTGAAGGTGAGGCCAGCATATCCAGAGAATAGTGGATATTAAGGGATTAACAGTATTCAATAAGGAAAAAGAAAGGAAACTTATGGTAGATACCAAAGGCTCAAAACAGGATGCCCCCGAGGACTGTAGAAAGTGCAGGGATTCCTTAAAAAATACCTTAGGAATGTGAAGAGGGATCGTGAAAAACTACTAGCTAGGAACACTAAGAAAAATCCCAATTTTTAAAAAAAATATATCAGAGGCAAGAGAATAACTATGGAAGGAGTAGGGCCCATTGGGGACCAAAATGGAGGACTGCACGGTGGCTCAGTGGTTAGCATGGCTGCCTCACAGTGCCAGGGATCTGGGTTCGATTCCACTCTCGGGCAACTGTCTGTGTGGAGTTTGCACATTCTCCCCGGGGATTTCCTCCGGATGGTCCAGTTGGGCGGCACGGTGACACAGTGGTTAGCACTGCTGTCTCACAGCGCCTGAGACCCGGGTTCAATTCCCGACTCAGGCGACTGACTGTGTGGAGTTTGCACGTTCTCCCTGTGTCTGCGTGGGTTTCCTCCGGGTGCTCCGGTTTCCTCCCACAGTCACAAAGATGTGCGGGTCAGGTGAATTGGCCATGCTAAATTGCCCGTAGTGTTAGGTAAGGGGTAAATGTAGGGGTATGGGTGGGTTGCGCTTCGGCGGGTCGGTGTGGACTTGTTGGGCCGAAGGGCCTGTTTCCACACTGTAAGTAATCTAATCTAATCTAAAAATGCCAATCTCTGTGTGGAGTTGGAGGTCATAGCTAAAATTTTAAATGACTTTACATGTGTGTTCACAGCAGAGGATGATGTAGGTATAGAAGTCAGGGAGAGGAACTAATATATTTGAACAAATCAACATTGAGAGGGGGAGGCATTCGTAGTTTTAGCAGGCTTGAAATTGGATAAATTGCAAGGCTCTGATGAGATGAATTCCAGGCTGCTAAGAGGCAGGGGAGGAGAATGCAGGGACTCTGATATTAATTTTCAAATCCTGTCTGGCCATAGAAGTTATGCCAGAGAACTGGAGGACTGATAATGTAATACCTTTATTCAGGGAAGGATGATGGAGCTAAATCATGAACTTACCAGCCAATGAGTCTAACAACTGTGGTAGGAAAACTGTTGGAAAAAGTGCTGCAGGCAAAATTAATCTCCACTTGGAGAGACAAGGATTATTCAAGGATAGCTAGCATGACTTTGTAAGGGAAAGCTCATATCTAAGAAATTTAATTAATTTTTCAAGGTATATGAATAGGAAGGGTTTAGAGGGATATGAGTTAAATGGGATTAGATTGATTTGGGATATTTGGTTGACATGGATGAGTTAGACTGAAAGGTCTATTTACATGGTGTACATCTTTGTGATTCTAAGTATAATCCTTCCTTAGGAAGGAGACCAAAACCCTACACACTATATCAGATATACTGTCACCAAGGCTCTGTCCTGTTGGGGCAAGACTTCTTTACTCCTGTACTCAAATTCTGTAGCAATAATGAACAGCATATTATTTGCCTTCTTAATTGCTTGTTACACTTGTGTATTGGTTTTTAGTGATTTATGAACAAGGACCCCCAGATTCCCTTGAGTATCGCCACTTCCTGTAATGAGGATCTGTTTTAAATTCCCATCAATTTGGATTATGTAAGATTACATGCATAAGATCTACAGCACAAAAGTAGGCTATTTCAACATGCCAGTCCAGCCTGGTTTTTATGCTGCACATAAACCATCTTAAATCTGCCATAGCAACTATGTGTTCTTTTCTCCTGCATAGCTTCTTAAGCTTCTTCATCATCACCTCCCTGTTTCTTCTGAATTCCTTCTTGGATTTCTCAATAAATATCTTGCATTGATGGCCTCCAGCTATATTTTTTTCTACAAATGGAAACATTGAAATTATGGAAGGTTTTGATAAAGGCAGAGACCCCTATTTCAGAGAACATCCATCAACTCTTCTCAAGAGAAATGAGACCCAGCTTATTCATCTTTTCCTAATTTTAATACCCAAATATACTTGATATCGAACTTGTCAGTCTCTGCACTTTCCTCAATGTTTCTGTATATTTTTATAACGTAGTGGCCAGAGCTGTACACATGCTTCAATTCAGTGTAGCCAGTATTTATTATAGGTCAGGTGCAAGTTTTCTGCTTTACAATTTTAATGTGTCTAGAAATAATCCCAGGTGCTGATTTGCTTGATTCATGGCTGTATTTCAAACCTCCCTTTGGTTTTCTATCTGCATCTATCCTGTCACCAAGTCAGCCATCCTAATTTTTCCCATCAAGTGCACAAGCTGAACAAGGAACAAGGATAGGCCACTTGGCCCTTCGACCTTGCTCTCCTATTAAACAGGATCATGACTGATCCAATTTTAACCTCAACTCTACATTCCTGCATATCCCTGATAATTGTTTCTCCCCTTGGTAATCAAGAGTTTATCTACCACTGCCTTAAAAATATTTAAAGGTTCTGCATTCACTGTCTGTTGAAAAAGGGACTTCAAAAGACTCTTAATCCTCTGCAGAAAAATTTATTTCCTCTGATCTGTCTTCAATGGGCAACCCCCTCATTTTTAAACATTTATCCCTAGTTTTAGATTCTCCCACAAAAAGAAATATCCTTTTGATATTAATTTGATTAAGTCCCCTCAGAATTTTGTATGTTTCAATAAAGTTACCTCTAACTCTTCTAAACTCTAAAAGATACATGCCCAGCCTGTCCTGTCTTGGTACAGTATTGAGTTCGTTCATGTTAATAAGCTCACCATAGAGTGAAATAAACCATGTTAGTGAAATAAACCACCTCTGAATTGGTCCCAATGCATTAACATCCTTCTGGAAGTATAGTGACTTGTACTGTATACAGTACCCTAGATTCAGTCTCACCAATTAGAGATGAATAACGTGAAAATAGACCCTTCCGTCCAACTCGTCCATGCCGACCAGATATCTCAATCCAATCTAGTCCCACCTGGCAGCACCTGGCCCATATCCCTCCAAACCCTTCCTATTTATATATCCATGCAGATGCCTTTTTAAATGTTGCCTTTGTACTACCCTCCACAATTTCCTCTGGCAGCTCATTCCATACATGTACTGCCCTCTGCATGAAAACGTTGCCCATTAGGTCTCTTTTATATTTTTCCCCTCTAACCCTAAACCTATTACCCTAAACTTTGTCTATTTATCCTATCCATGCCCCTCATGATTTTATAAACTTCGATAAGGTAACCACTCAGCCTCCAACGTTCCAGGGAATACAGCCCTAGCCTATTCAACCTCTTTCCTATAGCTCAAATCCTCCAACCTTGGCAACATCCTTGTAAATCTTTTCTGAACCCTATCTAGTTTCATAACATCTTTCTGATAGAATTGCACGTAATATTTCATCAGTGGCCTAACCAATGTCCTGTACAGCCGCAACATGACCTCCCAACCCCTGGACTCCAAACTCTGACCAATAAAGGAAAGCATACCAAATGCCACTTTCACTATCCTATCTACCTGTGACTCCCCTTTCAAGGAGCTATGAACGTGCACTCCAAGGTCTCTGTTCAGCAACACTCCCTGGGACCTACCATTAAGTGTATAAATCCTGCTAAGATTTGCTTTCCCAAAATGCAGCACCATGCATTTATCTAAGTTGAACTCCAACTGCAACTTCTCAGCCCATTGGCCCATGTGATCAAGATCCTGTTGCAATCTGAGGTAACTTTCTTTGCTGTCACTACACCTCCAATTTTGGCGTCATCTGCAAACTTACTAACTGTACCTCTTAAGCTCACATCTAAATCATTTATATAAATGACGAAAAGTAGTGGACCCAGCACCGACCCTTGTGGCACTCCACTGGTCACAGGCCTCCAGTCTGAAAAACAACCCTCCACGACCACCCTCTGTCTTCTACTTTGGAGCCAGTTCTGTATCCAAATGGCTAGTTCTTCCAAATGGCTCTCGCTGTCCACCCTATCTAAACCTCTGATTATTTTATATGTCTCAATTAAGTCACCTCTCAACCACATTCTCTCTAACGAAAACAGCTTCTGGTCCCTCAGCCTTTCCTAAACGACCTTCTCTCCATACCAGGCAATATCCTAGTAAATCTCCTGCGAACCCGTTCCAAAGCTTCCATAACCTTCCTATAATGCGGTGACCAGAACTGTACGCAATACATCCGCAGCAGAATTTTGTACAGCTGCAACATGACTTCATGGCTCCAAAAGAAGGGCTTATGCCCGAAATGTCGACTCTCCTGTTCCTTGGATGCTGCCTGACCTGCTGTGCTTTTCCAGCAACACAATTTCAGCATCATGGCTCCAAAACTCAATCCCTCTACCAATTAAAGCCAACCCTATCAACATGGGTGGTGACTTTCAGGAATCTATGTACATGGACACCAAAATCTCTCTGCTTAGAGAGAATCTTACCATTAGCCCAGTGATCTTTATTCCTGTTGCTCCTTCCAAAGTGAATCACCTCCCACTTTTCCACATTAAACTCCATTTGCCACCTCTCAGCCAATCTCTGCAGCTTATCTATGTCTCTCTATAACCTACAACATCCACAACTCTATTGACCTTAGTGTCATCCGCAAACTTAGTAATTGTTCCTTCTATGCCTTCATCCAGGTCATTTATATAAATGACAAACAACAGTGTACCCAAAAAGATCCTTGCAGCACTCCACTAGTAACTAAACTTCAGGATGAACATTTCCCATCAACCACCACCACCACTGTCTTCTTTCAGCTTGCCAATTTCTGATCCAAACCGCTAAATCACCCTCAATCCCAGGTCTATGTATTTTGTGCAATAGCCTACCGTGGGGAGCCTTATTAAATGCCTTACTGAAATCCATATACACCACATCAACCGCTTTACCCTCATCCACCTGTTTGGTCAACTTATCAAAGAACTCAATAAGATTGTGAGGCACGAGCGATCATCCCTAATCAACTTATTCTTTTCTATATGCTTATAAATTCTTTCTCTTATCACCTTATCCAACACTTTCCCCACAACTGAAGTAAGGTTTATTGGTGTATAGTTACCAGGGTTGTCTCTACTCCCCTTCTTGAACAAGGGACAACATTTGCTAGCCTCCAGTCTTCTGGCGCTATTCCGGTAGCAATGATGACATAAAGTTCAAAGCCAAAGGCTCTACAGTCTCCTCCCTAGCTTCCCAGAGAATCCTAGCATAAACCCCAGCTAGCCCAGGGGACTTATCTATTTTTACATTTTCCACCTCCTTGTGAATCTCAATCCTATCTAGTCTAGCAGTCTTTATCTCAGTATTCTCCTCGACAACATTTGTGTGAATACTAACAAAAAATATTCATTTATCGCTTCCCCTATCTCCTTGGACTCCATGCACAACTTCCCACTACTATCCTTGGTTGGCCCTAAGCTTTAGTCATTCTTTTATTCCAGGTAAAACTATAGAAAGGTTTAGGGTTTTGCTTGATCCTATCTGTCGATGACTTCTCATGTCCTCACCTAGCTCTTCTTACTCGCTCATTTGGTCTTGCCTGGCTAAATTGTAACACTCAAGCGACCTAACTGAGCTTTCACGTTTCATCCTAACATAAGCCGCCGCCTTCCTCTTGACAAGTAAATCACGACTCCCTCGCTCGACCACTTTCTCCCTGCCTGACTGGTATATACTTAACAAGGACAGGCAGTATCTGTTCCTTGAACAAGCTCCACATTTCAATTGTGCCCATCCCTGTAGTTTCCTTCCCCTGTAGTTTCCTTCCCATCCCACGCATCCTAAATCTTGCCTAATCGCATTATAACTGCTTCCCCCCCCCACAGCAATGACTCTTGCCCCGCGTTATATAACTATTCCTTTCCATCGCTAAAGTAAACATAACTGAATTATGGTCACTATCACCAAAGTGCTCACCTACCTCTATATCTACTACCTGGCCAGGTTCATTATCCAGTACCAAATCCAATGTGGACTCGCCCCTTGTTGGCTTGTCTACATACTGTCAGGAAACCGTCCTGTACATTTGGACAAAAGCTGACCATCCTAAAGTACCGTAACTACAGTATTTCCAGCAATATTTGGAAAGTTAAAGTCCCTCATAACAGCTACCTAGTTACTCTTGTTCCAAACCAGAATTATCTTTGCTATGCTTTCCTCTACATCTCTGGAAGTACTCAGAGGCCTATAGAAAACTCCGAACAGAGTGACATCTCCTTTCTTGTTTCTAACCTCAGCCTATACTACCGCAATAGATGAGTCCTCAAATGTCCTTTCTGCCACCGTAATACTGTCCTTAACTAACAATGTCACACCTCCACCCCCATTTTACCATCTTCTCGGTTCTGAGTGAAACATCTAAATCCCAGAACCTGCAACAACCGTTCCTGTCCCTGACAGGTTATTGATACCCCTCTGGTTCACATGTAGACCATCCTGTTTGTAGCGGGTCCACCTACCCCAGAATGAGCTGCAATTATCTAGTTATCCGAAACCCACCCTCCTGCATCATCCCTGGAGCCACGTGTTCAACTTCTCTGTCTCCCTATTTCTCGCCTCACTAGCATGTGGAACAGACAACAAACCAAAGATAACAACTCTGTCTGTTTTAGCACTAAGCTTCTACCTAGTTCCCTGAATTTCTCCGTTAAACCCCCCAACCCTCTTCCTACCTATGTGGACCACAACTTGGGGCTGCACCTCCCCCCCCCCCCCCCCCTCCCCAAAAGGATCCTGAAAACACAATCTGAGACATCACGAACCCTGGCTTTTGGGAGGCAACACACCAACCGTGAGTATCTCTCATTCCCACAGAACCTCCTATCTGTCCTCCTAACTAGGAGTCCACAATGACTAAAACAACCCCAGTCAGTCCAATTTCTTTATATAATTGAAACTGTCCAGCCTAGACAACAACTTGGTAAATCACTCTGCACTCTCTCCAGTATAGTTGTATCCCTCCAATAATGTCACTTCCAGAACTGCATCTTTTGTCAAACCAACATTTTATATAGTTCCAGCATAATCTCCCTGCTCTTAAAGTCTATGCATCAGTGAATAAGGGCAAGTATACTATATGCCAGTTTAACCACTTTATCCACCTGACCTGATACCTTCAGTGACCTGCACATCAAAGTCCCTCTGATGTCTGGTGCTTCCCAGTTTCACACCATTCTTCATGTATTCTCTTGCCTTGATTTTCCTGTTCAAGTGCATTCCTTACATTTATCCAGATTGAATTCTATTTGCTACTGATCAGCACATCTGACCAGCCTGTCTACATACTTCTGTAATCTAAGGCTATTCTTCTCACTATTTACTATCCTACCAGTTTTTATATCAAATGCAAATTTCTGATCAATCTGCCAACATTCAAGTCTAAATCTTTTATATAAACTGCAAACAGCAAGAACCCCAAAACTGATCCCTGTCAGATCCCACTGGACATAGACTTCCAGTCCGAAATGCACTACTCAACCATCACCCTGTACATCTTGCCAGTCAGCTAATTGTGGATTCAAATTTCCTTGGATTCCATGGCCTGTTATCTTTGCTATCAGTTTCCCATGTGAGACCCCGTTCAATGTCCTTTCAGCTCTCCTAATATCCTTTTTCAGTTCCCTTTTGCACATTCTATACTCATGCACAGTTTCTGCTGTTTTGAGCGCTCAGTATCAGCCTTAAGCCTCACTTTTTCTCTTCAGCCAGTCTCTACATTGGTCTATCTAAGATTCACGAGATTTAATGGCTCCCATGCTTTTTCTTTATTGGGCCATTTTGGCCCTGTACTGTCCATATTTCATTCTTGAGTGCATTCTACTACTCTGAGAGAGATTTTCTCAAAAGTGTCTGCTTCCGATCCAGTCTAGTCAAATTGTATCTGATCTTATCAAAATTAGTCTCTCTTCCCCCCCCCCCCCCCCCCCCCCCCCCCCCAACCCATTTAGACCTTTCAATTTAGGTCCATTTTCTCCTTTTCCGTAATAACTTTCAATGTGGAGCTATGGTGACTGTCTGCAAAATGCTCCCTCACTGATCCCTCAACCACATGTCCACTTTCGTTACATAAAATTAAATCCAGAATCACCCCTCACTTAGAGGAGTTATAAAGTTTTCCAACATTTACATTAATAATTCTGCTCCCTAAAAACCATTCACACCGTATTTCCCTGAAATTTGCCCTACATATCTGCTGCTTTATTTCTCTGGTCTATTGGAGAACTTATAGTACACTCCCAACAGAGTTCTCCATATAGCTTTATTTGATGAGCCTTCTAGGATGTCGTCATCTTTAAAACTGTATTGGATTCTCTGATTAAAACTGTGACACCACCTCTTTTAATCTCCTGTCTTTCCTGAAGACCCCATATCTTAGACTGTTGAGCTACCAACCCTACCCCTTTGAACCATGTCTCTGATAGCAATGACATTATACTTTGATGGTTTAATTTGTGTCCCCAACACATCTGTCTTGTTCATCAGACTCCTTGCATTAAAATAAATTCTATCAAAACCTTGTCAAACTCACTTTGTCACTTAACTGGCCTATCGTGGTTCAATTGCTGCCTCATCTAATTTTGGCTATTCAACTTCCCCTGCTGAACATTCTGTCTGAATCTAAGGGTAAGTCTAAACCTTTCCTAACTGCACCAGCAAACCTCCCCCCAAGGAAGCTGGTCCCATTCTGGCTCAGGTCCATCTTGTTTGCCTTGTACACGTCCCACTGCTCCCAAAATCTCAGAAATCTAAAGCCATCCCTCCTGCAGCATCTCTCCAGCCACACATTCTGGTTTTATACTCACTTACATGTTGCACTGAAAGTAATCCAGTGATTATTATCTTTTAGATTCTGTTCTTTAGTCTACTTCCCCTAGCTCCCTATGTTCTGCTTTCAGAACTTCATCACCTTTTTCTGCTTACATTCTTGGTACCAATATGTACTATGATTTCTATCTTTTTACCCTCCCACTTCAGAGGATCCTACAGCCATTCAGTAACTTGTTTGCTGGCACAAGGGAGGCATCGTACCATCGTGGAGTCTCTTTAGCAGCATCAGAAATGCCTATCTGTTCCCCTTACGATTGAAACTCCTGCCACTGCCATTCTTTTTCCTCCCCTCTTGTGCTGCAGACACATCCATGATGTGATGAAGTTGGCTACCACTGCTTTCCCCTGTATGGTTACCTCCCCCAACAGTATCCAAAACTCCTTACCCTTAAACTGTATGTAACATTCAACCACATTATGGTGGCTGCTACTCAGGGCCACTTTCAGTATGAGGTCTGTAATTAGTCCTCTCTCATTGGTTAAGACCAGATCTGGTCTAGCCATTTGTCTCTGTTTGCATATTATTTGCTGATTCTGCACGTTTGTTTATATTATTATGCATTTTATAGCATTTATCCAGTATTGACTATCGTGCTCACCAACCCCTCAAAAAGATATAGAACAAAATTAAATGAAACAGTTCTCTCCATTTGGCAAAAAAAAGTTTATAATGTTGCTTGATGTCCCAGAAATGTGATTAATGAACATTTTGATTAAAAGCTGATGCTATTTATTTAGTTTTGAGTTTAGTCAAAAGACTCGAGCATTGCTATAATCTTAGTTCTACCAAAAAATAGAAGCTTTTGTCTTGCTGTCTCTATATATTGTTACTTTAACTTATAGGTAGAAATAAGATTGGTTTAGCTCTGTGTTTTAGAATTAATTGGTAGACTTAAGCAGTTCAGTCTGAGAATTCTGAAAGTGATTTATTAACCTGAGTGACTTTACATGGAAATGGATCAATTTCTGAGAAATTTCTGAATTGCTGAGTTTTATTAGTGATTTCACAGATATTAGAGAGAAATGATTTGTCTGTCCTGGGGAAAGACAGTCCCTGAGAAATTGGAACTGCTGGTTAGCTGGTGTTTTGATGATTTGCCATTGGTATAATTACAAGTCTTGGTTCAAAGTTCATTTTTGCAATGCTGATTTTAAAAGCTATCTTAAAGCATTCGAATGAAAACTGAATTAAGAAATGACTTAGCCGAGAAGTTATGAATCCTTTTCAGCCTTGCAGAAAAGGAAATTGTAATAGATGTTTCATGTAGAGCTTTTACATTTCTTCAGTCTTAAATATTGTTTGTAAGACCAATTTTTATTCATCTTTTGTTGTCCTTTAAAGTAGTCGTGCATTGCCTTCTTCAACTGCAGTATATAGATAAATATCAGTAGGGCACTTGGTCTCAAGCGTGCTTAGCCATTCAGTAAGATCATAGTTAATATGATTACCCTATATTCCCGTATACCATGATAATCTTTCACTCCACCACCCCCTCATTAAGAATCTATTTACCTTCACCTTAAAAATATTCAAAGATTGCTTCCATCACTTTTTGAGAAAGGGTGTCCCAAGTCTTTGAAACATCCAAGAGAAAAAAGTTTGCCTAATTTCTTTCTTAAATGAGTGACCCTTATTTTCAAACACGACCTCTAGTTCAGGGTTTGCCATAAGGGAAAGCACCTATTCTACACCTGCCCTGTCAAGGCCTCTCATGATCGTTTAGTTTTCAATAAAGGCACCTTCTGCTTTTCTTAATTACAGTAGCCTGTCCACGTGTTGGGAATTGGGAATAGCGTAGATTTAGAGGCACGAGCTTGATAGGCCAAAGAGTCTCTCCTGTACTGTGTGATTCTATTATTTCAATCTTTCCACATTGGACACCCTATCCATCCCATTAGTTTAGTAAACCATCTCTGAACTGTTTCCATTGTATATGTAGCCTTCCTTATATAAGGCTACCAGTTCTGTACACATACTCCAGATGTAGTCTTAGTAATACCTGTATAACTGAATATACTACGTTTGAATTCCATTCTACTCGCAATTTTAAAAAAAGAATGTTTTTGTTTGCAGCTCGAGGAACATTGGATCAGCGTTGAGGAGTTGGAATCTGAGCTGCAGACATTGCGCCACATCAGAGAAAGGGAGTGTTACAGAGCACTTTGTTCCAGAGGGTAGTCGTACCTCTCTGAGTAAGTAATTCAGAATCAGTCTGTAAGCAGGGACAGAAGGGTGTGATTGCAAATGAGGCAGGTATGAGGACCCATGGGATTAACATTGAGTAACCCTGGGCACAGCAATTGTTAGGTTTTATAAGATTCTTACAAAGTATGCGGAGGAGGATGAGCAAACTGACCGCAGCACCTTGGTACAGGAGGCTATTCAGTTGAGGGAGTGGTTGTTTTAAAGTTAAAAATCACACAACACCAGGTTATAGTCCAACAGGCTTAATTGGAAGCACACTAGCTTTCGGAGTGCCACTCCTCCTTCAGGTGATAGTGGAGGACATAATTCTAAGGCACAGAATTTATAGCAAAAATTTACAGTGTGATGTAACTGAAATTATACATTGAAAAATACCTTGATTGTCTGTTGAGTCTTTCATCTGTTTGAATACCATGATAGTTTCACTTCTTTCATGTGTAAATCACAAAACTTTTTTTTAAAAGTTGCATTCTCAGTTAGCTGTAACAATGGGTACTAGCTAGATAATATGTTGGAGGTGTTAGCCCTCTGTGTTCTCTGTCTATGCCATGATGTTTAGATTGATTCTAATCTAAAAAGTGAGATAACAGAATTTCACATGAATTCATGCAGTTTTTGAGCAAAGTGCAATGTAACTCTGCAAGTACAAATTCACCCCACAAAATATGTGTGCATGTGGGTCTTTGTCTGGGTTGGGGGTTGTGAGTGTATATGTGCGTGTGTAGTGAGTGTAGAGTGTCTTAAGTCTGTGAGGGGGTGAGTGTGGGAGTGTGTGCGCGTGTCTGGGGTGGGGGGGGGTTGCAAGTGTCTATGAGAGAGAGTGTATATGTGTGTGCATGAATGTAGAGTGGTCGAAGCCTCTGAGAGGATGCATGTGAGAGTGTGGGGGGGGGTGTCTGTAAGGGTTTGTATGAGTGTCTATGTGCGTTTCTGTGTATATGTATGTCCGTGTGTATGTATGTGTATAGGAGTAACTGTGTGTGTGTGTGTGTATAGTGCAATGGTGATCACCTGTAATGTGTCATGAACCCAAGGTCCCGGTTGAGGCTCTTCCTCTGTGTACCGAATGTAGCTATCAGCCTCTGCATGACCACTTTTCACTGTTGCCTGTCCCAAAGTCCGCCTTGGAGGATGGTCACCCGAAGGTCCGAGGTCAAATGTCCTGGACCACTGAAGTATTCCCCAACTGGGAGGGAACACTCCTGTCTGTCGAATGTTATGCGGTGCCCATTATTCCATTGTCGTAGCCTTTGCTCGGTTTCCCCAATGTACCATGCCTCAGAGCATCCTTGCCTGCAACGTATAAGATAGACAACGTTGGCTGAGTCACATGAGTCCCTGCCACGTACAAGGTGGGAGGTGTCCCCACATGTAATGGTGATATCTGTGTCCACACTCTGACACGTCTTGCAGCTTCTACCATGACAGGGTTATATGGAGTTGTCCTGAAAGCCGGGCAGCTTGCTACAAACCATGATTTGTTTGAGGTTTGGCGGTTGTTTAAAGGAAAGCAATGGAGGAGTGGGAAAGGTCTTGGTGAGGTGCTCATCCTCATTGATAATGTTTTGCAGGTCACAAAGAACATGGCGTAGTTTTTCAGCTCCTGGGAAGTTCTGAACAATGAAGGGTACCCTGTCAGTTGCAGCACGTGTCTGTCTCCTGAGGAGGTCGGTGCATGTCAGAACTGGCAGTTGATGAGTTGGGCATCGTACCCCGTTCTTGTGAGGGTATCTGAGTACTTCCAAGTGCTCGTCACGTTCCTCCTCATCTGAGCAGATCCGGTGTACGCACAGGGCCTGTCCATAGGGGATGGATGTTTTAATATTTTTTGGGTGGAAACAGGAGAAGTGTAGCATTGTGAGGTTGTCTGTGGGTTTGCGGTAGAGTGTGGTGCTGAGGTGGCCATCCTTGATGGAGATGCATGTGTCCAAGAATGAGACAGGTAGTCGAGAGTAGTCCATAGTGAGTTTGATGGTGGGATAAAACTTGTTGATGTCACTGTGTAGTTTTATCAGTGACTCCTCGCCATGGGTCCTGAGGAAGAAAATGTCATCAATGTACCCTGGTGTATAGTGTTGGTTGGAGATCCTGCATAGAGAAGAAGTCTTGTTTGAACCTGTGCATAAAAATGTTGGCATATTGGGGTGCAAATTTGGTCCCCATGGCTGTTCCATGTGCCTGGATGAAGAACTGGTTGTCAAAGGTGAAGACTTTGTGATCGAGGATAAAGCAGATGAGTTGTAGGACAGTGTTTGGAGATTGGCAATTGTTGGTGTTGAGTACTGAGGCTGTTGCAGCGATGCCATCATTGTGGGGGATGCTGGTGTAGAGTGCAGAAACATCTATTGTGACGAGGAATGTTCCCAGTTTGACTGGTCCGTGGGTGCTGAGTTTCTGTAAGAAATCCGTCGTGTTGCGACAGAAGCTGGGGATCCCCTGTACAATAGGATATTACAGTTGGGGCTTAGACTGTTCTATGTAGCTGTTACTCAAGACATGTTTACAAATAGTTCAAAGCTGGAAACTAAATAATCAGAAGTATCTTATTGAATGGATAGACAGGAAGGAAAAGGTATTGGGTAGCATTGTCTGAGGAGCACCCTATCAAATACCTTTGTTCCCTTCCCTCCCTTCCCTCTGGCTAATTGTACCAGTTTCCCTTTGCTGTGATTCATTGATATAGCAAACAAGCAATACAGTCCATCCTCATCTGCTTCTTGAGTTACTGAATAAGGGTCACAGAACTTTATCTTGCCATGGGGGAAGGTTTAAAAGAAATGCTTATTTTGAGTATTCTATTTCAAGACTTTTGACTTATAATCTAGCAAACATTGCTTGGAACTGTTGGCTAACATAAACATATTTGATTTAGTGTGCTGGTTAGCTCAGATGGCTGGGCAGCTGGTTTGTGATGCAAAAAATGTGAACTCAATTGCACTGGTTGAGGTTGTCCCGAAGAACGCTCCTTCGTAATCCCTCCTCTCACCTGAGGTGTGGTAACCCTCATGTTCAATGATCACTGGCGTCTCTCAGTAGTGAGAGAGCAGTCGTGTGATCTGATAAGACTATGGCAACTTTTTTTGCATTGGGTGGCAAGGATTAGTTTTGCACAGTCTTATTTTTCTGATTTTACCATATGTGTTTGACCATATCTGATGAAAAACCTGGCTTATTTGTTGATTGGCTGATTTCCAAACACAGTTATCCCACTCTTGGTAAATTATTGTTGTCATCATTATTGCACTTAAAAAATTACTTGTCACTTGATTGTGCAAAGTTGAATAAGAAATTTACTGATGATATTTCACTTGTGTGTTATGTATCATGATATGGGACCAGTTAGTTCAATTGTTAGAACATGGTGCTTTATAATGTTAATGCTTTGGTTTAAAAACCATATACTGCGATGTATCTTGAATAGTCCTCTTTTAATTGTCCCACTGGGAGCTGTGATCAGCAAACCTCCAGGGATGAAGGTGTTATATTAAAAGAGAGCAATTGCAGATCTTTCTAACTTTCTTCTCATGAAATTGTACTTCATTCATAGAATTTGTAAAGATACAGTTCATATTTAACAAGATATAAAGTTCAGAGCATACGTTTATTTCAATGCATTACATGGCACTCCCATTTACAGAGTATATTTACAGTACTCAGTTCATGTCAAATAATTGTTTTTGCAAAAATATACTTTATTCGTAAATTTTACAAAGCATAACAGTTCAAGTTGATTTTATGTGAAGTGAAGTTGAGATTGGTTTATTTTGTTGCACGAGGCCCTCTATGGTGTTATAGCTTATATTTACTGTACAGATTCCATGTCAAAGACTCAGCCTAACAGATTTTACACAGTTTCCAGTCTCTTGTTATCCTGTGGCAGCAGGACCTTCGTGAGTGAAAATGAAAGAACTGTGGATGCTTTAAATCAGAAACAAAACAGAAATTGCTGGAAACACTCAGCAGGTCAGGCAGCATCTGTGGAGACAAAACAGTGTTAACATTTTGGTCCTGTGATTCTCGGTCAGAAGAGTGTTCTGATGCGAGGCCTTAGTGAATGTTTATTTTCCCCACTCATGCTCGTGCGACTGCTGCCCAAGCTTTAATGCATCCCTCTGTAAGTAGTCTTGGACTAGGGAATGTGCCAATCTGCAACATACAGTCATCAAGAGCTTGTTTCACTGGAGAGTCAGCAGGTTTTGGCCAGACCAAAGTGTAATTTTCACCAGTTTAATGGCCTTCCAGGCCGCAATTGATTTATCTGTGTGTAAGTGTCCCTGGCAACAGCTCGTACAGCAGAGGGTCCTGAATCCCAGAACTGCTTGCCAAAAACCATTGCATTCTTTTCCAGACATGCTTAGCAAAATCAAAATTCAAAATGTGAGATAATGTATTTTGGTAGAAGAAACATGGAGTCACAATACAGGCTCAATAGTAATGCACAGTTAGAGAAGGCTATTCTCCCATTAATTGAAATATCAGAAACTGGGGGTCACAATTTGAAGATTGTCAGCAATGAAGCTAGGAATGAGATGAGAACCTTCTTTATCTAGACAGTTGTAAGGATTTGGAATGTGCTATCTGGGAGAATATGCTGTATACGAGGTGTCAACAGAGAGCTGGATATAAATTTGAAAATGATGAATTTAGAGGACTATGGAGATAGGGCTGGAGAAATGGTACCTCTTTTGAGAGCCAGTGCATACATAATAGGTAAAATGGCCTCCTTCTGTATTGTAGATTATTTCATTCAATAATAGTTGGAAGTTGGGTGGGGTGGGCTGGGAAAGGAGTTTAGCAGTGAAGATAGTTGAGGAACAATTGCAGATGTTCCTAGAGTCTTAGAGATGTACAGCATGGAAACAGACCCTTCAGTCTAACCCATCCATGCCGACCAGATATCCCAACCCAATCTAGTCCCACCTGCCAGCACCCAGCCATATCCCTCCAAACTCTTCCTATGCATATACCTTCCAAATATCTCTTAAATTTGCAATTGTATCAGCCTCCACCACTTCCTCTGGCAGCTCATTACATACACGTACCACCCTCTGTGTGAAAATGTTGCCCTGTAGGTCTCTTTTATATCTTTCCCCTCTCACCCTAAACCTATGCTCTCTAGTTCTGGACTCCCCGAACACAGGGAAAAGACTTAGCCTATTTACCCTATCCATACCCCTCATAATTTGGAGTTTGCACATTCTCCCCGGGTCTGCGTGGGTTTCCTCCGGGTGCTCCGGTTTCCTCCCACAGTCCAAAAATATGCAGGTTAGGTGAATTGGCCATGATAAATTGCCCGTAGTGTTAGGTAAGGGGTAAATGTAGGAGTATGGTTCGGCGGGTCGGTGTGGACTTGTTGGGCTGAAGGGCCTGTTTCCACACTGTAAGTAATCTAATCTAATCTAATCTAATAATTTTGTAAATCTTTATAAGGTCACCTCTCATCCTCTGATGCTCCAGGGAAAATAGCCCAGCCTGTTCAGCCTCTCCCTTTCCTCCAATCCTGGCAACATCCTTGTAAATCTTTTGTGAACCTTTAAAGTTTCACAGCATCTTTCCCATGGGAAGGAGATCAGAATTGCACGCAATACCCCAACAGTGGCCTAACCAATGTCCTGTACAGCTGCAACATGACCTCCCAACTCAATACTCTGACCAATAAAGAAAAGCATATCAAACACCTTCTTCACTATCCTAGGAGTCTTGTGGAATTGGACAGGGTCGGTGTAAAACAATGGTTTCTCCCAGTGAGAGAGTCTGGAACTGGAGGACAATCCCAGGAAAAAGGGTTCATTTCAGAATGAAATTGGAGCATCCCTTCCCAGAGGGGAATGAATCTGGGAATTCTGTAGCACAGAGGGCTGTCTAGACCAGGTCTCAACATTCATTCAGGGCTCAGATGGACTGATTCTCTCTGTAAAATCAGGGAGGGAACTGGGTGTTTAGGGGAGAGGCAGGAAAATGAAGGTGAAGGTTATTGAAGAAAATAATTTTTGGCTTACAGCAAAGAATTATTCCTGTGAGGATGAAGGATTCTCAGAAAGGGATAATCCAAAAATGGTTAAGCTGGGAAGTTAAAGATAGAATCAAATGGAAAGCAAAAAAACAATGTGGCAAAAATTAGAGGTGAGCCAGAAGTTTGGAAAAGTGTTAAAGACCAACAAAAAGAGAGAAGATAAACTCTTGAGAGTAAACTTACAAGAGACAGCAAGAGCTTCTTTAAATATATACAGGGTGGAGAAGGCTAACCATGAGTGTAAGCCAGCTAGTGCAATAAAAGAAGATTGCAAGCGGTTTTATTTTAGATATCTAAAATGTAAGAAAGACAAAAGTTGGATATTGGAATACTTGAAAATGAGCTGGTGAAGTAGTAATGGGGATCAAAGAAATGGTGAAAGAACTGATCAGTTGTTCATCAGTTTTCATAGTCAAAGATACTAGCAGCATGCCAGAACTTGAAGAGAATAGCTTATGGAACACCCCTGTTTAAGAAGAGATGGAGGCAAAAAACAGGAAACTGCAGGCTAGTTAACCTGAACTCAGTCGTTGGTAAGATTTTAGAGTCCAGTATTAAGGATGAGATTGCAGAGTACTTCAAAGTGCATAGTAAAATAGGGTTGAATCAGCATATTTTCAAGGGAAGGCCATGCCTGACAAATGTGTTAAGAACTTTCATAGAATCCCTACAATATGGAAGCAGGCCATTTGGCCCATTGATTCCACACCAACCCTCCAACCATCCGAGGGTGGAATCAAACACATAGCATTGGTGCTGTGAGGTAGTAGTGCTAACCACTGAACCACCATGCCGGAGGAGGTTATGAGCAAGTTAGATGTGAACGTGATTATTTTGGATTTTTAGAAGGCCTTTGACAAGGTGCTGCTAAGATAAAACCAAAATAGTTAGTGCAGTGAATAGTGAAGAAAATTATCTCAGAGTCAAATGGGACCTTAATCAGATGGGTCAGTCGATTGAGGAGTAGCAGATGCAGTTTGATTTAGATAAATGTGAGGTGTTGTATGTTGGTAAGGCAAACCAGGGCAGGACTTATACAGTTAATGGTTGGGCCCTAGGGAGTATTACCAAACAAAGAGACTTAGGAGCGCATTTCCTTGAAAGTGGAGTTGTCAGGGTGGGAAAGAAGGCATTTGGCACCCTTGCCTTCATTGGTCAGAACATTGAGTATCAATGTTGGGAGATCATATTGTGGATGTACAGGATCTTGGTGAGACCACTTTTAGATTACTGCATACAGTTCTAGTCACCCTTCTTCCGGAAGGATGTTGTTAAACTTGAGAGCATGCAGAAAAGATACAAGGATGTTGCTAGGACTGGGGGGCTTGAGTTATAGGGAGAGGTGAATAGGCTGAGGCTTTTCTCCCTGGAGTGTCGGAGGCTGACGGTGACTAGAGGTTTATAAAATCATGAGGGACACAGATAGGGTAAATAGCCAAGGTCTTTTTCGAAGGGTGGGGGGGGAAATCCAAAACTAGAGGGCATAGGTTTAAGATGAGAGGGAAAAGATTTCAAACAGGAGTCAGGGCTAACTTCTTCACACAGAAGGTTGTGCATATATTGAACAAGCTGCCAGTGGAAGTGGTGGTAGTGGTGAATACAATTAGAATCTTTAAAGGCACCATGATGGCTATATGATTAGAAAGGATTTTAAAGGGATAGGGGCCAAATGCTAGCAAATGGGACTTGCTCAGATTGGGTTGTCTGGTCAGCATGGATGAGTTGAACTTAAGGGTCTGTGTCTGTGCTAAATAACTCTAAATAATGAAATAAGGTAAGAGCCCATGATGTTACAATAAGGTATTGGCATGGATAGTGGATTGATTGACTGGCAGAAGCCAAAGAGTGAGGATAAAGGAATATTTTTCCGAATAGATGTTGGTAATTATTGGAGTTCCGCAGGGGTCTGTGTTGGAACCACAACTATTCATATTTTACATTAACACTCTTGATGAAGGAGCTGAGATTGCAGTTGCTAAGTTTGCAGTTAAGGCAAAGATAGGTGGAGGAGCACGTAATATTGAGAAAGCAAGGGGGCTGCAGAAGGACTTGGACAGGCTATGGATGTGGGCAAAGAAGTGGCAGCTTGAATACAATGTGGAAAAGTGTAAGGTTATGCACTTTGGTAGGAAGAATAGGCACAAATTATTTTAAATGGGGAACGGCTTCTGAAATTTGGAGAACAAAGGGACTTAGGAGTCCTAGTTCAGGATTCTCTTAAGGTTGACGTGGAGATTCAGTTGGCAGTTAGGAAAGCAAATGCAATGTTAGCATTCATTCCTAGAGGGCTTCAATGCAAGAATAGAAATGTACTGCTGAGGTTGTGTAATGCTCTGCTAAGATCACATTTGGAATATTGAGAGGGCCCCTTCTGTGAGGATGGATACACTGGCGTTGAAGGGTTCCATCAGAGGTTTACAGTATTGAACCTGGGGACGAAGGGCTTGTCATATGAGGAGATGCTGAGTTTAGATGGGTGAGTGGAATCTGATTGAAACTTACAGAATAGGGATAGGCCTGGACAGAGTGGATGTGGAGAAGATGTTTCCACTAGTAGGAGAGACTAGGACCCAAGGTCACATCCTCAGTGTAAGGACAATCCTTTAGAACTGAAATAAGGAGAATGGTTAATCTGTGGAACTCATTGCCAAAGGGCTGTGGAGGCCAAGCCATTGATTGTATTTAAGACAGAGATAGATGTGTTCCTGATTGGTAAATGGATTGAGGGTTATGGGAAGAAGGCAGGAGAAATGGATCAAGAAACAAATCAGCCATGATCGAATGGCACAGCAGACTCAATGGCTTGAATGGCCTCATTCTGTTCTTATGGCTTATAAGAGGAAGAGAGAGCCAAAGTAAACATAGACTCCTTAGAGAATGCATCTTATGAAATTCCTTCTGGAAATCCAAATACAGTGGATCCACAGTTCCCTTTCATTGACAGGTTGTTTCAAAAGCATTTATTGCTCATTGTTACAATCCAATTTGAGACTAAAAAACAAGTTTTGCTTTGAAACTATAATTACAACACATTAAAATCAATCTCGGCCACACATTACTTGGTAGTTAACTAATACACTGAACAACAAAAAATGTGTATTTAAGCATAATGTAACCAAAAACCCATCTCACATTTATACATTAACAACCTGCTGTCTGCAGAATTGCATGTTTTTTTTAAAGCAGGAACCAGCCCAAAATTACTCTTGGCTTCCAAAAATCTTGTTTTGACATTACTTTTGATAAGTCTTAATGTCTCATATGCATAGCAAGGCTATTTCCACTCAGGCTTTGAGAGTTCATTGACTAAAATGTCCATCAATAAGGACCACTGTGTCTTTCCCTGGCTAGAAGAATGTAAATCTTCTGCAGTCCTTGAATTCCCATTGACCCTATCTTTTCAACCAGAGAGCAAGCTCTGAGAAGCATCCTCCCTGGTGGCAAACAAAGAACAATCTTTATCACCAGCCTATTCTCAGCAGTTGCTGTTTTCCTTTATTTCCGTCTCCGGGATCTCAGTTGAAAAGTCTGTAAAGCTAACTGCAAAGCCAACTGTTCCTTTCTTTAAGTTCAACAAACAGCATCTTTTTTCAAGTAATGAGGTAAACAAAGCAAAAAACTAAGTAATTTAGTTCAACTTTAGTCATGGAGAACATGCCAGAATCCGTTACAAGAAGCTAATAGCAGGATATTATTTTCTGACTTTCTCAATCAGGCAGAATCTGAATTGTTTCATGAAAGGGAAATTGTATTTGTCCAATTTATTTAATTCCTCAAAGAATTTAACAAGGTGAATGAAGGGGTACTTGTAGATGTAGTTACTTGAATTTTCAAAAGATATTTCTTTTTAGATTAGATTCCCTACAGTGTGGAAACAGGCCCTTCGGCCCAACAAGTCCACACTGACCCTCCGAAGAGCAATCCACCCCTCTCTGACTAATGCACCTATAAGATGCCACTTGTAAGGCCATTGCACAAAGTAAAATGTGTAGGAGGTAATATATTTAGCATGGATAGACGATTGGTTAGGTGACCAGAAACAGAAAATAAGGATAATGGGTTATTTTTGGACTGGCGGGCTAACAAGAAGAGTGCTGCAGGGACTGAGGCTGCCATTATTTACCATCTGTATTAATGACTTGGATGAAGGGACCAAATATGAGTTGCTAATGGTGCAGAGTCAGGGGAGTCAGTTGTCACAATGACATAGAGCCTACAGCAGGGTGTAGATGGGTTTGATGTGAGAGTAATATTATGGATCATAGAGGTATACAGCATGGAAACAGACTCTTTGATCCAACTCATCTATGCCAGCCAGATATCCTAAATTAATCTAGTCCCATTTGCCAGCATTTGGCTTACATCCCTGTAAACATTTCCTATTCATATACCTGTCCAGATGCCTTTTAAATATTGCATTGTACTAGCCTCCACCACTACCTCTGGCAGCTCATTCCATACATGCACTAACCTCTGCATGAAAATGTTGCCCCTTAGGTTCCTTTTAAATCTTTGCCCTCTTATCTTAAAACATGTGCCCTAGTTTTGGACTCCCACAGCCTATTTACCCTATTCATGCCCCTCATGATTTTATAAACCTCAAAAGGTTGCCTCTTAGCCTTCAACACTCCAGAAAACATAGCCCCAGCCTAGTCAGCCCCTTCCTATAGTTCAAACTCTTCAACTGTGGCAACATTGTTATAAATGTTTTCTGAACCCTTTCAAGTTTCGCAACATTCTTCCTATAGGAGGGAGCATAATGTGGAAAAATGTGAACTTGTTCAGTTTGACAGGAAGAATAGAAAAATAGTATATGAACATCACCACCCTGACAATGTAGTGGAGGCAAGTCTATGATGGAGCTACTGAAGATGGTCGGGCCTAGGATCTTCCTCAAATCATAGACAAGGTCTTTTCCCTGGGTTTGGAGAATCCAGAACTACATGGCATAGGTTTAGAATGCCTGGGGAAAGATTTAAAAGGGACAACGTTTTCATGCCGAGGGTGGTGCATGTACGGAATGAGCTGCTAGAGGAAGTGATGGAGGCTGATACAATTACAACATTTTAAAAGGCATCTGGATTGGTATATGAATAGGAAAGATTTTTAGGCATATAGGTCAAGTGCTGGCAAATGGGACTAGATTAATTCAGGAGATCTGGTCAGCATGGACGAGGGTCTGTTTCCGTGCTGTACATTTCTGTGACTCTATGGCTTGAGGAAGTCCAGTAGTGAGATGATAGTTGTTTGGTGAGGCTGCAATTATCAGACTATCTCTTCAATGATTTGTGTCTCCAATTAAAGACAGGTTCTCAAGTTCTAGATTAGATTAGATTAGATTAGACTTACAGTGTGGAAACAGGCCCTTCGGCCCAACAAGTCCACACCGACCCGCCGAAGCACAACCCACCCATACCCTTACATTTACCCCTTACCTAACACTACGGGCAATTTAGCATGGCCAATTCACCTGACCCGCACATCTTTGTGACTGTGGGAGGAAACCGGAGCACCCGGAGGAAACCCACGCAGACACGGGGAGAACGTGCAAACTCCACACAGTCAGTCGCCTGAGTCGGGAATTGAACCCGGGTCTCTGGTGCTGTGAGGCAGCAGTGCTAACCACTGTGCCACCGTGCCGCCCGTAAGAACCTGTAAAAATGGTAAATTTAACCCTTGTTGACAGAAGAGTACCCTAAGCATTGATGTTTGCAATTTTTGTAATTTTGCATATTTTGTAGTTAGTCAACCTAGTAATAGGTTGTCTTAGTCTGGTCTTGAGTGTGATGTGTTTATTTTAAAAACTGATCAAATATTGAATTGGTTTGAAACAGTCAGAATAAGTTACTACTTTGAGGGATACTTTTTAATTTTCATTGGCTACTTTTGGTTTGCAGGAGCTCCTTGTTTAAATTTAAAACCAACTGTATTTCCAGCCCTTTACATAATCTCTGTATCTTAGGTAAGTAATTTGGGGAATAAACAAAAAAACAAAAGCTAATCGGACAACCAAGAATTTGAGAGCAATTTAGACAGTTTATCTTCATTCTTCAACTTCCCCAATGGCCCAATAAGAATCGTTCTCAGCCCTCTTGTCCTCTTCCAGTGATAACTCAAAGGATGGCAGGTTGGACTCCTCTGAACTAGCTATATGTTCAACTGCTTCAACACATCAAGAAAGTAGACACTGCAGCCAAAAGAAGTTTATATATAGATATACATTACAGAAATGAAAGCCCAAGAACTTCACTGAAGAGTGTATGAAGCAGAAACAGGTACATTTAAATCTGAAATGCCGACCTGGCAAAGCTACTGTTCACCACCACAATAAAAACAGAAGTTGTTGGAAAAACTCAGCAGATTTTGCCATATCTGGGTTTTTCCAGCAATTTCTGTTTTTATTTCTGATTCTAGCATCTGCAGTTCTTTTGTTTTTCTTCTTATTTCATGCTCAGCACTGCATGTATGCTTGCAGCTGGGGAATGGTAGCAATTGGAGATGGTCAGTAAATATCGACCTTGCCAGTGAAGTCAGAGCTAACGAAGTGGCACATATTTGGTTCATTCTCAATTTTCAGCAGGCACTAGACAATGACAGCACAAAATCAGTTTTACTTAGTGATTTCTTTTTTTTTAATCTGTTTCAGCTACTGCATTGTCACAGCTGTTTGAGATTAGTTAGAATTGGTTACTTCACTATCCACTCCATACAGTTTTTTTTCAGTAACACTTATACTGTCTGTTTTCCTTGAAATGTGATTCCTGCATTTAAGTTCCAACTGCTGTATACCACTGTAATTAATCATCAATTTGATGATTTTTAAGTTTGAAGTTGGATTTCTATAGAATGTCTACCCTGCCTTCATAATTCAAAATGTGTTTTGGACTCCTTTGCAATTAAGACTATTATATCTGCAAGAACTCTTGTATCCTGAAATCTCTTTTCATATCAGCCATTGGGATCCTGGTGTCAAGGAGTTATGCTCCCATAAGGTGTTTAATGAAAATAAATGGGTGTGCCAATGGCAAATGAAGTAAATTGACTTTGTTGAAGTTAATATTTAGTTTATATCGCTTATCTTTAATCAGTACGATGTGAAAAATACTTTACATTGTATAATCTATTAAAATAAATGAACATTGGAGAGTTTTGCATAATATGAAAGCATGTGACTGAAAGTCCTAAGATGTTCATCTCAAGGTAAACAACAAGTACCAGCTATTATTCTGTTTGTGAAGCAGTCTGAGTCACAGGATTATGTTATTACAGGCACCATTCCTGTGCAGATGCCATGAAATTGGAAACAAAAGCATTTTATTGAACAGTGTGGAAGGGAAAAGTAATCAGCTTTGAAGTATTCTACCATGGAGACTAAAGGTTTGAAAAAGAGAAGACCAGGTTATTTTGCCAGGTAATCTTTTTCAGTTATTTATCTATTTTGGAATTTGCTGTACATTATACTGTGTTTTAGTATTTATTCAAAAAGGATTTAAAGCAAAACAAACATTTTTTTTAAAGAATCTACAGAATGGGAATGCTTGCTTTGAGGTGACTTTACTATAAATGGGTTGAGCTTGTTGACTCCTTAACTGTCTGAAAAATAACTGTTTCATGGAGAATAAGGAAGAAGATTGGTATTAATGAGATGCAATAACATCTATGTGATCGGCTATTTTGTAGTTTGCAGGGGAAGTCATTCTTGTTCTTTATTTAGTTTCTAATTTGTGATATTTGTACTGGAGGTGAGTGTCTGTATTGGTGAGTGGTGCAAATAATCCTTAGGCAGTTACGTTATAAAAAAAATTAACAAGTGTATCTGTTTTATAATAATGCTCTGTCCCCAAGCCCCACAAGTGTTCCCTCTTATTATCAAGGTGAATTGTTGCTGCTGTATCAATGGTGATTGCTGTGTTGTGAGCATTTGGCCTTTTCCGATTTTCAATTTTTGATATTTTAGAATTACTAAGCTCTGGGTTCTTGTCCACTACTCAATGTTTAGATCAGAATTGTATAAGCTATATTACTGCATACATTAGTACAGTGTCTAGAAAAAGGTATTTATTAAACCAAATGTATATAAGACCATGTATAAAAAGTGCATAAGGAATAAGATTCATCCTTTATATGTTGAAGAGTTGCATAAGTATTAGGTACTATCCTGTGATCTTGCACGCTATCAGTATTTTGATAAAACCTGTTAAAAAGCACTGGGATAACTGGACCAATAGTGGATGTGATGAAGAACACTACATGAGGGCTTGCATACCAGGGATCAGCAGAAGCCAATAGAAGTTGCATGGAGCTGTATCTTCCTTATTGAGTGATGTTATAAAATTCCTGGGTTGACGCAAAGAAAAGCTCTTAAGTTTGTTATTGGGGTTTGGGATTTGTTCTTGAATTTATGCTGAAGGAGAGAAATTGTGCAGTTTCTCCATTGTGGCGGTGGTGATGGAGAGATGGATTTTTTTTGTCTACATTTGTTCATAATAGATGGCATTCCCCTTGTCCTTGTATGTACAATAGGTCCCTCTTTTAAGTTTGCCTATGTTGAGTCACTATGCTTTAAAGTTTCAACGCTTTTAAGATTGGTATTCTAATTTGCATCTTCAGTTTAAATTTAATATTGTTCTGTATACTATTTCACATTTTCCTCCGCATATTGTTTCACAACTGTAGTGTTGGTCTGATTGGTATCATTCTGAACTGAGAGCAGTTGAGGTGTTTTTTCACATTAAGCAAACCACAAAAAGGAGCTCTCTTTAATGTCAGAGAGAGGAAGATATTCGCTATTTAAAATGGGTAAAATTTATTTCCTTGTTTTGGGCTCATTTAGCTGAGAAATGCAACATATTGGTCTCTAGGTGTCTGACTCTACAATCTTCTGCTTAACTTTGGAGCCCCAAATCTGGTCCTTCTCCAACTTGCTGTTGGTGAAGCAGAGACACTTTTTTTAACTGCAAAAATATACTTTATTCATAGAAAAAAATCTTTGGTACATGTATAGTTAATGAAGCCATTTAGATCTATACTCTCTTTACTTACAGAGAAAAAATTAAGTCTTTGATGTTCACCATTCTCTATATTTACTGTCAACTCTTAGCATTTAGCTGAGGTATCAGCAGCGCCCAATTACTGAATGAACCCCCATTATTCTTTGGCAGAGGGCCTTAAATGGTGGCCTTTCCCCACTGTGCCTTGGTGGTCAAGCCCCAAGCTCTAGTGCATTCCTCAGCATGTCATCCTGGATCTTGGAATGTGCCAGTCTGCAACATTCAGTCGGGATCAACTCCTTCATCTGTAAGACCAGCAGGTTTTGGGCAGAAAAGTTGATGGTCCTCCAGTCATAGTTGATGTTCATCTCTGTGTGGTGGGAGATATCTGCCAAACTATGGTGACCAACTAAAATGGGAGAAAGTTCATTCGGGAAGGTATTGAACATATAGATTTTGTTAGAAACTTGCCTTGATAGCAGACCATCTGCAAAAAACCTCCAAAAGAAAAAATTCATCTATCTGATCTACCTGGCCCACTTGTGACAGATCTGAAGGTTGTGTAGTGGACTTGGTAGCCACCTCTGAACAATCAAACTGCAGTGGACGCAAGTCATTCCCAAACCCTAAGTATCTGAAGCATGTGAAGAAAGACAGACTTTGAGAGTTATATCATTTGACTTTACACAATATATTTCCAAATTAAATCTTTACAAGTTATTTCATTCAGGAAGGCATGGTTATTGCACATGTACAGTATAGTTTTAACAACATACATAAGATCCTTTGGATGTTTCTTGCCTGGAAAAGTCAAATTCAGATTTTAATTTTTAATTTTCCACTGTTATTTCACTTTGTTGCGAAACCTATTTGGTTGGAATTTAAGGAATAACAGATGAATTGCTATTCTGGTATATTGATACCATCTCAGTGTGACTTGGACTTCAGTATGAAGGGAATAATTTACTAAACAAAATTTGGGAATAAAGTAGACAATGAAGAACATATAGACTTGTGAAATTGCCAAATCTGTTGCTAATGAAGTTTAATACAGAGAAGTTTGAAGTGATGGATTTTGATAATAATGGTGAGATGTGATTCAAACTAAATGGTACCATTATAAAAATGATGCAGCAACTTGAGTTTATTTACACAAGTCTTTGAAAATGGCTGGACTCATTGAGAAGGCTGCTTTAAATGTATAAGAACCATTAGTTTTATAAATAGAAGCATAATATATAAAGCAAGTGAGTTATGCTAAAATTTTATAAATTATTTGTTCGGCTTCATAGAATCTTGAATCCAATCAAGAGCATCACACAATAGTAACAGTGTCAAATCCAAGGCAAGTATGCTGAGAAGATTTGCTGTTAGGCTGGAAGCTGAACAGTAATTCAGCTATGAGGAGAGACTGGAGAAACTGAGATGGTTATCCTGGGAATAGGGAAGGTTAAAGGAAAATCTCATAGCAGGATTCAAAATAATTAAACCTAAGTAGATTAAGATGGGAAACTATTTGTGGTGATGTCAGGGTTGAAAACCCAAGATTTTTAAGGTAATTGGCAAAAGAACCAAAGGTAACATGAAACAAATTCTTTTGTGCAGTAAATTGTTCACATTTGAAATATATTGTGAAAGATGATGGTGGGAGCAGACTCAATAGTAACTTCCGAAGGGTAATTAGGTATAAATAGTTGAGGGGAGAAAATGATGGGCTATTGGACAAAGAGCAAGGGACTAATTAGCTAGTTCTGCGAAGGAGCGAACATCGGTTGATTGTTCTTCCTCTGAGCTGTATCATGGGTAATCAAATTGGATTCATTGTGGGATGATGTAAATCAGATGGTCTTGTGGTGACATCTCTTTCATTTGGTAGCAGTTGTGGGTTTCCTGTGTATTCTGGGCATATTGAGGTTGTTGCTTTAGCCTATTCAGAAATGATTGAAAGGATTGTTAAAGAAGGGCAAAGTATAACATCTCCAACTTGTGTATTTCCTCTAATGATCTGCACCTTTAAAATAGAATCACAATCCTGTGAAGTAAGTAGGAGCGTCAGCAAACAAAATTTGACATCCAACTGCATGAAAGTTCACAATAGCCTGGTCAAAGCAGATGCCATAGGAGGAGACCAATCATGTAAGGATCATGCATTTTTTAAAAAATTTTGTGTTCCTAAAAGCTGGAGACTAAAACAATAGAAAGCTATTTTAAAAGCCAGGGTTTGAAAGGGTAGCTCCATTTTGAAAAACAAGTACTCTGAAATTCATTGCAAACATTGTGTAAGGGACTGTTTGAACCAGCACTGATTAGAGTTGCAGACATTTTGGAGTTGAGGGAATGTAAAATTGCAGCTTTTGCCAGCATCAAGGGATTTGGTTGATTGATTTATGGACTATTGACCAGTTTTCAAAGACAGAGACCTTTTTGCTTGCCAACAGCTCTGTGATTAGTTCTCAAGTAACTGAACATCTTGGAGCTGAGATCAAGATATAGAGTGAAAAGTGAGGTGTGCAGATGCTGGAGATCAGAGCTGAAAATGTGTTGCTGGTTAAAGCGCAGCAGGTCAGGCAGTATCCAAGGAACAGGAAATTCGACGTTTCGGGCATAAGCCCTTCCTGATGAATTTCCTGTTCCTTGGATGCTGCCTGACCTGCTGCGCTTTAACCAGCAACACATTTTCAGCATCAAGATATAGAGAGCAAGAGAGAGTGAGATGTGTTCAGTTCTTAACCATTTCAGGAGTTCTCTTTGCAGTCAAAACTTACTGTAAACCTGAAGCAAGCCAGCTTATCTTTCCTGCAACGATCATTGTAAGTAGGAGCATCTGCAGAAAAACAACTGAAGCAATGTGATGGTCAGTAGAAGAGCCATGAGGATAATCTTAACAACAGTACCTGGGAATCAAATCCGCTGAACTGTCTTTCTAGATTTTGCCCCACTGTACATAATCTGTTTGTGTGTGTAAATGGGAGTTTACAAGGGAATAGGAGTTTGAATTAGTATTGTAATTAGTTTAGAACTGTGTACCTGTTTAGCTAGAATCTAATTACTTCAATAAATAGTGAGTCATAGAGATGTACGGAAACAGACCCTTCGGTCCAACCTGTCCATGCAGACTAGATGGCCCAAACCAATCTAGTCCCACTTGCCATCACCCAGCCCATATCCCTCCAAACCCTTCCCATTCATATACCCATCCAAATGCCCCTTAAATGTTGCAAATGTACCACCCTCCACCACTTCCGCTAGCAGCTCATTCCATACACGTACCACCCTCTGCATGAAAAAGTTGCCCTTGGGTCTCTTTTGTATCTTTCCCCTCTCGCCCTAAACCTATGCCCTCTAGTTTTGGACTCCCTGACCCCAGGGAAAAGACTTTGTCTATTTACCCTATCCATGTCCCTCATAATGTTGTAAACCTCTTATAAGGTCACCCCTCAGCCTCCAACGCTCCAGGGAAAACAGTCCCAGCCTGTTCAGCCTCTCTCTATAGCTCAAATCCTCCAATCCTGGCAACATCCTTGTAAATCTTTTCTGAACCCTTTCAAGTTTCACAACATCTTTCCAATAGGAAGGAGACCAGAATTGCACACAATATTCCAACAGTGGCCTAAACAATGTCTGTACAACCTCAACATGACCTCCCAACTCCTGTACTTAATACTCCGACCAATAAAGGAAAGCATACCAAACGCCTCCTTCACTATCCTATCTACCTGCGACTCCACTTTCAAGGAGCTATGAACCTACACTCCAAGGTCTCTTTGTTCAGCAACACTCCCTAGGACCTTACCATTAAGTGTATAAGTCCTGCTAAGATTTACTTTCCCAAAATGCAGCACCTCACATTTATCTGAATTAAACTCCACCTGCCACTTCTCAGCCCAATGGCCATCTGATCAAGATCCTGTTGTAATCTGAGGTAACGCTCTTCGCTGTCCATTACACCTCCAATTTTGGTGTCATCTGCAAACTTACCAACTGTACCTCTTATGCTCACATCCAAATCATTTATGAAAATTATGAAAAGTAGAGGACCCAGCACTGACCCTTGTGGCATTCCACTGGTTACAGGCCTCCAGTCTGAAAACAACCCTCCACCACCACCCTCTGTCTCCTACCTCTGAGCCAGTTCTGTATCCAAATGGCTGGTTCTCCCTGTATTTCATGAAACTTAACCTTGCTAACCAGTCTCCCATGGTGAACCTCATCGAACGCCTTACTGAATTCCATATAGATCACATGTACCACTCTGCCTTCATCAATCCTCTTTGTTACTACTTCAAAAAACTCAAATCAAGTTTGTGAGACATGATTTCCCACACACAAAGCCATGTTGACTAATCAGTCCTTGCCTTTCTAAATACATGTACAACCTGTCCCTCAGGATTCGCTCCAACAACTTGTCCACCACCGACGTCAGGCTCACTGGTTCACTGTTCCCTGGCTTTCTTAAACAGTGGCACTACTTTAGCCAACCTCCAATCTTCCAGCACCTCATCTGTGACGATTGATGATAAAAATATTGTCTTGGTTGGTGTCAGCTTTGAGTTCTTGGAGCTGCAGTCATCCAGACAAGTGAGCAAGTTCCATCACACTCTTGACATTGACAAGTTGCTGGACAGGGCAGATAGTTAGCAGATGAAGTTCAATGCAGAAAAGTGATGTACATTGGTAGAAAGAATATTGAAAGACAAAATAAAATGGATCTGCTATTTGGTATGCAGGAGCAAAGGGTCTTGTATGTGTACAAATCATTGTAGGTGGCAGGACAAATGGAGAGCAGTTAATAAAGCATACAATGACCTCAGCTTTATGAAATGGAAGTATAGAGTACAAGAGCAAAGCGGTAATGTTGAACTTGTATAAGACACTTGTTGGACCTCAACTAGGGTATTGTGCCCAATGTGGGAGCCATGTTATAGGAATGATGTGAATGCATTGGAGACAGAGCAGAAAAAAATTTACAAGCTAATAAGGATAGATTAAAGAAATTGGGACTGTTCTCCTTAGAGAGATGACGGCTGAGAGGAGATTTGATAAAGGCTTTCAAAATCATCAGCAGGCCGGATATAGAGAGGGAGAAGCTATTCCCAGTTGTGAAAGAAGAAAGAATGAGAGGGCACAGCTTTAAATTGATGTTCAAAAGAAGCAAGAGTAATGTGAGAAAAACTTTCAGCAAGTAGTTAAGGTCTGAAGTACACTGCCTGGAAGTGTAATAGAAACAGCTGTAATCCAGACATTTGAGAGGGTATCATTGATTATTTTGACAAAAATAGTATGTAAGAGTATGGGGAAAAAAAATCAGGAAATGGGCACTTGATATTGGATGGCTGAAGAACCTGTGCACGCACAATGAGCCTAATGGCCTTTTTCAGTGACAGATTGTGATGGTAATGCCCTTGTATATAATAAGAGGAAATGGTTAGATTTTCACCTCAAGATGCTTTTTGCATGTCATATGGTGTAAATGTTACCTGGCATTTAACAATTCAAATGTGAATGCTCAAGTGCAGGCATGGATTGCTTTTGTATCAGAGGACACCTAAATGTTATTAAACATTATAAATACACTAATATGTGTTACTTGGAGCAAAACAATATTTTGTGAATTTTAATATTCTTTGATTTGCTGATTTTTGATATAATTTAGCCTGCAAATCAATGGCCAGCTGATTTTACACTAACCTGTCTAAAATGTAGTTAAAAGTAGAGGCCTATGCTGTGCTTGCGTGCAAAACCTCTGCAGTCACTTCAAATATTTGCATTACAAGACTATAGACCTGCTTCGAGCATGAGCCTGAGAATTTACAAATATACCTGCCAACATTGCCCCTTTGATTTGGTAGCAAACAATGTATTGTACATCAGTTATATGTTCTGAAAAGTTATGCTAAATTGGCAAATTATAATGCATACTGCAAAAATGGTCTTTTGATGACGTGTTGGAGATCTTCGTACAATTATACAGATCATTAGTGAGAGAACAGTTGGAATGCTGTGTACAGTTTTGATCTCCTTATCCAAAATCAGACACATTTGCTCCAGAGGGAATGCAACAAGAATTCTGTCCTTGGCTCTGGGGGTAGGGCTTTGTCATGCAAGTAGCAATGAGTAGGTTCAGCCTATTATTGTTTAAAGATAAGAATGAGAAGTGATCTAATTCTAACCCACTCTGACAGGATATTTCCTAGAAAACATAATTTCCTCTCTTGAGTGTGGAGTCACAGTCTTAGAATAAAGGGTTGACTAGTTGGGACTGAGATCAAACTTTCACTCAGAGTAGGAAATCTTCGCCGTTTCCTTCCCCAGAGGACTGTGGATACTTTGTTCTTGTGTATTCAAAACAGAGATTGATAGATTTTAACCAGTATGGGAATTAATAGTGTTTGGAATGCAAGGTTAAATGAGCAAAGTAGAGTGACTCTGTTGAATAGCAGAGCAGGCTTCAGTTCCCAAAGCTTCAAACTCTTGAATCCTCCTTTCTAATTCTCTCCACTTTTCTTTGATCTTTTAAACCTATCTCTTTGACTGAGCTTTGGTCATTTATCCAATTACTTTGTACTGTGAATTAGAGTCAAATTTTGTTAGGTAGTGCTCCTATGAAGTGCCTTAAAATTCCTCTCCATAACCTAAAGTAACCAATGATATAGATCCTTTATTCATTGCAACCTCGCTGTAAATCATCTCACTCAACAACATCACTTATCTGTTACTGGAACACTGTCAACTCCCAAGACATTAACATACAAGCACATAAAATTAAAACATGTTACAGATATTTGCTTGTTCTTAACCTAAATAACTTTTTTCTGGGTAAAACAGTTGTAAATGCTTTTGCATCTATAGCAGAAGAGGACATTCAGCCATAATTCCTCTGTCTCTCAACAGGGAGCTCATTACCCTATTCTGATTTTCCAACTTTGGCCCATAACACTGGAAGCTACAGCAATACATGTGAATATCTAAACACCACTTAAATGTTGAGAGTTTCTGACTCAACCACCCTTTCAGGAAGTGAGTTCCAGATTCATAATGCCATCTCAGTAAAATAAATTCTCCTTAGCTCTCCTCTAAGCCTTCTAGTTCCTACCTTAAATCTACTCACCTTCGTTATTGATCCTTTTACTAATGGAAAGAAGTGCCTCCTTAATTAACCTGTCTGAGCCTCAAATAATCTTATACACTTCTGTCACTTCCCCTCTCAATCTTTGCATCTCCAAGGAAAAATTCCTCCAGCCTATCCAATCTTTCCTCATGGCTCAGTCTCTCCAGCCTTTTTCAGCTCTGATAAATCTCCACTGCACAATCTATAGTGGAATGACAACTTTCCTAATGTTGTGACCATATTTACATCATTTTACCAAGTGTTTTTATCCATTTTCAGTATAACCTCCTGGATTTTGTATTCTTGCCTTGGCTAATAAAGACACATACCCCTTATATCTTAACCAGCTTATCTACTTATCTTGTTACCTGTGGGTATGCATACCAAGGTCCCCCTGATCTTCAATGCTTTCCAGTGTCGTACTATTCATGGTGTACTCTTTTCTTTTGTTAGCTGTCCCCCAAGGTATTACCTTATTTTATTTTGGATCGAATTCCATTCTCCAGTGCTCTACCCAGCTGACTAATGCATTGCTATCTCACTCACTATTTACCACCCTACCCATTTTCATATCACTGGTGAACATTTTGATTATATTTATCCTCAAATCAACAGTATTGAAACAGATGATTGGTCATTTATCTCATTGATTAGGAAGAATATCAAATAGCAGTCTGGGTACCATCTTGTAGTGCAGTAGTATGTTCCTACCCCAGGCCTGGATTAAAGTCCCACCTGCTCCAGAAATGCATAATAACATACTAAACAAGTTGATTAGAAAAATAGATTAAACTTTTAAAAAGCAGTCTGCTTGGAGATGTTATGGCACACTGGACCAGGTGGGACTTGAACTCTGGTCTCCTGGCTTAGAGGCAGGAACACCACCAAAACAAAAAAAAAACCCCAAAGAACTGTTGATGTTGGAAATCTGAAAAAAAAACAGAAATTCTGTTCTGAAAAAAGTCACTGAACTCAAAATGTTATTTCTGCTTTCTCTCCACAGATGCTGCCAGACCTGAGTTTTTCCAGCAATTTTTGATTTTGTTACAGGACACTATCTCTGGCCACAAGAGCCCTACATCTTTGTTTATGTCCAGCTTATTTACATACTCCACAAGCAGCAATGATCCCATCACCACATCTTGTAGAACCCTCACTGGATACAGACCTCCAGTCACAGAAACATCACTCCATCATTACCCTCTGCTTCCTGCCTTTTGGTGATTTTTTTTGATGCAACATGCCATTGTGCCGTCGATCGTATGAGTTCTTACTTTCTTGATCAGTCTGCGACGAGGGTCTTTTATCAAAACTGTTGCTAAAGTCCATATGGAACGCACCAATTACCCTCATCGACACTCCTGATCAGTTTCTCAAAAAGATTGATCAAATTTATCAAACACAATATTTCCATAATTAAACCATCCTGACAGTCCCTGATTATTCTGAGCCTCTCCAAGTACAGATAGATTCTATCTCTGACTGACTTGAAATTTCCTGGCCTATCCCTCCCACCCTCCCTTTTTTTAACGATTAGACAGTGTTTGCAATCTTCCATTCCTTTGGCAAATCACTTGTGGCCAGAATGAATTTGAAAATTATTGCCAACCTCCATGACATCTTCTCCCTTGCCTTCCTCAACAGCCTGGGCTCTATTTCATCCAGGCCTGCAGATTTTACCCACTTTAAAGGCTAATAACCAGCTAGTATATCTCTCCTCTCTCTCTCTCTCTCTCTGTCTCTCTCTGTCTCTCCTTTTTCTTCTAATGTTTCACAGTCCTCCACCCTTATGTTTGCAACTGCATCATTCTTTTCCATTGAAGTATTCATTGAGAATTCTGTCCAAGTCTTCTAGGTCCATATATGGATTTACTTCTGTGACCCTAATCAGTCCTACTCTTTCCCTGGTTATTTTTTTGCTCTTCTTTAGTTGTCTAAAAAAAAACTTTGTTTTCCTTTATTCTATGCTCCAGTGCTTTTTTATGCACCCTGTTTGCTTTCCTAATGACCATTTTAAGATCCCTCTGCATTTTTATACTCCTCCAGGAACTTTATCATATTGCAACTTCGCTATCTGCCATAAGCTTCTCCCTTTTTCATGTTAATCCTAACATTTGTATCACTTAACAGGAAGTTCCCTTTACTCTCAAAGTTATAAAACCTCCCACTGTAAAATCACCACAATTTCAGACAACAAAAACTTAAAATGCATTCTTGATTCCAGGAGACTGAAAGTTTATTGGGGTATGCAGGAATGCAGAGATAAGGTCAAAATCCAATCAGCCATGATTTTAAGGAATGCAGACCAGCCATAAATCGTTGGTCTCAGGTCGTCTTTCTTTGAGGTTACCTTTGCAAATAACAAAGTTAAGATTTGAAAGAGAAGTAAATTTTCACTTGTGTAAGCGTTTAAGACAAAAATAATTAAGATCTGTTAACTCTAAAAAGAACAGTTGGCGCACTGTAAGGGAGAGCAAGTATTTTGCAGATCAGTGGAAGTGATAAATCTTAAAACCAAAGCTACCACTGTCCCGTCCTTTCCCCACTCTTCTACTTCCCCTTTCCTCCCGCCACTTCCCTCCTCCTCTTCCCCCTTTCCCCCCATTTCCCTCAGTTTCTTTTCCTGCCTTTTCCTCCCGTCCCCCCCACACACCCCCCCCCACACACACCCCCTTTACTCCTTCCCCAAACCCCTTCCCCTCTCCGCTTCTTCTCCAAACCCCTTTCTCACAACCCGTCCCTCTTCCCTTCTTCCTTTCCCCCCATCCCCTTCTACCTCCCCCCCCCTTTCTCACAACCCGTCCCCTTCCCTTCTACCTGCCCCCCCAGCTCTTCCCCTTCCCTTTCTTCCTCATCGTCTTCCCCTTCCTTTCCTCCCTCCCTCTCTCCTGCCCTTTCCTTCCCCCCTCCCCCTCCCCCTCTCCCTCCCCTACCCCCTATCCGTCCCTCCCTCCTCCCTCCCCTCCCCTACCCCCTCCCTCCTCTCCCCTACCCCCTCCCTCCTCTCCCCTACCCCCTCTCCCTCCCCTCTCTCCCTCCCCTCCCTCTCTCCCTCCCCTCCCCCCTCTCCCTCCCCTCTCTCCCTCCCCTCCCCTCTCTCTGTCCCTCCCCTCCCCTACCCCCTCTCCCTCCTCTCCCCTACCCTCTCTCCCTCCCCTCCCCTACCCCCTCCCTCCTCTCCCCTACCCCCTCTCCCTCCTCTCCCCTACCCCCTCTCCCTCCTCTCCCCTACCCCCTCTCCCTCCTCTCCCCTACCCCCTCTCCCTCCTCTCCCCCCTACCCCCTCTCCCTCCTCTCCCCTACCCCCTCTCCCCCCTCTCCCCCTACCCCCTCTCCCTCCCCTCCCCTCTCTCCATCCCTCCCCTCCCCCTCTGCCTCCCCCCCGACCTCCCCCGCTTCCCCGCCTCCCCCTTCCACCCCCTCTCCCCTTCTACTCCCCCTCCCCCTTCCACCCCCATCCACCCCCCTCCCCCTTCCACCCCCTCTCCTCCCTCCACTCCCTCTCCCCTCCACCCCCCTTCCTCCCTCCCTCCTTCCCTCTCCCTCCCTCCCTCCCGCTTTCTCCCTCCCTCCCTCCTTCCCTCCCGCTTTCTCCCTCCCTCCCTCCCTCCCTCCCACTTTCTCCCTCCCTCCCTCCCTCCCTCCCGTTTTCTCCCTCCCTCGCTCCCGCTTTTCTCCTTCCCTCCCTCCCCGCTTTCTCCCTCCCTCCCTCCCTCCCTTTCTCCCTCCCTCCCGTTTTCTCCCTCCCTCCCTCCCTCGCTCCCGCTTTCTCCCTCCCTCCCGCTTTCTCCCTCCCTCCCTCCCGCTTTCTCCCTCCCTCCCTCCCTCCCGCTTTCTCCCTCCCTCCCTCCCTCCCGCTTTCTCCCTCCCTCCCTCCCTCCCTCCCTCCCTCCCGTTTTCTCCCTCCCTCCCTCCCGCTTTCTCCCTTTCTCCCGTTTTCTCCCTCCTTCCTTTATCTCCTTGCCTTGCTCCTTCCTTGTCCTTTCCTTCCTCCCTCTCTCCCCTCCCTTCTTCCTCTTCTCTCTCCCTTTCTCTTCTTTCACCCTCCCCTCCTCTTCTTTCACCCTCCCCTCCTCTTCTTTCACCCTCCCCTCCTCTTCTTTCACCCTCCCCTCCTCTTCTTTCACCCTCCCCTCCTCTTCTTTCACCCTCCCCTCCTCTTCTTTCCTTTCCCTGTCTTTTGCTTATTCCTTCCCCATTTCCACCCCATTCTTCCTCTTCTCTGCCCCCCCTACAAAAAACCATCCTCTCTCTGTCTCTCACACGGAGCCCATTATGATTCTAGCTTTACCCGAGCAGTGTAGATACAATGCTTAATCAGTATCCTTGCTATAACACACTTTTGCTTCATACAGACCATGCTTTTCATTGCTCCTACTTAATGCTCTACACCCTTCCACAGCATATTTTTAAAAATGCCTACTTTCTGCCTCTGTGCTCTGAACAGGTTATTGCACTACCATACAACTGTGCCTCTAGATTTTACTGTCTTAATTCTTTAAAGTCTCTTGGTAATTTCTTCCCTTCTACAGACTGTTTTTTATATACCTACAAAAATGGTGCTTTCTCTGCTCTTTCCCATCTCCCTTTTCCAGACACACAATCTCTCAAGCATATCTTCCTCCAACACTTAATTCCATTGTGATCAGTGTATAGTTTCTTTAGCTTATCCTACCTTCATTGGTGTTTTGTGTTAATTTCTTTGTGTTAATCCTAAATTGAAATTCAGTTGCCAAGTTTTAATTGTTTGTTCAGTCCCCAGGCCCTTAATCAACAATCCAATTAGAATGGAAACACCTGTTCATTCCACATGGGGGAGAAAAATATAATACAGATGACGAATACACAGCTTGACTCCGTTGCCTGAACTGTTGCTGTTTTGTTCCAGGAAAGAAAGATTTACCCCAGATCAGGAAGCTAGCAAGTACTCAACCAAAAATATCCTTGCAAATGCCACTGTCTCAGGTCTCTCTTATGCTAACAGAGCATTCCATGTTATAAGTACAACTCACTGTTGAGTAACATATTCTGGAGATCTTCTGTGATGTATCAGGAAATGTTGTGATTTTGCACCTCCCCTTGCCCTGCCAGCTGCTAGCAGATTTTTTTTGTGGATCTTCTAACAAGTAATTCATGCAGTACTTCAGAGGGAACTGCCTATCCAAGTTCATCTTTCTATCAGATTGTTTTTCCTTTTATCTCGGTTTCATAGTGAGGCAAATTTCACCCACTCTTTGTATCTTGTCACTCTTAATGTGAGGTTAATTAATGAGTTTATTTTTTAAAAATCAATTGGGGAAGAAATATTGATTCTGTTTCTGCATATGCACTTGAGTGACAGCAGCCAGTAGTGAGAAGTCACAATGATTATCACGTTCCTTACCTTTCATTCTAAAACGCAATGGAAATTTTATTACTTCCTCCTCATAGCAACGTTATTTGCTGGAAAATTTTGTTAGATTGAGCTTGAGTTCTGATGGAATTTTAAAATTCTGTTTGCTGTTAAAATATTGTTCAGCAGTGTACAGTACTGACAATACTTCCAGGTTAATGATCATTTTCTGGTACTGTTGCCTCTTCACATTATGCTTTGCATACCCAACCTGATGATACAGTTTTGGAAGCATCTGGTTTGGTCACTATTTCTCAGAAAGACCATATCCTTAGTCTTGAGTTGGTAATTTTGTGCATCTTAATTTGATGTAGCAGAACAGTGCTTTTGGTAATGATGCTTCCTATTCATAAGTTATGCCAGGTGTCCATGCAAATAATAATACAGTGCTGACTCTAGAAAGCAAATTAAGTTTTTAAAATTTGCTTTTTGCATTTTCTGCCACAAGCAAAGGCAGTTACCACTTTCTGTTTTACAGCTGTGGGCTGTGGAGAGTAGAAGTTAAATCTATAAAAAGAAGTGGTTGGAGGAAGTAGGTTATGGAGAGTTCATTGGCTCAGCTGTAAATGGTTCTGGAAGTGATGGGATTCATTGATATTGCTATTGAATACCTCACTAACATTCAGCATGGGATATTCAAGTACAACAGGATCTTAATCAGATGGGCCAAAGGGCCGAGGAGTGGTAGATGGAGTTTAAGTTAGATAAGTGTGAGGTGCTGCATTTTGGAAGGCATATTCAGGCAGGACTTAATGGTAAGGTCCTGGGGAGTGTTGCTGAACAAAGAGACCTTGGAGTGCAGATTCATAGTTCCTTGAACATGGAGCTGCAGGTAGATAGGGTAGTGAAGGTAACGTTTAGTGGGCTTTCCTTTATTGGTCACAACCTTGAGTATAGGAGTTGGGAGGTCATGTGGCTGTACAGGACATTGGGCCACTTTTGGAATATTGTGTGAAATTCTGGTCTCCTTCCTATAGGAAGAATGTTGTAAAACTTGAAAGGGTTTAGAGAAGATTTACAAGGACGTTTTCGGGGTTGGAGGGTTTGAACTGTAGGGAGAGGCTGAATAGGCTGGGGCTGTTTTCTCTGGAGTGTTGGAGGCTGAGGAGTGACCTTGTAGAGATTTATAAAATCATGAAAGGCAAGGATAGAATAAATAGGCAAGATCTTTTCTCTGAGTTGGGGGAGTCCAGAATTAGAGGGCATAGGTTTAAGGTGAGAGGAGAACATTTAGAAGGGACCTAAGAGACAACTTTTTCATGCAGAGAGTGGTGCATGTATGGAATGAGCTGCCAGAGGAAGTATTGGAGGCTGGTACAATTTCATCATTTAAAAGGCATCTGGATTGGTACATGAATAAGATGGGTTTAAAGGGATATGGACCGAGTGCTAGCGAATGGGACCACATTAATTTAAGTTATCTGGTCAGCATGGATGAGTTGGACTGAAGGGTCTGTTTCTGTGCTGTATATCTCTGTGACTTTGTGTTCCACCATGTTACCTGGACAGAGCAGATGGGGAAAAACTGTTGCAGTGTAGGAATGTTCAAGAAGGGCCACCAACCTAAGGTGATCCTGTAATAAGTGATGTAGGACAAGGCTGGCTTTGTGAACCTGCTATTGCGGAAGCATATGTTGTTATGACCGAGATGGAATGAGTTCACCACAAGTGTATTGTTTTTTACCTTGTTCCACGACTCCACAGGTCACAGTCATTAAGTTTGTTTGTTTTTTTTCAGTTCCCGATTTAGTTTGCATTGCTTAAATCGGTAGTTATTGCAATTTCTACCAGACAACAAGATTGTTTGGCAGGAGGGAAAGTGGCTGCTTTTTTTGATACAGTACAGGGTAACCTGCCAACAACCTAACCACTCAAAAACTACTGACTGCAATAGGAGCCAGACCTGATGTCAACTTTACCTTTGGGCCCATGGCACTTAAAATATCATAAAAATAAGTACAATCCAAGCAATTGGATTGCAGCTTTGGCACATGGCACCTTCTTTCACTTCCTGCTTTGTCATACCATAACCATGACTAAAGAAGCAATATAAAGTAATATAAATCAACGATGTATTAGAGAAGGTGCAAGGAAGAGCCCTGAAAATTATTACAGGAATAAGGAATAACTATTAAGTTAGAAAGGATTATTGGAGAAGTTGGGGCTGTGTTCTTTGATAAATGTTGAGAAGTGATTTTCTAAGGGGTCTCAAAATCACGACATTGGAAGGAGTAAATAAGCAAATAATGTGTGTATTCATTGAAGGATCGAGAACCAGAGAGTATGTATGTAAAGTAATTAGCAAAATAAACAATGGCAGCTTCAGAAAAATGTTTTCATGCAGTGTAGCTTAGGATCCGAGATACACTGCCTGGGACTGTGGTAGAAGCTGGAGCAATTGAAGCTTTCAAAAGCGTATTGGTTAACCTCAGTTTTTACTGTGGAGGAAGAAATGGAGGCTAGAGAATACAGAGAAATAAATTTTGGTGTCGTACAAACAGTTCACATTAAAGAAGAGGAAGTTCCGGAGGTCTTGGAGAGTATAAAGTTGGATAAGTCTCCAGGACCTGATCTAGTGTGTCCCAGAATGTTGTGGGAAGTAAGGGAAGAAATTGTGAAACCCGTTTCAGAAATATTTGCATCATCTATAATGGCAGGTGAGCTGCCTGATGACTGGAGGTTGGCTAATGTTGTAACTTTGTTAAAGAAAGGTTGTAAGGACAAACCAAGGAACTATAGACCTGTGAGTCTGACTTTGGTTGTGGGTAAATTGTTGGAGGTGATTTTTAAAGAGAGGATTTATGAACAAGATTTATGGGGGGTAAGGTAGCAAAAAGGACAGTACGTGAATGGGGGTAGGGATGGAGGTGATAGGTCAGAGGAGAGGGTGGAACGGATAGGTGGGAAGGGAGACTGACAGGTAGGACAGGTCATGAGGACAGTGCTGAGCTGGAATATTGGAACTGAGGTAAGGTGGGGGGAGGAGAAATTCAGAAACTTGTGAAGTCCCCATTGATACCCTGGGGTTGAAGTGTTCCGAGGCGGAAGATGAGGCGTTTTTCCTCCAGGTGTCGGATGGTGAGAGAGTGGCAGTGGAAGAGACCCAGGACCTGCATGTCCTCGGCAGAGTGGGAGGGGTAGTTGAAATATTGAGCCAAGGGGCGGTGCGGTTGATTGGTATGGGTGTCCCAGAGATGTTCCCTGAAGCGCTCTGCAAAGAGGCGTCCAGTCTCCCCAATGTAGAGGAGACCGCAACGGGAGGTTCTCTTTGCTACCTTCCCCCACCCTCCTCTCTGACCTATCACCTCCATCCTCACCCCCATTCACCTATTGTACTCTTTGCTACCTTTTCCCCACCTCTATCTCTCTTCCCCCCCCCCCCCCCCCCACATTCCCTCTATTCCTGATGAAGGGCTTTTGCCCAAAACGCCGATTTTCTTGCTCGTCAGATGCTGCCTGACTTGCTGTGCTTTTCCAGCACCAATCTAATCTAAACTCTAGGAAAGTGTTGTAGAACTGAGGGACCTTGGAGTTCAGGAGCATAATTCTTTGAAATTTGCCTTACATATAGACAGGATGGTTAAAAAGGCATTAAGTGTGCTTGCCTACGTTGCTCATTGCTTTGAGTGTAGGAGTGGAAATTCATGTTGAGGTTGTACAGGACTTGGTGAGGCCCCTTCTGGAGTACTGCCTCCAGTTCCAGTCACCAAGTTATAGGAAAAACATTATTAAGCTAGACAGGGTTCAGAAGAGATTTACCAGCCTGTTGCTGGGTTTGGAAGGTTTGAGTTGTAAAGAAAGGCTGTGTAGGCTGGAGAGTTATTCACTGGAGCATAGGAGGATGAGAGGGGACCTGAGAGAAATTTATAAAATAATGAGGGGTATCGATAGGGTTAATGGTAGTTAACTTTTACCTAGGATGGAGGATTTCAAGACTGGGGACACAGTCTTAAGGTAAGAGGAGAGAGATTTAAAAAGGACATGAGCTTTTTTTTAAACTCAATGTGGCTTGCGTGTGGAATGAATTTCCTGAGGAAGTAATGGATGCGGGCACAGTTACATTGTTTAAGGGACACTTAGATAAGTACAGGAAAAGGAAATGTTTGGAGAGATATGGGCCAGGAACAGGCAGGTGGGACTAGTTTAGTTCGGGATTATGTTCAGATAGAATTGTTGGACCAAAGGGTCTGTTTCTGTGCTGTAAGACTCTGTGTATAGGAAAAATTTGCACCACCAATAGCCATTCTGTGATTGTAATCATATTGTGTCTAACATTTGTATAAATCACTACAATAAAGGGATGGAAGGTATGGTTACCATATTTGCTAACAACACAAGGATAGGCAGGAAAATACATTGTGAAAAGGATAAACAGAGGCTACAAAAAGATGTAGGAAATTTGAGTGAGCAAAGATGTACCAAAAGCATATTTGTATGGGAAAATTCAAATTATTGGCAGGAAGAATGAAAGCTTATGGTCTATCTCTACCTTAAGAATATTCAAGGACTCTGCTTTCAAAACCTTTAAAGGAAGTATGTTTCAAAAACTCTTCACATGTTGGGAGAAGAAAATTCATCTCACGAATCAAAATTGCAACAAGTGTATGCAAGGGGAATCAGGTACCCAGTGACTGCATATCTGTTTAGTGAGGTGAACTTTATTTTCACAGCTGTTGGTATTAAAACTGTAAACTTGAGTTCAAAGTTGAGTGGGCCTTTGTGGTGGGACAGGGGTCAGAAACTAATAGAGGTTCGGAACACACAGTTTATGTTCCAAGTTAGAATCATGAGGTTTTTTTTAGACTAAACCCACAGAGGACAATACAGATACATTAGTACTTGATTGTAGAAATGTTTAATACTTGTTACATGAATGTTTTGTTTAAATGAGTTCATTGGGTGATGCTGACCATCTTGGCTTGGCTTAATTTAGAGTAATGCTGAGATTTGATGTTTGCTAAAAGCCACATCTTACTCAGAATTTTGTAAACACAACTCCTCCTTTTAAGTAGGATTTGTGCACACAATTTAAATTGATATCCGGAAGAATAGTAAATTATTTGGGTGTTGTCTTTCAAGTGAGACAATGAATTGCATTTTAGTGGTGTGTTTATGTTGATGTAATAAAATGCGTTACACTATTTGAGGAAAAGCAGTTGCAAGATTCACAAAAGAGAAAGCTATTATAATGGATGTGATGACTAATGTCCTCTGGAATTTGTAGTGGGCCCTAAGCTTTTCATTTAAAAAAAAAATCCATGTCACAAATGGATCTGAGTGTTTTAGACTGAATTTTACTTGTGACACGGTAAGTAGTTATGATTGGAGGAGAAAGTTTCCAAGAAACTTTCGTAAATGCGTGGGCATAACTATTTTGATTGGAGTTTAAAGTGGGGAAGTTCAATTTTATTCTTCAGATCTAAGAAATATAGATCAAATTATTTTCTGAATAATGGAACTGCTAGTTACTGTGGAGGACCAGAGGAAATTTAAAGGTCCATTACAGAAATCACTGGAACCCAGTGGACAGATTAAGAAAGAAAATAATTAAAATGATCGATGAAATTTTGCGCTTGAAGAAAGCTGGAATACAAAGGGATAAAAATTGTGCTACACATTTAAGGGTTGTAATAAAAAAGTTAGAACAAGGCCATTTATGGGTGATGTCATTAGGCATTATTTCCCAAAAGGCAATGAAAATTTAGCACCTAAAACCTAGGCCAATTTCAAATCTGCGAGTTGATGGGGTATTCTCATAAAATGCTTATTTCCTATGCAGCATCAGTTTGGCCTGCATATATAGTGAATAAACAATATCATAACTTTTGGAACTGATTTCTATATATCCAAATTCAGCTTGATTTCTAACAGTTACTCAAACTATTTATATTTTAAGGCTGAAGAAGAAAACAAAGCAACTGAAAGAAAAGGAAGAAGAATCTTCAGATTGCCAGGCTGAAAAACCTCTACATAAAATAGAAGAGCAAACTGGTGAAGGTGCTTCTAAAGAAAACTTCAATGTATCATCACTACATTTGGTTGACCATGAAACACTTATGGATACATCAAAAAGCTCCTTAAAAATGGGGGACAATACTGTAGAAAACAATAAAAGAAAATCTCTAAGGAAAGAAATCCGACGTGCAGAACTCAAGAGTTTTTACTTGTCTGGTAAGTAACTAGAGAATATTGGCTAACTTTTAAGAACTAAAATCTATCTTTATGCAAAATGAAATTGCATGCTAGTTTTGCTAATTAATCTGTTTTACCAACTTTATTTAGAATTACGAAGTTTGCAGGTAAATATCTTATTTCTCAATCGTTGAATATTTTTTGTTATACTTTTAAATGCTAACTGAAATCTTATCATATCAAAATTTTAAGTAATCAACTAATAGAAATAGATTTACACCATTATTATAGCACTCAACTATATAAGATATTCTGAGAGCCAGTCAAAATGTTACTCTACTATATAAGTAATGTCTGATATAGTATTCAGAATGTATTCATATACAGTTATGCTGATATATAGATTTTAAAAATATGTGTATTAGAAGATTTCAACAATTGAGCTAATTTCTGTTTTTTGGTTAATTAGCTGTCAAGAACATGGGATGGAGAAACGTTGTGAAACTATTCAAATATTTGGATGATCTTTCGCTTTCTTTGAGGCAGCTGACAATGGACTGAGGAAGCAGTAGAAGTACACAGTCCAGCAGAGGGATATGTAGGCAATTCTTTGTGGTAGAGAAGATAGGACCAAAATCACTTTGGTTTGAATAGAATAATTAAGTTATTAACAGTTTGGTTGAGCCTGAGACAGCAGTGTGAGAGGATGGCAAAATTTAAGTTGAGGTTAAAACTTCAAGCGGAGACTAAAGAAAATAGCATTGATTTCCCTTTGGGAAGATTTGATTCATCTCACATTAATTCTCATAGTTATAGAAAGAAAGTGGGTGGCATTGGCATTACATTTGGAATCTGGCACTTTTTCTTTGGATGATGTTACCTGTTGACAGATAAGCAAAGAAGAGACAGGATTGGTAAGAATGAAATTGAGAATGGGCAGCCTTCCTGACACGAGTGAGATAGAAGCATTGAAGGAAAAAGATATTCTGAAGAAGAGTCATTATGGATTTGAAATGCTAACTCTGTTTCTCTCTTCCCAGATACTGACAGCCTGTTGAGTTTCTCCAGGATTTACTATGTCTGTTTCAGATTTCCAGCATCCACAATATTTTGCGTTTATTTGAGAAGGATTATGTGATGGACTGTGTTGAAAATTGCAGACAAGACCAGTTGTGATGATACATTGGTTGATTCAGTATTGTTCATTTTTGAGGGCCCTTTCTGATGATGTATGTATGGTGGAAACCTGATTAGAGAAATTCAGAACAGGAACTGGGAGAGCTGTCATAGACCCAGAAGTCAACAATATATTAGAGAGTAAAGTACTGTGAAAGTTGTAGATCTGAAATAAAAATGTGCTGGAGAAACCTATTGGTCTGGCAGCAGCTTTGAAGAGACAAACAGACTCAATATTTTAAATCCAATACTTCTCCTCTTCACAACACATTAAAGGACATTAGAGAAAAAAGGGAAGTTATAATTGGGGTAGACATTCGCAATAATTGAGTACTGGGAGCCAACAATATTCTTAAAAGCTGTGAGTAGTGCTTGAGAGAGAAGGATTCCCTACATTTGACCCTAATAATTGTTTTGTGACCAGGCCTATGTAACTGTATTGTTCTTTGTCTCTCTATTCACTTTGTTTGGGTGCTGCTCCAGAACTTAATCCATCACTTTTCTAGTTTTCTGTCCTTTGTAATTTTCACTTCATCGCTCTGTGACTCTTTTGCGTGGAAGATTTTGCTGTAGTATTATCACTGGACTGAAATTGTGCAGAGACCCAAGTTAACGTTGTGAGGACATACGTTTGAGTCCCACCTTAATGTCTTAATAAGGATGACCGATCTGACATCGTCAATTAGTCTGGCTGCCTTCTGATTCCAGACCCAACACTGTGATTAGTCTTGAGTACCCCTTTTGAAATTATATAGCAAGCCTCTCAGTTATTATCTAATCACGACAGTCTGACATTAAGAATGAAACTGGATGGGACTTCCTACTATCGTCCAAGATATCAGAAGCTCCAACAGCACAAACAACCCTGAGGGCCCTGAAAGGCCCTCTTTACTAACATCTCTGTGCTCATACCAAAGCTTGATGCAGTCATTCGCACAGAATTGTACCTGACAGATAATGTCTCAGACTTCACCATCAAAATCCCCATTTTTTTTGCCCCACTGACAGGACAGATCCACCAGAGATGGTGACAGCTTGGTATAGAGTTGGGAAGGAGCTGGACCTGGAAGTTCTCAGTTGATTCCAGATTTCTGTCACAGGCTATTGTTGCACTCTTGCACTAAGTTGGCTATTTGTGTATGTTCTCAAAACAAAACATCTATCCGACTTAGTTGTTGAGGATTTATTTTCAGTTGGTTCTTAATTAGGCCCCTCTTTAAAGCTTGCAACTACACAATTTCAAACTGCAAATTTCACTTTAAATTGTGAATTACAGCCTGAACTAAATTTGCACAATTTGAAGATTAGACACTGTCTTACCTAGCAGGTGGCTGCATCAGTCCAAGGCTGAATTGGATTTGCTTGTTAGATTTGGTTGAAGATCAGTTACTATTGATGTTTCAGATGGTTCAGAGTTTTGATCATGGTTCATAATACCTTCATTGATGCCTTGAATGCAGATGTTGAGATATAATCAGCATATGAGTGGGTAATGATTGTAATTCTTACATTATGTCGTGTGGTAAAGTACTGCAAGCAGATCTTAGATTTATTGGGAGAATGAATTTGTATTTGGCAAGTGATGTCTGTTTCAGAAAAATGTAGTATTATATGCATAAACAGGCTCAATGGTGAAAGATCCTTTTTTTTAAAGGATCTGGACTGTTTTGTTTTCTCTTCTATCATTCTGTAGGAACTAAATAATGGAGGCCATGACTAGCTGATTTACTTAGTTCAGAACACTGGAATCAGCAAACAATGCTTGCCGTTTAACAAATGCTTCAATGAAGACAATGGGGGCAGTTTAATATGCAAGATCATGAGAATTTTAAAAATTCTTTCATGGGAATTGAGTGTCACCACCAAGGCCAGTATTTGTTACTCATTTGTTACTCATCCCACATTTGCATTTGTGAAGAAGATTATGCACAGTTGTCTTGAACTGCTGCAGGTATAACTGCAGTGCTGTTAGGAAGGGAGATCCAGGATTTTGCTCCAGTGACAGTCAAAGAAAGTGATTGTAGTGCAAAGTCAGGTTGGCGTGTAACTAAGAGGGAAAACCTGTAGGTGGTGATGTCCCAAGCATATGTTTTTAGGTTGCAGAGGTCTTATGTTTGGAAGGTGTGATTGGAGGAGGCTTTGTGATTTGTTGCACTGCATTTTGCAGGTGGCACACAGTGCTGCTGCCCCTGTCGGTGGTAGAGAGAATGTTGAAGGTAATGGATGGGATAAAGTGAGGACCGCAGATGCTGGAGTACCAGTGTTGAAAAATGTGGTGCTGGAAAAACACAGTAGGCCAGGCAGTGTCGGAGGAGCAGGAGAGTCGACGTTTTGGGCATAAGCCCTTCTTCAGGAATGAGCATTATGCCCGAAACATCGATTCTTCTGCTCCTCGGATGCTGCCTGGCCTGCTGGGTAATGCATGGGATGCCATTTAACGAGCTGCTTTATCCTAGTGTGTTGAGTTTTTTGAGTGGTGTCAATTCTGCATATATCCGGACAAGGGGAAGGCAGAAAAAACTTTGAAGAAACCAAATGGGGTCATAGAGCAAAGTAAAGCTAAGGTGACTAGCTAGACTAAAAAGATAAGTCAAAAGGATTTATCTTAATGTACAGAGCATTTGCAATAAGATAAATGAATTAACAGCTCAACTAAAGATAACAGTTATAATGTAGTTGCAGTTACAGCGATGCAGCAGCAGAGTGATCAAGGATGGGATCAGAACAACCAGGGTATTCACTATTTAGGAAGGAGAGACAAAAAGGGAAAGGAGATGGAGTAGTATTGTTAGTAATAGTGAAGAAAGAGATTAATTTGCAAAGTCATGATGTGGAATCTGTATAAGTAGAGTTAAGAACACCATGGGGCAGAAAATGTTGGTGGTTGTCCATAGGCTCCAAAATAATAATGGAGATGTAAGGGAAGGCATTAACTAAGAAATCAGAGACACATGCAATAAGAGTACAGCTGTAGCCATCGGTAACTTTGATTTACACTCGGACTGGACAAACTAAACTAACAATAATATTGCAGAGGAGGCTTTCCTGGATTGTATATTGATGGTTGTTTTAGACCAATACATTGAAGAACCAACCAGAGAACTGGCTATTTTAGAATGGGTACTGTGTAATGAGGGAGATTACTGCACAATTTTGTGCAAGCTCCCTTGGGAAAGAGGGATCATTATTGTTCATTAAGATGGAGAATGAAGTAGTCGACTCCAAAACTAGTGTCCTGAATATAAATAAGGGGAAATACACATTATGAAGTGCAAATTGACGCTGATAGAAAGGGGAACCTTACAATGGCTGACAATGTCTCAGCAATGGTCAATATTTAAATAATGTGTGCATAAATTACAAACAATCCTATTTGGTGCATAAATAAAGCAGGAAAAGTGATTCTAGCGTGACTTTGAAAGAAATTAGGCATAGTATTAGATCTAAAGAGGAGACATAAAATTGCTAGAAAAAAAAGCAAGCTGAGAATTGAGAGCATTTTAGAATTTTGCAGAAGAAGACACTAAGTTTGATTAAGAAGGAAAATAGAATGAGTGTAAAATTGCAGAGAACATAAACTGACTGTAGGAGCCCCTATAAATATGTGAGGAGAAAATGTTCAGGCCCCCTATCAGTCAGAGAAATAGAAAGCAGTTATATAGAGAAATTTAAGAAAAATGTATCGGTAATAAGGTAGTGATGGTGGGGGTTTTCAACTACTTTAACTGGAGTAATCATAGTGTGAAAGTTTTAGAGAAAGTGAAATTCTTAAAATGCATCCAAGAGAGCTCTTTAAGCCAGAACATAGAAAGCCCTGTAGGAGAAGGGATAGTTTAGACTTAATTTTAGGTAATGAAGCCAAGCAAATGTTGGAGTATCAGTGGGGGATCATTTTGTAGATGGTGATCATAGCTCCGTTAGGTTCAAGATTGTTATGGACAAGGACAAAGATGGGAATGAAATTATGGTTCTAAACTAGGGAAAAGTCAGTTTTAATAAACTCAGATATGACTTGGCCAGAGTGCACTGGGAGCAAATACTTTCAGATAAATCTGTGTCAAAGCAGAAGGACACATTCAAGAAGGAAACAGGGAGAGGGCCAACATATTGCAATACAGATAAAGGATGGGTCATCCACTTCATTAAGTTCTGGATATGTAGGATTTGATAGAGAGAAAATGAGAGCTTATGGCAGATACTGAGGGCTCAAAACAGCACATGTCCGAGGAGAATGTTGAATATGCAAGGGAGGATCTTTAAAAAGAACTTTAGGGTTGTGAAAAGATAATCATGCATAAAATAAAGGAAAATCCTAAGTTATTTACAATTGTAGGGCCCGGGAAGGGCCACAGTAGTAATTTGTGCGTGGAGCCAGAACAATAGGATAGGGTTCAAAATTAGCACTTTGTGTCAGTATTCACTAGCGAGAGGGATGATATGGGTATCAAAATCAGGGAGAAGAATTGTGTTGTAATTAAAGAAATTAGCGCAGGGAGGAGATTTTCAGGGGTAGATTAAATGTATTCATGGGCTGTTGAGTGAGGCTAGAGAGGAAATAGCAGGCTTTGGCAATAATTTTTAATTCTTGTCTTGCCACAGGGGAGGTACCAGAGGACTGGAGGACAGCTAGTGTGAGATTATTTAATAAGGGAGTAAGGGTTAAACCAGGAAACCACAGATTAAGGAGATTTTTTTTCATTCACACAATGTGGGTGACACTGGCCACCCTGAATTCCTGAAGAAGGGCTTATGCCCGAAACATCGATTCTCCTGCTCCTTGGATGCTGCCTGACCTGCTGCGCTTTTCCAGCAATACATTTTTCAACTCTGATCTCCAGCATCTGTAGTCCTCACTTTCTCCTGTCACTGGCCAAGCAAGCATTTATTACCATTCCTAATTGTCCAGGTTTGGACAATTGTCCAGAGAGCAGTTAGGTGTCTACCATATTGCTGTGGGTCTTGAGTTACAATGAGACAATGTAATGTTGGAAGCTTCCCTCACTGAAGGACAGTAGTGAGCCAGAGGGTTTTTCCTGACAACCGGTGGTGGTTTCATGGTCATCATTAGACTCCAAATTCCAGATATTTATTGAATTCACATTCCACCATCTGCCATGGCAGGATTCAAACAAGGGTCCCCAAAACATCACTAGGGATTAATAGTCTAGCAATAATACCACAGGACACTACCTGCCCTGTAACCTTGTTTAACCCTTTTGATGGGGAAACTCTTAGAAGCAATCCTTAGGGACAGAATTAATCTGCATTTGGAGAGGCAATGATTAATCAAAAATAGTCAGTATGGTTTTTGATACTGACCAACTCGGTTGACTCTTTCAAAGTTGACACAAGTGTATAGATGAGGGTAATGCATTTGACACATTCTGCTTGGACTTCAGAAAGGTTTAGGGTGCTGCATGGGAGAAAGTAAGAGCCCATGGGATTCAAGGAAATTTGGCAGATTTGATCCAGAATGGCAGAAAGCAGAGGTTGTGACATGGGGGGTGTCTTTGTGACGAGAAGCCTGTGTCTAATTGGGTTCTGCAGAGATCAGTGTTTGGGTCCTTGCTGTTTGAGATATGTGTAGGTGATTTAGACTTGAATTGAATTAGACTAGGAGAGTTGGTTGGTAAGTTTGCAGATGATACAGAAATTGGTGGGGTGGTAAATAATGAGAAGGATAACATTAGATTACAGGAGGATATAGATGGACTAAGCAGTGGCAAATGGAATTCAAATCTGGATGATTGAGAGTGATGCATTTGGATAGGACAAATAAAGTAAAGGCGCCAAAGTATTACCAGACCACAGGGCTGTTTTGTCTCATGAGAGAGAGAGAGAGAGAGACAGATAGACAACTGGTAGTGCGCTTTCTCCGGTGAAATCTAAACAGAGGGTCACCACTCCTCAGTTGACGGAGAGGATGAGAAGGAGAACCCTATATGGTAACCTCAGCCAATGCAGGAATTAAACCCACACTGTTAATGTCACTTTGCATCTCAAACAAGCTGTCCAGCCAACCGAGCTAACCAACTTCACGACATGACAAATAAGACAAGTGAATACATGCTGAAGAGTAAGACCCGAGAAGCAGCAGGATCAGAGGAACCTGGCGTGCATGTCCACCAGTTTCTTAAGGTAGTGGGACAAGTACATAACGTGGTTAAGATGTAGTTAAAGTATGCTGCATTTGCCTTTATTACCCAAGGCTAGGCATTTAGGACAGAGATGAGGAAACTTCACTCAAGAGTGGTGTATCTGTCGAATTCTCTGCCACAAAAAGCTGTGGAGGGCAAATCACTGAATATGATCAAGAAAGAGACAGATAATGTTTTAGGTTCTAAAGGCATCAAGGGGTATGGAGAGCAAGTGGGAATATGGCATCGTGATAGAGCTATTATCCCGTTGAGTGGTGGAGAAGGATGAAAGGACTGAATGGCTTCCTCCTCCTAATTTCTGTGTTTCTATTTCACTGTTTTTGAGTTAGTCATTGAAAATGCTTCAGGTGCTTAGACGGGTCTGGAGGTAGTATTCATTATAAACCAGACATGCTCTCCAGCACAGTTGTGCTGTGCATTGCTTTGCATAAGATTGCACAGCAGCAGCGGTTGGACCTATAGGAGGAACAATATTATGCACTACAAGGTCTTCAGTAGATGATGAGAAAGAGATTGTAATGGCTGCACATGATGTGACCAGGATGCCTTTATTTTGTGGTGTTCACATGGGTTTAGAGTCTGACAATCTCATTTGTAACACTAAGCAGCCCTGCAAACAACTAAGCGCCTCATTTACACTTCTCAGTTTCAATTATTTTATTATTAAAAGATTAATAAAATGAATAAAAACAAAACACGAATAGTTGTAGCTGGCAAAATTGGAAATGATGAAAGTAAATAATCTTTAAGTGGAACTAAGGTAGAAACTTAACAATTTAACATTTTTGGCATAGCTATTGGCAGTATTCTTGTATAATTAGAATTTAATTCTTTCATTCCTAAAACGTCCACATGCTGCCAGAGGAGTAGAAGCAGGTTATTCCGATTCCTCTGATTGCTGACATGGTCTTGGCAAGACCTTTAGACTTCAAAGGTACTGGTGCAGACTTGGCCATTGGAAAACAAATAAATGTATGAATCAGCAGCTGGAATAGGCCCTTTAGACTTTTGAGCATGTTCCATCATTCATTACGATCATGGCTGATCTGATTGTAACCTCAAATCCACATTCTTGTCTATCCCTGATAACCTTTCAACCTTGCTGGATTTTTTAACCTACCTTAAAAATATTCATGGACCTGGCTCCCACCAGTGTTTCAGGAGAGAGTTTTAAAGACACTTAACACATGGAGAGAAAATGTTTTGGGCTAATCTCTTTTATAAATATGATCCCGTAATTTTTAAACAACAATTCCTAGTCCTTGATTCTGCCACAAGAGGAAGGATCCTCTCCGCATATAGGCTGTCAAGATCTTTTGGGATTTTTTCAAACATATCGCCTCTTCCTCTTCTAACCTCCAGCAGATACAACTGTAACCTATCTAATCTTTCCTCATAACCCAGCCTGCCCATTCCTTGCATTAGTCTAGTTAGTTCTCTCTGAACTGCCTCCAATGTATTGGCATACTTTGTTAAATAAGATGACCAATATTATGCACAGTGCTGCTCCAAATGCAGTCTCACCAGTGACCTGTACAACTGTACAACCGCTACACTTCTGTTTTATTGTGCACTTCATGTACACTGAGTTCCAGATCCCTCTGCATCTTGGAGCTTGCTGTCTCTCACCATTTAGATAATATGCCTTTGTATTCTTCTCGCCCATAGTTCAAATTTTCCTACACAATACTACATTTGCTGCATCTTTGCCTACTCACTTTATATTTGTGTAATATCCTATCTAATTTAAGTTCTTATCTACTTTTGAGTCACCAGCAATTTGGTAACCATGTCTTCTGTCCTTTCAGGAGAAAGTGAGGGCTGCAGATACTGGAGATCAGAGTTGAAAAGTGTGGGGCTGGAAAAGCGCAGCAGGCCAGGCAGCATCCGAGGAGCAGGAGAATCGATGTTTCGGGCATAAGCCCTTCTTCAGGGCTTATGCCCGAAACGTCGATTCTCCTGCTCATCGGATGTTGCCTGGCCTGCTGCGCTTTTCCAGCCCCACACTTTTCACTTCTGTCTTTTCAGCTGAGTCATTAGTATAAATTGTAAAAGTTGAATAGCATGGAAACCAACCCTTCAATCCAACTAGTCAACACTGACCATGTTACCAAACTAAAGTAATCCCACTTGCATGCATTTGTCCCATATCCTTCCAAACCTTTTCTATTCATGTATTTACCCAAATGTCTTTTAAATGTTGTAACTGTACCGGCATTCATCACTTCCTCTGGAGTCCTCTCGTGTTTAAAGAAGTTGCCCCTCAGGTCCTCCTTAAATCTTTTTCCTTTCACTTAAAAAATATGTCCCCGAGTTTTGAACTCACCTACCTTAGGGAAAAGACCTTTGCTATTCAGCTTACCTATGTTGCTCCATGATTTTATAAACTTCTATAAGATCTTCTGTTGAGGGAGTGCAGCGTAGGTTCACGAGGTCAATTCCTGGAATGGCGGGATTACCTTACACTGAAAGACTGGAGCAACTGGGCTTGTATACCCTTGAGTTTAGAAGACTGAGAGGGGATATAATTGAGACATATAAGATTATTAAAGGATTGGACACTCTGGAGGCAGGAAACATGTTTCGCTGATGGGTGAGTGCCAAACCAGAGGACACAGCTTAAAGATACGGGGTAGACCATTAAGGACAGAGGTGAGGAGAAACTTCTTCACCCAGAGAGTGGTGGCTGTGTGGAATGCTGTGCCCAGAGGGTAGTGGAGGCCCAGTCTCTGGATTCATTTAAGAAAGAGTTGGATAGAGCTCTCAAGGATTGTGGAATCAAGGGTTATGGAGATAAGGCAGGAACATGATACTGATTTAAGGATGATCAGCCATGATCATATTGAATGGTGATGCAGGCTCGAAGGGCAGAATGGCCTACTCTGCACCTTTTGTCTATTTTCACCCCTCAACTTCATATGTTTCAGTGGGAAAAGTTCCAGACGATCCAGCCTATTTTTATGATTCAAACTCTCCATTCCCAGCAACATCCTGGCAAATTTTTGATGATACCTCCCCAGTTTATTAATATCTTCCTATAACAGGGTGACTAGAACTGCACACTGTACCCCAGAAGAGGCCTCACCAATGTTCTGTACAATATCAACATGATATCATAACTCCTATACTGAAAAGTCTGAGCAATAAAAGCAAGCGTGCTAAATGCCGCCTTAACCATTATGGCTACGTGTGATGCAAATTTCAAAGAACTATGTACCTGAACCTCCCCCCACGTTTGACAACACTACCCAGGACCCTGCCTTTACTTGTATAAGTCCTTACCTTTGTTTCAGTTTCCAAAATGTAATACCTCTCATTTATCCAAATTAAACTCCATTTGCCACTTCACAACCCATTGATCTAATTGATCAAGATCTCTTTGTAATCGTAGATAATCTTCTTCACTGTGCACTATACCACCAATTTTGGTGTCACCAGCGTACTAATCATGCCTCCTATTTTCTCATCCAAATCATGTATATACAGAGGAACCTCGATTATCCGAATACCAATTATCCAAAAATCGGATTATCCAAAGGAAATTCAGGGTCCCAATGGAAATATTACATCAAAGATGTGTTTCCAACAATGATCACGTCTTTTGTTTACAGTGATTAAACAGGCAACGTCTCCAAATGACTAACATCCCGTGCCCTCCCACTCCCTCCCACTCCCTCCCCCTCTCTGTGTCTCTCCCCACACTTTCCCTGGAGTTCTACAGAAGGGTGTATCCTAACCCTCTTTTCCACCCTCGCTTCCCCAGATAATCTCTCCAACATTGTCTTGTACAGGGCAAATGTGGGATCTGTCAAAAAGTTGAAGTAAAAAGTTCTGTGAGTAGCTGTGTATGTTTGTGCATGCGTGTTATTTGGAGACTTACCCCACAAAGGCAGTACCAGCAGCAGCAGTCTTGGTGTTGGTGTACAGTTCAGCTGCCCCATAGAGGGGGTGGGGGTGGGCAGGGGACAGTGTTGATTGGAGTTGGGGGGATGGGGCGGGGAGCGGTGTTGCACGGAGTTGGGGGGGCGAGGTTGGACAGGATTGGGGCAGGGGATTGTGTTGGATGGGGTTGGGGCGGGGCGAGGTTGGACAGGGTTCTGGTGGGGCAGTGGCTCATGCGATGTCTCCTGAATGGGGAGCAGTCTTTAAAAACTTCGAGCCCCAGAGGAAAGGCATTTAATCGATTAACCGAATAATCGATTATCCGAACGAAATAGTGCCCACCCATCTCGTTTGGGTAATCGCGGTTTCCCCTGTACATGACCAAACGAAAGTGACCCAGTACCAATCTGTGTGGAACCCTGTTGGTCACAAGCCTCCAGTCTGAGAATCAGCCCTCCACCACCACCACCACCTTTGTCTCCTACCATAAAGCCAATTTTGTATCCAATTAGTAAACTCAGTGTGGATCCCATGTGGTCTAACTTTGCTAATGAGTCCATCAAGCCAAACCTTATTATTTTCTAAAGTCCAAGTAAACAATACTGCTCTGCTATTAACAATCTTTTTGGTTACTCCTGAACAAACTCAATCGAGGTTGAGAGACACAATTTCCCTCACACACAATCGTGCTGACTACCCCTAACCATTCCTTGCCTCTCCAAATGCATGTAATTCCTATCTTTCAGAAGCACCTCCAGCAACTTAGCCACCACCAATGTCAGGCTTACAGGTCTGTAGTTCCCAGACTTCTCCTTACAGCTTTTCTTAAATAAAGGCACAACATTAGCCACCCTCCAATCCTCTGGTATCTCACCTGTAATTATAGATGATACACTATTCATGATATCTTGCCAGTTTGAAAGACCCATTTAGCCTATTCTCTGCTTCCTGTTAGCTAATCTTCCAGTACTAGTGTCAATTCCCCCATGAGCTGGGTCCACTGCTCCTCCACCAGTCTTTGAACCATATATTGATCTCTCCAATCTGATTTGCTGTCATCAGTTTTCATATGGCTCAGGTAATAATGCAGAGATTATCGTCTTAAAGATTCAGCTGCCAAATTTGCCACCTAACCTGACATACTGAGAATGCAGAACCTCCTCTTTTGGCATGCCCGTGCAGTTGATACTTGTATAGACTATGATATTTAGATCCTTTTCCCTCCCATTGCAAGTTCCTCTCCAGCATAGTGCAGATCAGGCCAGTCGAACTCATGTTCTTTGCTACAGAGGTTGATGTCAAACTCACTCACTGTACTGTTTCCTACTACCACGGCATTCCTTCCTACTGTCCCCTCTTGAGTGGCTTCCTTTATGTGGATGCCAAGTTCAGTTAACTCATCCATGGTTCAGTGCTGTCTGTCATCACAACAAGCTGAAAGAACACCAAACCCAGTTGGACAATTAAGAAATTCCTTCCTTCTGGGACCTCTTACCTATCTCTCTTACTCTCTCCTGTCCCTGACCACTGACCAAATCAGATTATCCAACCCCTGTAGGAGGTGTGCCTATCTCTTGGTCCAAAGAATGTAGGTAACATGTCTCCTCCCTGGTGTGTCACAGTGTCTGTAGTAGAGCCAAAGGTGTTCAAACTTGGAAGGCACTTGCTGAAGATCTGTTTGCTCTGGACCAAATTGGTATCCATCAACTCCCATATTCTGGAACTGTGACGCATCACCTGTTCTGCCTTCCTTAACATGTTTTAAAGAGCTACTTTGTTATTATATTCAACTTTATATTCAATTATGTTTTCATCTAATTGATTAACCTTGCCACCAGCCTCAGTAGTATTTTGAGTCTTAGCAATAGAATAAGTCTTAATCAATTATCAGATATACACCAGTTAATCAGCAACTTCTCCTGTAGCAGAGCAAGAATTAATTTCTGGAGATTGAAAAAGTTTAGGCTAAAGTAATTCAACATTTCTTTCCCTTCTACTTAACTCACTGAAATGCTTAGCTTTTGTATTCAGATGCAAGTGATACTCAAGTGCTAAATTGCACCAAGTTGGCATTTTTATATGTTGCTAACACAAAATGCCGATCAAGATAACTTCATGAGGATTCAATTTCAGATGGTTTGTAATTAAGCTGCTGTTTCACTTGGAACCGTTGAGGGGGGAAAACTGCTTAAGGCTGGCAACTGCAGAAATTAAACTTTCAGTTTAATGCCAAACAAAATTAGGTCTTGTACAGGTCAGAATGTCGTCTTTCTTATCCAACACATGGCCTTCCAACAAGGGAACATGCAGTGATTGGATTAGGCAGAGGATTATGAAAAGTGGAAGTGCTTTGAGGCCCCAATTTTATGCAACAGTTACCATTATCTTTATGGGCCCACTCATGCTTCTCTCCTAACAACGTGAACACTGTCTATTTGGATGGCCAATACTAGGACATGCTACATTCTGTGTAGGATGGCATTAGTAGTGTGCAAGCTCATTAATGAAGCATTGTGTATGCTCATTTGATTATCAAAAGTAATACTGCAGGTAGGGGCCACTCTTTCGTCCTATATGTTTTTAATCAAACCGTTCTAACCTGTTGCAGGTCAAACTTGAACTTGGACATTCTGACCTTGAGATAGAAACACTGCCAATGTGCCACTATATTCCCTGCCTACTCCACCTGGTATTGCAGGTGGTCTTCCATCTAAACACCAGCTAAGCCGGAGTGCACTTACTGTCTGCAATCAGAATAGTATGGCTGTCGACACAGTCTCCATAAATGAAGTTAAAAATCATACCACACCAGGTGCTCCTTGGTCAGGTAGCTAGTGGAGTAGGATCATAGAAGACAGAATTTATAACAAAAGGTCATAGTGTCATTTTTACAGATATACACCCCTTTACACTCACACACATACACACACACTCTCACAGACACTCATACCCCCCCCCCCCCACCCCGCGCATGCACACATAGAAGTTTGTGGGGTAAGTTTGTATTTGCAGAATTACATTTTATTTTGCTCAAAAACTGCATGAATCCATGTAAGATTCTGTAAATCCTTTTTTAGATTAGAATCAGTCTGAACTTTGGGGCACAGACATCTTCACACAGGGCACCTCACACCTTCAATGCATTATCTGGGCCAACATGGCACCTATTGTGAAAGTTCACTTGAGAATGTAACTTTAAGAAAGTTCTGGGATTTATATATGAAAGAACTGAAACCAACATGCCCATTCTAAAAGATGAGAGACTTAACAAACAATTCAGGTCTTTTTCAATTTATAACTTCAGTTACATCACGCTCTAAACGTTTACTATAAATTCTGTGTTCTACGATCTTATACTCCACAACCACCTGATGAATGAGCAGTGCTCCAAGCTAGTGCTTCCAAATAAACCTGTTGGACTATAACCTGGTGTCGTGTGATTTTTAACTTTGTCCTCCCCAGTCCAACATCGGCACCTCCACATCATGACTTCCATATATGAAGACATCATTACACACATGCAACATGCTTGAGATGCATTTTTTGTCTTTTTGACAGCATGCATAGTGCAACTGGAACAGCAAATCATCTAATATATTACACATTCTTTACTGCTTCAGAAGTGTCTTATTTCTCAGAGGACCCCAGACGTACACTTCATATCTAGCTTGGATATTCTTACACGGAACCTTGCCTTGCTGTCCCTATATCCACGATCTGCCCTTGTTTACTTGCAATATGAAAGTCAATGGATAACAGCTTTATCAGTTCCATCAAAGTGTGCATGGTGTGTCTAAGACCTTTGGTATACCTTCAGAAGGGTGATCACTAAGGAGCTGTGACCACCTTCCAGGATTTCCTCCTGTGGATTCTTAAAAATTGTAGAAAATCAGTGACTTGAATTAGACTATAAGAATGTGTTAAATGATCATTATGCCTGTGATCTTGTTTCATTTGCTGCTGACATTTAGTCAACATGAGTACAATATGTATGCCATGTGACTGTTTAATATAAATTTTGTCATCAAGTAACTGAGAGATTCCCATCTCTAGCCAAGGACACGAAGACTGAAGTGCTACTTTGAACTGCCTCCTCTGTAGCTATTAGTTGAGAAATTGATTGGAGGGACTCTCCTTCAATCCTATGCCCTTCATGTTTTATGCTCTCTTCCGTGTGGAGAGGGAAAGAGGAAACCCATGAGTAAGTGTGATAGCATTGTTGAGTAGATGGGGATCATTCTTTTATGGTGATGAGGTTACAAGGATGACATTAATAAAGGTGAAACCAGGATGAGTATCACTGGTAGATGGATGAACATATGGGGAAGCGCGTAGACAGAAAGATAGGCTTACCTGCATAATTTATTTTTTGTTGCCTTCTCTCTGTATTTTACCATTATATTAAATCATTGTCCTTCAGTTTCTAATCCTCTTGTCAGAATAACTAGTTTCTCCATATTTACTGTTCATAACTTGAACATTGTTAAATCCCCTTTACCCCCAGATTGGTCATTTGGCTGCATTCCTATACCTACTGATGTAATCATCTGATGGAAGCCATTGCAAAACTCAAAATAGTGTTAATAACTCTGGTTTGACACATGCCCAGTGATTTAGTCACCTAGTATTTAATCTTATAATACTGTTCATGATACCTAATCACGTGACATTAATCATGTAAATTGGTACATTTTCTTTGCAAATGCTATTAAACTTACTTTAATGTTTAATATCACTAAGCCCCGAATAAAATTAGATTGTTTATTGCATTGTAAGATGAATAAGAAAATGATGGCTCACATCACAAGCCAACCTAAATTCCCCCTTACAATAAGAAAAATAGAAATTGTTGGAGAAACACAACAGGTCTGGTAGCATCTGTGCAGAGAAAGCAGTTAACTTTTCAGGTCTGACCTTTCTGAAAAGAAGTTAACTCTGATTCTGTTCACAGATGCTGCCAGTCCTGCTGAGTTACTTCAGCAATTTCTGTTTTTGTTTCATATCTTGAACATCTGTAGTTTTTGTTTGTTTTATTTTAGTGTGTATCATCCTTACTGTTACTTTCTGTTTTTCCCCCTTAATTCATTCAGTTATTTCACCCCTTCCACCACAATATTTGGCCATTATCATCCTTTATGTCCACTTTCAAGTTTGTGTTTCACTGTCCTCTCTACCTTCAGTTTTTTTTAATCTCTCCCCACTTTGTGTTTCACTCTCCACACTTTCTTTCTCTCTTTCCCCCCTGTCTCAGGAATCATGGAGTTTCCAGTCAAATTTAATAGGCCCTGATGCCATCGTCCTCACAACCAACAGTGAAGCTGTGTGTTCTGAATAGCGGAGGAACCAACAGGGCTAAAACAACACTGTTTGCAAGCTACATTGACCACGGTACTACAAGTGCACAAACTGCACCTAGGACAGTTTGTCTTAAGTTGAGAGCAGAATGTCAGAAGATCAAATGGCTGTTCTGATAGACTTCAGGCCAAAGTATGAATGTTGGGAATCCAACCTCAAAGCATCCCCAGTTTTTAACTGCCGTGCACAAATAAGGTACCACAGGCTTTTTTTTTTCCTTTTTTACGTAAATGTAGCAGCACAATACATTTGTGTATTAGTCTTTAGTTTCTTTTGGAGAACTGTCTGTGCTTATAAGTTTGTGGGCCAAGATATTTGCAGAATCTTTCCCTAATTGAGATCCAAAATGGAATTTTGCAATGGTGATGATGATGAGTGACAGCTTGCACAGGTATTTCAAACCTCAACCCAATAATACCTGCCTGTTTTTGTAACAGCAGCAGAAAGGGCTGTGAAATTGAAAGGTAGTAGTGCAGTTGAATTTGTATGATTTTATACTCAGAGCTTGCCTGATTATTGTTTGATATTTATGTGGGCATTGTAAGACATGTCATTTGTTCACACCACCACTGGGGATCGCTGTATTTTTAAAGGAGCAAGCATTGATCAAAATTTGTACTCTGATCTAGTTTAGAATGACTGCTACAAAATGACATTCAGATTTCAATCCAAATGACATGATAACATTTCTGCCAAAGTTTGCTTCTGTTAATGATTGGTATGTTTGTTGAGTGTTAATCCAACTGATTTGGTAAAGAGTTGAAGGCCATTTGCAGTTACTTTTATTGACGGAATTCTGAAATTTTAAGCACATATTCATGGTAATTTTTATGCATGATCCAATTGCGATGTGCAGGACTTTGACTTGTAAAATTAATGCCAAGATTACTTGCTTATGAGGTGAAGAGTAATTTTTTTTTGTTCATTAAGAACCAAAAGTCTTTGAATAAGGATGGAGGCAATGAATGGTGAATATTTGATCCAGTGTTTTTTATCTAATAGAATGCATTTGTATTAAACCCCACTGTGAATACCTGAAACTGTTCAGTTACAATGGGTATGAGGACATATTAGCCCAAGTATTATATAAAACCTAGAAATATTACCCCGACGTAAACCCTTGTCTCCATTGATCATTGTTAAGAACCTTGCCTTTGTATAGTGAATGCACCTCAAACGTTTAGAAGTTTGTGAAAGAATTCCTATGCTGTTCTGTTTTTAATTCTGTCTCCCTTTTAGTTCAGTCTTGTCTTACCAGTTGTGGCCTTTGATGAAGTATAGCTTAATGGATACTATCAGCTATTGTTGTATTTTAACCAAGAAGCATGTTTTTTAGTTAAGTGTTGTGCAGTAGCACAGGATCTTACCAAGTTTCATCTGGAAGAGACTCATTGCTGCCGTCACATATTGCATCAAATATTTGAGTCTTCCTGACTGACCTCTGCCCATCTGCATCCGTGCCTACTCTGCCACTTGAAGAAACCTAGTCCTGGTCCCCTTCTCTTTAGCACTGGATCTACTCCAAATCTTCCACTAAGTTAACTTGTAGATCCTGCATGACGTGCTAAATGAATGGCCCAACAAATTCATATTCACCATCTACATTCCCTGTTGAGCAGCACTTAACTCTTGCATTCAATAACTTTTAATTCTGCTTGCTCACTTAAAAATAAATGTACCTGTGGGAACGTACATGGATATTCAGTAACGATGCATGAAATGTCCACAGTCCCATTGCCCTTAGAGTCATAGAGATGCAAGTCTTCCCTTTATGGTGCATGTCATAAGCTTATTTTACAACTAATCACATTTAAGATGGTCAAGGGAGTGGATGCAGGAGTGAAAACCTATATGTTTAATTCATGCAGTTTGCAAAACAGAATTACTAACAAATATAATAAAGCATGTAACTGTGTGTATTTTTTGGTTGTGATTTGGAAACTGTTTTGTACCATGTAGGGCATCAATTTAAACTGAATAACTGAATTTTGAATAAGTCAAAACAGGATTTTACTACAAGTTAGGGCAGGAATCATACTTTTGAGATTGAATTGTATACTTGTCAACTTTCACAAGATTGTAAATCAGTAGCTTTTATCACCATTTATCACCATCAGTGTTTCTCATAGTTTTGAACTCCAAACACAAAATTAGGAAGATATTTCATATTGTTGGTCCTTGGTATTTAAGTTTCTGGTCAGTAGTGATCCCCTGGATAATGATACTCTTGAATGTCAAGGGAAGTCGGTTAGATTCTGTCTAGATCCCCCGGAAACATAATTTTAAAAAGAAAGAATGCCCACAACACCAATGGAAAGAAAAGCAATGAACTATTTCATTTTCCAAATTTTTATTGTAACAAATCAATTAAAATTAACAAAATTTAAAGGTTAATTCACAGACCAGGATATTTTAAGTAAAAAGGTAAATTAAACTTTAGGTACTCTATGAAATCAAGATATGTCAGAGTTAGTTAAAAATCTTACTTGCTGCAAATGAGCCATTGCTTGCAATCTTTTCTCAACTTTACCTCCATTTCTGTAGGTTCTTTCACTTCCCACTTAATTGTTTCAGAGCTTCAGTGGTATTTGTTTGCAGCTGAATCCTACCTGAAGTCCCCAGGCCTTGTTACCACTAACAAGGTGCAGTCTCTGTACCTTCTCTCTCACCTGGGTCACAATATTCTGGTGGTGCAGAATTCCCAGTGAGTCCCTTCTTTGACCCCTTTACATAATCTTCATTGTCTTAGGCAGTCCCTCAAGATTTTACATGTTTCTTCCACTTTTCAGTCCACCCTCTTATGTGATCTAGTAGGCTGTGCCAAGCCTGAACCAACTGCAGTGGGTGTTGTCCAATCCACACATTCTTGCTATTTCTGTCTTCAGCGCTCTGTTTCTAACCGTAATACCCACACAGTAACACAGTCTACTATATTCTCAAAGACCTATTTCAATATCAGGATCTGTTCTGAAATGCAAGAGAATTGATCCACTTCTGAAGAGCCATACACAGGAATTTTATATTCTGAACTGTCGACTGTAAAGACGAGCTGAAACACACATTACTGTAATTAGCCTTCTGTTTACCTTTTTGCATGTTAGGTTTTTATCCGATGGCAAGCTTGGATCACATATGTCTTTCCTAAAACTTAATAATGTGACATTCAGAAAATTGATGTAACTGTCTTTCAGAATAGTCCCAATTCGCTTTGCTGTTACAAGAGACATCCTACAAAATAAAAATACAGATGTTTCCCGTATTTTATCATATTGATTGGAGGTGCTCATTTCCTGGTGCTTGTGTGGCACAAACTTTACTTGCCACTTATCAGCCTACATCTGAATCTTGTCAAGGTCTTGATGTAGGCAGACATATGAATGGTACTGAACACTGTCATATGACAATAATCCAAAATCTGTTGAGGGATACAAATGTTGTCATATGTAATATGAGAACTTATTACACAATGTTACATTTGCAGCAGGATCATTAAATGGAGTTATATTTTTGTGAAAATTAAATATAAAAGTAATTGATATTAAGTGCTTTTTACTTGATGATCCTGCATATAATTTTCAAATTATACTCTTCTTTGAAGTGTGTTTAGTGTCTGTAAATCCTACCCATATATCTTTTACTTGCATACATATTAGACAGCTGTTTTTAGCTGCCATTCAGCACATTCAGTGTTTTTAGCTTTGTAAATGAAGGTATGCAAATTATAATCCAAGTTAATTGATCATTTTCTGTTGGTTCCAAGAAAACAGCGGTCAATATATTTTGAAGAGATCTCATCTCTAGGGTACTGTTTCATAAACCAGTTAGAATTATTTCTTAAAGATTTTGAACAATTGCTGAGTACTGATATAAAATTAACAATATTTAACAATGTTTACATAAAATTTGCTTTGATTGGTTTCTGCCATTTTTTAAAAGGTGACAGTCTGATAAACAATGAGAGAGAGAGGAAACTGGTTGCTCAGACGCCAACAGGAACCACAAAATACACGGTAAAAATTTAAGACTTGTAATATATATAATTATTTTAATAATTCAAATAAATTCAGGTAACTCAAACTTGTAACCCTATTGCAGAAAATGGCAAAATAAATTGATGGATGGACATTGTCTCATATTTCAATACAATGTGTGAGATATGTTCCAGAGCATTGAAATTGTAGTATGATACATAATTTTTTTTTAATATTGCAGGTTGACTCTCAGGACACATTGAATTCCATTGCTTTGAAATTCGATGTTACTCCAAATAAACTTGTTCAGATTAACAGGCTTTTCAGTCGTGTTGTTGTTCCTGGTCAGGTATGGCTTTGGTAACTTTATAAAAGCTTCTCCACCACTATTTTAATATTTGATATATTTCTGGATGTTGTTTAAGTTTAATCTATTCCCCATGCCTTTCAGATTTTATATGTACCAGATTCATGTTCCTCACATGGTATAGCAAATTCACCAGACTGTGTTAGCCCTCTTACTCCACCTTCATCTGATGCTGAGTATGATAAACTTCCAGTGAGTATTTACGTTGTTAATGGATACTTATTCTATAAATAATAAACTATCTGTACATCCTTTTAAACCTGAATAGTTTGAATGTAAATATTTACCAGACTACAGACATTTGGTTCATAATTATTAATCACCTTAGTTGAGGTTTTCATGTTAGCTTTTACTTGTATAATTAATTGACTAATCTAACCTTTGCAGGATGCTGATTGTGCAAGAAAGGTAACTGCAAAGAATTTCTTCTCCTCACCAGTGCATTCACAATCTATTATGAGAGTAACATCTTCAGGTTCAGAAGATGACGAACCACTTACTGAGAAATTTTTGAAAATGAACTGCAGATACATAACAGATGGCGAGGTAACTGTAGTCATTACTTTGAACAATTTGAATTGTCATCATTTTCACTATTTTGATTCTTCCACAAACTGAATAAGCTCATTGATTTGGGAAGAATTGAAAATCTGACCATTGACTGAATTCAAGACTTACAAAGTGCAACAAAGCAGGAATTGCTGTAGAAACTCAACAGATTTGGCAGCATCTGTGGGAAGAAAGCAGAGTTTAAAGTTTTGAGTCCAGTGACTCTTCATCAGACCAGTTCATTTTAACTTTCTTCTTGCCTCTCCTAAACACGTTTATGTGTTTTGTACAAATGCAGATTTGGAGCAGGAAAATATAATAACATTTCCAAACTCCTCATTGAATTTAATCATCGTAAAAATTCTTTAACACTAATCCAAGATTCTTTTATAATTTTAGAATGCATAAAAATATTAGCTAAAATGCCCAAAAAGTCTCCGTCTACTTCCCACAGCAGTGTGCCTTCCATCATGCCAGTCCATATGGTTAATTGCACCATTCTGAGGTGTAATGGTTGAGGATCTATGGTAGGAGAAATCATTCTCCAAAAGTCTCACTCCCCATTGACCCCACTACTTCCCCAACTGGCTTTGATCTCCCAAGGTGACAGTGGATCCTTTTTGAAGCATTCCATCTGGCTGAGGCCTCTCAAGCCATCCAATATTAGTGAGTTTGCCAAAGACATCCTGCTGTAATGCAGTCTAAACAACTAAGGCATTTCACAGACTAAACTTTAAGGCAAGGTTAAAGGATTCTGTCTAACCACTGATAAGGCTTTGCACATTCATTTAAACAATATAAAACTGAATCTCTGTTTACTTGCAGTTTTCTGTTGTATTTTGTCCGTAATGTTTTTAAATATGATGTTTTTATCATCAGGGTGTAGTGGGAGGAGTTATGATTGTCACTCCAAATAACATAATGTTTGACCCACACAAGTCCGATTCCCTTGTCATAGAGAATGGTTGTGAGGAGTATGGACTTATTTGCCCCATGGAAGAAGTGATATCCATTGCTTTGTACCCTGATATCTCGCACATGAAGATTAAAGATGCACTTCCATCGTAAGTGTTTTTCTTTTATAACAATGAATAAGGATTCTTTCTACTTTGGAAATCATTTTGAATTTTCCTTGTGCACAACTACATTTAATAGTGAAATTGCAGATTTGAATGAAATATGCTCTTGTCAAACAGGTTGAAATTTGTAAAAGTAATAGTTCAAATATATTATTGGGTTAAGTTAGCATTTGTGGTCCTTTGTTGCACATTCCTAATTGCCCTAGAGAGCTGCATTCTTGAACTGTTGTAATCCTTGAGTTGTAGGGACACCTTTAGTGCTGTTAGAAAGGGAGTTCTAGGTTTTTTGACCCAGTGAAAATGAAGTGAGAATGGTAATATATTTCCAAGTGAGAATGGTTTGTGGCTTGGAGGGAGACTTGTCGGGGTGGTGTTCACATACATCTACTGATCTCGTCGTGACAGTGGTAGATTTCATGGGTTTGGAATCTCTGGTTGCTGTGGTGCATGTTGTAGACAGTACACACTGCTGCTACTGCATTGGTGATGAAGGGCATAAGTATTGAAAGCAGAAAACTTAAATGACATCGCAAAAAAAGCGATTGATTGAACAAGGAGGACTGGAACTGAAATAGTTTAACAGTTTCGAAATAAAATTATGGGAAAAAAGTATTCATTACATCTACAATACTTGCTTCATGTACCGACTTTATAGGATAAAATAACAAGTTCTGATTTTGCTTTGCCATGTTGCTGTGGGTTCACATCGTTAAGTCAGAATTCAGAGATTTAGAGTTAATATGTATATTGTCCATCTTGTACTCTTTTGTACTGCATTGTATTTGAATAATTTAAAGTTATTTTTCTCATTTACATTTTTTCATTTCAAGATTTTAAGTTTTGTTTGACACTTTTGTGTTCATTTATTTTAAATTTTTGTTTAACATCACATGTGCATACATCATTTATCCTGACAGTGATGTACCAAAGGATCTCTCTCCTCTGTATAGGCCTGGAGATTGGGATGATCTATCTGCTGAGAAGGACCTAAATCCATTTAATCGTTTCAAGGGTATGAATACAACTAGTGAGTTGAAGACACATGATTCCTTGGAGAACTGTTATCCTGTCCAAAAAAGTATGGAAGATGCATCTGGTGAGGTTTTTACAGAACTTGCACCATCCCCAATTGAAGAGGAACGTGCTGCTGTTGGTAGGGATGTTGCTAAACATACGCTGTCAAAAGTCAGTTCTGTGGAGTCTGACCTGCAAGACAAAGGATATTACGGAAAGGATTCAACTACTGAAGGGAAATCAACACACTTGTCTGAAACATTGGAAAGTAAGAAACCTGACTTACTTGTGAAAGTTAGTGATTGCAGTGAACAACAAACCGTGTTTCAAAAAACTTTGACTGGGCAATTGTCAAAAATGTGCATTCATTCTTTTGAAAGCCCAACTAAAATGGTAGGTGTTCCTTTAGATGAGGTTAGTTCTGTGAACAATGAAGTTATTTGTAATAGTGGTGACCTTTCAACTGATAAAAACAAAGGAATCAACCTAGAAAATGACTTGACTGAAGGGAGTAGAACTCCCTTGGTGCAGGTTTATTCATCTGGTGTTCATCGAAATAACAGTGAAATGACAAAATCTGCTCTGACGGAAGTAATTGAGGAAGATAATTTTGAAGCTGGTTGTCAATCAGAAATACAAGCTTTCTTTAACAAACTTAAAGGACCAATTGAAGGTAAACAGCAAATATTTCACTTCTTATTGAATCATATAATCACAGTATTTTACAGTTATTTGGCTCATTATGTTTCTGTCAATTAATTGTGGATGACCTTACATTTAGTTCCAATCCTGGGCTTTCCTCCCATTCTGTTAACCTGTTTCTCTACATATTTGTTTCTTTCCTTTTAAAAGCTAGTCACTAGTTTCTGTTTCTGTCACCATTTGTAGTGACAAACAATTGAGGATTCTTAAATATTTCGGAAGGATATAGACCGATTAGTGCAATAGACACTTAGTATCGGGGATTATGTAAAATTGATAAGTGAGATGCATTTTTGAGGGCTGCTAAGGAATGAAGCAAAAAGGATTGGAGGAGCTGAGATACCAAAGTTTTTTGAATGTAAGAGTACAGCTATGTAAAGAGGTTTAGAAATGATTAAGTGTGCATTCAAAATTTATGTAAAACCGTAAGAAATAGGATGAGGAGTAGGCCGTTCAGCCCTTGAACCTACTCCACCATTCAATACAGTCATGGCTGGTGTGACATTCAACATCATCTGACATTCTGTCTTTATTTTTCTGCCCTTCCCCACAACCCTCAATTCCCCGACTGATCAAGAATTTATGTATTTCAGCTTTAAATGGATGTGAGAGCTCTGTCCCAACAGCTATCTGTGGCAAAACGTTCCAAAGACCCTCAACTGAGAGAAGAAATTCCTCCTCATATCAGTGCCCTTTACTGTGAGATTATACTGTCTGATCCTAGACAATCCCATGAGGGCAAACGTCCTCTGAACATTTACCCTGCAAAGCCCCATAAGGATCATATGTTTAAACAAGATGACTTCTTATTCTTCTAAACTCCAGTGAGTAGAGTCCCAATTAGTTTAGCCTTTGTACATAAGGCAATCCCTTCATACCAGGGATCATCCCTGTGAACCTTCTTTGAACTGCCTCCAATGAAATAATATCTTTCCTTAAATAGGGGACCAAAATTAGTCTAGGTACTGCAGATGCCATCTCACCAGCACCTTAAACAGTTGCAGTAAGACTTCCTTATTCCTTTACCCCACCCTCCTGGAAACCGGAACCAACATTTTATTAGCTTTCCTGACTACTTGCTTGCACCTGTGTGCTGGCTTCCTATGATTCATGTACAAGTTCCCCCAAGTTCCTTTTGTATTGCAGATTTCTGCATTTTTCGCCATTTAAATGATATTCTTGTTCTCCTTTTGAAAATTTAACAACTTTACGTTTTCCACCTTTTTATTTGCCAACCTTTTGCTCACTTACTTAATCTATAAATCTCTCTCTAAATTGTTTGATTCTGTCTTACGACTTGTTTTTCCACTGCTGACCAACTTGATTACTAAAGGATAGAAGTTCACCATCAACAAATAAATTTAAGAGGTTTTGTTCTGTCAGTTAGTGGAACATGTAATGTCCAATTAGAAATAGTAACGGAAACAGACCTATAATATTTTAAAATATTTATTTACTTGCTTTTTAAAAGAGATGTGTACAGTGATATAGCATAAAAGATCATTATTTAATTGGCTGTTGTAATAAAGACACAATAAAGGTTATCAGTGTTTTGGGTTTTATAATTTTAGACAATGGAATATAAGAATCAAGCAGTTATTATAAATTTTCACTTGGCAATGATTAAGACACAGCAGAGTACTGTGTGCAATGTTTGGGTGTCCCCTTGTAGAAAGTGGGTAAACCCATCCAGCAAATACAGGGATAAGTAAATGTGTATATGAGGAGAGAGTTGAGATGTTTATCTTTAACCTGGAGCTGATCAGGCTGAATGTATTTTCAGAGCTCTTCATAATGTTCAGAGTGCCTCAATGAGGGAAATAATGAAAGACCATTTCTTTGGCTAGAGATTCTATGATGAAGACTCATTAGATTAAAATTATCAGAGAGCGAGAGGAAAGGTTAGGAGAATTTATTTCCACAGAGATAGGTTGGAACATAGAATGCTTTCCTTAAGGAAGATATTTAGGCCAGTGTACCTGAGCAGTCTAAAGCTAATTTCATTGCTCCACTCGCTCTTTCACTGCCCAACTACTTATACTTGAATTACAAAGAGCTGACATAGCCAGAATAATTTAATTAGCTTTCATTTTGAAGTCAGAGATTTAATATCCTAACAATACCTGAACAGTGGCAATAGTTTTTGATATTTGCCTGATCAAAGTTTCGCAGAATTTGAACAACTTTATCAGATTTTCTCATGATGAGAGCTTGTGTTTGTATGGTACATTCATTGTTGAAGGCATCCCAAGCAATTTTAGTGAGATGCAAGAGGAAGCGAATGTCCTACTGAAGGAGTAGATATTAAGAGAAATGAACAAAATGATTGACAAGGAAAAAGGTTTTTGGGGAGTTCATTTGGGGCAAATGGTCATTAGAAGCCAGAGTTATTTGATTTACTAATCATAATTTCATTAGTTCTTTCTAATTACATCACTCCACTTATATCAATAGGATTAGATCTCCCACTGCTCATATTTAAATATTTTCAGATATGCTTCCATCAAAAGAGGAGAAGAGTAAGAAACCACCTATGTTCCTCTGCATTAAAGTTGGGAAACCTATGCGAAAGTCATTTGTATCATACAATTTGACTACAATGCATCAATATGTGAAGAAGGGCAAACAACCAGAGTATTGGTTTGCAGTTCCACAAGAAAGGTGAGTTTTTGAATGTTTAATTGTTTTGTCACTTCAAGCTTCAAAGGCTAATCGTTTTTCCCAATGAGGAAATAATTTTTTTAAAAATAAAAAAAACTTCTGCAACTTTTTGAAATCCTGTTTGTGTGTTTTCAACCACTTTGCAGGATCTAGAAACGACAGCAATTTGGAATTATTCAGCATCTTTCGTATACGGAAAAGTCTAAATCATTTCTCAGAAGTGTAAGCAGTAAAAACAGATGCTGAACCAAATATAGGTGCAGAATTGGGTTTTGGATCTTGCAGGAGAGGGTTGTAGGGAGAGAATTTCTGGTTGTAAATGTGAAATTCATTCATTCAGTTATTAGAGTCTTCAGGACAGATGATGATATTTGGACGTAAGTGGCTATTGGAAGATCTTGATACAAACCTCCAGAAATAGCCAGCCCCCTCCTATTTCAGGTTCTAATTATTCTCAAGAATGCGCCAGAATTTTCAACTTTAAATCTCAGTTTCTACATGCATCAATCATTTCATGAAGAATTATTTCCTGATTTTGTTTTTCTCTCTGTGCTTGTTTGAACTTGTTGCCTTGTCCTCCTCTTGCAACTTAATTTTAAAATTTGGATACCTCTTGCACCACCTTTGAAATACACTTTATTAGCACCTGCTTTGTATGCTAAAAGCTGAACTTTCACCAATCATTCATCAAGTTGTAGAGATGTACAGCAAGGAAACAGACCTCTTGGTCCAGCTCATCCATGTCAACCAGATATACTAAATTAATCTAGTCCCAATTGCCAGCATATGGCCTATATCCCTCTTAAACCCTTCCTGTTCATATACCCATCCAGATGCTTTTTAGATATTGTAGCTGTATCAGCCTCCACCACTTCCTCTGGCAGCTCATTCCATTAACACACCAACCTCTGCATGAAAAAGGTGCCCCTTCAATCCCTTTTAAATCTTTCCCTTCTCACCTTAAACCTATGCCCTCTAGTTTTAGACTCCATCACTCTGGGGAAAAGACCTTGTCTATTTACACTATCCATGCCCCTCATGATTTTATAAACGTCTATAAGGTCACCCCTCAGCCTCCGATGCTCCGGGAAAATATCCCCAGTCTTTTCAGCCTCTGTCTATAGCTTAAACCCTACAATCCTAGCAACAGTCTTGTAACTCTTTTCTGAACCTTTTCAAGTTTCACAACTACCTCCCCATAAGCGGGAGACCAAACTTTCACACTATATTCCAAAAGTGGCCTAATCAATGTCCTGTACAGCCGCAACATACCTTCCAATTCTTATATTGAGTGCATTGGCCAATAAAGGAAAGCATACTAAATGCTTTCTTCACTATCCTGACTATCTGGGTCTCCACTTTCAAGGAACTATGAACCTGCATTCTGAGAGAACGAGATCTTTCTGGACAAGACCTTAGCGAGGTTATTACACTGACCAGAGCAGAAGAGAGCAGACAATGAGGAAGGCATAGAGGAGACAGATGCAAGACACCCTGGGGGAAGTACCTGTCAGGAACAAGTTGAATCTTTTGGAAACAGTAGAGACAGATGACACTGCCAGACCGCAAGGCGGCCAGGTCTGTCAATCAAAAGTTGGCGTGGAGACAGAGTGGAAGAGTCTGACATCGCACAGAGCCGTGGTAATAGAGGACTCCATAGTGAGAGGAACTGACCGGGGTTTTTGTGGCAGCAGGCGGGACCTAAGGATGGTGTGTTGCCTTCCTGGTGCCAGGGTTAAAGACATCACAGACAGATTGCAGGAAATCCTCATGGACAAAGGTGAAGAGCCAGAAGTGGTGGTACATGTCGGCACAAATGATGTCAAGAAGAGTAGGAGGAACATACTACTGCGGGACTTCGGAGAACTAGGAAGAAGGCTGAAAAGCAGGACGTTGAGAGTGGTTATCTCCGGTTTGCTTCCAGTTCCTCAGGCTGGTGAGGCCAGAAACAGGGAGATCATGGACTTGAACGTGTGGCTGGGGAACTGGTGCAGGAAGCAAGGATTTAAGTTCTTGGATCACTGGGGTATGTTTTGTGGTAAACATAAATTATACAAGAGAGATGGTTTGCACCTTAATAGGTTGGGAACCAGCGTTTTGGCAGACAGGTTTGCTACTGCAACACAGCTACGTTTAAACTAAGGAGTGGTGGGGAGAGGACAAACTGGATGTTTAAGAAGGAAATTGAAGGGAAAGTTAGAACAAGGGAAGTCAAGAAAGACAACTGTATCGATGAAACAAAACTCAAAAAGGGATCATGCTGTAAGGTTGAGTGAAATAGGAGTTGATGGGAAGGGTGAGGGCACTAACAAATTAAAAATACTATATATGAACGCACGAAGCATTAGAAATAAGATGGATGAGCTTGAGGCTCTTTTAGACATTGGCAGATACGATATTGTGGGGTAACTGAGACGTGGCTTCAAGTGGACAGGGCCTGGGAAATGAATATTCAAGGCTACACGTGCTATCGTAAGGACAGACTGACGGGCAGAGGGGGTGGGGTGGCCATGTTGGTAAGGGATGATATTCAGTCCCTTGCACGGGGGACCTAGAATCAGGGGATGTAGAGTCAGTATGGATAGAGCTAAGAAATTCTAAGGGTAAAAAGACCATCTTGGGAGTTATCTACAGGCCCCCCAAACAGTAGTCTGGATGTCGGATGGAAGTTGAATCAGGAGCTGAAATTGGCCTGTTGCAAAGTTATTACTACAGTTGTTATGGGGGATTTCAACATGCAGGTAGACTGAGACAATCAGGATGGTATTGGACCTCAAGAAAGAGACTTTGTGGAGTGCCTCTGAGATGGATTCTTAGAACAGCTGGTGCTGAAGCCTACCAGGGAGAAGGCAACTCTGGATCTGGTATTGTGCAACGAACTAGAATTGATCAGGGACATCGAAGTGAAGGAGCCATTGGGAAGTAGTGACCATAATACAATAAGCTTCAATTTGCAATTTGAGAGGGAGAGGGTACAATCGGAAGTGACAATATTTCAGTTGAATAAAGGGAACTATGGAGCTATGAGAGAGGAACTGGCCAAAGTTCAATGGTGCAATACCTTAGCAGGGATGACAGTGGAGGAACAATGGCGGATATTTCTGTGTATAATGCAGACAATGCAGGATCAGTTCATTCCAAAAAGGAAGAAAGATCCTAGGAGGAGGCATGGGTGGCCGTGGCTGACAAGGTAAGTTAAGAAACATATAAAGTGAAAAGAGAAAAAGTATAACATAGCAAAGATAAGTGGGAAAACGAAGGACTGGGGAGCTTTTAAAGAACAACAGAGGATTACTAAGAAGGAAATACGCAGAGAAAAAATGAGGTACGAAGGTAAACTGGCCAAAAATATAAAGGAGGATAGTAAAAGCTTTTTTAGGTATGTGAAAGGCAAAAAAAATGGTTAAGACTAAAATTGGGCCCTTGAAGACAGAAACAGGGGACTATATTACGGGGAACAAAAAAATGGCAGAAGAATTGAATTGGTACTTCAGATCTGTGTTCACTGGGGAAGACACAAGCAATCTCCCTGAGGTAACAGTGGCTGAAGGATCTGAACTTAAGGGAATTTATATTTGCCAGGAACTGGCGTTGGAAAGACGGTTAGGTATGAAGGTTGATAAGTCCCCGGGGCCTGATGGTCTACATCCCAGGGTACTGAAGGAGGTGGTTCGAGAAATCATGGATGCGTTGGTGATTATTTTCCAGAGTTCGATAGATTCGGGATCAGTTCCTGCGGATTGGAGGGTGGCTAATGTTGTACCACTTTTTAAGAAAGGTGGGAGAGAGAAAACAGGAAATTATAGACCAGTTGGTCTGACCTCAGTGGTGGGAAAGATGCTGGAGTCTATTATAAAGGATGAAATTACGACACATCTGGATAGTGGTAACAGGATAGGTCAGAGTCAGCATGGATTTATGAAGAGGAAATCATGCTTGACTAATCTTCTGGAATTTTTTGAGGATGTAACTCTGAAGATGGACGAGGGATCTCCAGTAGATGTAGTGTACCTGGGCTTTCAGAAAGCTTTTGATAAAGTCCCACATAAGAGGTTAGTGAGCAAAATTAGGGGCGCATGGTATTGGGGACAAAGTACTAACTTGAATTGAAAGTTGGTTGGCTGATAGCAAACAAAGGGAAGTGATAAATGGCTCCATTTCGGAATGGCAGGCAGTGACCAGTGGGGTACCGCAAGGATCAGTGCTGGGACTGCAGCTTTTTACAATATATATCAATGATATAGAAGATGGTATTAGTAATAACATTAGCAAATTTGCTGATGATACTAAGCTGGATGCGAGGGTGAAATGTGAGGAGGATGTTAGGAGATTACAGGGTGACCTAGTCAGGTTAGGTGAGTGGTCAGATGCATGGCAGATGCAGTTTAATGTGGATAAATGTATGGTTATCCACTTTGGTGGCAAGAACAGGAAGGCAGATTGCTACCTAAATGCAATCAATTTAGGTAAAGGGGCAGTACAAAGAGATCTGGGTGTCCTTGTACACCAGTCAATGAAGGTAAACATGCAGGTATAGCAGGTAGTGAAGAAGGCCAATAGCATGCTAGCTTTCATAACAAGAGGGATTGAGTATAGAAGCAAAGAGGTTCTTCTGCAGCTGTATAGGGCCCTGGTTAGACCACACTTGGAGTATTGTACGCAGTTCTGGTCTCCAAATTTGAGGAAAGACATTCTGGCTATTGAGGGAGTGCAGAGTAGGTTCATGAGTCAATTCCTGGAATGGCAGGACTACCTTACGCTGAAAGACTGGAGCAACTGGGCTTGTATACCCTTGAGTTTAGAAAACTGAGAGGGGATCTGATTGAGACATATAAGATTATTAAAAGATTGGACACTCTGGAGGCAGGAAACATGTTTTCGCTGATGGGTGAGTGCCAAACCAGAGGACACAGCTTAAAAATACGGGGTAGACCATTTAGGACAGAGATGAGGAGAAACTTCTTCACCCAGAGACAGGTGGTTGTGTGGAATGCTCTGCCCCAGAGGGTAGTGGAGGCCCAGTCTCTGGATTCATTTCAGAAAGAGTTGGATAGACCTCTCAAGGATAGTGGAATCAAGGGTTATGGTGATAAGGCAGGAACAGGATACTGGTTAAGGATGATCAGCCATGATTATATTGAAGGGTGGTGCAGGCTTGAAGGGTGGTGCAGGCTTGAAGGGCAGAATGGCCTACTCCTGCACTTCTTGCCTATTGTCTTTTGTGCAGCAACACTTCCCAGGACCTTACCTTTAAGTATATAAGGCCTGCCTTGAAATGCCTTTCTAAAATGCAGCACACTTTATCTAAGCTAAAACCAAAAGAGAAAATGCTGGAAAATCTCAGCAGGTTTGGCAGCATCTGTAAGGAGAGAAAAGAGCTGACGTTTTGAGTCTAACTGACTCTTTGTCAAAGCTGCTACCAGACCTCCTGAGATTTTACAGCATTTTCTCTTTTGGTTTCAGATTCCAGCATTCGCAGTAAATTGCTTTTGTCTAAGCTAAACTCCATCTGCCACTCCTCAGTCCGTTGGCCCATCTGATGAAGATTTTGTTGTACTCTGAAATAACGTCCTTTGCTGTCCATTACACCACCAATTTTGGTGTCATCTGCAAACTTACTCGCCACACCTCTTATGTTCAATTCTAAGTTGTTTATATAAATGACAAAAAGCAGTGGATCTAACACTGATCCTTCCTTATAACTCAGATATTTGGCATTCAATAGCAGTCTCTTTACTTCTTTCAAAGTGCTTACTACTCTGCATCTTAACCGTAAGAATTGGTCACAGTAGAGAACTAGGCAGTTTGAATCGCAAGTTTCTCTAAACTGTGCTGTACTGTTTTGACTGTGTAGTTCAGTATTCTGTTGGCTTTATTGTTTGTTGCCGTACATTGGTTGAGCACTTTTAGGTTCAAATCTGTTGAGGCTTAATCTTTTGCAGCTTCAGTTGTTGCTATTTCATTCTTAAGATATTCACATTTTCTAGTGGAATTCAATCCATTCATGAAGATGGCCGCTACTTAAATTCTTTCCTGACAGCCTGAACTGGACCTTTGAACAAATATAAACGATAGTCTAAGTACATAGAACAGTTGGCATTCGATTGATTTTCTGTGTAAAACATTGTCTAAAGTATTAACAGTACTAAGGGTTTTTCTGCAGTGTATAAGCATTTTGAAGATAAGAATTATCAGACATTCCTTTTGCTGGTTCCTTTTTAGACGCTTAAAATTATGGCAGAGACTAGACTCGAGCAAGTCCAATTACCTGCATTTTTTCCAACGTATAACTGGGGTTTGATTAAAGCCATTTTCATGCTCACATGCACTGCTTTCATGTTTAAATATGCAGGAATTGTGTGCACATTTGTCTTGATTATTGTTGTTCACATACTAATTTTCACAGTCCAATTTGTATTCTGAAGAATTACATAGTTCTGCATATTGATAACCAAGTTTATCAATTATTTGTCTGTTTTGAAATAATAACAATTAAAACACTTTTATGGGTAAGTTTATCAGTTAACCCAAAGCACTTAAATACATAAATGTTTGATACTTTAATATCCCAGACCACAGATTTCATTCATCAAGCATTGTTTTACATAAGCTCCTCCTACTGTATGAATATTCAGATAGGCCTATGTTTGCTTCTTATGCTACACATCACTTAGAGTTGTGCATGCAGATGTCAGAGTCATTGAGATTTTGCAGCACGGAAACAGATCCTTCAGCCCGTTGTCTATGCTGGTCATCAAATAGCCATCTGTTTTCATTCCATTTTTCAGCACTTGGCCTATGCCTGTGTATCCTCTTGAGTTTCATGTGTCCATCACAGTAGCCTTTAATGTCTTGAGAGTTCATGCCTCTTCCATCATTTTTGGCAGTGAGTTCCAGATACCTACAACCCTCTGGGTGAAAACAATTTTCCCCAGGTTCCCTATAAACCTCTGCTTCTTACTCTAAAATTACTTTGCCTGAATATTGGTCCCTGTATCTATGTTGCAAATGTGTTGCTGGTCAAAGCACAGCAGGTTAGGCAGCATCTCAGGAATAGAGAATTCGACGTTTCGAGCATAAGCCCTTCATCATTATTCCTGATGAAGGGCTTATGCTCGAAACGTCGAATTCTCTATTCCTGAGATGCTGCCTAACCTGCTGTGCTTTGACCAGCAACACATTTGCAGCTGTGATCTCCAGCATCTGCAGACCTCATTTTTTACCCTGTATCTATGTTATCAACTTTGTACGTCTCAATCAAATTTCCCCCTTAAGCCATAGCTGCTCTAAGGAAAAACAATCCCAGCCTCCCTAGTCTCTCTCCATAGCTGAAATGCGATAGCCCAGACAACATGCAGATGAATCTTCTCTGCATCCACCCTATTGCAGTTGTATCCTTCCTATAGTGTAGTGATCAGAACTGCACGTAGTACACTAGTTGTGGCCATAACTAATGTTATGTACAGCTCCATCAATACTTCCTTGCTCTTTTAGTCAATGCCTTGACATACAAAGGCAAGAATCGCAAATAGCTTCTTAACCACCAGATCTACCTTTCCTTACGGACTCCCGCACCTTGTTAGTCTTCCCAAAATGCATCACCTCACCCTTTTCGGTATTCAATTCCATTTGCCACTGTTCAGCCCATCCCTCTGTATTGTACAGAAATCTAAAGCTTTACTCATTATTTACCACCCCACCAATTTTTGTCATCTTGTGAACTTATCATACTTCCAGCATTGATATCTTGATATTAATGTACACAACAAACAGCAAGGGGATCTGTACTGAAACCTGTGGTAATGGACACAGGCTACCAATGGCAAAAACATTCATCGAGCATCATGTTCTGCTTTCTGCTACTAAGAGAAAGTGAGGACTGCAGATGCTGCAGAGTCAGAGTTGAAAACGATGGCACTGGAAAAGCACAACAGTTCAGGTAGCATCTGAGGAGTAGCAGTGTCAACATTTCAGGCATATGCCTTTCATCAGGAATGTGGAGAGGGGAAAAGGGATAGTGGGGTTGAGGCTGGGGGTAAGGTAGGTAGGAAGGTGATAGGTGGATGCAGGTGGGGGTTAATTGTGATAGATTGGTGAGGAAGGTAGAGCGGATAGGTGGGAAGGAAGATGGACAGCTCAAGAGGGCAGTGTTGAGTTAGAGAGTTGGATCTGGGATGAGGTCAGGGGACAGGAGATTTGAAAACTAGTGAAGTCAGTGTTGATGCTGTGTGGTTGAAGAGTCCCAAGGTGGAGATGAGGCATTCTTCCTCCAGTTGACGGTTGGCTTTTATTTAGCGATAGAGGAGGCCCAGGACTTGAATGTCCTTGGTGGAGTTGAAGTGGTTGGCACCAGGGTGATGGTGTTGTTGGGTGCGTGTATCCAAGAGATGTTCCCTGAAACACTCAGCAAGTTGGCATCCCGTCTCCTTGATGTAGAGTAGACCACGTCGAGAGCAACAGACACAGTAGATGAGGTGGGTGGATGTGCAGGAAAATGTCTGCTGAATGTGAAAAGATCCTTTGGGGCCTTGAACAGCAGTGAGGGGGGAGGTGTGGGTGCAGGTTTTGCACCACATGCGACGGCAAGGCAAGATGGAGGGAGGTTGGTGGGTGGGGTGTGGACCTAACAAGGGAATCATGGAGGGAATGGTTTCTGCGGAACACAGGGGTGGGGAGGGGAGTATATCTTTGGTGGTGGGATCTGAGTATATGTGGTGGAAATGGTGGAGGATAATGTGTTGTATCCAGATATTAGTGGAGTTGGGGGAGTGGGTGGTAGGGGAGGGATTCTATCCTTGTTGAGGTTGAGGGGTGGGGTTTGAGGGCGGAGGTGCAGGAAGTGGATGAGATGCATTGGAAGGCATTGTTGACCACGTGGGAGAGGAAATTACCATCACTGAAATAGGAGGACATCTGAGATATAATGGAGTGGAATTGCTCCTCCTGGGAGTAGATATGGCAGAGGTAGAGGCAGAGGAATTGGGAGTATGGGATAGCATTTTTACATGGGTGGGTGGGAGGAGTTTTAGTGAAGGTAGCTGTGGGAGTTGGTGGGTTTGAAGTAGATGTCCATGTTGAGTCAGTCACCAAAGATCAACACAGAAAGGTCCAAGAAGGGGAGGGAGGTGTTAGAAATGGTTTATGTGAACTTGAAGTCAAAGTGGAAGGTGTTGATGAAGTTGATGAACCATTGAATTTTGGATCCAATTCGCCAAATTACCCTGGATCCCATGGGCTCCTTGCTTCTTAACCAGTCTGCATTTGAAACCTTGTCAACAGCTTACTGAAGTCCACATCAACCATATCAGCTGTACTACTCTCCTTTAACACACTTTGTCAATTCTTTTCAAAATTCAATCAAATTTGTTAGATGTGGTCTGCCATGGGCTGACTATCCTTGATTTCGCTTTGCTTGTCCAAGTGGAAATTAATTCTGTGCTTCAGTACTTTTCCAATAGTTTCCAATCACAGATGTTAATGCTACCACTTTAGCTATCTTGCAGTCCTCTGGCACTTTTCTTGGGGTCAGTGAGGATTTGAGAATTAATGTCAGAGCCCCTGATATCTCCTTTGTTGCCTTCCAAAGCAGCCTGGGATACATCTCATCTGGGCCTTGGAATTTATCCACTTTCAAGTCTATTAATACCACCTCTCTCTCGATGCTGATTCATTCAAGTATATTGTAGATCCCCTCCCAGATTTCTACATCTATCGTCCTTCTCTGTTCTGTATACAGATGAAAAGTATTCATTTAAAACTCAACAGTGTCTTCTGGATCCTCACATATGTTGCCACTTTGGTTTATAATGGGTGTACTGTTTTCCTAGTTATTCTCTTGCCCATTATATACTTAAAAAAAACACTGTTGGGTTTTACATAATGTTAACTGCCAGTGATTTTTTTCATGTCCCCTCTTTGTTCTCCTAGTTTTTAAGCAATTCCCTGCAATTTCTATACTCCTCCAGTATCTGCCATAAGCTTCCTTTATTTTTCCCTTTACCAATCCTATATGTCCAGTGAATGTATCTGTACATCACCGACAGAATTTAATCAGGTGGGTGGATGAGTGAGCAAATGAGACAGCGTAAAAGAAGAGGTGCCGCCATATTGATCATACCACAGTATGTGAGCATGATTTCTTAGATCTTTCCTCAAATTATGCCAAATGGATAGTACCTAAAAACACTTGATTTAGGGAGTGTCCATTTTATCAGACATGTCCTATAGATTCCAGACAGGAATATATGGACAGACAATATAATGCATAGGAGCGACATTGTTGGTTTACAATGTTGCATATCCCTTTTGGACGTTTTGTTGGTAAAAATCAATCAGGGATTTCAATTAGCACCTCCAGAAATCATTTCAGTATTGTGACCAAAAAATAATATTATGTGTTGCTTCACAAAGTCAACTCCGTTCTGCTGATAAATGTTTGTAAATTTCAGAATGATGTAGCAGATATATTCGTATAATCTACAGCCACCGGTGTTGTGCCTTTATTTAAGAAAAGCTGTAAGCAGAATCTTGGGAACTATATACATGTAAATTTGACATCAGTGGTATGTACATTGTTGGGCTAGACTTTGAGAGATAGGATTTACATGCATTTGAAGAAGCAAGGACTGATTAGGGATAGTCAGCATGGCTTTATGCGTGGGAAATTGTGTCACATAAAACTTGATTGAATTTTTTGAGTGAGTACAGGTAGTTCTTCTATAAATGTGGTGGTTGCGTTGTTGTGCAACCCCAGATTATAGAAAAATCGCGCTTTAGAAACAGCACTTAAAGTGTTGGTGATGTAATCAAGCTACAGCCAAAACACATTTTAAAAGTTTGTACTTTAGAAACAACATCCCCAATTTGTCAAATGCAGTATAGTAAATTTGCATTATCGAAACACACATTATAGCAGAACAAACTGTACCCAAAACGATTGAAGGCAGAATGGTAGACATTTTCTACATGAACTTCGGTAAAGCCGTTGACAAGGTTCTGCCTGGTAGACTGATTAGTAAAGTTAGATCACATGGGATTCAGGGAGACCTTGCCAATTGGATATAAAATTGGCTTGATGGTAGGAGACAGAGCGTGGTGGTGGAGTGTGTTTCGGACTGGAGGCCTGTGACCAGCAGTATTCTGCAAGATTTGGTGCTGGGTCCACTTACGTTTGTAATCTATATAAACAATTTGGATAAGAATTTAGAAGGCATGGTTAGTAAATTTATGAGTGATACTAAAATTGGTTGTATAATGGACAATGAAGATTATAATGGGATCTTAATCGACAGGGCTAATGGGCTGAGGAGTGGCAGGTAGAGTTTAATTTGGATACACGTGAGGTATTGCGTTTTGGCAAAACAAACAAGAGCAGGACTTATACAGTTAGTCATAGGGTCCTGGGTAGTGTTATCAAATAGAAAGTCCTAAGGGTTAAGGTACATAGTTCTTTAAAAGTTACATCACAGGTAGATATGATGGTTAAGAAGGCATTTAAACATGCTTGTCTTCATCGTTCAGACCATCGAGTGTCGGATTTGGGGCATCATGTTGAGGTTGTACAGGACATTGGTGAGGCCACTTTTGAAATACTGTGTGCAGTTCTGACCACCCCGCTATAGGAAGGGTATTATTAAATTGGAGAGGCTTCAGCAAAGATTGACCAGAATGTTGCTGGGACTGGAGGGTTTGAGTTATAAGAATAGGCTGGATATGCTGGAACATGTTTCACTGAATTATAGGAGGTTGAGAGATGAATTATAAACTTTGTAAGATCTCAGGAACATAGATAAGATGAATAGCAACGGTTTTTTTCCTATGGTGGATGAGTTCAAAATGAAGGAGTATGATTAACGAGCAGCGCTCTGAAGGCATGAGCTTTCAAATAAACCTGTTGGACTATAATCTGATGTCATATAACTTCTGACTTTGTCCACCCAGTCCAACACTAGCATCTCCACTTCATATTTTCAAGCCTCCGATGCTGCAGGGAAAATAGCCCTAGTCTACTCAACCACTCCACATAGCTCAAATCTGATACTACAGGAAAAACAGCCCCAGCCTATTTATCTTTCCCTATAGCTCAAATCCTCCAATCCCGGCAACATCCTTGTAAATCTTTTCTGAACCCTTTCAAGTTTCATAACATCCTTCCGATAGGTTGCAGGCAGGTGAGACAAATTAAGATTGAGAAAATTGGTTGGCATGGATAATTTAGACCAAATGTTCTGTTTCTGTTCTGTATGTCTCTATGACTCTTAATTGGAAGTAGGACATTGCACAACCTAGAGCTATATGATCTGTAGTACAATGACCTTGATCAAATACCGAGGTTCAATATGTCAATGAATGAAATAGAGACTGAATGGTTGAAGGGTTTAGAATGAATCCTAGTGTCAATAGAGTCATTTAGCATAGAAACAAGCCCTTCAGTGCACCACGTCTATGCCAACCAGCAAAAACCAAACTATACTAATCCCATTTACCTTTAGATTAGACTAGATTAGATTACTTACAGTGTGGAAACTGGTCCTTCGGCCCAACAAGTCCACACCGACCCGCCGAAGCGCAACCCACCCAGAGTCATTCCCCTACATTTACCCCTTTACCTAACACTGCGGGCAATTTAGCATGGCCAGTTCACCTAATCTGCACATTTTTGGATTGTGGGAGGAAACCAGAGCATCCAGAGGAAACCCACGCAGACACTGGGAGAACGTGCAAACTCCACACAGAGTTGCCTGAGGTGGGAATTGAACCTGGGTTTCTGGTGCTGTGAGGCAGCAATGCTAACCACTGTGCCACCGTGCCGCCCACTCTACTTTGTCCACAGCCTCCTAGTCCCTGACATCACAAGTGCTTGTCCAGATGCTTATTGTATTGTAAGACTTCATAGACTGATGGAGTTATATAGCACTAAAACACCCTCCAGTCCAACTCATCCATGCCAACCAAATATCCTAAACTGATCTAGTTCCATTTGCCAGCATTTGGCCCATATCCCTCTAAACTCTACCTGTTCATGTACCCATCCAGCTTCCTTTTAAACATTGTAACTGTACTTGCCTCTACCACCACTTCTAGCAGCTCGTTCCATGCAAGTACCATGTCTGTGTGAAAATGTTGCCTCTTAGATTCCTTTTAATTTTTTCTCCTCTCACCTTAAACCTATGCCCTCCACTCTGGGAAAAAGTCCTTGACTATTCACTCTATCCATGTCCCTCATGATTTTATATATTCTGAATGCTTTCAAGTTTAGCAACATCTTTCCTATAGCAGGGAGATGAGAATTGGATGGAGTATTCTAAAAGTGGTCTCTCCAATGTCCTGTACAGCTGCAACATGACAACTCAACTCGAATACTCCATGTTCTGACCAATGAGGGTAAGTGTGCCAAATGCTGCCTCACCATCCTGTGACTCAATTTTCAAGGAACTATGTACGAACACCCCTTGATCTCTTTATTCGGCAGCACGCCTCAGGACCCTACCATGAGCTATATAAACTCTGCTCTGATTTGTCTTACCAAAATGGAACACCTCACATTTATCTAAATTCAGTTGGGGGGGTCTACGAGGATGACAGAAAAGGGAGAATATGGGCCAGTTTGCCTAATATATCATTGGGAAAATATTAGCGTTTATAACAGCTAGTCCCAGGTTGAAAACAGATTACATTTCTGTGTCTGTTTGCAAGTCAATTTGTATGCAAATCAGAACTCAATCCAGCAGAATGTTAAGTAGCTGTTTGCAAGTACAAGAAATGTTCATATGTCAGATTTTTTAAGTTACACAATTGCATGGATAATCAGAAAAATATGTTTACAGAGTATAAGTTTTAGTGGTGTTGGGAAAAATCTGAAAACGATTTGCTTTAATGATATTTGGAGCACCCCTCATATCAAACAAACATACAAGCTTATACTTTGCCAAATACGTGCTTAAAGTCAGACCAATTGTGTAGATTTGTCAAGGTTGTACCATGTTCAGAACATTGGCAGGCTACCTTGATTAATAAACAACTTTTAAAGGATCCACGTACTTTCCTGATGAAAGATGATTGCACTGGCAGTGATTCAAGAGTTAACTAAACAGTTTAACATCATTAAATTAAACTGTGAACTTAGCTATAAGTTTAATGCTGAATGTGAACTCAACACAGCTTCACCAAAACGGCATAAACTTTCCAGTTCTCTCCATATCTTTCCATTGTAATTCTAAAATGGGCCTTGGTCATAGTGTCAGAGAGTAAGTACTTACTTTAACCATTCTTTCAAAACTAGTGCTAATAATTTCAAAACTAAAATTAATAAATTGTTTAAATAAGTTAAATTTTAAGCATTCAGTTATATTTATAATGCTTATTTAATAGTTCACATCTACATTTGTTGAAAAAGGTGGGTTGAGAAGTTGTATCCATTTATGTGAATAAAACCAATTATGTCACATTGCTGGTCTCTGAATAGTTACGAAATGCTCTGCCAAAGTCAGATTTTTACTGTTTTAGATGATTCATGTTGTCTACATGCAGGCTGATGAAACACACACTCCCTTTCTGAGTATTTTAAATGTTGAGAGAAGTTGAATGAAAATATCTCAATTCTTATAACATCAAAGTGTCTTGGTGACAAGTTTACAAAATGTGAACATTTTCAGTAATCTGGCAATGTTAATTTTAATCCAAACTCTTCACTGAACTGACAGTATACCACAATTCAGCTAAAGAATGCAATATGTTCTACTGAAAAGCTAGAAATTAAATTATTCCTACACTGTTCTTTGGAAATACTATTTCAGCCAGATGGAAACTGGATCACATTTTCCATCCCTTTTCTCACTATTACCTGTGCCCTACCACCTTCCTGTGCTCTTGTTCTCCGCTGACATCTGAAATGTGTTGACTCAACATTCTTTTTTAAAGGCAGTTTTAAGGTGTTTGATGCACATTAGTATACTGACATGTTACAAAGTGCAAGTAGTGACAAGGATGGTCTAAGAAGCATGTGGGGCATAGAAATACAAGAAATATAGGGAGCAATTGTAAGGTAATTCAGCTTTCTCCATTAATTTGATGTTGATGTTGAAATTTTACATTTTTTGGAGGTTTTGCAGTGTGAGAATATGCTTTCAATCCTGTTTAAGAAATAAAATTATGAGTTATTCTTATCCAATGTAATAACCAAACAGCAATATTATGATAAACAAGGATAAGCAGATGCTGGAAGTCTGAAACAAACAGAGAAATTGCTGGAGTAATTCAGCAGGTTTGACAGCATCTATGGAGAGAAAGCAGAGGTAACATTTCCAGTTCAGTGACTGGACCTACAGAGTTTCTCCAGCAATTTCTCTTTTTGTTAGCAGTGTTATGACTACTGTTAATTAATAGAACTGTAAGCTAGACATTGAGTACTGACTTTAGAAACTGCTCATTCAGAATCTGGCTATCATGTTGGCTGGTTGTAGCTTTTGATGTCATATTAAGTATGAAACAAGTTCTTCTTCCAGGCTTGTAGCAAAAGAGATTTGGGCCATAAACATCATACATTCCAGTGTTTGTTTTTATCAAACCTACGTAAAATATATTTTACATGGTGAGGCATTTGTACTGTGTCTTAACAATAAATGACTAGGGGGCTCTGCTTGGAGATTTATAATATGACATTTTAAAACAAATGTTTTGACAGTGGATTGTATTTTTTGGTTCATTTTTGTTCAATATACTGGTTGTATTATGGCTTTCTGGATATCTTCCTTCAATCAAATTCTCCTTTAGTCACATAGTCTAACAACTAGTAATTAGAAGCAAATGGCAAAAAGAAAAACTTTTTTTTGTAAGAAAGTATACACTATAGTCCTGTTCATGACATCAAACTACAGACTTATGGGTAGAAAGTATGCAGATTGGCAGAAACAAGAGTTTGTTTTTTACTCAGTCCACCCACAAAGAACATAGAGGCATCAATAAAAGTATTAAGAGCAATATTTCAGAACAAGTTACATGTTGCAATTCTGTTTGCAGCACCTGAATTTAAATCATACTATTATTGAATTAATTTGTCATTATTTCTAACAGAATTAGACAGGGTAAACACAGGAAGGATGTTCCCGATGAATGGGGAATCCAGAATCAGAGGACACAGTTTAAGGATGTTGGATAGGCCATTTAGGACTGAAGTGAGGAGAAATATCTTCACCCACAGAGTGGTGACCCTTTGGAATTCTCTGCAACTGGAAGTGATTTAAACCAAAATATTAAATATTTTCAAGAATGAATTAGATTTGGTTCTTCAGGCTAAAGGGATCAAACAGTTTGGGGATAAAGCAGCAATAGGGTACTGAGTTGGATGATTCATCTTGATTATATTGAATGGCAGAGCAGACTCGAAGGATTGAATGGGCTATTCCTTCATCTGATATCTGTGTTTCTGTTTTCTTGACTTCACTATTTATTTTTATTTACAACTACTTGTATGTGAATAGTTAAATTGGTACAGAAATATAACAGGTATGTTTGCAAGCGAAAAACAAATCTGGTTCAGATCTGGCGTATTTTTCTTTGTACTCTGAAGGATGTAAGTATTTTTATTCCAGTGTGGATAGGATGGTCAGTTTTCTTTTAACTTTTTAAAAGCTCACCTTTATTTTAAATTGTATTTTCTCTTAATTTGGGTTGAATGATGTACATAACATTTGGCAAAAATTAATGACTAAGTTTTAAAATGAAATGACATTGATGAAGCCACTTATATCTTTGTAAGATGATGCCTTATTTTGTGTAGTACTGGCAGCACCTGAGCTCCTGTCTGTTTTACTTGAGCCTTATCAACTCATAGAATCATACAGAAGGGGCCCTTCAGCCCAGCAAGTCTGTACCGTGGAAAATACACTACTATCTGCATGAGGCCCATAGCCTCGGATATACTGACATGTCAAGTGCTTGTCCAACTAGTTTTTAAACATTGTGAGGTTTCCCATCTCAATTACCCTCTCAGGCAGTGTATTCTAAACCCTCATCACCCTCTGAGTGAAAATAGTTTTCCTCAAATTTCATCCAAATCTGCTTTATTTTACTTGAAAATTTGCCCCATTTTTATTGACCCCTTGACTAAGGGGAGCAGCAACTTTCTATTCACCCTGTCCAAGCTCCTCACTTAAACATCTCAGATACCTTAAGATTTATGTAGCAGCATGGTGGCTGAGTGATTGGCTTTGCTTCCTCACAGTGCCAGAGATCCAGGTTTGTTTCTACCCTAAGGTGATTATCTGTGTAGAGTTTGCACACACTCCCAGTGCCTGCAAGGGTTTCCCCCAGGTGCTCTGGTTTCTTCCCAAAGTCCAAAGCTGTGCAGGTTAGGTGGTTTGTCCATGCCTATATTGTCCAGGGATGTGTAAGCTGGTGTGAGCTAGCCATGGGAAATCCAAGGTTATAGAGTTAAGGTAGGGGGTGTGAGTCTGGGTGGGATGCTCTTCAGAGGGTCAATGTGGACGTTGGGCCAAATGGCCTGTTCCAAACTTTAGGGATTTTGTGTTAATTCCTCTGTTCCTCTGAACTTCAATTTTTTTTGCCATTCATTGAGTACTCCCTTGTTTTGTTCCTCCTTCCAAAGGCGTCACTTCTCACTTACCAGGGTTAAATTCATCTGCCATGCGTCTGACCAATCCGTTCATATTCTCCTGTTATCTAACGCCTTCCTCCTCACTGTCAAAAACTCAGCAAAACTTTCTTTTGTCCACAAATTACATATCATCCCTCCCACATTCTCACTTATTGTTTATGATATTCCTAAATAATATAAGGGACACAGCATTATGATACACCACTGCACACCAGGCTCCAGTCACATATCCTTCTGTTAGTACCCTCTGTCTCCTGTCACTAAGATGCCATTATGTATCCATCTTGCCAAGTTATCCTGGATCCCATGAGCTTTTACTTTCTTTATCAGTCTCTCCTGTGGACCTTGGTAAAGGGCTTGCTGAAATCCATATAAACTACATCAACTGCTCAACTTTCATCCAAACACTTGGTCACCTCAAAATTCCACCACATTTTTGAGGCATGACCTTCCTCACATAAAACTATACCGACTATCCCAATTAATCCTTGCCTGTCTAAATGGAGATTAATTTTCTTTTTCACTATTTTCTCCAATAGTTTCCCCACCACTGATATTAGGCTCACTGGTCTATAGTTTTCTGATTTATCTCTGCCACCTTTCCTGTAAAGTCGAACCACACTAGCTGTCCTCCAGTAATCTGGCATTCATTCACCTGTGGCCAGAGATGATTTTAAATTTTGGATCATGGTCCCTGCAATTTTTCCTTCCCTCTTTCACTCTGAAACACTTGCCTCTTTCACTTGTCTGTGTAGCCATGTTGCAGTTACTGTGTAAATAGTACCTGTAATTCTGTTGTGTTCTGTTAAACATATTTAAAAGTTTGTACAAATGTTCAGTTTCTCAGATTATGCAGCTGAGATGACTTATTTGAAGTTGCAGATAATTAAATGGCATGGCATGTATATTCAAGCTCTCTATAGTTACTGTAATCTATTTTAACAGAATTTTCCCTTGCCTTCTTCCATTCAGGGTAGATCACCTGTATGCATTCTTTGTTCAGTGGTCACCAGAAGTGTATGGGAAAGAAGCCAAAGACCAGGGATTTGTGGTGGTTGACAAGGATGAGCTGGAAATGATTGACAATTTCTTCAGTGACCCAATTCCTAAAAGTTGGGAGGTAGGCTATATTGTATTTCAAATTCATTGTATTTCAAATTTATTGTATTTCAAATTTCTAAAGCATAATTCTTGAAAGGTTTTCTTTCTCAATTTATAATTTTTTTACAAATCCTCTCCACTTTAAATCTGAGCTGTGCCATTCTCTGGTAACTGTACCAAGGTATGTGCATTGAAACAATATCAAATACTGTTTTCCATTCTAGATTTTTAAAGTTGCTTTCTTCAGTGTAAAACCTTTATGGTTATCCTCTCCAAAGAATCTCGCATTATCTCGCATTGTGGTTAAAGTGCCAGTAACGGAATATAGAGAACAAATGGAACTTAATTATGAGCTTTTGAAACTGATTTTTGATAAATAGACAGAATATGACAAGAATAAAATTTTCCATGTCATAGCTGTTGTTGAACCCATAGAAAGGTGTACGTTTATTGACCTAGTTGAACAAATCACACTTAAGAAATGAGTAAAGGTTTTATGTTTCCTGTAGATTTTAAGAGCAGTTATTTTATTGCGTTGAGTCCATCATTGCCTGAAATGGTTCTGTGTATTATCTAATATTGAGAGATGAAGCACACAACTTAGCTTTTTGCTGGGCTTATGGTATATGAGATTTTTACATCCTCTAACTGTTTTTGTTTTAATGGTTTAAATTGCTGTACCACAGTTGAGGTATTTTAATAAGGTATACCATTTAAAACATACAACCCTCATGAAATTGACAAAATCCCTGACAGAAATAGATTAATTCTAGTTGAAGACAAGTTCCTATGCATATGAGTCTGCAAGTTTCACAGCTGTCCAACTTGGTTCATATTTGGATAGTCTAATTGTTAACATCTCTACAACTGCAGATAAAACAATCTGATCAAATGATTTTTCACGTCTGCAGGCTGTAAATTGTTTTTAAAAAATAGCATTACAGCTGCCCAATTACCCAGTTAAAGACAGGTGTTTTTGTCTCTATATTTTTGTAATTAAAGATTTGTTTACCTTTCAACAGCATTCATCATTATTTTAGCTGAGAAGTGCAACAAACAAATCAAATCAATATGATCTAGTATATATAATACTTGACATTAATGCAGGCCATATCAAGCTGGTGAAATGTTTTCATTGATTGATTGTTTTTAGTGTATCATCTACATGATGCACTGCAGCAATTCATCAGAGCTCTCTTTTTAAAAAAAAATCCCAAACTTTCATCCTCTAAGTCAACTAGCACCTAGAAGTATAAAGGCAACAGGTTTATGGAAACACCACCTACAAATTCTCCACCAAGCCGCACAACATCTTAACTTCAAACTATATTGCTGTTGTTCCATGATTGACAGCTCAAAATCATGGAACTCCCCTCCTGACAATTCTGTGGGTAATCGTACACCATTAAGAACTGCAGCAGTTCAAGAAGGAAACTCTCACCACCACCATCTGCAATTAGAGGTGGGCTATAAATGCTGGATAATAAATGATGTTCACATCCCATGAACTAATTTTTGTTTACAAAAACTAATTTTTTTACAGCAAAGGCTTTTGTAAAAAAAAAACGACAAATTAATTTGTTTCATTGCTGGCAAAGTTGATCAAGGCATCAGAAAAACTTTCTGGCCTCTCTCAATTCTCTTTAATTTGGCCATGTCAAACAGTCCCTTTTCAGTACATACGCAGGTACTGTTCCCCATCTCTTCTGCCGTTAAATCAATGACTTCATCAGTGCTGCATCCTACTCCCAGGCTAAACTGGAGCAATTCATCAACTATGCCAACAACTTCCATCCTGCCCTTAAATTCACTTGATCTATCTTAGACACCTCACTCCTTCCTTGACCTCCGTTTCCATCTCCAGCGACAGTTTATGGACTGACATTTACTACAAACCCACAGACTCCCATAACTACCTGGACTACATCTCCTCCCACCCCACATCTTGCAAAAACTACATCCTGTTTTCCCAATTCCCCCATCTCCGTCGCACCTGCTCTGACAAGGAGACGTCCCATTCCCAGACATCCTAAATGTCTGACTATTTTAAACAATGTGCTTTTCCTCCCTGTGTCATCCAGACAGCTCTCCATGCACCACCTCCATTCCCTGCTCCACTGCTCTAAACCTTCTCCCCTCCAAACATAATAAAGACAAGGTCCCCCTTGTCTTCACTTTCCACCCACCAGTCTACACATCCAACATATCATCCTTAAACATTTCTAGACCCACCACACAGAACATTTTCACCTCCCCACCTCTCTCTGCTTTCCACCTGGACCATTCACTTCAGCACTCTTTGGTTCGCGCCACTCTTCCCACCAATATTCCCTGAATGGCTTCCCCTGCAATGATAAAAATATAAAACCTGCCAGCACACCTCCATTCAGGGCCCCAAATAGTCCTTCCAGGTGAGACAGAGATTCACCTACCTCTCCTCCAACCTAGTTTACTGTATCCGGTGCTCCCAAAGTGTTTTAATCTAAGGGCGCGCTTCACCGAGCAACTTAGCCAGGCCTGTAAGGGCCGGTCACTGCCCATTTCAGTTCCCCTTTTCACTCTGACAAGTCCATCCTTAGTCTCCTCCATTGCCACAATGAATCAGACCACAAATTGAAGGAACAACATTTCATCATCTGCCTGGACAGCCTACAGCCCGGAGGACTCAAAACATTGAGTTCACCAATTTTAATAACCTTTCCACCCATCCCCTGACTCTCTTCCCAGCAGCCTCCTCCCTTCCATCCCTTCCCTTCAGCTACCAACCGGATTAATTCCTCCTATCAACCAACCTGCTTCCACCTGCCACCTGTATTCACTTTTCACTAACCTACCTCCTGATGCTGTCTGGCTTCCAACCTCCTGCTAGTTTACTTTGGATTCCAGCATCTTGCAGTTTTTGTCTCTAATTAATGCCATGCAATCTAGTGTATAGCTGAGCCAGGCAGTTTTATTAATTTGTCTGAAAGACTATCAAGACATGCAAGGTGGCATTTTCTCAATTAGTCTGTGCTACATGGTCAAGTTTCACAGAGGTTTCAAACCTATGAGCATGTGATTCCAAGATGAGAATGCTATTACTAAACCTAGTTGACACTGTTCTTACAGCATGCTTTACACTTAAATTAACCCATAGTATAAAAATGTGTTGACACTAATTTCTGAATAAAAAATATAAAAACATTAACATTAAATGCAGTTATACACAATAAGAAACTAGTATGGAAGTTTTTGATTATTACTTTTGTTAGTTTCTGCTTTTTGTTTCCTTCCTGATATCCATAACAAGTTTCATAATCTTACACGTCTACCTTGAATGTTGTTATAATTTTCCACTCGGGCACGTTATATCCTTCTGGATTCAACATTGAGTTTATTGACTTCAGACCATGAATGAAGTCCTCCATTTTGAACTCATTCCATTGGTGACTTCATTGAACCTTACAGGATACTGATGGGGCTTTGATAGAGTGGATGTGGAGAAGATGTTTTCACGAGTAGGAGAGACTAGTAAAAGCATCTTTGAGTTAAATTGCATATCCCTTATTCTGAGATTATGTCCTCTGGTCCTAGATTTAGTATCTATTCAAACATATTATAAATTATTTTGGTCCAGACACTGATCCCTGTGACACTTCACTAATTAAAGATTGCCATCATGAAAGTGTCCCCTTATCCCAACTGTTGGTGTTCTACTAGTTGGCCAATAACCTGTGCATGTTAATATACTACCCCCAACACTATCTTATTAAGTAGCCTTGTGTGGTACCTCATCAAACACATTGAAAATATTACATCTACTTGTTCTGCCTTATCTGTCTGTATGACTCTTATCTGTCCGTTTGTTATCACCTCAAAGAATTATAATAAATTTGTTAGGCATGATTTCTGCTTCATGAAGCCATGTTGACTCTGCTTGATTATATTATGTATTTCTAAATGCTAGTATTATATCTTTTAGGTTATTGCATGATTTTTACCTGGGCAGTGATATATTTCTAAGTCAGGACAGTCAGTGGCTTGGAGGAGAACTTGTAGATGGTGGTATTTCCACAATTCTGCTGTTGTCCTTTTAGATGGAAGCGGTCATGTGATTGGAAGGAGCTGGCTAAGGAACCTTGGTGATTTTTTTGCAATGCACTTTGTAGATGGTACGTAGTGTTGATAATGGAGGGCGTGGATGTTTGTGGATCTTATGCCAGTCGAGCAGGCTGCGTGGTCTTGGATCATGGCAAGTTTCTTGACTGTTGTTAGAGCTGCACTCATCTAGGAAAGTTGGGACCATTACATTCCTGACTTATGCCTTATAGATGTTGACAGACTTTGGAGAACCAGGAGTTGAGTTACTTGTTGCAGTATTCCTAGTGTATGGCCTTTTTTTGTAATCACAGTATTTATTCCTATTCAGTTTCTGATCAGTGGTAACCCCAAGATGTTGATGTGGGGAATTCAATGATGTTGGTGCCATTGAGTGACAAAGCAGTGATGCGTAGATTCTCTCTCATTGGAAATGGTCATTGCTTGGCACTTAGGTGATGTAAATATTATTTGTTATTTGTCAATCCAAACCTGGATATTGTCCAGGTTTTTGCTGTATTTAGCTACCTGATGAAGGAGCAGCACTCCGAAAGCTTGTACTTGCAAATAAATCTGTTACACTAGTGGTGTGTAATTTTCAAAAAATTTGTCCACCCCAGTCCAACACCAGCACCCCCACATCATTGCTGTATTTAGGCATAGACTGTTTCTGAATCTGAGGAGTTGTGAATAGTGCTGAAAAGCTTGCAGTCATCAGCAAACATTCCCACTTCTGACCTTTATAATGGAAGGTATTGTGTATTGATATCAGTATGTTGGACTGTCAATTTAGTAATCTGATCATGTGATGTCATGACATCAAAGGCCATTTTGGAGGGAAACAGTTTAGAGTAAAATGAGCACCTTGTGGGATAAAGCTCTTGTATTAAATATGCTCCGCCTCCCCCGGTCCTCCTTCAAACGTTCCAGAGAGATGGTCATTAATGAAGCAGCTGAAGTTGACACTATTCTGAGGAACTCCTACAGAGTTCTCCTGGAGCTGAGATGAAGGTCCAATAATCACAGCCAACTTCTTTTGTGCCAGGTATGATTCTAATCAGCAAAGAATTTTCCCCTGATTCCTGTTGATTCCAGTTTTGTAAGAGCTGCTTAATGCTATTCTTTGTCATGTAGGACCTTGATGTCAAAGGCAGTCACACTCACTATCCTCACTGGCACATAGCTCTTTGCTTGATGCTTGGCCAGTGCTGTAATGAGATCAGGAGCTGAGTGGCATGATGAAACCCAAACAAAGAGTCACTGAGCAGTTACTGTTAAGCAAGTGCAACTTGGTTGCACTGTTGATGACATGTTCAATCACTTTAGTGATGATCGAGTGTGGTCTAATGGACAGCTTACTGCTGCAGTGAACAGTATCTAGCTCCCTACTTATACTGTAATTTTGTCCTACTGTAACATTCATATTTTCTCCCCTCACTGGAATGGCACTGTGTATCATGATGCCATGTCAGATTGCTCATCCTCCCAGATCTCATCTATCCAGTCTGCAAGAACATTGTAACTGTTGGAGAGGCCAAAGCTCCTCATCTGCATGTACACCATCCTGCCTCCCCAAACAAAATGTCCAGGTAACTCATGGAATCGTAGAATAGAATCGTAGAATCCCTACAGTGTAGAAGCAGGCCATTCGGCCCATCGAGTCCACACCGACCATCCAAAGAGCATACTACCCAGACTCATCCCATCCCTGTAACCCCTCATTTTCTATGGCTAATCCACCTAGCCTGCACATCCCTGGACACTATGGGCAATTTAGCATGATCAATCCCACCTCACCTGCATTTCTGTGGGAGGAAACCCACGCGCACACTGGGAGAATGTAAAAGCTCCACACAGTTACTCGAAACTGGAATTGAACTTGGGTGCCTGGTGAGGCAGCAGTGCTAACCACTGCACCACCCCAAACTCACCCTAAGTTGTGTAATTTCTGCAGCTCAGACTCCAGCTAATTAACTTATATTGGAATAATTTTGGGCTGCAAGCACTTAGAGGTAGTACTCCTGTAATGCAAATGTTCCAGTGAAACCTTGCTTAACAGAAAATTGTTTAATAGAAATAATGAGGCCTATGGGAACAGTGGGGTTAGGGGCAGACCAACAAAGTTGAAACTTCACTCATGATCGCTCAAAAATCACCCAGAAGTCTAATGCAAAGTATAACATAGCCTGAATGAAGGCTGAAATCATATTTATTAAAGAAACAAAAGGAAATTTAACACAGAACATTTTAAAAAATGTCAGAAGGCTGCTCTCCGTACTGTACCTCTCACGGAAAGCCCCTCTGTTGGCAGCTGAGAATGGCCGGAAGATCGGCTTTGAGAACGCGCATGCGCAGAAGCGTCGGCACAGACATTGGTACATGCTCAGAACAACACAAAACCAGCACCGATGTCGTGCATGCACAGACACCGGCGCAAGCGCAGAACGGCACAGAGATTTCAGTGCTCACATCAGTGCATGACAGAAGAAAGCACTGGAGGGCTATTGCCAACATGGATAAGTGTTCTCCAAAATATTGTTCGCTAATTCTTCAGGGACGTTCTAGCCAAATCACGCTGCCAAAACATGCGTTATCTCAGAACTACCTGAGATGTGTGTGTTCTAGATCACCTTAGTTTACAGCAGCTCCCTATGTGCTACAGTAGTAATACATACTGCATCATGCCATCACCATTGTGTTTAATTTAATAATTTATTGCTGGTCTTTACCTTTGAAGGTTTCTCTGCTCTTTACCTTTCACTGTAATTATTTTGTTTACACCAGTATCAATCTTCGACTCTAACTATTTTTGAGAGGGAAAAAAAAGACTCTACTCCTAAATATAAATTAAAGACCTTTCTTTTAGTTTATAACTAGAAATACTTACCAAACACACTTGTATCATATTATGGTTCATGCTGTCTTTCCACCAATGGCCTCAAGACAGCCAGTGTCTCGCTCTGCATTTTTTTACCCTTTCCCCCTCAATTGAGTCTGAAGAATCGAAACACCTTTCCCTTCCACCGCTTCTCTTCCTGAAGTGCTTAACTCTAGCTCCTATTTTAAATTACAATTTCAAGCGCCAAATTGCACTCAGTTGACTACTTGTGTATGCTCTAACATCAAAGGCCTATCTGAGTCACTTAATGAGATTAGATTAGATTCTCTACAGTGTGGAAACAGGCCCTTCAGCCCAACCAGTCCACACCAACCCTCCGAAGAGTAACCCACCCAGACCCACTACCCTCCGAATAAAGCACCTATTGCTATGTGCAATTTAGCATGGCCAATTCACCTGATCTGCATATCTTTGGACTGTAGGAGGAAACCTGAGCACCAGGAGGAAACCCACGCAGATACGGCAAGAATGTGCACACTCCACACAGTCGCCCGAGGCTGGAATCGAACCCGGGTCCCTGGCGCTGTGAGGCAACAGTGCTAACCACAGCCACCGTGCCCCCAGTTTCAACTAATTTTTAATGAAACTTCACTTCCACTGGAAAGCTTGAACAAATTTAGATCTGAAAATTTAGATCTTAAAACTAAAAATAGCCAGTATCTATATGTCACTTCCTGTATGTTTTTCAAGTCTGTACGATAAAGCCTGTTAATGGTAACCCATTTGAGCATGAATCTCATTTTAACTGCAGTTGTTTTTGATAAGTAAAATGATCAACTGGCAATTGAGATAATGCGATTAAGACTAGAGGCAAGTCCCTGAATGTGCCTTCAAACAAATATATCTTGGCACTGTCGCCTTTAACAAAAGTGTTATAATACTCGTTTAAACTTGAAATGTAATCAGAGCAAATCAGGCACTAATTTTTTAAGAGTAAATTCTTTCCCTTCCAGTTTTATTTTTTAATGTATAGTTTTATCATAAATCCTATTGATAAAACCCATGCATATTATGCACGTTAACATCACTGAACACTTTTGAATTAAGTTAATCTGGAAAAGATTCCCAACCGAAAAAAGGCTTTTGAAAAGAGATTGTTAATTCATATATAAAAGTATAATTGTTTAGCAATGTGGTATTAACTGTACAGCATCACATTCCTTATGCATTCTTTCACCCAACATTTGTCAGTTGTACTAAGAGCACTGATAGCCTTGAGGTTGACAGATTGCGGTTCAAAAACTATTCATGATTGGAACGGAATGTTGATTGGTACTCCAGTGGAGTAAGAGAGTACTTTTAATAAGCCTCAATAAATGCATTTTGTTTCTTTACTTTGGGGATTTGAACATTGAGGTCAAATTCTTAATAAGAGTTTTTAATCCATAAGTCTCACATTTGTAATATTCATTTTGGTTTTTTTTCCACTAATTTCTCCTGATCTTGCTTGACTTTTAATTGATATTGGAGTGGCTTAGTGATACAAGTTTCAACTTGAAATACATGCCAGAAATGACATGTAGAAACTCTGACAGGAATTTACCATTTCTAGACTCGAATTTGCTCAAGCTTGTTGCTCTACGTGCACAAAAAATGCAAGGGTTTAAAAAAAACTTGGCATAAATTGCTGTGGAATTACTCTTGAGAAAATCATTCAAGTTTCCAAGACCTGGCCTGTCCATCAAGGAATGTGCATGTTTCCACTCACTCCAAGCTATTTGAAAATACTGTACCCTCAAATGTTTTTATATCAATTTTATTGTATTATTTTATAAGCTATTCATGTCATGATTCTATCCTGCCAGTTTTAATTTGGGGCAAGAGGCAAATTCAGGGAGTTAAATCATCTGTACGTATCGGTATAAGACTTGAAATATTTTAACTCCCGGACATTGTTTAAATTGTCCATAATTCCTATCTGAAACTGAGAGGCAGGAGAAAGTGAGGACTGCAGATGCTGGAGATCAGAAAAGTGGCATTGGAAAAGCACAGCAGGTCAGGCGGCATCTGAGGAGCGGGAGAATTGACATTTCGGACATGAGCCCTTCTTGATGAAGGGCTTATGCCTGAAACATTGATTCTCCTACTTTTCGTAAGCTGCCTGACTTGTGCTTTTCCAGTGCCACACTTTTCATCTCTGATAGGCCGGACTCTAAATTGATTGATGGCGAGCTGATGGGGTGCAATTAGGGTACCTTGGGAGATCTATGAACATATTCCCAGTAACGTAATTCATAAATGGAAGAATGAGGAAAATCTGAGATTGATTGAAGGAGGGCACCTATTTTGTGAAGCTCTAGCACCCCCTCACCTATTGGACACCAAAAATCCATAAAGTAGGGCTTGGAAACATTTGCTGCTTCTCTAATCTGGAAGGCACCTGCTATTAGTTTGCACTTGAGTTAAAGACTTTGTGGCTCTCAAACCAGAGGTGCAATGACGTAGACATTCTGACAATATTGTTGGAATGCTGATGTAAGAATTAACTTGGGCCATGTTCATTTGGATTAGCATCATCTTGTGTGTGAATTCAGGCTTGTTAAAATAAGTGGATGTTGTAGGAGATCTTGAACAAACTCATTTGACCTAGCCACCTCTTCATTTTGGCCCCACTTGCATCTTTCAAAAGCAAGACAAGAGCAGTTAAAAAAAATCCCCTCCAAACTGCCCAAGTTCCAGAAGTTAACAATTCAATGGCAGTCTCTGCGTCCAAATCTAGGGATAGTGTGCATTTTCCTGTGTTTGTTCACAGTGTGGAAGGTGGCATACAAAGGTCATGCATTGTATCACTTTAAATAATAGCAGCGAAGGCACCCCTGAGTGATTTGCACAAGCTAGTGTGAGGTATACAGCTGCTTCAACTTATTTTGACGAAGAAAAGAAATAAACTTTAAAGGCATGATACATTCTGGTTGCAGTAGGAGCTGAAGTGGAAAACATGGTGGAAGCGAGGTAGAAGGTGCAACAGGGCGGAGGGAACCAAGGGCTTTGGATGCCATGCAGGAGATCAACAAGAGGATAGAACTCTCCTTCCCTCTTGAGATTAGGAGGCCCTCCAAAAGTATACTGAAGAGGTGTGGAAGAGAAGGAAGAGGTGTTGTAGTAATCAGTGCCAACAATCGAGCCCAGAAGTTTAAAGATGTCATTACAAATGGTCAAGAGTAATCTTGCATACCATATCTCAACCAACTGCATTTCTAGTATATTTCACTGCTCCTGGTTTAGATGTGGGCAGGGATGCTCTCTTATGCATTTAAGTGGATGAGTTTTTATACTGCAAGCTTCTCTTCCCTGACCACAATTTCCTCTTCCTGTGAAAAGCTTGTCTTTTTTGCAGTTGCTCCATCTCTCTGCTGCATCCTGGGGGGAGCTGCAGCTGAAACCCCTATGACTAAGTGGTGTGCTCAGAGCCTTTGCTGTAACACCCAGTTGCTCAAGATGCCATTTTTCTCCTAAACCACAATGTCAAATTTTGCAACATATTGCCTTAGGTGTTATTAAACAATTTTGGATTTAAATAAAACTCTGGTTTTAACAATATGGTTCCATATGGCGGTTGATCAGGTTGGCTTGGTTTGTTCAAAAGTAAATTGATTTTGGTAGATGGGCATAAAAGATGGATTTAAATTTAGAAAATATAAAATCAAACTCAGGTAGTAAAATTTCACTGAAATAGAAATAATTTATAGTTTCATATCATGTTTATTCAACCAAGTTTAAAATAAATTTGTCTAGATATATTTATAGAATAGCAAGATTAAAAAAATGGGATTGCACTTCAGTTGATCCAACAATGCATTGTGTAGGATGTAAAGGAAGGGGAGGGAGCTTTGGCAAGTTTCCAATTTTGTTTTGTGCAAAGAGCACGTTTCTGAGCAAAACGAAAGTTGCTGTGCTGAATAGAAAGTAGTTCATCATAAAGGAACAGCCAATCGAACACACTGGACCGTAGAAGCACGCAGCCTGTAAGCAGTTGGAAGCTGTGATACTATTGCTACTTCCAAGTAATCAACCAGAGTTTTGTGGAAATCCACTTGCAGAAATGAGGGTTACTAGAATGTCAAATAACATTAGAATTGTATTCAAAGCAAAAGGAGATGATGGATCCTTTGTACAGGTCAGTCATGTATTTTCCCTTCCTTCAGTTAATTTTTAGATTTTTTTAGAGCAGAAACATGTCTGAAAGCAATTTAATAAAGAAATTATTGAGAAATTGCTCACTTTACAATGACTAAATTTTTTTTTGATAAAACTTTATACAGTAGTTTTCCTTTCCAACTTTTTAAATGTTCTAAATTGCATTGAGGCATATTTTCAGTTTTTTCTTCCTCTAAGTAATTCTTGTCATTTTGCATTGATGCACTTAAAATGAAGATAAAGATCTATGTGCAGCATAGATCGTAAAAGTAGCATATAAATTTAGTCCTTTCTCTAAAACACCATTACCCTCCTAAACAAAAATCTAACTTAATTTTTAATTGCAGTATTATTTTTGTGTTGAGGTCTCTGCTTATGCATTATCAGCATTCTCCTAAATGTAGGAAATCCCCTGAGTGCCTTTCCATGACACAAAAAAAACTGCATGTTTGATTTGTTGTTAGAAATTCAATATGTACAATTATATATTCAGCATTTAATCACTTATTATTTCAGATGTAATAAAATCAAATGAGGTAGTGCCTTGCATCTTTTTTGTGAAAGTTGATTGCATCTAGACTTTGATTACAAAGAAGATGTAGATGTTGGCTTTCATTTACATAAATTCAATGGTGGAAGCTAGAAAATTCATCAATCTTCCTTGACATCTATTATAGTGTCAAATTTTGTCTGATTTTATTAATGCAGTCTTATTAAACTCTGTTATCTCACCCCTGTCAGTCTCTGAACATGGTGTATCAACAAGTGAGTTGGTGATCAGAATGCATCATGCCAAGCCTAAAACCTGTTTTCCCAACATGAGTTTAAAGCATGCACCAAGTTGCTGGATAGTAGTCAGAACAGAATCAGTTTTCCTTTGAGAGCAGGGAGTTCTGAAAAATTCTTCAAATTTTGTTATTGACTTTCTACAGATTATCACCATTGAGGAGGCAAAACGACGCCAGAGTGTTGGGAGTTTTTATGAAGAAGAGGCAGATGATCTGCAGCCTGTTCTTACAGACCCTAGTGAACTGCTGGAGAGTTTCCACATTGAAAAGGTATATGAACACACTGTAGTGGCTGTAATATTTTGTGTAGAAAGAAGTCCACTAATTAAATATTTTCCACTCATCAGCTATCACAACACCTTCCTGCAAGAACACAGGGATATGCTTGGCGACTTACATATAGTACAGCAGTTCACGGAACAAGCTTGAGAACGCTTTACCGGAGTTTGGCTGTTATTGATACTCCTGTCCTCCTTGTTGTCAAAGATATGGATAATCAGGTAAATCAATTATTATCTAAGCTATTTATTGGAACAATACACATATATATTTAATTAGTTCAAGAACTTAATCATGGAATAAATACATTCCTAAACCCAAAGTTGTGTTCTCTTTGTAGATATTTGGAGCATTGGCATCACATCCTTTCAGATTAAGTGACCATTGTTTTGGTACAGGAGAAACCTTTCTCTACACATTCAATCCACAGTTGAAGGTAATTTCCAGCATTGTAAACTTTTTGGAGAGTTTGGGTAGTTGAGAGAAGTTCTGACAAAATCATTTCTAAAAATGAACCCCTGCTTTAAGTTTTGAACGTTGTTGAAAATTTCACTGGATTTTTACCATGTATTTTTAAATGTCATCTGTTAAACTTAAGTTCTGGATCAAAGCTTGGTATTATTGTGCTGTACAGTTTTTGAACAAAGAGAATAGTTCTTACATGCATTAGGGGAAGTATCACAGCTATTTTGGGTTCTTATCAATTTAACATAGTATGAAGTATACAGGAGCAGAAAACATTTAGCTGGGTAACTAATGATGGGGATAAATGCAGCTCTGTCCGTGTCTTGTGTATTCTAAGAACAACTGCTTGTTCTTATTGAAAGTCAATTCTCCAGAATAACATGTTTCTGACCATAACATTTGCTGTTTGTATTGTGAAATAAATTCACATTTTGGAATTCCTGACAAGGTTTAACTAATGCATAATTGATGTAAGTTTTGCAGTACTGCCTTACTATTATGTAACATGAATATAAATTTAATATATTGTAATTCAATAGATATTCAGATGGAGCGGAGAAAATTCTTACTTCATTAAAGGAGACAAAGATTCTTTAGAACTAGGTGGAGGCAGGTATGTATCTACTAAGTACAGTAATGTTATTATTTTATTTACTAAAGCTTATTTGTTTCAATTCATTCATGGGATATGAATGATGCTGGTTAGTCCTTGAATTGTTGGGGGCAGAGAGGACAATTAGATGCTAATCATCTTGCGGTTTCTTTGCCCACATTTGAGTTAATGTCGTGTGATTCTGGTGTCCAGAATCCATGTTGAAGATTCCCGGGCCAACTGTTGACTGCATTATCACTGTGCTGCCAGTTCAACTGTAATGGGTGTAATGATGATGATAGTGTCTAGGACATAGTCATTCTTTTGGAATAGTCTCTTATGACAAGTCTCCTCTTTTCAGCCTAAATCCCCTGACAAAGAGAACTTTGCAGGGCTGAATGTTTGCTTTTTCCATTGGCCCTCTCAGTTTCATTCATTTTAGCAGATTTTGTTCAATACAACTGAATGGTTGCTTAGTCATTTTAAAGGGCTTTTATTCCTGTACCTCTGAAGTCTCCAGAACAGATAAGGACGGCAGATATTTGGTCCCTGAAGGACATTAGTGAACCGGTTGGTTTTAAGGTCACCATTAGACTGGCTTTTAGTTCCAAATTTTATCATTGTGGATTCAAATTTCACAATTTACTATGTTGGAATTGGAATCCATGTCCATAGCCCCTCTGGATTAGTAATTCAGTGACATTATCGCTGTGCCACTACTACTTACTGGACACTTTCAACTTTATTTAGAAAAACTTAAAAACTGATATAGAATATTATTATAATGTTTGAATTTTTTTTAACAAAATAATGCAACCACAATGTTGCTGTTGATGTTTTAACCAAAAAAGAATCACCTTGTGATATGGTAACAATATAACATTAGTACTTGCTCAATATGGAGGCTTAAATGTCTTTTTAATGAGCTCCATCAGTCCTTTACACCACAGTAATTTGAGTGCATTTTGTTAGTTGTTTGATAAGCTGGAGTTCTACACAAGTGAAGTTATTTGATTTATCGGGAAGTCCATTTATAAGAGGATCTGTATAAAGAGAGAAAATTGCACCAAAATGTATTAAGGATTCCTCAGAGTAATGGAATGTGGGATGAATTTTGCACACGTCAAAATGCAGTGGAAGTTTTTCTTTTTAAAGTTTTTTGCCTTTTGAACTTAATGTGCTCCTCCAGAAGGTACAGGATTGATGCCTCCTTAAACTACAATCCCTAACCATCAGTGAATTAGCAAAAACTTCCACTTTTATACTTTGTGTCACTTGAATAAAGTGTAACTGGGTTTTGAATTGTGTAATCATAGTTACTGCCACAAACCCTCACTGATGGTAAAAATTCTTATATTTATGAAATGTTATCCATAATGATATGTTCCATTTTTTCCTTCATAGCTTTGCTGATATTTTATCTTGTAATTCCAATTATTTTTAATTTCATTATCTGAAAACTTAAATGTGAAGGGATAAAATGGCCTTAAATATCTTAGTTTCTAGTCTTTAACAATATATTATTGTAATTGGCTGCTTACTTTCCTTATAAATATCATGGCTGCTGTATATATTGAGATCTGCTTTTGGGAAAGAAAATGCATACCAAAGAGATCAGTGCAAACAGTTTTCTTAAATAAGCAGTAAGCATTGTTTCGGTGCTCACCATGAAGTTCAGCTCAGTGCTATGAATGAACACACACAATACTAAATTTAACAACTGACAAATTTCATGACCGTAACTTTTTAATAATCTCAATTTCAGTGGCCATTTTGGCTTATGGCTTGATGCAGATTTATATCACGGACGAAGCAACCCATGTAGTACATTTAACAACGAAACACTGTCAAAAAAAGAAGACTTCATTGTGCAAGATTTGGAAGTGTGGACATTTGTATAAATTTGCTGACTTTTTACCTGTGCCACCTTAATTCTGCTGTTCAGCTCATTGGATGGTATGGTTCCACTGCTAGCTGCCTTATATTGTGTCCAGTGCTCTCAAGATACCATAAAGGAGCATGTATCTGAATGCTTAAGCTGCAATTTAAAGCTGAACTATAAAGGAGATTACAGGCCACAGCTTTCGAGCAAGTTGATGTTTACACTACTGCATTCCATCGTGTGCTAAAAGAAGACAGTTAAGTCTGTGAGTCTTGTGATGGTCTTTTTTAGTGTGAAAGAGGAACAGAAGAAAACTTTCCTTCCAAATGTGGTGCGGTAGCCAAAGAGTGGCTGGCTGTAAAGTACTAGTATGACCAAAGCCATGGTGCAAGGTGATGCTTTCCAATTTAACAGTATGGTTAATACAAAGCATTTTAAGACTGCATAATGCGTGTTGAAGGCACACCGTTCAGGACTAGAATGTTAGTTCAGACATTTTAATTGTTTAATGACATTACTTAAAGTTCTAACTGGAATGTTTAATGTTCTGTAGAAATACTTGTTTTCCAACAAGTGAAAGTGAATTTTTTGAAAAAGTGATAATCGTGGGAGGGGGAAGAAAATATTGTAATTATGTCAACATCATTTATATATTATCGTACAGTACTTTAATTTAATGCAACTTTTATATTTGTTTTTGGTTACATAAATGTTTTATACCCTGTACTTGGGTTGGTTTTGTATCGGTGCAGGCACTGAACGCCATGTTTCAAATCTTTGTTTACAGTTCAAAAATGATTATGTAGAATAGTTTTTTGTGTATGTACTTTTGCATTTGTTTGAACATTCCAGTGTTTTAAGGGTATAAAGGAACTGGTAAGCACACAAGGAATATCATCGCACTTTCAAAGAAATGGCAGGAGCTTTTGGCACCATATACAGCATGAATTGTAAATAATCAAGACTATACATACATTATTCTTCCTTCATTTTAGTCAATTAAAGTGCATTTTGTGCAACAAAGTATGGTGCAAAAAAAGTTTTTGATTTCTGGATTATTTTGTTATTAAGTGGTTGAACAGATTGTAAAGAAACATCATCAAACTTTTCAAGATGCTTAGAGTGTTTCAAACGCATGTTTATAGGGATTTTTCCCCTCTTCTGGATCAGATAGTGAAACATTGATATTAAAATGCTGTTTCCATAAGGTGCCATTTCTACTTCTGATCAACAAAAATTCTGCAACAAGAACTGAAGAGCATTTCAATACTAGATAAAGTCATGGGTTTTTAGCAATTGTTTTGCATATTTTGCTGTTGTGGAGGTCGTTAAGAATATCTGAATAGAGCACTAAATATTTCACCAATGTTTTTTAAAGTTTAGCATTTGATATGTTAAACAATAGCTTACGAATCATATTATATTAAAACACTATATCTAGTGTAATGAAAACATTCTAATTGTATCTGAATTCTGTACCTGTGAATGTCATCATTAAGAATGTATACTGTGACAATGTTGCAGTTAATCAATAAATCTGTGTATTTGAGAGCATCTTAGAATGGATGTTTTGTACCTGAAGGAAATATAAGATGATCATTTCTATTTCTTGATTTTAAAATAACCTTTTTTGAAAACTAAGGGGTAACTTTTTCATGCAGAGGGTGGTACATGTATGGAATGAGCTGCCAGAGGAAGTGGTGGCGGCTGGTATAATTGCAATATTTAAAAGGCATTTAGATGGGTGTATGAATAGGAAGGGTTTGGAGGGATATGGGCCAGGTGCTGGCAGGTGGGACTAGATTGAGTTGGGATATCTGGTCGGCAAGGACGGGTTGGACTGAAGGGTCCGTTCCGTGCTGTACATCTCTATGCCTCTATATTTGGATTTTTGAGACCTTCTCCAGTCCAACCATTCCTGAATGCAGAGTTCAGGTCCTGTACAGTCAAATTATTTTAATTTGCCTAATATCTGGCAAGATCCTGGATTATAGAATGCACAACCTATGACTTCAGGGAATCAAAATTGCTGCCATTTGGTTACCCTGATGTAAAAGTGCACTTAATGTACATTTTTACTAGGTCAAACCATGAGTTCTAAATCATTGAGTAGTTGTATTTTCACAAGAGTGAGGAATGGCATGGACATGAGTAATACCATTAGCTTTAAATAAAATAATTACACTTCTCACGTTCTTTCTCAATTATAATTTTAAAATGAGCTGTCTTCTTGTACAACAATCTTTATAATTCACCCAGCTCAATTTTAAACATTGTTTCCAACTCTCAGTTAATAATTTTGTCATATCTGAAATAAAATTGAAAGCTAATGTGTTAAAGAGGAAATAGCACCTTCCATTTGTACAATCTCTTTAACATAATAAAATGTTTCAAAATTCTTAACTGCAGTATAATAAAGCAAAATACTAATGTGCAAAACTAAGGTCAGAGAATGGCATGAAGGAACACAAAGAAACAGCAGTCAAGACGAGATGCTACAAAGAAAATAAGCTTAATAAAAGTTCCATATCTGAATGTATGCAGCTTATATAACAGTAAATTAATAGTGCACATTGAAATGATTAAACATGATCTGATAGCCATAACAAAGGTTAGGGATTTGATGCTAAATATTGAGGTGTCTATGACTTTAGAGAATAATAAAGAGGTAGTACTCTTAATCAGAGATAGTATTGATGAAATAAATTAGAAATTACCCTAATACAGGAGATTATGTTGTAGAATCTGTCTAGGTGGAGATGAGAAATATTAATGGGAAGAAAATTCACTTGGAGTGATCTACACACTTCTTAAACAGTAACCGCAATATGGGAAGAATTATTCTTAGTGTTGGGTGCATGTGATAAGGTGATGGCAATAATTATTGGTTAATTTAATCCACATCCAAACTGGAAAAATAAGATTGATAATACCCCAGCGGTGTTCATAGAATACTTTTGATATTTTCTTGGAGCAGCATACTCTGGAACCAACCAGAAAAATAAGTTATATTGGACTTGGAGTTATGCAATGAGGAGCGATTAATTGATGATCTCAGAGTGAAGGTGCCTCTCGGTAACAGCACAATTAAATTTTACATCCAATTTCAAAAGGAGAAGAGCCCATCTAAGGCTCATATTTTAAAATTAAAGGGTAATTATGCAGTTACGAAAGCTAAGCTATCTGAAGCAAACTGGGAAATTAGGCTCGATGAGGAATTAAGAAAGAAGCTGAGGCAGATATGTAAAGGGATATTTCAAGATACTCATAATAAGTACATTCCTGCTATAAAGAAAATTTCCAAGGGGAGGACCCACCAGTCCTGATTAACTAAACAAGTTAAGGAGGCATGAAACTAAAGGAACACACACGTAATTGCGCAAAGGTGACTGACTAGTTAGATTATTAATCAGAATACAAAGAACAACAGAAAATGACTAAAAGGTTAATCAGGACAAACAAAAAAGGAGGCAAAGCTACCTATAAATGTCAAAACAAGTTGCAAGAACCTTTATTGTATTGAATGGCAGAACAGGCTCAAGGGGCCAAATAGCACACCCCGTTCCTATTTCTTGTGTATGGACATCTAAACAGGAATAAAATAAGAAAAGTAATAAAAAGAACAAGAAACAGGAGAGGTCCTCTTAAAGAAGGTAGGAATGTGGAGTTAATAGTGGATAACAAATGACAGATATAATAAACATTTTGCTTCCATTTTCTCTATAGACGTTACAGAACATCTCATTAATATGTGAATTTCAGGAGATTTGAGGAAGAGAGCCGGGAAATTACTACTAGGGAAAATGTTAAGTAAACTGGTGAAGCTGTGGGTTGGTACGTCTCCAGGTCCTGATGGATGCCATCCTAGAGTCCTAAAGGAGGTGGCTAATGAGGTAGATGCATTGATAATTTTCAAAAATTTGTTGGATTCTGGAAAGGTTCCATTAGACTAGAAACTAGCAAACATAACAATTGTGTTTTTGCAGGGAAGGTGCAAGAAAGCAAGCCAGTAAGCTTGACATCTGATATAGGGAAGGTGTTAGAATTGATCACGTAAGCAGAATATATAAGCACTTGAAAACCCTCAAGGTACTAGAGGAGAGTCAGCACGGTATTGTGAAAGAGGAATTGTATTTTACAAATGTGCTGGAATTCTTCGAAGGGATTACATGCTGTTGATAAGGGGGAGCCTTGACATGCACAATAAAATACTGGCCCAGCCTATGATGTTCACATCCAGAGTCAACTTAAAAAGAAAAATCCAAATCTAAGGGATGCTATTTTTAAATTTCTAGGTCAAATAAGGGGAAATATTTTCACTCAAGGGATGAAACTTTCTACCTCAATGGGGTCATTGCATATTTTTAAGGTGGTGATGGATTCTTGCTAGGTCAAGGAATGAAATGTTAGTGGGCACAGCTAGGAATGTAGAATTCAAAACACAAATGCCTACCTTCTAAATGATATGGTCAAATCAAACTGACATTGAGCCTCACAAGGGGCTGATCACGGTTTTAAGCTGATTAAGGGTGTTAAGATGCAATCAGTCCTGATTATATCCAGCATTTTCTGTTTTAATTTTAAGGAACATCTTGAAAGAAATAAAAAAAGCAGAGACGAGTGGGGCAGAACATTTATAGTCTCCAGCTGAAATTCTTCCAAAGATCTTCCCTGTAGCCAGTTGAATACCCAGGCTGCTGGTGAAACTCTAATTCATGCCTTTGTTCATAGAACCTTATAATGATATAATAAGACAAGTCATTTGGCCCTTACTGCCTGTATCAACATATTGGTAGAGGTATCCACTTGATTCCATTTCCCTTGTCTTGCCTCTTCACATGTAATGTGGTATCAGATTAAATGAAGCCCACTGATATCAATCTGCATTTCAGTTGGTACATATCTGAAGTTTATAAGATTGTTTGGGACTATCTCAAAGTGAAATGAAAAAAAAAATGAAGGGGTGTCATGTGATGTGCTTTGAATTTTGTCTGATGCCAAGTTTGGCTGTTTTGATCATTATAGGCTGGCTTTTCCCAGGCCACAAATAAGCAGAATGGTGAGACAGTTGAGAAAGTTCTGTGAGAATGAGGAAATGAGATTCTCACATTTTGCACACAGTTTTAACAACGAGTTGAGAATTTCACTAGTGAGTGGTGAGATGCCTATTTGCATGCACTAGTATCTCATGATTGCTAATCTCATCTTATTTATATGCAGATTGCTATTTCTGAGTCAGTGGAGACAACTGACATGTTAATGACATTTGATACAAAAGTCAGAGTGGCTCGCTGGTGGCTGCAATTCACTGGTGTTTTCTCTACATATCCAACTTTGCTAGCATTCCCCAATATCTCAGGACATACTCCATGAGTAATGACTGCCTGCACCCTCTGAATGTTGGCACCTCATCACCTGTCTGTGTACGCTCTGCCCTATTGGGAGTTATTTTCACCTAGAATGAGACATGGATAGGGATTGAGTGATATGGAAGTAGCTGTTTGTGTTGGTACAAATGGAGGAAAGGGAGTGGAGTATCCTAAGTGAATGAGTCAGAAATAGAGAAGGAAGGAAGGGTTAGTTGTGTGGGGGATAAGGTGGTTGAGAGTCATTGAGTGAAGATGCTAGATGTAAACTGAGAGTGGTAGAGCATGAATCTTGGTGGAAGGAACATACAGTAGCAGAGTGAGAATAAGTGTGAGGAAACCAAGAATAGATGGTGTCCTTTATCCTGCAGAGTGAAGTAGGGCATTAACATTCCTGAGGTATTGCTGACCATTTCTCTGGACCATGGGTACCACAATGACTCAGGTGGCAACTCCAGACCAGGCTGGCAGAGTGCCATGGTGTCCTTGGCATGTCTGAAGGAAAGAGGATGGCCCTTCTGTCTACCACCCTGTCTACCGCAGTTCTGTCAGCAAAGAAGCATTCCAACTTGCCTCTAATGGCCATCTCTAGGGCAATTCTTCAGCCACTGAGAAGTCTATTGCTGGCTTCCAGTGTTAAACTAGTGCACAGCTGGTCTTTAAATATGGCACTGCTGGTAGGAGACCCACAAGGTTCTTGCAGGGGTGAGCACATTGCTGCCAGCAAATACACGATAGCATGTGGGTGGTTCTGTGGAGGCAAGATGCACACTTAATGAGGTAAGCACTGTAAAAGTGTGCAACAGAACTCACTAGAGATCATAGAGAAAAGTTCTCCACGAAACTCCACAAAATTAACATTGAGTCATAGAAATGTACAGCACGAAAACAGACCCTTCAGTCCAACTCATCCATGCCAATTAATCTAGTCCCATTTGCCAGCATTTGGCCCATAGCCCTTCCTATTCATATACCCATTTAGATGCCTTTTAAATGCTGTAATTATACCAGACTCCACCACTACTTCTGGGAACTCATTCCATTCACTGTTTTGTTAATTTTTCCTAGATCATTCCAATGTCCAGAGACACATGAATCCAAACAGCAAAGGCAGTATCAGTGCAGATTCACTGCTATGTCAGTTAGCAGTGTAGGTTTCTTTCTCTCTCTCCCACACTGTCCATGTGCTCGCTGCCTTTTTGTCTGTCTTTCTCCTTTTAAAAGTGCTATTCGATTAGATTACTTATAGTGTGGAAACAGGCCCTTCGGCCCAACAAGTTCACACCGACCCGCCGAAGCGCAACCCACCCAGACCCATTCCCTTACATTTACCCCTTCACCTAACACTACGGGCAATTTAGCATGGCCAATTCACCTAACCTGCACATTCTTTTGGACTGTGGGAGGAATGTTTTGATCTTTTTTTCCCCAAAGTTTCAGAACAATGCAACAACTTATAAAACAGTAATTACTGCTTCTGGAATTCAAGGAAATCACCTCCAACACCTAAAATACCTCAAAAAAGGAGCAGCTCTTACCCAAAATCCAACTAGCTAGATTTTAGAAAAATTCAACCTAATGGTTAAAGTTGATTTAGAAGGTACATTATGTTTAGGCCTGTAGACGGTGGAGAGAGCAACTATGCTGTCTGTAGGTAGACAATTAGGCTTTGAGTCTCAGAGAGGTGTTAGGAATGGCAGGCTTTATAGACTGTTAAACTTCAAATTGGTTTAATTCTAAGATGGAATAGAATTGGGACCTGAGGGGCAACTTATTGTCACAGAGGGTAGAACGAGCTGCCAGAGGAAGTGGTAGAAACGGGTACAATTACAACATTTAAAGAATATTTGGGAAGGTATCTGGATAGGAAATGTTTAGAGAGATATGGGCCAAACACAGGAAAATGGGACTAGGTCAGTTTATGAAACCTGGTCAGCATGAATGAGTTGGGCCGAAAGGCCTGTTTCTGTGCTGTATGATTCTATGACTCTCCGATAGCTAATCAGCATTTCTACCTGCTGCAGTGTGATTCTCATTATCATGGAGATGGGTTTTGAAAGGAGGAAATAGATGGCTCTTATATGGTATTGGCTTGCAAGATTTCTAAGATGTTCTTGAAATTTACAGACACAAGTCAGCTTTTAGCTATCTGGGAGGCAGAGAGCAGGAGATAGTGGCAGTTGATTCTGCACCTGATGTAGAGAAAATGCTGACTTTGTGGTTCAGTACACAATATGAATGAAATCTTGCATGACACCAACTTTATGAGGACTTAAATGAGGATTTAAATGGGGTGCAAAGATTTGCCTAGCTTGGGCAAAAGAGGGAAAATACTGTATTGTAATGTTCACACTTAAAGTTAATCCTCGTTTTAGACGTTATCTGACTTGACAAGAATATTTATTTCTGATTTTTTTGTGTTTGTTCTCTTTTGGCTGCTCATTATTTCAGGAGCATTTCATGTACCTTTATTGATGAAGACAGATGCAAAATATTTGTTTACAGTCTCATCTTATTCCTCAATCAAATTTCATCTGTCCCTGCCTCTGAATGGGCCCACATTTACTTTCACTCATCTTTCCTATGTACGTATAAAAACATCACCATATGCTTCCCAACCAATTAGAAGGCGCTGCAACAACTCTCCTCATTTCACTCACACATTCACCTATTGCCTTGTCCTTTTATAAACACCAACATTACTCCAATTGTATTTCCAGTGAATGCAAAATGTTTCACTCTTATGTTGACTCCTTTAACATTGGTCAACATACTTGAAGAGGTGCAAGTCTTTGACCCACCTAAACTGCTGCTTCTCTTTCTCAGTATGGTGACTATATGGAACTGTCCCAAAAATTGACACAATGCTGGCACAACTGGTGATACCCACATCCATGAGTGAATAATAAAAGTAATCATAAAAAATCATTGCATTGATTGTTTGCTTTGTAGAAAATGAATGTGCGCCTTAATGGTGACATAACCAATAGATTGGCGACTTTATTTTCTGATGCCACTTAATTAATTCCCATGCATGGAGAAGGAAGTGTAAAAGGTGATGGATGTAAGATATGAGTTGACACCAAGTTGGCATAGGGACTAAAAAGAGCCATGGGTTGACTGGGACATATGGGGTATGCAGTCATAGGAGATGGGCATAGGGTGGCATAGGATTATGAGGAACAATGGGGGTAGTTCAGGGGCATAAATCTGTAAGAATAAATAAAATATGTTACATTCATACAAGGCTTAGGTGGGATTACATCTGGAATACTGTACACAGTTTTGCTTTCCATTTTGGCTTTCATGTTTAGGGAAACGAACACTTTCATTGTGGTACAGCAAAGGTTCTTGTCTCTGGGTTGAGAGGAGTTTTCTATGATGAATTTGAGTAAATTGGATCTACATTCCATAGTGTAAAGAAAAACTAGAGATGTCTAATTTAAATGTACAAACTTCTGAAAGGGTGTGGATGTGTAGGCACTAAGTTTTTTTTTTATTAGATTAGATTACTTACAGTGTGGAAACAGGCCCTTCGGCCCACCAAGTCCACACCGACCCGCCGAAGCGCAACCCACCCATACCCCTACATATACCCCTTACCTAACACTACGGGCAATTTAGCACGGCCAATTCACCTGACCCGCACATCTTTGTGACTGTGGGAGGAAACCGGAGCACCCGGAGGAAACCCACGCAGACACGGGGAGAACGTGCAAACTCCACACAGTCAGTCGCCTGAGGCGGGAATTGAACCCAGGTGCCTGGCGCTGTGAGGCAGCAGTGCTAACCACTGTGCCACCATGCCTCCCCACTTTGTTTCCACTTGCTGGCGAGTCTACTTCACTGGCACAGTGTCAGGATAAGGGCCATTGTTTAAGATTGTGACAAGGAGAAATTTATTAAGTTTTTGGATTTTTTTAATCTCAAAGGGATACCTCATCGTTAAATATATCTACAGCAGAGATAGACAGATTTTTTAATCTCTCTGGGAATCTGGAGAGTGTGTGGGAAAGTGAAGTTGAAGTTCAAGGTCAGGCATAATATATTGAATGGTGGAGAAGACTGAATGGGCCATACGGATTCCTCTTATTTCTTACGTTAATTTGAAGTTAATAGGAATTGGGAGGATACTCAACATTAGTTGGGGCCTTGCCAGTAGAAAGAAAGATGGTTGTGGGTATTGGAGGTCAGTCATTGCCTCAGGAGTTCTTTAAAGTAGTGTCCCATCCCAATCATCTTCAGCTACTTTGCTAATGAGCTTCCCTCTATATTTAGGTCTGACATGGAAATATTCACTAATGATTACAATGTTAAGCTCAATTTGCAAATCTGGACAACATTTAGGCTTGGGCTGATAAATGGCAAGTAACATTCATGCCACACAAGTGCCAAGAAAATGAATAATTCCAACAAGAGAAAACCTGTTTCTCCTTGATGTTGAAGGACATTGTAGTTCTTGAATCTGTCATCATCAACATCTTGTGGGCTTACCGTTGACCAGAAAGGCACGTGGGCGGCACGTTGGCACAGTGGTTAGCATTGCTGCTGTGCCGCCCACATTCAATTCCCGCCTCAGGCGACTGTGTGGAGTTTGCACATTCTACCCGTGTCTGCGTGGGTTTCCTCCGGGTGCTCCGGTTTCCTCCCACAGTCCAAAGATGTGCAGGTCAGGTGAATTGGCCATGTTAAATTACCCGTAGTGTTAGGTAAAGGGGTAAATGTTGGGGAATTGGGTCTGGCTGGGTTGTGCTTCAGTGCATTGGTGTGGGCTTGTTGGGATGAAGGGCCTGTTTTCACACTGTCAGTAATCTAATCTAAAAAATCAGAAGTGGGATGAAATACTATTCACTTGGTTGAATGTGTACTTTTCCAATGAAACTCGCAAATCTCAACTGTATCTAGGTTAAATAAGCAGACTTTATCATCAATCCATCCACAACCTCAAACATTCACTCCCTCCACCACCCTGCATAGTAGTGTGCATTATACAAAAGGTGCATTGCAGCAACTTGTTCATTGTACCTTCCAAACATGCACCTCCAATAAGGATAAGGGCAGCATGCATTTGGGTCCACAATCACCTGCAAGTTCTCCTGTACGATCTGCAACATCTTGATTTGAAACTACTGTGACATTCCTTCAAACATGGAACAGAAACATAGAACTCCCTTTCTGACAATACTCTGGGTGTACCTGTACCAAATAGAGCTGTAGTGATTCAAGAAGGCAGCTCGTTACCACGATTAGGACCATTAGGGATGGGCAACACATTTTTGCCATAACAACAATGCTAACAGCCCATGGAAAACAATAAAAATAATCCATGCTAGTTTTATGTTACATATGAGCCTTTTCCCTTTTTCCTCATCTAAATCTAGCAATGTAATTCTGTACAATCTTGCTTTTATGTTTGCCTAGACCCCCTTCAACCATTCCCTGTGTAGTAAATTCCAAAATCTCTTTGGATTTCTTGGGACTATTTCACATCGGTGGTATCTATACAATGTGATTAGGCAAGATTTAGGAAGCATAGGATGGGCAAGGAAACTGCAGGGGATGGGCACATTAGAAATGTGGAGCTTATTCAAGGAAAAGCTCCTGAGTGTTCTAGATAAGTATGTACCTGTCAGGCAGGGAGGAAGCTGTAGAGTGCGGGAGCCGTGGTTTACGAAAGAAGTGGAATCTCTGATCAAGAGGAAGAAGAAGGCTTATGCTAGGAGGAGATGTGAAGGCTCAGTTAGGGAATTTGAGGGTTACAAGGTAACCAGGAAAGACCGAAAGAGAGAGCTCAGAAGAGCCAGGAGGAGACATGAGAAGTTGTTGGCGGATAGGATCAGGGGAAGCCCTAAGGCTTTCTATAGGTATTTAAGGAATAAAAGAATGACGAGAATAAGATTAGGGCCAATCAAGGATAGTATTGGGAAGTTGTGTGTGGAGCCAGAGGAGATAGGGGAAGCACTAAATGAATATTTTTCGACGGTATTCACTCTAGAAAAAGACAATGTTGTTGAGGAGAATATTGTGATACAGGCTACTAGACTAGATGGGATTGAGGTTCACGAGGAAGAGGTATTAGAAATCCTGCAGAGTGTGAAAATAGATAAGTTCCCTGGGCCGGATGAGATTTATCCTAGGATCCTCTGGGAAGCCAGGGAGAGATTGCCGAGCCTTTGACATTGATCTTTAAATTGTCATTCTCTATAGGAATAGTGCCAGAAGACTGGAGGATAGCAAATGTGGTTCCCCTGTTCAAGAAGGGGAGTAGAGACAACCCTGGTAATTATAGACCAGTGAGCCTCATTTCAGTTGTTGGTAAAGTGTTGGAAACGGTTATAAGAGATAGGATTTATAATCATCTAGAAAAGAATAATTTGGTTAGGGATAGTCAGCACAGTTTTGTGAAGGTTAGGTTGTGCCTCACAAACCTTACTGAGTTCTTTGAGAAGATGATCAAACAGGTAGATGAGAGTAAACCGGCTAATGTGTATATGGATTTCAGCAAGGCCTTCGATAAGGTTCCCCACAGTAGGATATTGTACAAAATGCAGAGGAATGGGATTGAGGGAGATATAGCAGTATGGATCAGTAATTGGCTTGCTGAAAGAAGACAGAGGGTGGTGGTTGATGGGAAATGTTCATCCTGGAGTCCAGTTACTAGTGATGTACCGCAAGGGTCTGTGTTGGGTCCACTGCTGTTCGGCATTTTTATGAATGACCTGGATGAGGGTGTAGAAGGGTGGGTTAGTAAATTTGCAGACGACACTAAGGTCGGTGGAGTTGTGGATAGTGACGAAGGATGTTATAGGTTACAGAGAGACATAGATAAGCTGCAGAGCTGGGCTGAGAGGTGGTAAATGGAGTTTAATGCGGACAAGTGTAAGGTGATTCATTTTGGTCGGAGTAACCGGAATGCAAAGTACTGGGCTAATGGTAAGATTCTTGGTAGTGTAGATGAGCAGAGAGATCTCGGTGTCCAGGTACACAGGTCCTTGAAAGTTGCCACCCAGGTTGATAGGGTTGTTAAGAAGCCACACAGTGTTTTAGCTTTTATTAATAGAGGGATCAAGTTCCGGAACCATGAGGTTATGCTATTGCTGTACAAAACTCTGGTGCGGCCACACTTGGAGTATTGTGTGCAGTTCTTGTCACCGCATTATAAGAAGGATGTGGAAGCTTTGGAAGGGTGCAGAGGAGATTTATTAGGATGTTGCCTGGGATGGAGGGAAGGTCTTACGAGGAAAGGCTGAGGGACTTGAGGCTGTTTTCATAAGAGAGGTGACTTAATAGAGACATATAAGATAATCAGAGGGTTAGATAGGGTGGACAGGGAGAGCCTTTTTCCAAGTATGGTGATGACGAGCACAAGGGGGCATAGCTTTAAATTGAGGGGTGACAGATATAGGACAGATGTCAGAGGTAGTTTCTTTACTCAGAGAATAGTAAGGGTATGGAATGCTTTGCCTGCAACAGTAGTAGATTTGCCAACTTTAAGTACATTTACATTGTCATTAGACAAGCATATGGACGTACATGGAATAGTGTAGGTTAGATGGGCTTCAGATTGGTATGACAGGTCACGGCAACATCGAGGGCCGAAGGGCCTGTACTGCGCTGTAATGTTCTATGTTCTATGTTCTATTTTCTTTCCATGAGTGGAATCGTTGGTTTCTGAATCCAGGCAACCAAAACATATTGCAATTTTAAGTAGCTCAATTAAGTCACCATCCAACTTCTTTCATTATTTCTTGAGGTATATACTTCCATATTTCTGATATCATCCTTGTGAACATCCTCTGCAACATCCCTAGTGCCTTTTTGTCCTTTTTATAATAAGTAGAATTGCATAGATTCAACTCTTAAACAAAAATTGGTACAACTTTAGAATAACTTCTCTACTTTTCAATTCTGTCCTACTAGAAATAAACCATAGGATACGGTTTACCTTTTTTAATTGTCTTACTAAAGATTGATATGTTTATACTCCAAAAATTGTTTTCTTCTTCTAACCCCAGCTGGTCTTGCACCTTCCAAGTAAGGTGACCTCTCAATTCTTCCTACCAAAAACCTATTACTTCACATTGATCGTCGTTTATTTTCAATTTGCCAGTTTTGAAATCTGTCAATTATTAAAAACGAATTACAAAAATAAATCAGTTTTGCAGTTCTGTTTCATAAGTCTGATACTACTACAGGCGAAAATGAGGACTGCAGATGCTGGAGATCAGAGTCAAGATTAGAGTGGTGCTGGAAAAGCACAGCAGGTCAGGCAGCATCTGAGAAACAGGAAAATCAACATTTCGAACAAAAGTCCTTCATCAGGAATGAGAAGGCTGATACTACTACAGCTGATTGAAAAGGATAAATAGGGTGGTCAGTAGGACTTTAACCTTCAGAGTTGGGGGGAAGGGAAAGTGAAAGCGACAGGGAGTGTGGAGTTAAATGGAAAGATAAGCAACAGGATAGCATCTGTGCAGGCGGATTTAAACTCGAGGCAGACTGGGAATGCAGCAAAAAGGAAGGATAACGTAGGACATCTTATGACTACCAATATCTCTAATGATAAAGTTAGCATTAAGGCACTTTACCTGAATGCTCGTAGCATTCATAACAAAGCAGATGAACTGATGGCACAGATCATAGTGAATGATCATGATGTGGTAGGCATCACAGACAAGTGGTTGCAGAGGGGTCAGGACTAGCAGTTAAACCTCCAAGGATTTTCAACTTATCGAAAAGACAGGGAGGTGGGCAGAGGGAGTGGGATTGCCTTGTTAGTTAAGAACAAAATTAAATCTAAGGCACTGAATGACATAGCGTCGGATGATGTGGAGTCTGTGTGGATGGAAGTGAGGAACCACAAAGGCAAAAAAACCATAATGGGAGTTATGTACAGACCTCCTAACAGTGGTCAGGACCAGGGGCGCAACATGTACCGGGAAATAGAGAAGGCATGTCAGAAAGGCAAGGTCACGGTGATCATGGGAGACTTCAATATCCAGGTGGACTGGGTAAGTAATGTTGCCAGTGGATCCAAAGAAAGGAAATTCATGGAATGCTTACAGGATAGCTTTTTGGAACAGCTTGTCATGGAGCCCACAAGGGAGCAGGCTATTCTGGACCTAGTGCTATGTAATGAACCAGACTTTATAAAAGATCTTAAAGTAAGGGAGCGCTTAGGAAGCAGCGATCATAATATGGTAGAGTTCAGTCTGCAGTTTGAAAGAGAGAAGGCAAAATTGGATGTAATGGTGTTACAGTTAAATAAAGGTAATTATGAGGACATGAGAGAGGAACTGACAAAAATAGAATAGAAACAGAGTCTAGCGGGGAAGACAGTAGAGCAAAAATGGCAGGAGTTTGTGGGTATAATTGAGGACACTGTACAGAGGTTCATCCCCAAGAAAAGAAAGATTATCCGGGGAGGGATTAGACAGCCATGGCTGACAAAGGAAGTCAGGAAATGTATTAAAGAAAAAGAGAGATCCTATAAAGTGGCCAAGAGCAGTGGGAAATCAGAAGATTGGGAAGGCTACAAAAACAAACAGAGGATAACAAAGAGAGAAATAAGGAAGGAGAGGATCAAATATGAAGGTAGGCTAGCCAGTAATATTAGAAATGATAGTAAAAGTTTCTTTCAATAAGAAACAAATGATAGGCAAGGGTAGACATTGGGCCACTTCAAACTGATGCTGGAAGCCTAGTGATGGGAGATAAGGAAATAGCAGGAGAACTTAACAAGTACTTTGCGTCAGTCTTCACAGTGGAAGACACGAGTAATATCCCAACAATTAAAGGGAGTCAGGGGGCTGAGTTGTGTATGGTTGCCATTCCAAAAGAGAAAGTGCTAGAAAAGCTAAAAGGTCTTAAAATTGATAAATCTCCTGGCCCCGATGGGATACACCCTAGAGTTCTGAGAGAGGTGGCTGAGGAAATAGCGGAGGCATTGGTTGAGATCTTTCAAAAGTCACTGGAGTCAGGGAAAGTCCCGGATGATTGGAAGATCGCTGTTGTAACCCCCTTGTTCAAGAAAGGATCAAGGCAAAAGATGGAAAATTATAGGCAATTAGCCTAACCTCGGTTGTTGGTAAAATTCTAGAATCTATCATTAAAGATGAGGTTTCTAAATTCTTGGAAGATCAGAGTCTGATTAGAACAAGTCAGCATGGATTTAGTAAGGGGAGTTTGTGTCTGAAAAACCTGTTGGAATTCTTTGAAGAGGTGACAAGTAGGTTAGACCAGGGAAACCCAGTGGATGTGGTCTATCTAGACTTCCAAAAGGCCTTTGATAAGGTGCCACACGGGAGGCTGCTGAGCAAGGTGAGGGCCCATGGTGTTCGAGGTGAGCTACTGATATGGATTGAGGATTGGCTGTCTGACAGTTGGCAGAGAGTTGGGATAAAAGGTTCTTTTTCGGAATGGCAGCCGGTGACAAGCGGTGTCCCGCAGGGTTCAGTGTTGGGGCCGCAGCTGTTCACATTATATATTAATGATCTGGATGAAGGGATTGGGGGCATTCTAGCGAAGTTTGCCGATGATATGAAGTTAGGTAGACAGGCAGTTAGTACTGAAGAAGTGGGGAGGCTGCAGAAGGATCTAGACAGTTTGGGAGAGTGGTCCCGGAAATGGCTGATGGAATTCAACGTGAGCAAATGCGAGGTCTTGCACTTTGGAAAAAAGAATAAAAGCATAGACTACTTTCTAAACGGTGAGAAAATTCGTAAAGCCAAAGCACAAAGGGATCTGGGAGTGCTGGTTGAGGATTCTCTAAAGGTAAACATGCAGGTTGAGTCTGTGATTAAGAAAGCAAATGCAATGTTGTCATTTATCTCAAGAGGGTTGGAATATAAAAGCACCGTTGTGCTACTGAGACTTTATAAAGCTCTGGTTAGGCCCCATTTGGAGTACTGTGTCCAGTTTTGGTCCCCACACCTCAGGAAGGACATACTGGCACTGGAACGTGTCCAGCGGAGATTCACACGGATGATCCCTGGAATGGTTGATCTAACATACGAGGAACGGCTGAAGATCCTGGGATCGTATTCATTGAAGTTTAGAAGATTGAGGGGAGACTTAATAGAAACTTACAAGATAATACATGACTTGGAAAGGGTGGACGCCAAGAAATTGTTTCCGTTAGGCGAGGAGACTAGGACCTGTGGACACAGCCTTAGAATTAGAGGGGGTCAATTCAGAACAGAAATGCGGAGATATTTCTTCAGCCAGAGAGTGGTCGGCCTGTGGAATTCATTGCCACAGAGTGCAGTGGAGGCTGGGACGCTAAATGTCTTCAAGGCAGAGATTGATAGATTCTTGATATCACAAGGAATTAAGGGCTACGGGGAGAATGCTGATAAGTGGAGTTGAAATGCCCATCAGCCATGATTGAATGGCAGAGTGGACTCAATGGGCCGAACAGCCTTACTTCCACTCCTTTGTCTTATGGTCTTATGGTCTTAAAATAGCAAAGAACAAAATGAGTCAGAAACCATATTTCACCAAGTGGGGGAGAGTGGGGAAACAGTTCCTCTCATTCTAACATATTTAATGCACCGTATCTTTCCTTTGACCAGTGTGTTCTTCCTTAGATAACATTTTTGAGTCTTTTATTTATTACAAATTCATATGGCCATATTAACAACTGTAATTGGTGATGCAAGCTCATCTTGTAAATGCAGTATTTGCCAATGGTGAATTTACATTTCCCTAAAAATAATGTAAAATAATTCTAAAATTTTTTTTAGTTTATCAAGAACTGAAATATATCTTTCCAAAACAAAGTTTTCAAGAAAAACATTGATTCATAAATAAATTAGTAATTAAATTTTCCTTTGAATCCTGTAATTTATTATTTAATTTCTTTACTTGGAAATTTCAGCCACTTTTAAAATCCTGAGTATGTATTATGCTTTTGCCCAGACCAATGACACTTGTGAGATAGATGGAGAAAGTGTAATCTGTGTATAATTAGTACATCCAATTTCACTGATGCTGTTCATTCAATGACCTGCTGGGGTAGATCGCTTTTAACAGATCCCACTGGCGGTTTGCCATAATTGTTGAAGAAAAATAAGGTATCACATTCTGAAAACTTTGCTCCCTTAAAATTAATACTGAGTGTTTTTTTTTCAGGAATAGTTATGTGTAATTTGTTAAACAGAGAAATATTCTGTGTATGTATATTTGGTGTCTGAAGGAGACACAGAACAAAATACTAACCTCCTTCCTCTACGGTACCCAGCTCAATTTGCAACTAAATTAGCGTATGATTGATGGGCTCTAATCACATTAATTTGAGGAGTATAGATACTAGTCTTCCCAAGGTGGAGCTCAGAGACTGCATAACAACCACCTGAGCTTGACTAAATTGCAAATATTGTTGCATTTACATTAGTAGAAATCTTAGCTGCAGCATCTCAATAGACATTTAGGTAAGCACTGGATAGGAAAGGTTTGGAGGGACATGGGCAAGTGGGACTACAATAGTTGGGATTATTTTTGGCGAGGACTTGTTAGACCGAAGGGTTTGCTTCCGCATTGTATGACTCTTTGACTGTATGAGATGAGTCTCATATATATTGTCTAATGTGAACACGTGTTTGCAAACAGAAACACTGCTGAAAACTATTTTGGAGAAAATGGAATTCTGATGGAGAAGAAGGTAAATTTTACCAAGTATTGTTCAATGGAAAATGAAGAGTTACACTTACCCTTGCTACTCTTGAGAAATCATTGAAGCAATTCCTGCACAGAATATAGGTCCTGGGAATGATGTCCTTGGATCCAATAATCTGTCAGTGCTTCTCCATGTCTGATGGGTTTGGATTTTCTGGATGCACGTGCCACTGGCTGAAAGAATAACATCATTCTTTACACTGACGTTTAAAGCAACACTTTAAGGAAGTTTGAGAGAACCTGAAGTGGATGAGGGGCATGCCTGTGATTAATTTATATGAAATTTATGTATCCAGCAATGAAAATGCAATATCAAGCAGAAAGAGGTGAATTCTTGCTCTAAGCAGACTTGCCAGAAATTGGAATGGACACTCTGGTGTGTCAATTTATTTACTATGAACATTTTCTGTGAGATTTTAATGCAGAATGTGGGTTAAATCTGTTTTCGAGGGATATGATTGAGTTTCACATTGTTAATTTTTAAAAATTTATCCTACTACCCAACATTCTAAAATGTACCTGTGAATAAATCAGCCTGGAAGTTACTTTTTAGCCCTCAGACAAATTACTGCACACATGAGAACATTAGGGGTTCAATAGATGCAGTAGTGGATAGTTTTGATCTTGGTGCCAAATTGCTTCTAAAGACAATGTATTATGATGCTCATTATAATTAGCAATGTAGATTCAGTACCTGACATATCTGCCAGGGATAATCCACAAAATGATTAATTCCTGAGAGAAGATTGGCAAAAACCTGATTGCTGAATGATGGGCATTGTCCAAGTAGCATGAGAAGGTCAGCCAAGAACTCCTGTTCCAGAAATGAAGCAGATAAGTATATGAAGCACTTGAATGATGTTCATCTGATTTGAAATACACATGAGGATAACATAGACATGCAATAAAACTAAGAAATTGACAGCAACAATTTAATTTTTTAATTGTTATTTCTATGCTCGACAGGTATGCAATCATTTATTGTTTCTGGAACTCACTGGCAACATTGGTCAGTATTTTGCAGGACCTGGAGAGAAGGGAAAGATGGAACCGGAAATGTGAGATGAGAGTTCTTCCACTCCAGCTCATGCATCAATCCATGCCGGCTGGTTAAGTAACAGCCAGGAGGTTAGCTTTGACACAGCAGCTGCGGCATCTATGATGTGGAAGGAAGGGTCGGTGTCATGTTTAAAAGCCCATCAATGTGTAAGCTTTAAATATGCTTCGCATTAGCAATATTTTCTAGCAACTATCCAGAAGAAGTCCATTCAGGCCATGATCTGGTCACCTCCATTAAAGGGGAGTAGTATCAAATTGACATCATTTTGACATCACTCAGTAATCGCAAATCCACTGAAAAACACAGTTGAGTTACATTGGAACAATCACAGAATGGTTATAGTAAAGAAGGAGGACATTAGGCTCATCATGTCTGCGCCGGTTTTTCATAGGCTCCTTACTTAGAACCATACCTCTGCCTTCTCCTATTGTCCTTTACGTCTTTTGTTTTCAGCAAATAGTCCAAATTCCTACTGACTGCTCAATTGTACTTGTCTGTATCACACTGTCAGGTAGTGCATTCAAGATTCTGACCACTAAAGAGTCATAGAGATATACAGCATGGACACAACCTTCGGCCCAACTCATCCCTGCCGACCGGATAATCTAATCAGTAATCTAGCCCCATTTGCCATTGGCCCATATCCCTCTAAACCCTTCCTGGTAATAGTCGACATGTTTTCTAAATGGGTCGAAACCTTCCCCACAAGAAAGACGATGCCAGAACAGTGGTCAAATACCTCAGGAAGAATGTGATCCCTGGGTTTAGAATTCCAGGGAGCACTAACAGTGACAGAGGCACTCACTTTACCACAGCAGTCACAGACAATGTTAGTAAAGCATGAGACATCGCGTAGAAATATCATATTCCCTTATCAGCCCCAATCCTCAGGCATAGTGGAACAGATGAATGGTAACCTTAAAACCACCCTGACCGAGATCACAGAGGACACAGGCCTGCCTTGGCCAGAAGCCCTACCCTTATCACTGTATACCATAAGAAACCAGGACAGGACTTTCCACATTTGAGGTCCTGATGGGAAGACCAATGCCTATGGGGCAAGACCTCCTAAAGTCCCTGTGGATATGACATTACTCTTGACACAGGAAGCTCTTCTGGATTATGTCAAAGCACTCTGTAAGAGGATTACTTGTAACCATGATCTGGTAAAGGATGCCATTCCCATACCTAATGATGACTCAATGTATCTCTTCCAAACTGGGGGACTATCCATGATAAAATCATTGGAAAGGAATAACTGATACTGAGCTGTTCTTTACCATTCTCTTCCCCTCTTATGCGACCGCTGTACTGGCAATGGAGGTCAGAAAATTGGTCTCAGTTCTTGAGGACATAGTGAATGATGTAGCAGCAGTCCTTGACCAACTTAGTGCGGAGATGGTCACCATTCGCACAGTTGCCCTACAAAACAGATTGGCCTTAAATTATCAACTAGCTGAGAAAAAAGGTACTTGCACCCTCATGGGCACCGAATGTTGGACCTATATTCCCGACTCCAGTCAGAACATTACCAACCTTGCCAATCACATTCAGCAGGCTGCCACCAAGCTCTGTGACGCCAGCTCTCCTTGGGATCTGTAGAGCTGGATGGGTGGATGGTCCAGTCCCTTAGGGAAGGCCCGCTTCCAGGGCATCATTATACTGGTTGTCATTTCAGTTCAGTGTTGTGTGTGATTTGGCTTGCTATTACTATCCTCAGTCCCATTAACTTCACTGTTGGTCAAGACCCCCCTCGCTGAAATCCCTCACCCTGATACAGATGAGTCCCCCTTTGATTCTGAACCTCCACCATTGGAAGATTTCCCAGACTCCGGCTACATTTCCCGTTTTTGCATTAATCCTGACCTGCTGCTTTAATCTTTTGATCAAAAAGGAGAGATTGTGGATTTTTTTTGCTGTACTGACTATTTGCAGCCATTCTTTAGTCATTCATGGTGCTGCTTTTGCCTTGGTTTGGCCTCTTGCCCTGAGTGACCTTAGCTATGTGAAATTCTGCCTTTTCCCACATAACTCATGAACTGTTTATCTGTACACACATGCTAAGCAGCATACAAATGTAGTGTGCATTGATTCAAGGCTTGCGAACAATAACTCATCAATGTATAATTTTGGCAAGAACTCAAATCTGCCTGGAGTATGTTCACGTAGACCATTTAGTGACTATTTTGTGGTTCTGTGTCTAGTTCAGCAACTGTCAGTCCGGGGAACAATGTAAATCCAAGATGATATAGAGTGCTTTGAAGTTACACTGATCCATTCTTATTGAAAGGTGTACTTCCCATGATATCAGGCAATTAACTTCATCAAGGTCTGAGTCTGGGGAAATTCTTCAACACCCTAAACCAACATCTCCAGTTCTACTCTCCCCCACCCCAGGGAAAAGAGCCTGTCTATTTATCCTATCCATGTCCCTCATGATTTTATAAAACTCTATAAGGTCACCCTTCAGCCTCCAACGCTCCAGGGAAAACAGCCCCAACCTATTCAGCCTCTCCCTATAGCTCAAATCCTCCAACTATATGGCAACATCCTTGTAAATCTTTTCTGAGCACTTTCAAGTTTCACAACATCCTTCCGATAGGAAGGAGACCAGAATTGCACACAATATTCCAAAAGTGGCCTGCACAATCGCAACATGGCCTCCCAACTCCTATACTCAATGCTCTGACCAATAAAGGAAAGCATACCAAGCACCTTCTTCACTGTCCTATCTACCTGTAACTCTGCTTTCACGGAGCTACGAACCTGCACTCCAAGGTCTCTTTATTCAGCAACACTCCCTAGGACCTTACCATTAAGTGTATAAGTCCTGCTCTGATTTGCCTTTCCAAAATGCAACATCTCACATTTATCTAAATTAAACTCCATCTGCCACTCCTCGGCCCATTGGCCGATCTGATCAAGATCCTGTTGTTATCTGAGGTAACCTTCTTCACTGTCCATTACACATTCAATTTTGATGTCATCTGCAAAATTACTAACTATACCTTCTATGTTCACATCCAATTCAGTTATGTAAATGAAGAAATGCAGGGACCCAGCATACCCCTGGTCACAGGCCTCCAGTCTGAAAAGCAACCCTCCATCACAACTCTCTGTCTTCTATCTTTGAGCCAGTTCTGTATCCAAATGACTAGTACTCCCTATATTCCATGAGATCTAACCTTGCTAACCAGTCTACAATGAGGAACCTTGTTGAACGCCTTAATGAAGTCCATATAGATCACGTCAACAGCTCTGCCGTCATCAATCCTCTTTGTTACTTCCTCAAAAAACTCTATCAAGTGAGACATGATTTCCCATGCACAAAACCATGCTGACTATCCCTAATCAATCCTTGCCTTTCCAAATACATGTAAATCCTGTCCCTCAGGATTCCCTCCAACAACTTGCCCACCACCGATGTCAGGCTCACTGGTCTATAGTTCCCTGGCTTGTCCTTACCACCTTTCTTAAACAGTGGCACCACGTTAGCCAACCTCCAGTCTTCAGGCACCTCACCTGTGACTATCGATTATATAAATATCTCAGCAAGGGGCCCAGCAATCACTTCCCTAGCTTCCCACAGAGTTCTAGAGTTCAGATCCTATGGATTTATCCACTTCTATGCATTTCAAGGTATATAGCACCTCCCCCTGTGTAATATGGACAAGATGTCAGTATCTATTTCCCTATATTCTATATCTTGCATGTTCTTCTCCATCATAAACACTAATGCAAAATACTCATTTAGTAACTACCCATCTCCTGCGGTTCCACACGGCGATGCCTTGCTAATCTTTGAGGGGCCCTATTCTTTCCCTAATTACCCTTTTGTCCTTAATGTATTTATAAAATTCCTTTGGATTTTCCTTAACCCTATCTGTTAAAGCTATCTCATGTCCCCCTTTTGCCTTCCTGATTTCCCTCTTAAGAATACTCTTACTGCCTTTATACTCTTCGAAGGATGTATTTGATTTATTCTGTCTATACCTGACGTGCTTCCTATTTTTCTTAACCAAAACCTCAATTTCTCTAGACATCTAGCATTTCCTACACCCACCAGCCTTTCCTTTCACCCTAACAGGTATATACTGCCTCTGAACTTCCATTTTTCTCATTTCTGAACGCTTCCCATTTTCCAGTCGTCCCTTTACCTGCGAACATCTGCCCCCAGTCAGCTTACGAAAGTTCGTGCCTAATACCACCAAAATTTGCCTTTCTCCAATGAATGTCAACTTTTAGATCTGGTCTATTCTTTTCTAACACTAGTTTAAAACTAATAGAATTATGGTCGCTGGCTCCTCAGTCACATGTCCTGCCTTATTTCCCAAGAGTAGGTCAAGTTTTGCAGTTTCTCTACTGGATTCTGGATTAGTGGTGCTGGAAAAGCACAGCAGTTCAGAAAGCATGCGAGGTTCTCTACTAGGTACATCCACATACTGAAATAGAAAAGTTTTATGGACAGTCTTAATAAATTCCTCTCCATCTAAGCCCTTAACACTATGGCATTTCCAGTCTATGTTTGGAAAGTTAAAATCCCCTACCATAACCACTCTATTATTCTTACAGATAACTAAAATCTCCTTATAAGTTTGTTTCTCAATTTCCCACTGACTACTAGGGGGTCTATAATACAATCCCAATAAGGTGATCATCCATTTCTTATTTTCCAGTTCCACCAAATAACTTCCTTGGATGTATTCCCAGGAATATCCTCCCTAAGTACAGCAATAATGCTTATCAAAAACACCACTCACCCTCCTCTCTTGCGTGCACACACACACGCACTTTCTATCCTTCCTATAATATTTGTATCCTGGAACGTTAAGCTGCCAGTCCTGTCCATCCCTGAGCCATGGTTCTGTAATTGCTATGATATTCCAGTCCCATGTTCCTAACCATGCATTAAGTTCATCTGCATGACTTGTTAGGCCTCTTGCATTGAAATAAATGCAGTTTAATTATCAGTTGTACCTCGTTCTCTGCCTTGTTCCTTCCTGCCCTGACTGTTTGACTTGCTCCCTTTCCCAACTGTACCAGTCTCAGATTGATCTCCTTCTTCACTATTTCCCTGGATCCCACTCCCACACCGCACGCCCCCTCCCCCCCCCACCCTCACATAATATTTAAATCCTCCCGATTTAAATCCACCAGGAATAATCCAGATATCCAGGTCCCCTCAAAGACCTCCTTTTTAAATTCCTGCCTAATTTTCTATATTGTCCCTTCAGAATCTTATCTTTTTCACTTCCTATGTCGTTGGTTCCAATGTAAGCAATGACCTCCTGGGAGGATGGGAACTGACAAAGCCCTTGAAATTATATAAGGAAAGTAGGAAAGAACTTCAACAAGGAATTAAAAGGGCTAAAAGGAGTCAAGAAAATTCATTAGTAAATAGGATTAAGGAGAATCCCAAAGCTTTTTATACATATATAAAAAAGTAAGAGGATAGCCAGGGAAAGGTGTGTCCCACTCAAGAATAAAGGAGGGAATATTGGTGTGGAGCCAGAAGAGGTAGGTGAGGTCCTAAGTGAGTCCTTTCTGTCAGTATTCCTTGAAGAGAAGGAATTGGTGTAGGATGATCTCAGGGAAGGGACTATTGAATCTATTAAAAAGGAAGAGGTGTTGTGCATTTTAAAAGTTATTAAGGTCCTTTTGGTCCCGATGGGATCCATCCCCTAATATTGAGGGAGGCAAGAGAATGTTGGAGCATTGACAGACATCTTTGTATCCTCTTTGACCATAGTTGAGGTACCAGAGGACTGAAGAATAGCCAATGTCGTACCATTGTTTAAGAAAGGTAGCAGGGATAATCCAGGAAATTACAGGCCTGTGGTGGTGGTAGAAATATTATTGGAAAGGATTCTCAGGGACAAGATCTGTATGTGTCTCACAGCAAATGGATTTATTAGTGATAAACAGCATGGTATTGTGTAGGGGAGGTCATGCCTCACTAACTTGATTGAATTTTTTGAGGAGATGACAAAGGTGATTGATGAGGGTCAAGTGGTTGATGGTGTCTACATGGACTTCTAAAAGCCTTTGACAACGTCCCTCATGGCAGACTGGTACAAAAAGTGAAGTCACATGGTATCATGGCAAGATGGATACAGAACTGGCTTGGTCATAGGAGACAAAGTATAGTGCTGGAAGGTTGCTTCCGAGAATGGTGGGTTCAATGGTGGGACATCTGCTGTTCATGATCTATATAAATGATTCGTAGAAAATGGCTGATCTGATTAGTAAGTTTGCAGATGGTACAAGGATTGGTGGAGTTGAGGATGGTAAGGAGGATTATTAGAGGACACAACAGGATACAGATCAGTTGGGGACATGGGCAGAAAAAATGCAGATGGAGTTTAATCCAGACAAATATGAGGTGATGCACTTTGGAAGGTCAAGTACAGGTAAAACTTATACTGAATGGCAGAACCCTTAGGAGTATTGATATGCAGAGGGATCTGATCCACAGATCACTGAAGATGATAAAGTAATAAAAATGGCCTATAGCATGCTTGTCTTCACTGGAAGGGGTACTGAATATAAGGATAGACAAATTATGTTGCAGCTTTATGGAACTTTCGTTCGGCCACACTTGGAATACTGCATATAGTTCAAGCCACCACAGCACCAGAAGGATTTGGATGCTTTGGAGAGGGTACAGAAAGGTTAACCAGGATGTTGCCTGGTGTGGGAGATTTTAGCTATGAAGAGAGGTTGACTAGACTGAATTTATTTTCACTGGAACACATGAGGTCAAGGGGTGACCTGATAGAAATTTATGGCATGGATAGAGTGGAAACTATGAGACTTTATCCCAGGGTGGAGAGGTTAGTTACTAAGGGAGCTGAAAATGTGTTGCTGGAAAAGCGCAGCAGGTCAGGCAGCATCCAAGGAGCAGGAGAATCGACATTTCAGGCATAAGCCTTCTTCAGGAATGGAGGAAGACAGTTTCTTCAAGGAAGGCATCCTTGCAAGAGGATTCACAGTAGGTTAAAATCTTCTAGGAGAAAGTGAAGACTGCAGATGCTGGAAATCAGAGCTGAAAATGTGTTGCTGGAAAAACGCAACAGGTCAGGCAGCATCCAAAGAGCAGGAGAAGGGCTGAAGAAAGGCTCATGCTCGAAACGTCCTGCTCCTTGGATGCTGCGTGACCTGCTGCGCTTTTCTAGCAACACATTTTCAGCTCTGATCTCCAGCATCTGCAGTCCTCACTTTCTCCTCAATTACTAAGGGACACAGGTTCAAGGTGTTGAGGGAGGAATGTTGGAAAGAGATGTGCGAGGCAGGTTTTTCACACAAAGGGTGGTGAGTGCCTGGAACGTACTGCCAGAGGAAATGGTGGAAACAGACACAATAGCAGCACTCTAGAAGCACCTGAATGAATACATGAAAAGGAAAGGAATACAGGGATATGGATTCTGTACGTGAAGATAGTTTTAGTATGGAAGGGCAAAATGTGTCAGCACAGGCTTGGAGGGCCGAAGGGCTCATCACTATATTGTATTGTTCTTTGTGCTCTACAGGGACATAAAAGTATGCTTGATAAGGAAAAAGGAGCAATAGTCTAGGGCTCCTTTAGGGGTGCTCCTGCTGCAGACAGAGGCTCCTCAATAACAGAGTAAGATCTTGCACCTGTGTGGAACACCCTGAACATGTCAGAGACCTCTAATCCTCAGTAAACCAGAAGATATAAGTTTTGATAATGACAGGCTGCAGGGCATAGAAATGTAAGGCAATGGTGACCGATGAAAAATGGCATTGGAAGATAAGTAATGGACCCAGCAGCTATCTCTACGACAGGTAACACTCAAGGGAACCACCAAGTGGGAGCAGTTGGAAAATAATTAAGAAAACTCAGGTAATTAAGAAAAATAATTAAGGAAACATAGTTAAATGGATAACTGATGTCTCTCTGCTTGTGCCTACGTTTCTAATAAAGATGTAATTTAGTTCATGCATTCATTCATCCATTTCTGGTGTTTAGCCAATAATAGCCCAAGGGCTATTTGAGTGTGACCATGGCATATATAGTGACACAGTTCGGGATGGTATTGGTGGTCATCATTTTCCTTACCTTCATCCTTTTAGGATGCCTTCCACTCCCCTCAGTGTCCACAGTGGAGGTGAAATGCTGTGAGATCTGAGAGCCCGAGAGTAAATGCTGGGACTGCTCTCAGGATCTGTTGGACAGTGGTCACAGAAGAAGGACATCAAAGGGAAGATGTCCTTCAGGTTAATGAAGGCCATGATCTGAACTGTTGGAACTTGATGGTCACATGCATCAGTGTTGCGGCCATGCATATGGGTGAATCCAGTGATGGTGCTAATTCCTACTGAATCTTTCAGCCTGACAGTCTGCATCAGTTTGGGAATGTATATATTGGCTGGTCCTACTGAAAACAGCATCGCTCACCAGCTTGATGCAATGATGTGCAGCTGACTGACAGAAACCATGCATTTTATTTGTGGCCTCCTATGGAATGAACCTGAGGCACAGAATATTAGGGACCTGGTGACTTTGATGACCACCGGCAACTGATATCCATCAACACAGCAGAGTCACCTCCTATGGCACATAGATCAGTCATGCCTCTCACGAGAAGCCAGTCTTCAGTGACTCTGCTACTTTTAACATCTGCAGATATTTTATTTTTGATTTTTTTTATAACCTGGTCACAGGGTACTGTTGATTCTGTACTGGTTTCTGCCTTTGGTCTCCTCCACAGCCTTATGCCATTTTCCTTCATGAGGCTGTCTCTGCAGGTAGCCACGAGCTTGCTCTTGACCTGATCTGTACGTTCACACCTTTCCCACTTTCAGACTCTCCCTTAATGCTGGAGGACCCTTCCTGAGAATAATGACCACCCGGCCTGGCCTTCCTGGGCCCCGTGCTGCCAGTAGCTGCTGCCAAGTTGCTTACCCCTCACTTCCTCAGGCCCTTTCTAGGTTGCTGTGCAAGCCCACGAATTTGGTTCCTGTAAAAAAAAATCATGATTTCACATGAGTGGTCAGGGTCAGTGAATTCACGAGGTTACATTAGTTAAAGTTTAAATCTTTAGTCACATTGTCAGTAACAGTAAATCCGGCAAAGCAAGCAGGAACCACTGATATACAAAGATTGCCTATGAAAGAGAGGAAAGCAGCAGATGATACAAGGAATTATCTCTGGACAGAGAATTGTGGAAATTTTAATGTATTGCAATATTTTGCATAAAGACTGGAGCTTTCTGTAACCTGCCAGAGTGCGTTTTACACTTCACAGTCATAAGACTAGTCATGCTTGCATTTGCATGAAATAAATATAACATTGAACATAGAATATTACAGCAGGGTACAGGCCCTTCGGCCCTCAATGTTGCGCCGACCTGTGAAACCAACCTGAAGCCCATCTAACCTACACTATTCCATTATTATACATATATTTATCTAATGACCATTTAAATGCCCTTAATGTTGGTGAGTCAACTATATTGCAGTCAGGGCGTTCTACACCCTTACTTCTTTCTGAGTAAACAAACCTACTTCTGACATCTGTCCAATATCTATCACCCCTCAACTTAAAGCTATGTCCCCTCATGCTAACCATCACCATCCGAGGAAAAAGGCTCTCACTGTCCACCTTATCTAACCCTCTGATTATCTTGTATGTCACCTCTCAACCTTTTTCTCTCTAACGAAAACATCCTCAAGTCCCTCAGTCTTTCTCCATAAGACCTTCCCTCCAAACCAAGCAACATCCTGGTAAATCTCCTCTGCACCCTTTCCAAAGCTTCCACATCTTCCTATAATGCGGCAACCAGAACTGTACACAATACTCCAAGTGCGGCTGCACCAGAGTTTTGTACAGCTGCAACATGACCTCATGGTTCCGAAACTCAATCCTTCTACAAATAAAAGCTAACACATCATATGCTTTCTTAATAACCCTATCAACCTGGGTGGCAACTTTCAGAGAGCTATGCATATGGACACTGAGATCACTCTGCTCATCCACACTACCAAGAATCTTACCATTAGCCCAGTACTCTGTATTCCTTCCAAAGTGAATCACCTCACACTTTTCTGCATTGAACTTCATTTGCCACCTGTCAGCTCAGCTCAGCAGCTTATCTAGGTCTGTAACCTGCAACATCCTTGCACACTGTTCACAACTCCACCGACCTTAATGTCATCCACAAATGTACTAACGCATCCCTCTACGCCATTATCCAGGTTATATATCAAAATGACAAACAGCAATTGCCCCAAAACAAATCCTTGTAGTACACCACTAGTAATTGAATTCCAGGATGAATATTTCCCATCAACTACCTCCCTCTGTCTTCTTACAACTAGCCAATTTCTAATCCAAACCATGAAATCACCCTCAATCCTATGCCTCCATACTTTCTGCAATAGCTTACCATGGGGAACCTTATCAAAGGCTTTACGGAAATCCATATACACCACATCAACCACTTTACCCCATCCACTTGTTTGGTCACCTTCTTAAAGAACTCAATGAGGTTTGTGAGGCACAACTTACCCTTCACAAAAGCGTGTTGACTATCCCTAATCAAATTATTCCTTTCTACATGATTATAAATCCTATCTCTTATAATCCTTTAACACTTACCCACAATCAAAGTAAGGCTCACTGGTCTATAATTACCCAGGGTTGTCTCTACTTCCCTTCTTGAACAAGGGGACAACATTTGCTATTCTCCAGTCTTCCTGTAGACAATGATGACATAAAGATCAAATACAAAGGCTCTGCAATCTCCTCCTTAGCTTCCCAGAGCATCCTAGGATAAATCCCATCCAGCCCAGGGGACTTACCTATTTTCACACTTTCCAGAATTGCTAACACCTCTCCCTTATGACCCTCAATCCTGTCTAGTCTAATAGCCTGTATCTCAGTATTCTCCTCAGCAACATTGTCTTTTTCCTATGTGAAGACTCACAAAAAATATTCATTTAGTGCCCATGCACAACTTTCCACTACTGTCACTGACTGGGCTTAACCTTACTCTAGTCATTCTTTTGTTCCTGACATACCTACAGAAAGCTTTAGTGTTTTCCTTGATCCCACCTGCCAAAGACTTCTCATGACCCCTCCTGGCTCTTCTTAGCTCTCTCTTTAGGTCCTTCCTGGCTAGCTTGTAACTCTCAAGTGCCCTAACTGAGCTTTCATGTCTCATCTTTACATAAGTTTCCTTCTTTCTCTTGACGAGAGATTGAACTTCTTTAGTAAATCACAGTTCCTTCACTTGACCACTACCTCCCTGCCTGACCAGTACATACTTATTAAAGACACAAAGTAGCTGTTCCTTGAACAAGCTCCACACTTCAATTGTGCCCAAACCCTGCAGTCTCCTTCCTCATCCTATGCATCCCAAATCTTGCCTAATTGCGTCATAATTGCCTTTCCCCCAGCTATAACTCTTGCCCTGCGATCATGGTTCATTAGCCACTCAAAACAGTTCACAAATCATCAAAGTCACTTCATGTCAGCTCTGATAAAGAGTCATCTAGACTTGAAATGTTAGCTTGCTCTCTCTCCATGGATGCTGCCTCATGTTTTTGTTTTCAGTACAGTTCACAAGTTACGGACCAGCAGTTCACAGGTCAATGAATAGCAGCACAACAGCCCAATTTAGTCAGAGAGGGAGAAGGTAACTCAATAATGCTTAGTGTTGCTGTTTACTCTAAGAAGCTGGGCTCATTGGAGTAGGAGCCACTGTAGTTCTGAACTGTTGGAGTTGAGGAGAAATCCCAGCAGCCAGTTGGCATCAATGTGGACTTCACCAATTTCCTCATTTCTCCTCCACCCATCTTACCCCAGTTCCAACCTTCCAGTTCAGCACCATCACCATGACAGTCCTACCTGCCAATCTTCCTTCCCACCTATCCACTCCACCCTCCTCTCTGACATATCACCTTCATCCACCTATTGTACTCTTGGTTACCTTCTTCCCAGCCCCACCCACCACCTATTTATCTCTGCACCCTGGAGGCTCCCTGCCTCATTCCTGATGAAGGGTTTTTGCTTGAAATGTTGATTTTCCTGCTCCTTGAATGCTGCCTGATCTGCTGTGCTTTTCCAACACCACTCTGGAGTCTGATCTCCAGCATCTGCAGTCCTCACTTTTGCCTACTTTTCAAGATGCCACCATCTATTTCCACACATTCTATATCTTCCATCTCCTTCTCCATAGTAAGCATAGATGGAAAATACTCATTTAGTAACTATCCCATCTCCTGCAGTACCACTCATAGACTGCCTTGCTGATCTCTGAGGGGCCTTATTCTTTCCCTAGTTATTCTTTTGTCCTTCATGTATTCACAAAATCCCTTTGGATTCTCCTTAACCCTATTTGCTAAAGCTATCTCATGTCCACTTTTTGCCCTCTTGATTTCCCTCTTAAGTATGCTACAACTGCCTTTATACTCTTCTAAGGATTCACTCAATCTTATTCAAGTATATATTAGTCATGTTAGGCCAGATTGGTTGAATGTTTGAAGAAGTAGCCAGGTGTGTAGATGAGGGCAAGGAATTCAATGTAGCCTACACCATGGATCCAAGGAGTGCAGACATGTTGCAGCAGTACTGCATAGATTTAGTCACTTTTAGACAACTGAGCACAATTGTGGTCACCCTGCTATAGGAAGGATGTTGTTAAGCTAGAAATGTGCAGAAAAGAATTACAAGGATATTGCTAGGACTGGCGAGTTTAAGTTACAGTGAGAGACAGGACTGGCTGGGATGTCTTTCCCCTGGAGCATGGAAGGCTGAAGGGTGACCTCATAGAAGTTTATAAAATCATGAGGGGATAGATAAGGTGAAGAGCCAAGGTCTTTTCCCCAGGGTAGGGAGGTCCAAAACTAGAGGTTTAAGGTGGGAGGGGAAAGATTTAAAAGAGACCTGAGGGGTACTGTTTTCATACAGAGGGTGGTGTGTGTATGGAATGAGCTGCCAGAGGAAATGGTAAAGGGGATATAATTACAATTTTTCAAACACATTTGGATACGTACATTAATAGGAAAGGTTTAGAGGGATGTGGACTAAATTCAAACAAGTGGAATTAGTTCAGTTTGTGGTACCTGGTCAGCATGGACGAGTTGGACTGTTTCCATGCTGTCTGACTCTATGACCATAATATAAAGGAAGCTGAGAATAGCATTGGACTGGTTCTGGGAGAAAAGTTCCCAAATGTTTTTCTCTCAAGTCCATTTATACTTTATCTCCATCCTTCCTATCCCTCCTTAACATGTAAATTACTAAATACAGGTTTACTGTATGTTAGAGGTTTCTGTGTCAATTCATAGTTGTCTGCTGGGCTGGCTGATTCCCTGGCTTTTGAAACACATTGCGCCTCTACACAAGTTTTAAGGCTGAAGAGAAAGAAATGTTTTTAACTCCTCCAACAGGAGTGCTTCTTTTACTCCTTCAAGCCATGAAGTTATATTGAGGACTTCAATCCTCTGATCGAATGGGTGTTGTTTAATTTTTTCACAGCTCAGTGGGCATTTTGAGTGGGCATTTTGTGGGTGTTCCTCAGTCTGTGATGGTAAGCTTCTGCTAAAGGTCAAGATAACAGTTACTGTCTCCTTATAGTTTGAATAGTTCCCTTTATATAAAAAATAAATAAACCTTTTTTGGCTTTTGCTGTTAACTAGTTCTGCGTCAAGAATGTCTTCATTCCTGGAACATTTGCTTGAAGTACTAGCTCTAGTCTCCTCTCTTCCAGGCAATTCCCTGCCATGGTGACCTCATCTGTTTTAGGTCCCATTTCTTGTGCCTGTTCCAGTTCTGGGGCAAAGGAAAATTGTTCATCCACTATCGTGAATGCACCTTCCAATATATGCTACAGGCGAGGTGAGAGGAACTAAAATTCCAGCTTCTTCTCCAACTGTTCACCATCAATTAGGTTTGGAGAGGCAGATGTGTATTTTTTAATCCTATAATGATGGCACAATTTGAATAACCAGCAGCAAACTTTTGTGTATCTAAATAAAGATACTTGTTTTCTTATACACTCATGCCCAATCTAACACTAACAAATTCACACACAACCTGCGATTCTTTTGAGGCACAATTGTTACTTGCATGGCTGCTGCTGTTGCTAAGTCTTACTTTCTGAAATCAGTCCTTAAAAATTATAATGAGACAAATCTGATGACCTTGCCATGTGATTCCTCACAATTTCAGTTCAATTTCCAAACCTGATGGTCTTGGATTGATAAGCCACACGCTGGTTTTGTTTTAGATAATCACCTTTTTTATTTAAAAAAAAATCTCCCCAGACTAGGGACTGGCTTTGAGCTGACTGGCCACAATCCATGTACAGTTAAAAAAAAAACGCAGTTTGAAGTGAATTTCCATAGTCCCAGAATATGTGTAGATATTTGTCCAGGATATGCACTTTTGACCCTATTAAACAGTGAGATCATTTTTAAAATACACAGTTAGGTAATCGGACTTTGGTGGTCAGCTTTACAGTACATTGAAATTGATTTTTTTGTTCAATATGTGGATAAAGAGTCCATAGTAAATAAAGCTCATGTTTTAAAAGTTAGGCAATATCTAAATGTGCTAAAAGAAAGGTACTTTTTTTAAAAAATGCTGACACGATGATTTAAAGGAAACTCTGTTGAACTCGACTGTCCTTGTCATCTTAAAGGTGACTAGGAAGAAAATCCTTCTCTCTTGCTCATTGTTTCTTCAAGACCTTTTGGCAGGTTGGAAGCTAAGAGTAGGTTAGCTTCTACTCTAGTCCCTAACTAACAGCACCATGGGATTACCTTGACCACACTGTCTGCAATGTTTCAAGAAGGCAGCTCATCCTTTTATTCTCAAAGTGAAATAAATGTGGGCAATATATCCCAATCTTAGAAGCAAGGTCAAAATTCCAAGAATGACTTTAAAAAAACAGCATTGCCTTCTTGAGATAAAGAAAATGGTGAAGTGGATTGAAGCTTGTGTGCAATGAAGTAATCATTAATCTCTCTCCCCCATTCCCTCCTGTATCCTTGCCATCTTAAACAGTGAGAGCAGAGTAATTTCCTATCATCTCCCTGACCTGTTGCTCAAAGTGACCTTGCCTGTAATAGTCAGGAATGCCAACTCTTCTTCCAATAAGCAGTTTGAACTAATTTTGTAGAATAGATGGGAGGACTCTATCGTGTTTGTCTTGGGAAGAGTTGTCTAATTAATCCTGCTCCCTTGCTTTTTTTCCTATACTCTGCAATGTTTCCACTTCAAATGTCTCAGCAATGCCTTCCATCCAAAGCAGGGCTTTTAATTAACGGAGTCACTGGACCAGTAATCGAGAACCTAAACCTAAAGATCTGGGGAGATGAATTTGAAACTCACTGTGGCTAATGGTGAAATTGGAGAATCTGGATTAAAAACGACCATGTAACCATTATTGATTGTCATATAAACCCACCTGGTTCACTAGTGTCATTTAGGAAAGAAAATCTGCCATTCTTACCTGGTCTGGCCTACATGTGACTCCAGACTCACAGCAATGTGGCTGATTCTTAACAGCTTCTTGGTAAATGGGGATGAGAATAAATGTTGGCATAGCCAGTGACACCCACATTTCATAAACAAATACAAATATACACAATTTCCATTCTGAGTTATGACTGAATCTGCTTCCACCACCATTTCAACCAGTGCATCCCAGATCACAGTGATTCGGGTAAAAAGTACCTTTTTCTCCAAAAGACATAACTTTTTCATCCTGTTTTAACTCTGTTAAATCTCCTCTGCTCAATTTCTAGGGCTTTGACATCCATTCAAAAATATAGTACCCGAAACTGTACACAGTGTTCCAGCTAGGCCTGGGAATATAAAAGCATCCACATAGAATCAGAGTCAAAGAGATATACAGCATGGAAACAGACCCTTCAGTCCAGCTTGTCCATGCTGACCATATACAGGTATCCCCCGCTTTTCGAATGTTCACTTTATGCCAATTCACATTTACGAAAGACCTACTTTGGTACCTGTTTTCGCTCACCAAAAGAGGATTTTTCTATGAAAAAGTGCATGCAGAGAGAGTGGCGCTGCCAAGCACTTTCCCTGGGAACTACACTCAGCATCTTAGCATCTCAGCATCAAGCCGCCATAGCTTTGAACTGTGTCTGCGAGCATCTGTGCTTTATCTCGATTTATTTTGTGCATCTGTTAGCAGGATGAGTCCTTAATGTATCCTGTACTTCCCACCACCCCAACCTCTGATGACCTTTACTCTATGTTAGTGTTAGTTTAGGTTTTATGTGTTATCTTGTACAATTTGATAGGTTATTGTTTGGGCCTGGGAATGTTCAAAACTTTTTCCCAAATAAACTAATGATAACTGCTACTTTGCTTTATGCCATTTTGGCTTACGAGCAGTTTCATAGGAATGCTCGATTCGCCAACAATGGGGGACACCTGTTTCCTAATCCCATTTGCCAGCACTTGGCCCATATCCCTCTAAACCCTTCCTATTCGTGCACCCATCCAGATGCCTTTTAAATGTTGTAATTGTACCAGCCTCCACCACTTCCTCTGGCAGCTCATTCCGTCCACCCACCACCCTCTGTGTGAAAAAGATGCCCCTTAGGTCCCTTTTATATCTTTCCCCTCTCACCCTAAACCTGCTCTCTCCATAAGACCATAAGACATAGGAGTGGAAGTAAGGCCATTCAGCCCATCAAGTCCACTTCGCCATTCAATCATGGCTAATGGGCATTTCAACTCCACTTACCACTTACCAGCATTCTTCCTGTAGCCCTTAATTCCTTGTGACATCAAGAATTTATCAATCTCTGCCTTGAAGACATTTAGCGTCCCGGCCTCCACTGCACTCTGCGGCAATGAATTCCTCAGGCCCACCACTCTCTGGCTGAAAAAATGTCGCCGCATTTCTGTTCTGAATTGACCCCCTTTAATTCTAAGGCTGTGTCCACGGGTCCTAGTCTCCTCGCCTAACGGAAACAATTTCCTAACGTCCACCCATTCCAAGCCATGTATTATCTTGTACATTTCCATTAAATCTCCCCTTAATCTTCTAAACTCCAATGAATACAATCCAGGATCCTCAGCTGTTCCTCGTATGTTAGATCAACCATTCCAGGGATCATCCGTGTGAATCTCCGCTGGACACTCTCCAGTGCCAGTATGTCCTTCCTGAGATGTGGGGACCAAAACTGGACACAGTACTCCAAATGGGAGTTCTGGACTCACCTACCTCAGGGAAAAGACCTTGTCTGATTATCCGATCCATGCCCCTCATGATTTTATAAACCTCTATAAGGTCACCCCTCAGCTTCTGACGCTCCAGGGAAAACAACCCCAACCTACTCAACCTCTCTCTATAGCTCAAATTCTTCAAATCAGGCAACATCCTTGTAAAATCTTTTCTGAACACTTTCAAGTTTCACAACATCCTTCCCACAGGAGGGAGACCAGAACTGCACACAATTTTCCAAAACTGATCTAACCAATGTCCTGTACAGCCGCAACATGACCTCCCGCAAAATACTCAATACTCTGACCAATAAAGGAAAGAATACTAAATGCCTTCTTCACTATCCCAGCTACCTGAGACTCCACTTTCAAGGAACTCCATAGTCTCTTTGTTCGGTAACACTCCCCAGGACCTTACCATTCAGTGTATAAGTCCTGCCCTGATTTGCCTTTCCAAAATTAAACATCTCACATTTATCTAAATTAAACTCCATCTGCCACTCCTTGGCCCATTGGCCCATCTGATCACAATCCTGTTGTACTCTGAGGTAACCCTTCTTCACCGTCCACTATACCTCTAATTTTGGTGTCATCTTTAAACTTATTAACTGTACCTCCTTTGTTTACATCCAAAGCGTTTATATCAATGAAAAAAAGCAGGGGGCCCAGAACCGAACCTCGTGGCACATCGCTGTTCACAGGTTTCCAGTCTGAAATGAAATCCACCACCATCACCCTTGTCTTCTACCATTGAGCCAGCTCTGTATCCAAATGCCTAGTTCTCCTTGTATTTCATGAGATCTAACCTTGCTGATCAATCTACCATGAGGAACCATGCTGAACACCTTACTGAAGCCCTTATCGATCACATTCACCACTCTGCCCTCATCGATCCTTCTCATTACTTCTTCACATAATTTCCTTCATGTTGTACTCTGCCGCAGTATAAGTTTGTCTTTTTAACAGGCATGTCAATTTATCCTGCTACCTTAAAGAGCTGTGAACCTATCTCCTTACTTCTCTTTCCCAGAAATCAGTTTCAATTTGTACAATTTATTTTTATCCTGCTTTCTGTCCTTTAACCAATCTCATAGTCATGCAGCCATTCTCTGCTTAGTCCTGAGGGATTCCAATTTCTTCAACATTATATGGTACTTAGTATACAGAATAATGTTCTGCCTCAGAGCAGCATCCAGCCCAAATCATCTTCAAGTGCTTTGTTAATTGCTTTGCCTCCAGCATGAAATCCAGAGTCATGCAGAATAGAAACGCTATCGTCATTTTTGACTATGTCCCATTACCCCTGGCCCATGAATTGTTTGCATGGCTTTATTCTCAGTACAGGTGACCTATTTTCTACCATTCACAGCCATGGTTAAAACCATTTTACATCTCAATATCTCTACTACCACCAGCACTTGGTTTGTCATTTCCTCTGGACACTATCACCATCTCTTCAACTTTCTCCTCCTCCTATCAACAAAAAAAAAAATTTCAGACCCTTTCTGTTTGGAAAAACAGTCACCGGAATTAAATCTGTATCTCTCTCTCTCCACAGATGCCTCCAGACTCACTGCATTTCTCCAACAATGTTTTATTTCAGATCTCCAGCCCCTGTAGTAATTTGCTTCTCTTGAAGTCAGAAAGAATATTTGCTGATGATTGCAGTGTTAATTTCCATTTACTGCACTTGAGACAAGGAACAGTCAATGTCCACATGCAGCAAAACTAGGTCAATATTAAGACTTGGCCTGATATGTGTGAGGCAATGACCATTTCCAAACTAGGGAATTGAGCCACTTTCCTATTCAATGGCATTGTAATTGCTGAATCCCCTCTATCAAGTTCCTGGATGTCGAAGGGTTGCCATTGCACTGACCAGAAATTTAACTAGATGCCCAAATATAGTGTGGCTAACTGAGCAGGTCACAGATGAGGTATTTTTACAAATCACACCTCCTTTGACTGCCCAAAGCATGTGCGTTATTTACAAGGAACAGAATGCGTTGGAATATCCATTACTTTCCTAGTAGAGTGCAGCTTCACCAACCCTGAAGACGTTATTTACTATTCAGGTCAAAACAACACGCTTGATTGGCATAGTTAAAGGGTCCTCATAGTGCAGTGGTAGTGTCAATGCTTCTGAGCTAGGAGTTCTGGTTCAGGTCCCACCTCTCCAGAGGTCTGCAGTAACATTTCTGAACAGTTTGATTCGAAAATGTGCCTACCACTCTAAACATTCACTCCTTCCACCAATACACTGTGGCAACTTCACCAAGCCACCTTTAACAGCACCTACCAAATCTAGGACTACTGCCTAAACAAACAAGGTCAGCACTTGTATTGGAACAGCACCACCTTCAAGTCATATACTATCCTGACATTGTTGCCAGGTCCAATTGCTGGATCTTCCTGTCTAACAGTATTGTGACTGACCTGCATCACAAGAACTGAAGCAGTTTAAGAACCTTCTCAATAATATTGAAATTGCGGTCTTTTCTTTCATGCTTCTATACTATATACATGTTGCTTCTCTTCCAGAATATCCAGTATTAAACATTATTGAATTGAAACAAAACATTCATGGACTATCTAATCAGGACAGTGAACTCAGCGATCCAGATATTTGCTCCCATTCTGCTCCCAAAATGCTAAATTTGAAGGATCATTGCACACGTCAATGATTCCTCTTCAAGACCGCAAATTAACTAACTAATAGAATTGTGGTGCAATGGCACCTCAGTTCGTAGGCAAATGCATGTCAAGCAGTCGTAATGTAAGCGAGGTGCCAACTTCACTATCAGCCTTAGTTCTGTGGGAGCATTCTTGCTGATTTCAAATACCACTCCAGAGACTTCAGTATAAAATCTAGTTTTGGCCCTTCAGTGTGTTACTGAGGGAGTGCTACACTTCCAGACTTTGGGATGAGACATTATCAAAAGCCCTGCCCTTTCAAATGCTTGTAACAGATCCCATGGTATCATTTAACAAAGTCTAAAGCAGTCCTCCCTCAACTTTAAACCATACTTGCATCAAATTGAGACGGAAGGGGGAAGGATGCTGTGGTAATGTTATCTGTCATGGGTTTGGAAGTGAATTTAGCTACTGACCTTCGTGAAGTTTTGTTTAGAAAAATTTCAGATGAATAGCTTCACATCTAAGTGGGACACCTAGTGGAAAATTGTATGAACACATCAACAGTTTGTTCTGTGCCACTGCTAACAAAAGTATCATATGTACATGAAGCTATTGTAATGGTATAAACTGTGGTTAATGAGTCAGGTCTTATACCTGGGATTAAATTGGCGTAAAATGAATTAATGCACTGATTTGAATAAACCACCTATTGGGTAGTTCTCTATTTATAATATTCAAATCAATTTCAGTCTTTTACATGTTGTTATTATTGTTAACCTGCTAGCTACTAATATGAATGTTGTTGGAATTTGAATTCTATACAAAGGCCCAGAGTAACAAAATTCTTACTCATGAGTAACTATATGGCAAAAAAAGACAATTGCTAATTTAGAATGCTTACTAACCAGTTTTATAAGACAATAAAAATCAATTCAGTATTTAACATTTCATTATTAGAGGGTAGTGTAACATGTAGGTTCAACATTTATTGGTCTATCGACCCATGGTTCCCAGGGTTTCTGGGATTTTCTCAGTTTCTTGAGTCTGATCTCTCAGCCAATTTAACTCTAACATACATACACATTCTGAATTAAACCTAACTGGGTTCGTATTGTGAGTTCTCAACCTTTGGGAAATACACATTGATTAGCAATATCCTAGTCAAATGACAACTTCGTAACAAGCACCTGACGCCTGATTCTCTTTCTCTCTCTCCAAACAAATACACCTCAGCAAGCATCTTGTGATAAATGCTAACACTTGGTGACAGTTGGATGACTCAGTGATTAGTACAGCTACCTCACAGCGCTAGGGATCCAGGCTCAATTCCAACCTAGAGCGACTGTCTGTGAAGAGTTTGTACTTTCTCCCCATGTCTGCACAGGTTTCCTCTGGGTGCTCCAATTTCTTTCCACATCCAAAGATGTGCAAGTTGGGTGGATTAGCCATGCTAAATTATCTATAGTGTACAGGCATGTACAGGTTAGGTACATTAGCCATGGGAAATGCAAGGGGATGATTTGAATGGGATACTCTTTGGAGGATGAGTGTGGACTTGTTGGGCTGAAAAGCCTGTTTCCATATCGTTGAGATTCTATGATAGTCACCTCAGTGATGCATTGTGCAGGTAGCCCCGCAACATTTAGACCATATGTGTGCAGCTAAATCAACACAATTAACCCAATATTTGCAGTTTTTGTCCAATGGGAAAAGTGCTCCCACAACAATCTAACTTTAACTTGTATTTCTGATCAGACATCCTCAAAATATTCCAGCCTAGGCCGAAGATCACTCTTCTGGTCAAGGTTTTACAATCTTGATATTCCTTCTAAACTATAACTTGACTGAAACTCTGGGAAATCTAGTCCATAGTCTGCCTTCCTGACAAAAACATTGTTGATTTGAATTCACTTTACCACAATTAGGCAAATTTGTATGAGTCAATTCACTCCCCAAGGACACATGTACTTTTCCTTAAAACCACTTCACAATATTTGGCACTCAAAGAAATGGCAACTTTAATGTAACTGAAAGATCACTAATTATCCTCATAATACATACAAATGAAGACTTCCATCACAAAGCTAATGTACAGCACAATTTGATCATTTTAGCCTTATTAGTTATTCTAATGTGCCAATGAGGTGAAATAAAACATTTTTAATATTGAATTAATTGCTGAATATTTACTCTTTTACTTTATCGTCCATTCATCCATCCATCCATCCGTTCATCCAATCTCCCTTTGCTCTCCAAAGAGATGGAATGTGTCGTTACCTCCAAGTCTACTTCCATTTGTGCTGGAACTCGATGGTATTACTCTCATTTGGTTGCATTCTTAACTAGGTAATCATAGATACATACTTGGATTTTTTGTCAAGTTTTGGAGTTCCTGTGTTAGGACCTTGCATCTGAAAGACACCCTTCTATTTCCAAAAGATCCTCATTTTGCTGGTAGGGAACAGGGGAGTATATGATACATGGGGAACAGCACAGCCATTTGAACTCAGTACTGACTTAAACAGATCTGAAATTCATTGGAGTGATGTCCATTTCCCACAGGATGTGACTTACAATTTTAAAGAGATGGAATAAAAGGCGGATTATCTATGAAACTGTCAAGCTGAAAAGTTATTTAAACCCCCCATCTTTATGTCTGGAAATATAGGTTCCTGGGCCTTGAGTTTAAAGAAATTGATGCTTCCAGTTTCAGTAAGAACAGCACCACAAGCAAGTTCTCTTTCAACACACACACCATGCTGACTTGGAACTATATCAATGTTTCTTCAATTTCTTGCCTGTAACGCTGACATTATATGAATAAATCATTAAAAGAAAGCTGTTTGTTGATATAACCCTAAGCATTATCATTAAAGGATTATTACTACCTGACTGCTTCCACAATCACATTATCACAGGTTTTTGGTGCAGCTGTAAAATTTACAGTTTACTTAATGGTCCAAAGAAGGAATTGAGAGATTAGTAATCTTTGATGTTAATGACTACAAATGTTTGCTATTATAAGGTATTAGTTACTGGAGGGGACAACAATATGTTGAGGAGGCTTTTGTCACTTATTCATATAGTAGGGTCTGTAGAAGGTATTTAGAACTTCATCTCAGCATGGTTCCTGAACTCTGCTCATCGAACACAGAATAGTACAGCATAGAAACAGGCCCTTCGGGCCACTATGTCTGCACTGACCATGATGCCATTCTAAACTAACCCCATCTGCTCTAAGATCTATATCTGTCTACTCCCTGTTGGATAATGGGTGAATTGGTGTGGAGGATATCGATCCAAGGTATGGTGGATGGGGACAATGTGTTGGCTTGAATTGACACTAAGTTAGCTGAGGGGTTATAAGAAGTGATGAGTATAAGGATATTATAGATTGATGTGGAAGGTATGAGGGGCCTTGGGGATAGGGAGAGGTGCAGGGATAGGCATTGAGGTTATGGCAGGATTGGGTGTGGATGAGTGCACTTGCTGGCATGGATGAAGCATGTGAAATGGGGCCATTTAGGAGTATGGGTTACACAGCTAACTGCTCTGTTGACCCTGAGGTTGAAGTCCTAGTCTTCAACCACTCTCTTCTTCAGCTGGCCAAATGTTTCAGTGACAAACTAATGGCAGTTGTGAACTTTATTAATGTCTACCCAAGTTATCTACATTGTCCAAGGTCTCATCATCAGTATTTGGATTTTGATAACTGTGCTGGGGAAAGGGTGTACTGCGGTATAGCAGAAGCAGGTTATTAAAGGACTTTGCCTTACGAATGTTTGGTGTGCAGTGTAGGGGTTGGCAATGACACAGGATTTGGTCTCCCAGTGATTGTAGACACAAGTATCATCTGCACTCTGTCCCCCAATGACAAAAGATGAGACAATCCTCGAACAGGCCTCTAAATAGTAAAGTTTGAACAGCTTCCTATTTGTTTTGTACACTAGGTCCACTCTAGTTGAGAAGCTGGCTCAGATTGAGGTGGATCATTACAGTAAGCTACATTGAGAACCATTGTTAGTGTGATGGCACAGACTGGCTTATCCTGTGAATTACATTGCTTAGGATCACGTCTTACATGTTATTGTAGAGGAAGATGATGACAAACTTTTCAGGTCAGCTGAAGTGAATAAGGATGCTCCATTGTGTTGAAGGCCTTTGGAAGGACAAAGTGATGCACAAGGATTGGTGCTGATCTATACCTGTAGTCACTCTGCCATGCAGATTATGCCCTTGGAGGGAAGAATCCAGACTGTGTCTCTGGTAGATGCTCTTCAGCTCCAGCAAGAAGAGGAGGAATTTTTTTTTTAATTCCTAAAATTTTCATAATTTTATTATGAAATTATAATAATTTTATAATTTGTTATGAAATAAATTTTATATTTTATAGTATAAAATATATTATATATTGCAAAAGTAGAGGGCCCAGCACCGATCCTTGTGGCACTCCACTGGTCACAGGCCTCCAGTCTGAAAAATAACCCTCCACCACCACTCTCTGTCTTCTACCTTTGAGCCAGTTCTGTATCCAAATGGCTAGTTCTCCCTGTATTCCATGAGATCTAACCTTGCTAATCAGTCTCCCATGGGGAACCTTGTCGAACGCCTTACTGAAGTCCATATAGATCACATCTACTGCTCTGCCCTCATCAATCTTCTTTGTTACTTCTTCAAAAAACTCAATCAAGTTTGTGAGACATGATTTCCCATGCACAAAGCCATGTTGACTATCCCAAATCAGTCCTTGCCTTTCCAAATACATGTACATCCTGTCCCTCAGGATTCCCTCCAACAACTTGCCCACCACCGAGGTCAGGCTCACCGGTCTATAGTACCCTGGCTTGTCTTTACCGCCCTTCTTAAACAGTGGTACCACGTTTGCCAACCTCCAGACCTCCGGCATCTCACTTGTGACTATCAATGATACAAATATCTCAGCATGAGGCCCAGCAATCACTTCTCTAGCTTCCCACAGAGTTCTCGGGTACACCTGATCAGGTCCTGGGGATTTATCCACTTTTAACCATTTCAAAACATCCAGCACTTCCTCCTCTGTAATCTGGACATTTTGCAAGATTTCACCGTATATTTCCTTACAGTCTATACCTTCCATATCCTTTTTCACTTTAAATACTGATGCAAAATATCCATTTAGTTTCTCCCCATTTTCTATGGCTCCACATAAAGGCCACCTTGCTGATCTTTGAGGGGCCCTATTCTCTCCCTAGTTACTCTTTTGTCCTTAACATATTTGTAAAATCCCTTTGGATTCTCCGTAATTCTATTTGCCAAAGCTATCTCATGTCCCCGTTTTGCCCTCCTGATTTCCCTCTTAAGTATACTCCTACTTTCTTTATACTCTTCGAAGGATTCACTCGATCTATCCTGTCTATACCTGACATATGCTTCCTTCTTTTTCTTAACCAAACCCTCAATTTCTTTAGTCATCCAGCATTCCCTATACCTACCAACCTTCCCTTTCACCCTGACAGGAATACACTTTCTCTGGATTCTTGTTATCTCATTTCTGAAGGATTCCCATTTTCCAGCCGTCCCTTTACCTGTGAACATCTGCCCCCAATCAGCTTTCGAAAATTCTTGCCTAATACCGTCAAAATTGGCCTTTCTCCAATTTAGAATTTCAACTTTTAGATGTGGTCTATCCTTTTCCATCACTATTTTAAAATGAATAGAATTATGGTCGCTGGCCCCAAAGTGCTCTCCCACTGACACCTCAGTCACCTGCCCAGCCTTATTTCCCAAGAGTAGGTCAAGTTTTGCACCTTCTCTAGTAGGTACAGCCACATACTGAATCAGAAATTTGTCTTGTACACACTTAAGAAATTCCTCTCCATCTACACCTTTAACACTATGGCAATCCCAGTTGATGTTTGGAAAGTTTAAATCCCCTACCATAACTACCCTATTATTCTTACAGATAGCTGAGACCTCCTTACAAGTTTGTTTCTCAATTTCCCTCTGACTATTGGGGGGTCTATAATACAATCCCAATAAGGTGATCATACCTTTCTTATTTCTCAGTTCCCCCCAAATAACTTCCCTGGATGTATCTCCAGGAATATCCTCCCTCAGCACAGCTGTAATGCTATCTCTTATCAAAAATACCACTCCCCACCTCTTCCCCCTCTCTTGTCTCCCTTTCTATCCTTCCTGTAGCATTTGTATCCTGGAACATTGAGCTTCCAGTCCTGCCCATCCCTGAGCCATGTTTCTGTAATTGCTATGATATCACAGTCCCATGTTCTGAACCATGCCCTGAGTTCATCTGTTAGGCCCCTTGCATTGAAATAAATGCAGTTTAATTTATTAGTCCTATCTTATCCCTGCCTGCCCTAACTCTTTGACTCACTTCTGTTCTCAGCAGTACCCATCTCAGATCGATCTCTTTCCTCACTATCTCCCTGGGTCCCACACCCCCTCCTTATTAGTTTAAATCCTCCCAAGCATTTCTAGCAAATTTCCCTGCCAGTATGTTAGTCCCCTTCCAATTTAGGTGCAATCCGTCCTTCTTGTACACATCACTTCTACCGCAAAAGAGATTCCAGTGGTCCAAAAATGTGAATCCTTCTCCCATACACCAGCTCCTCAGCCATGCATTCATCTGCTCTATCCTCCTATTCCCACCCTCACTAGCTCGTAGCACTGGGAGTAATCCGGATATTTCTACCCTTGAGGACCTCCTTTTTAAATTTCTGCCTAACTCTCTGTAATCTCCCTTCAGAATCTCAACCTTTTCCCTTCCTATATCATTGGTTCCAACGTGGACAATGATCTTCTGCTGGCCCCTCTCCCCCGTGAGAACATTCTGCACCCTCTCTGAGACATCCTTGATCCTGGCACCAGGGAAACAACACACCATTCTGCTTTTTCTCTGCTGGCCACAGGAACGTCTGTCTGTACCTCTGACTATGGAATCCCCTAAAACAATTGATCTCTTGGAAGCCGGCATATCCTTCGTTGCATTAGAGCCAGTCTCAATACCAGAAACTTGGCTTTTCGTGCTATGTTCCCCTGAGAATCCATCACCCCCTACATTTTCCAAAACAGCTTACCTGTTTGAAATGGGTATATCTACAAAAGACTCCTGCACTAGCTGCCTACCTCTCTTACCCTTCCTGGAGTTAATCCATCTATGTGACTGTATCTGAGACTTTACCCCCTTCCTATAACTGCCATCCATCACATACCGTTGCTGTTGCAAATTCCTCATCGCTTTTATCTGTCTCTCTAACCGATCCACTCGATCTGATAAGATTCTCATCCAACAGCATTTATGGCAGATATAATCTGCAGTCACCCTTAAACTCTCTTTAAACTCCCATATCTGGCAAGAAGTACATATCACTGCAAAGGCCGTTTTTGCTCCTTCACAATCTACAGACCCAGAAAATAACACCGTCTTATTCCTCTACAAACACTGCCCCAGGTTAATTTAATAGCAATGGCTTATATTTTAAGTTTAATCAAGAGATTTATCTCCAAAAACATGTAATCAAGAAAGAATCCACTATTTTCACTACTGCAGCCTTTCTCTTGGACAGACTTAAAACAACAAATAACTTATCTGATTCTGCGCTGTTTGTTAATTTTCCCAGATGCACTCCGATGTCCTTGCATAGCAGATTGGTTCAGAAACTAAGAGCCCATGGCACCCCGGGCAATTTTGCAGATTGATTGGAATCCTGTGTCCAGTAATGTACCACGGTGTTGGGTCCCTTGCTCGTACTTTAATGTTCCAGACTTTATTGTCGGAGCTATAAACATTAAGTTGAGAATTTGATGAAAATTGATGTTATGGTGAAAAACAAGGAGTGTGGTAAAGCCTTAGTCAGTAGATGATATGGATGGGCTGGTCATATGGGCTGAAAAAGTGTAAAGTGATGTACTTTAGATTACTTACAGTGTAGAAACAGGCCCTTCGGCCCAACAAGTCCACACCGACCCGCAACCCACCCATACTCCTTATCTAACACTACGGGCAATTTAGCATGGCCAATTCACCTGACCCACACATCTTTGGACTGTGGGAGGAAACCGGAGTACCCGGAGGAAACCCACGCAGACACGGGGAGAATGTGCAAACTCCACACAGTCAGTCGCCTGAGGCGGGAATTGAACCCAGGTCTCTGGCGCTGTGAAGCAGCAGTGCTAACCACTGTGCCACCGTACCGCCCACTAGGAGAACTAACAAAGCAAGGCAATACACATCGAATGATAGGGCTCTAGGAAGCACAGAGGGACCTTTGGTGTGCATGCCCATGGATCCTTGAAGGCAGCAGGACAGGTAGAGAAGTGGTCAGGAAGGCAGACAGGATACTTGCCTTTATTGGTCAAGGCATTGAATGCAAGAACAAGGAGGTTATGTTGGAGCTGTATATAATATTAACGAGAGTACACAATGAGAGTACTTATTGCACTTCTGGTCCCCCTGCACTGTAGGAGTGATGTGACTGCACTGGAGAACATGCAGAGGAAACTCACCAGGATACTGACTAGGCTGGAGCAATTCAGTTATGAAGAGAAGCTAACTAGGCTGGAGTTGTTTTGCTTAGAGCAGAGAAAACTGAGGTAGGTTCTGAGGAAGGGTCACTGGACCCAAAACGTCAACTCTCCACAGATGCTGCCAGACCTGCTGAGCTTTTCCAGCAACTTCTGTTTTTGTTTCTGCAAACTGAGGGAGGGCTTGATTGAAGTGTACAAGTTTCTATGGGGAATAGACAGGATAGATAGAGACGAACTTTGCCTGTTAGTAGAGGGGTCACTAACCAACAGACACAATCTTAAAGTGAGAAGCAAGAAGTTTAGAGGGGATTAGAAGGAAAAAAGGTCAGAGAGGGCTGTGGGTATCTGGAACTCACTGTCTGGAAAGGTGATAGAAGCAGAAACCCCCAGAATATTTAAGAATTACTTAGATGAGCATTGGAAATGCCATAGCAGGCAAAGCTATGGGTCACATGCTGGGAAATGGGATAAGAACAGTTGGATATTTGATGACAAGTGTGGATACAATAGACCAAAGGACCTCTTTCTGAACTGTCAAAACTCTGACTCTATGTTGTAAGGTTATTGCTAGGGTAAAAGGGATGAATCTTTCTGATGTTTGTAATATGACCTTAATAGAATAGATTTTCTACAGCGTGGAAACAGGCCCTTTGGCCCAACAAGGCATATGAATAGGAAGGGTTTGGAGGCATATGGGCCAGATGCTGGCAGGTGCTACTAGATTGGGTTGGGATATCTGGTCGGCATGGACAGGTTGGACCGAAGGGTCTGTTTCCATGCTGTACATTTCTATGACTCTAAGTCCACACTGACCTCCGAAGAGTAACCCACCAAGACCCATTTCCCTCTTACGAATGCAGCTAACACTATGGGCAATTTAGCATGGCTAATTCACCTAATCTGACTGTCAGAGGAAACCCACACAGACACAGGGAGAATGTGAAAATGCCGAACAGTCACCAGAGGCTGGAATCGAACTTGGGACCCTGGTGCTGTGAGGCAGCAGTGCTAACCACTGAGCATGTCTCTGTAGTGTAGTGGTTATCACATTTGCCTAACATGCAAATGGTCCCCTGTTCAAAACCAGGCAGAAGCAGCCTTGTTCCCGATGGCAATTGGAATATTAAGTCAGTGACTCAGTGGTTAGCACTGTTGCCTCACAGTGCAGGGACCCAGGTTCGATTCCAGCCTTGGGCGACAGTTTGTGTGTTCTCCCTGTGTGTGCATGGGTTTCCTCCCACACTCCAAAGATGTGCAGGTTAGGTGAATTGGCTATGCTAAATTGCCCATAGTGTTAGGTGCGTCATTCAGAGGGAAATGGGTCTGGGTGGGTTACTGTTTGGAGGGTTGGTGTGGACTTGTTAAAAATGGGCAACATGGTGGCTCAGTGGTTAGCACTGCTGCCTCACAGCGCCAGGGATCCAGGTTCGATTCCAACCTCGGGTGACTGTCTGTGGAGTTTGCACATTCTCCGTGTCTGCGTGGGTTTGCTCCGGTTTCCTCCCACAATCCAAAGATGTGCAGGTCAGGTGAATTGGCCAAGCTAAATTGCCCAAAGTGTTCAGGGATGTGTAGATTAGATGCATTAGCCAGAGGTAAATGTAGAGGAATGGGTCTGGGTGGGTTACTCTTCAGAGGGTCGATGAGGTCTTGCTGGGCCGAATAGGAAATCTAATCTGAAATAGTTCTTGTATTTAATAATTTGCATATTGCAATATAGTTTGTGTATTAAACTTTTGTTTACAGTGTGTTGGCAGCCTCTCATGAATATGCTCAGTGACAAACCTCCACAATATGAAAAAAATGATGGTTTAGGTTTCACTCTGGAATTTGATTTGTCCAATATTACTATCAGCTGGAATCATAAGACAATGTTAATAGTTTAGTCCATAGTCTGTATCATGACTCTCAGACCTGAAACATCCATAAATAATTGGCACATTATATTAAAACATGGTCACTTTTGGTCAATGTAGACTACCAGGATTTTTATTGAACAGAAGTCTTTCTGTTCACAAAGGTTCCGGGTTCACTGATGCTTTGATGGCCACTGACGGGCATTTGATAACACCTCAACACTTGGAAAATAAGTAATGGCTCTGAAGCCATACATATGCCTGGCTTTCAGGAGCAGTGTGATAGCACGCAAAGTCTCCAGCCTTCTTAAACACATTTGTCGTGTTGTTGTTAACACAACAGTGGGGAGTATCTGCACATTCCTGGTAACACCCTGAAAAAGCCTGATGTAGAAATTCAGTGCGGCGGTGACTTTCAGTGTGACTGGTACTGGGTGGTCATTTAGTCTCATCAGCTATAGGCCATCCTACAGCATCATACACTACCTAGCAACAGACTGCCTCAGCAGATTTAGTCTTCTTTGAAATCAGCAGTCCAATATTTAAGTGTTGCTCATGCAACACTTGAACACTCTGGAATGTGGCACAACCCATGTTTGGACTTGTTCTTGCTGTTCTTCCCTATGGCATGCTTCTGTTGCCCGTCCAGTCGTGGGCTGCATCTCTCACTGTTGCTCCTCTGAGATTCAGCCCTCCCTCAGTGCACAGCTCCCTCACTGCTCAGGGGTCCAGGAGTATTGGGGAGATGATTCTCAGGTCCCTTTTACTTCCCCTTTACTGGCTGCTGCAGATCAGAAGGAATACTCTCCACTGCACTCTAGCCTTAGTCAATACATTCAAAGTTTGTGAGAAGATTTGTAGCTCGGGTGCTCGTTGTTGTGGTTCTTTTCGCTGAGCTGGGAATTTGTGTTGCAGATGTTTCGTCCCCTGTCTAGGTGACATCCTCAGTGCTTGGGAGCCTCCTGTGGAGCGCTTCTGTGTTGTTTCCTCCGGCATTTATAGTGGTTTGTCTCTGCCGCTTCCGGTTGTCAGTTCCAGCTGTCTGCTGCAGTGGCCTGTATATTGGGTCCAGGTCGATGTGTTTGTTGATAGAATCTATGGATGAGTGCCATGCCTCTAGGAATTCCCTGGCTGTTCTCTATTTGGCTTGTCCTATAATAGTGGTGTTGTCCCAGTTGAACTCATGTTACTTGCCATCTGTGTGTGTGGCTACTAAGGATAGCTGGTCGTGTCGTTTCGTGGCTAGTTGGTGTTCATGGATACGGATCATTAGCTGTCTTCCTGTTTGTCCTATGTAGTGTTTTGTGCAGTCCTTGCATGGGATTTTGTTCACTATGTTGGTTTTGCTCATGCTGGGTATCGGGTCCTTTGTCCTGGTGAGTTGTTGTCTGAGAGTGGCTGTTGGTTTGTGTGCTGTTATGAGTCCTAGTCGTCGTAGTAGTCTGGCTGTCAGTTCAGAAATGCTCCTGATGTATGGTAACGTGGCTAGTCCTTTGGGTTGTGGCTTGTCCTCATTCCGTTGTCTTTCCCTTAGGCATCTGTTGATGAAATTGCAGGGGTATCCGTTTTTGGCGAATAGATTGTATTTGTAGTCAGAAACTTCTCTCACAGAAAGCTCACAGACACGGAAGGAACAATACTGGCCAAGGGACTCAACTATAACCACAGGGGCGCCAAGACAGCAGGCTTCCTAGCAGCACTAGAATGCAGACTCAGAAACAATGGACAGACAGAAGAGACACAACAAACAGTGAGAAAAAGTATCAGACCCCTGATAACAAGGAAAAGACAAACACACAACCTCAACACCAAGGAGAGAGAAGCACTAAAAACACTAAGAAATGATAAGAACATAATCATACTATCAGCAGACAAAGGCAGAATGACGGTCATCCTGGACAAAGCAGAGATTATTCAGAAAGCGCAACAACTATATGTAGATACCAACACCTACAAAAAGAGGGAGTTTGACCCCACCTCACAGCTCACCAACAGGATAAACACACTGAGGAACCTGCAAAAAAATAGATAACCAGGTCTGACCCACAGAGAATGAAACCTGAAAGCAACACCACCCCCAGATTCTATGGACTACCTAAAGTGCACAAACCAGACATCCCACTCAGATCCATCGTATCTCTACCAGGGACACCATCACACAAACTGGCTAAAGAACTACAATTGAAAATGTGTTGCTGGTCAAAGCACAGCAGGCCAGGCAGCATCTCAGGAATAGAGAATTCGACGTTTCGAGCATAAGCCCTTCATCAGGAAAGAACTACAATAGAAACTGAAACACCTGATCAGGGGATCCAGACATGCTATACAGTCAACACAAGAATTCTTGGACATCATCAGAAATATACACATAAACAAGGAAGAAACTATGGTCTCATTCAATCTAACGGCACTGTTCACCTCTATCGACAAAACCCTAGCCAGAGAAACAATAGCCAACCTGCTGGATACAGAACAGACAACAAGACGGGGAATCTATCAACAAAGACTGTATAATCAAACTACTGGACTTGTGCCTCACAACATACTTCACAAATATATGAACAAATCAACGACACACCTATGGGCTCACCCATCTCTGGACTCATAGCAGAAGCTGTAAAGCAAAGATTAGAACAATCAGTCTTACCGCAAACTCAACCCAAACTCTGGGTCAGATATGTGGATGACACCTTTGTAATCATTAAAAACACAGAAATAGAGAACACACACCGGATCATCAACACTACACTCACAAGAATCCGATTCACTAGAGAGGAAGAAAAGGACAACCAACTCCCATTCCTAGACATGATGGTACAGAGAACACCTAACGGAGATTTCACCACAAAGATACACAGGAAAGCCACACACACAGACCAAGTCCTGAACTACGAAAGCAACCACCCCAACACACACACAAAAGAAGTTGCATCAAGATACTGTTCAAAAGGGCCACAACACACTGCAGTTGGTTTTGCAGAACTGCAAAAAGAGGAAGAAGTGGGTGGCACGGTGGCACAAGTGGTTAGCACTGCTGCCTCACAGCGCCTGAGACCCGGGTTCAATTCCCGCCTCAGGCGACTGACTGTGTGGAGTTTGTACGTTCTCCCCGTGTCTGCGTGGGTTTCCTCCGGGTGCTCTGGTTTCCTCCCACAGTCCAAAGATGTGCGGGTCAGGTGAATTGGCCATGCTAAATTACCCGTAGTGTTAGGTAAGGGGTAAATGTAGGGGTATGGGTGGGTTGCGCTTCGGCGGGTCGGTGTGGACTTGTTGGGCCGAAGGGCCTGTTTCCACACTGTAAGCAATCTAATCTAAAAAACACCTAATGTATTCGCCAAAAACGGATACCCCTGCAATTTCATCAACAGATGCCTAAGGGAAAGACAAAGGACTAGCCACACTACCATACATCAAAAACATTTCTGAACTGACAGCCAGACTACTACGACCACTAGGACTCATAATAGCACACAAACCAACAGCCACTCTCAGACAACAACTCACCAGGACAAAGGACCCGATACCCAGCATGAGTAAAACCAACATAGTGAACAAAATCCCATGCAAGGACTGCACAAAACACTACATAGGACAAACAGGAAGACAGCTAATGATCCGTATCCATGAACACCAACTAGCCACGAAACGACACGACCAGCTATCCTTATTGGCCACACACACAGATGACAAGCAACATGAGTTCAACTGGGACAACACTACTATTATAGGACAAGCCAAACAAGAGCAGCCAGGGAATTCCTAGAGGCATGGCACTCATCCACAGATTCAATCAATAAGCACATCGACCTGGACCCAATATACCGGCCACTGCAGCAGACAGCTGGAACTGACAACCAGAAGCCGCAGATACAAACCACTATAAATGCCGGAGGAAACAATACAGAAGCGCTTCACAGGAGGCCCCTAAGCACTGAAGATGTCACCTAAACAAGGGACGAAACGTCTGCAACACAAATTCCTAGCTTAGTCAATACATTTTTTTAATTTTAAAAATATACTTTATTCATAAAATATCTTTCTTTACATATACTGTCCCAAAAGCAGTTCAGTTCTGTACAGTAGCATATGAAGAAACAATCAAACATTAGAGTTTAACTCAATCCCACAAACAACTCAAGGCATTTCTTAATTTTACAAGACTATATTTACATATATTTGAGGCATCAGGAAGGTCTGACTACTGAATGGACAAACATGTAACTTTGGCAGAAAGATCTTAAACAATCACCTTTCCCCACAGCACGTTGACAGCAGCTACCCCAAGTTTTAGCCCTTGTCAATATATCTCGAGACACAAAAACTGCACATCTTGGAATCCAGGATAGAGAAACAAGAGGCTGGGAGAACACAGCAAGCCAGGCAGCATCAGGAGGTGGAGAAGTCAATGTTTCAGGTGTAATCCTTCTTCAGGATTGGTGGTGGATGTAAAAGGAGCTGCAGATAAAGTGGGGAGGTGGGGAGGAGGATTTAGGTGAGGACAGGGGTGGACTGGTGAGGTAGGGATGGGTGCACACAGGTAGAGGGTATGACCTCGTTGGTCGATGGGAGGAATGAATCCAATTAATAGCTAGAAGGAAAGGTCAGTCAGAGGAATGGAAGGGAGGAGGAGGTGGTGCTGGAAAGGCAGACGGGGGATAGGAAGGGAGGCTATTTGAAATTGGAGACCCTAATGTTGAGTCCTCTGGGCTGTAGGCTATCTAGGCGGAAGATGAGGTGTTGCTCCTTGGAGGATAGCTACCTACCGGATTCATTTCTCCAATCGACCAACCAGGTCATACCCTCAACCTGTGTTCACCTATCCTGACCTCACTACTCTGTCCCTCTTCCCATCTAAAACCTTCTCTCACACCCCCACCTTTTATCTGTAGCTCCCCATAGGCACACCCCGAGTCCTGAAGAAGGGTTACAATCAAAATGTTGGCTTCTCCACCTCCTGTGGCTTGTGTTCTTTCAGCCTCCTGCTTGTCAATATGTCTGGCATTGATAGCTCTGTCCCTCTGAGATGCCCTTCAGCTTTGTGAGTTCACTGACCCCGCCTTCTCTTCTGGTGAAAGTTTCTGTTCCTGTGGAAGGCAGTTTCACAATGGCTAGTAGTTCTCTCATGTTCCAAGACTTTGCTTTGCTAGCACATTCTTTGAATTGTCAATGGTTTGACAACGTGAAATCCTCATGCACTGAAATTTAATTTGAAACACAACATTTAATTCCATTTAAACACATGCAAATACAACATATTTACCTTTTTAACGTTATGAAAATATAAGGGTACTGTACCTTTAAGGGAGTAGAAAAGCTAGCAAGGACTTAAGGAGTTTGGAACAAGGTAACAATGTAACATTTAGTTGAAATAGCTAAGAGCTGTGTTGCCAGGATACAAAAACAAATTTGAATTTGGCCAATCAGTTTAATTTATGCCCCAAGTTACCAAAATCCAATCGAATTTGAAAAAAATAATGGTTTGACAACACTAAACCAATGAAATGATCCAATGTTTCGGGGTATAAATATCAGACATTTTAAACAGTTACTCAGAATGGCAAAGAGAACTGCCAAAAGACCAGCAGATGTTGGCTGCTAGTAAGAGCTCTGAGAAGTACCTATATGGAGAAGGAGCTTTCATAGAAAAAACATCAAAACTGACCTGGAGAGAGATCTACAGAGGAAACTTGGCAAAGCTGATGGGTTTTGAAACACAACTATTTTTCTACAAATCATAATCAGGATTTATTTTATTGAACTAGTATTATAGAGGGGGAGGTAAAGGATAGGTTTAAGAGAAAGGAGTTGTAAAATAGTTGTTAGTTAATGTTCTCTGTTGGAGAGCCAAGATGGCGGCGACTCAGCAAGTCTGAGTTTACAGTGCTCTTCCCAAAACCTGGGTAAAGTGAGTTACTCACCCCCCCACACTTACCAAACCACCCAAAAAAATTTTCTAACCTTAATTAGCTGCTTACTATTATATTTAAGCAGTTTAATATTAAGTGGATAATGAGTAAACCAAAGGGATCCCGCAGCTCTCAGAAAACAAAGACCCCTCCCCCACCCTCCTCTCCTCCTCCGGCTGCAGCTGATGTAAAAACAGGCCTTGAAGAGATGATTGCCAGGCTGGAAACGACACTCGTCAATTTCATCGCAGAATCCCGACAGAGATGGAATGCATTCGAAGAAAAGTTACAAAAGCACAGCCAGGCTCTCGAGGAATTACAGGGCTGAGTGAAGGGGGCGGAGCTAAAGGCCACGACCTCCGAGGCTGCAGCACAAACAGCTGCAGAACAGATGCGAGCTCTGGAGCAGAGAGTCCGGGCCTTTGAAATCTACATGGATGACCTGGATAATAGAAATCGGAGAAAGAATATCCGTCTTCTGGGCCTCCCTGAACAAGAAGGGAAAGGACAGTTAGTAGTATTTCTGGAGCGATGGCTGCCCCAGCTTTTAAACCTGGGGGCTGAAACTGACCGGGTAAGGGTGGAGTGGGCCTACCGGGTCGCAGTACGCGGATCTGGCCCAAACCAGCGCCCACGCCCGGTCCTGTTCCGGCTGCAGAGTTATAGGGAGAGGCAGATACTCCTGGACGCCTCCAGAAATCTTGGAAAGGATCCTAAAGCCATGATCCATGAAGGATCCAAGATTGTTATTTCAGGACTTCTCCCCGGCTTTGGCACGAAGGAGGAAGGCGTTTGATGAGGTGAAGAAATGTCTAAGGAACTTAAATATTCAATACACCTTACGCTACCCAGCGACGTTATGCTTTACCCATGAAGGATCCGAGTATAATTTTAGATCACCAGAAGAGGCTAAGGAACTTTTAGACTCGTTTAAATAAATCGTAAGAGACAATTTATGTTGGCTTACCTCTTCCATACTCCGTGGGGAGAAGTGGATACTTTACTTTACTTTTGCTTCTGGGAGCAGGGTTGTCTTCCCTTGCTATTTTATGTTATTATACTTAACTGTAATCTGTTGGAGTTGTAATTTTATAGTTATGTGTGTTTGTACGTGGCATTGATGCTATCAGATATACTCAGGTATGGGTGGGGAGGGGTGGGGGTGGGGCGCTCACTGTTAACTCTAGCTCGGTATTATATCTAAATCCTATTAAGGAGCGCCCGGGTCAAGGGTGGGACACTGTTTGGGAGAGGATATGGTGGACCTTTAGAAAGGAAGTAAGGCCCCCTGAGAACAAGGGGGAGGATCTCCATTCAAACATTTTTTTTTGTTCTTATTGTTTGGAAATAGTTTCCTTTTTATTATACTGTTATGAGTGTATTAGAGAACATTTTCTCTTGTTTGAAGGATGTAAGTGACTCAACTATACACTCTGGATAATTGTGGATTAGATTAGTAGTTAACTGAGTTTCATTGTTTTTCTTTCTTCTTTAGTATCATTCCTTTGAATTTTGATGATTATATATTTAAGATCTATTTTTATATTAATGTTTGTGCTTGAAAGTTCTGTTTATTTTTGTAAATCTGTCAAAATATTAAATTTCTAATAAAAATATCTTTTAAAAAAAATGTTCTCTGTTAGACTTAAAAAATAAAGTTGTTAATTTCTACTTAAAATACTGAGCTTTGGGATAGTACTTTGCCTCTTGAATTTTAACAGATTACAGCATGTGGGGAATTTTTTCTGTGTTGCTGGTTTAAATTAGCAGAGGGGTTTACCCTGTGTCGTAACATTAACAAGCCAATTGCCCTCTTGCTTTTTCCACCCGATTGCCTTCCCATTATCAGCATGATTCAGTCCAGAGTTCCTGATGTGTCCTGCAGGATTCTATAGCCTCTTACCAACATGCCCTCTGCTCCATTAAGAATGAAAACCAAAACAGTTTGGAAGATATAAAGCAAATTAGGGCAAAAGTCAAGAACAGAAAGATAGCTATTGGAAGAACATCACAGTAGTTTAAATAAAAGGGAAATTTGCAATCATGTAATTTTTCTCATATTTCAGCAAATGAAGTCTGGTCATAGCTACAAAGGTAGGGCAGTTCCTTGAGCCTGTTCCATAGGACTTTGTGGCTCATTCTCCATATATCTGCATATGTCCCACACCCCATAATAACTTTGGTTCACCAAAGTTTTATGAGTCTGTTTTATAATTATGAGTCAACCCATTGTCAATGGTCATTGGCAGAAGTTAACAAACAGCTTCCAACTTCTAAGTGTAATTTTGCTTCTTAATTTCACTCCCTGAAAGATCTTTCCACTGGAGTTGAGAACAGCAAAGGGTGTTTTGCTTTAAGTATATAAGATCCTGACGGCTCTTGGGAAGGTGAGTCCAGGCCTACTAGACACCTTAAAATTAATGATCACCCTTCTCCAGGTCAGGGAGAAGAAGAATGATTTTTCTTCTGAGGGTTGGATGTCTTTGAAACTCACTACCTCAGAAAATGGGAGATGGGATTGTAGAATTCCAAACATAAGCAGATCAGCCTTGAGTGGGCAGCATGCTTTAGGGCCTCCTTCCACTCCTAAACCATACATTTGTATTCTGGCAAATAATGCTGGACTTGCTCGGAGACAGTAATATTGTTTCTAACACTTATAGTCCTTCAGGGGAGGTTGAAGCATGGATTTGAACAGCCAATGCCCGACTTGTATTCTGGATCTATGGGTATAAAGGCCAATATTTTGAGCCTTTTTGATATTTTTACTGTATTGGTTCAAAGCATTGGAATGCTCCATATTCCTGGACCCTCAGGAATCTTTGGTCCTCCACAGTTTCTAACATTTCACTCTTTATAAAGTATCGTCTTTAGGACCATGGTAAATGATCCTCATGTCTGGACCTTTATTCTCCAGCATTTAGAAGAATAAAAAAATGATCTAATTCAAACAACAGGATTCTGACAGGGCAAATGTAGGTGGGATATTTCCAATGGCAGGGGAGTCTGGAGTTAGGGCATACATTCTAAAATAATGACCAAGTCGTTTGGATTGAAATAAGTAAACACTTCTTCGCTCAGACGCTGCTGAACACTTTCAGGAACCTCTGTCCCCGGAAGCAGCAGTCTCACCAGAAGTGGCGAGGCATCAATATTCGCTGGGCTCGATTGGTCGGGGCGGATCGGTGTTCTCTGGGCTCGATTGGTCGGTGCGGATGGACGTCCTCTGGGCTCCATGGATCGGTGTTCTCTGGGCTCGATTGGTCGGTGCGGATGGACGTCCTCTGGGCTCCATGGATCGGTGCGGATCGGTGATCTCTGGGCTCCATTGATCGGCGCTGTTGCCATGGCGGCGGTTGGTGTCGGGGATGATGGGGACACTGTGGGCCCAGTTGCGGCCGCAGAAGGATCTGAGGCCGGGGCTTCGGGAGCGGCCTATCCGGAATTTGATAAAAAATGCATCTTTTGTAGAATCGGGAATAGAGAGGAGTCGGTGGATTTGCTGCATTGGGTGAGGGGGCGGAAGTGTTTGAAACATTTATTTCCTGTCATGATTTGGAGATGCCGGTGTTAGACTGGGGTGTACAAAGTTAAAAATCACACAACACCAGGTTATAGTCCAACAGGTTTAATTGGAAGCACACCAGCGACGCTCCTTTCATGAAAGAAGTGAAACTATCACTGTATTCTAACAGATGAAAGGCTTAACAAACAATCAATTTTTCAATGTATAATTTCAGTTACATCACACTGTAAATATTTGCTATAAATTCTGTGTTAGGATTGAGCCCTCCACTATCACCTGATGAAGAAGCGATGCTCCTAAAGCTACTGTGCTTCCAATTAAACCTGTTGGACTATAACCTGGTGTTGTGTGATTTTTAACTTTATTTCCTGTGACTGTTTAAAGAAAAGCATGTGGAGGCGCAGATGTTGGACTGGGGAGGGCAAAGTCACAAATCACACAACACCAGGTTATTGTCCAACAGGTTTATTTGGAAGCACTAGTTCAGAATGCTGCTCCTTCATCAGGTGGTTGTGGAGTATAAGATCGTAGGACACAGAATTTATAGCAAAAGTTTGCAGTGTGATGTAACTGAAATTATATATTGAAAAATACTTGGATTGTTTGTTAAGTCGCTGATCTTTTAGAATGGGCATGCAGAACATTCTTAATGTTACATTCTCATGTGAACTTTAACTATGTTGGCCCAGATAATGCACTGCAGGTGAGAGATTGTCTGTGCCCCAATGTTCAGACTGATTCTAATCTAAAAATTGGATTTACATATTCTTACATGGATTCATACAATTTTTGAGCAAAATAATGTGTAAGTCTGCAAGTACAAATTCACCCACAAACTTTGTATGTGTGTGTGTGAGAAAACAAAATGTATTTGTGGGTAAGATGGTGGTACGGCCCTGACAACATTCACAGGCATTAGTACTGAAGACTTAAGCCCAATGAACTTGCCAGTTCTCTGGCCAAACTGTCTCAGTACAATTACAACATCTACCCAACAATGTGGAAAATTGCCCAGGTACACATATTGTCCTGTACACAAAAAAAAGGACAAATCCAACCCGGCTAATGACCAGCCCATCAATCTACTCTTGATCATCAGTAAAGTGATAGAAGGTGCCATCAACAGCAGCTGCTCAGCAATAACCTGCTCGGCAATGCCCAGTTTGGGTTCAACCAGGGCCATTCAGCTCTTGACCTCATTAAACCATTGGTTCAAATGTGGGCAAAAGAGCTGCATTCCAGAGGCGAGGTGAGAATGATATCCCTTGACATCCAGACTGCATTCAACCAGGGTGTTGCATTAAGGAGCCCAAGCAAAACTGGAAGCAATGGGAAGCAGGGTGCAAACTCTCAGCTGGTTGGACTTGTACCTGACATAAAGGAAGATGGTTGTAGTTGTTGGTGATCAGTCATCTCAGCTCTAGAACATCACAGCAGGAGTTCCTTAGGGTGATTGCACAATATTTAGAATCATTTGAGATTCATCAGATTCTGCATCAATCCAAGTTCAAATGCACCTGGATAATGACAGGTTTTCACTGACAAGTGGCAAGTAATATTTGTGACATGTTGCCTTCAGGCTGCCTTCTTGAACCATTGCAGTCCATTTGGTGCAGGCAGATCCACAGTTCTATTAGGAAAATCATTATAGGATCTTGTCCGAGCAACATTAAAGGAACAGTGATATATTTGCCTGGGAGAAGCAATGGCCTAGTGATGTTTTGCTAGACTGTAAATCTAGAAACTGAGCTACTGTTCCAGGGAACCTAGTTCAAATCTTGCCATGGCAGATGGCGGAATCTCAGTTCAATAAATATTTTGGTTTAGGGTTTAGTAACGCCCATGAAATCATTATCAATTATCAGGGAAAGACCTATCTGGTTCACTAATGTCCTTTAGGGAAGGAGCTCTGTTATTCTCACCTGGTCTGGCCAATGTGTGACTCCAGATCTATAACAATATGGTTGATGCTTAACTGCCCTCCAGGCAATTAGAGGTTGGCAATAAATGCTGGCCTAGCCAGAGATGCCCACATCCCATGACTGACTGAAAAGAAAATTCAGAGTGAGGCTAATGGCTTAGAAATGAAGTAAACTTGTAGGTAGTGATGTTCCCCTGTATTTGGTAAATCTTGTATATGATATATACTGCTGCTACTGTGCCTCAGTAAAAGGATTGAATATTGAAGGTACTCCATGTGGTGGGAGTCACATAGACTGCTTTGACCTAACGCTATGAAGCTTTTAGAGTGCTGAAGCTGCAGCCATCCAAGTGGTCAGGAGAATTCAGTCATGCCAATGTGTACCTTGAATACGGTGGTGAAGTTTAGGGAGTTAGCAAGCAACTTTCCCAATGCAGGATCCCTCATCTCTGAAACAAAACAGAAGTTCCAGGAAAATCTCAGCAGGTCTGGCAGCATCTGTGAAATCAGACTTCATCGGGTCCAGTGACCCTTCCTCTGAACTGGTTAACTCTGATTTCATAGATGCTGCCAGACCAGCTGAGCTCTTCCAGCAACTTCTGTTTTTGTTTCTGGTTTACAGCATCCGCAGTACTTTTGGTTTTTATTTCCTGAGTTTCTGATCTGTTCTTGTAGCCACAATAGTTATATAGCTGGACAACTTCAGTTTCTGATCAATGGCAAACCACAAAATGTTAATAATCAAGGATTCAGCGATGGTAATACAAACTGAATGTCAAGTGATGATGGTTTAGATTCTCCCTTGTTGGAGGTAATCCATGGCTGGCACTTGTGAGCCCTGTTGTCTTACTGTATATTGACACTTACTGCTGCACTATCTGAGGAGTCACAAATGGTGCTGAATGCTACATTTGCAATCATCAATGATCCTTCCCACTTCTAACTTTGTGATACAAGAAAGGTAATTGAAATAGATAATGATGGACCAGGAGACAACCCTGAGGAACTCTTGCAGGGATGTTTCAAGACTGAGGTTATTGATCTGGAAAAACCACAATGATTTTCCTTTATACAAGCAATATCTCCAAACAGTGGAAAGTTTTCCTGATTCCAATGACTCCAGTTTGGCTAGGGCTCCTTAATGCCCCAGTTGGTCAAATACTACCTTGGTATCAAGGACAACCACTTCTACCTCATCTCTGGAGTTCAAATCTTTTGCACATGTTTGTATCAATGCTGTAATGAAGTCAGGAGCTGAGTGGTGCCGAAAGCCAAATTAAGAACCAGCAGATTATTGCTTAGTGCTGCTTGATAGCATGGTGGATGACCCTTTTCATCATTTTGCTGATGATCTAGAGTTGACTGATGGGGTGATAATTGGCTGGTTGGATTTTTCCTGCTTTGTGTGGACAACTGCTTCACATGATTGGTATTAGAATTGCAGTTTTGTTATGGCACTAAAGGAGACCATTCACTTCATTGGCACTAAGCTAAAATGGTGCAGTCACAATCTTCCTTTGCTACATAATCCTTCACATTGGTTTCTTTCAAATAGTCATTTAAAGCACTCCAGAGCGCCAAAACTGAATCTGCCCCACATCTAGGCAGTGCGTTCCAGACCCTAATATCTCATCGTGGGAAAAAAGTTCTCTCTCATCTTGCATTTACTTCTTTTACAAAGACACTAAATCTGTGCCCTGTGGGTCTTGATTATATTATGAATGGGAATAGGTTCTCCAACTTTGGGCAACTAATCTGATAAACCTTCAACTAAAAATAATTTACAATTACATTTACATTTAGAATATTTACAAATCATAATGCAGCATTTTGCATTGTGTGGAAGCCTCACTTTCAAAAGAATCCTTTACAACTCTTTATAGGGTAGTTGCCCAAGTTGAAGGGGAAGCCAAGGACGGAAAAAAAGCCCAGTCAAACAGCTAGATTATATAGAGCATTTTGAAATTGAAGAGGGATCTACAAAATAGACAGAAACTTCCCACTTAACTAAATTAGTTCAGCTCCAACAATACTCAGGAAGCCCAACATCATCCAGGTCAGAACATGATTGGCACCCTATCTGCAACTTTAAACATTCAATCCTTATAATGCCAGTGCCTGATGACAGCTGCACCATAGCAGCCTGCAAGACACCTTCGAAACCACCTTCCTGACCTGCAACCTTTATCACTTACAGGAACAAGAGCATGGTATACTACAAACAACATTTTATCTTCCAAGTCAGACATGATTTTGACTTGAAACTGTATTGCTGTCCCTCTATGAGTGCTGGACCAAAATCGAAGAATCCCCTCCCTCCATCATGTGGTTTCAGCAGTTCAAAAACTCATCTCTCTGCTATTTTGAGGACAGTTAGAGATGGACATTAAATGCTGGCCTGGCTAGTGAAATCCTATAAATGAATAAAAGAAAGTATATGCTATGATGGTAGACCTAACCACTCCCAGCAATTCAGATCTTGAATGAATGGAGAATTTTGCTTTTATATTTTAACCAGCTGTATCAAATGGATATATAGCTGAGAAATTAAAAATAATTATGACCAAAAGACCACATTTATTTCTTAAGTGACATGATCTTCATTAAGTAAGTCATCAGAGATATTAAAATGCTAACTTGTTTTTGTGCAGGATGACCAGTTTGCTTGCTTTAGGGACATTCGCCCTGGTGCGCCCCATCATTATCTTGTTGTACCAAGAAAACACATTGCAAATTGCAAGTCTCTGAAGAAGGAGCATATATCAGTAGGTGAGATTCCATTCACTTTGTTGTTCAGATCATATAACAACACTTCATTATCTTTCATTTGAACTGTGCTTGTAGAGGCTTTACAAATATATTTTGTGAACGTACTTCAAAAATACAGCTCTTTGGATGAACTCTGATAGGCCAAAGAGCAAGTTAAAATGCAAGAGATGCATTAAGTCTTAAATATAAATGATTCGTTTGGTGATATGATTGTGTTATGGTCACATCTGAAAATTCTATTTAATTTCCATTTCCAGCACAAGCTTCTGCTAGCACCCTTGTCTCGTAAACAGCTTCTGTTGAATTATAGTTTACCTAAATACCCCAGTATGTGGATTGCATATGTGGCAATATTGATTTATTTTTCCTTGTGTAATATTTGATGCTTTGTAGTATCAGCAGTAGTATGACCTTTTGTTTACACAGAATGAGGGATGTATTCTGGTTGGAATGGCGCACAAGCTACAGTATTTGTCTTCAGTGTGCTGAGTACTTGTCTTCAGTGATCATTTTCAGTAATTTGAATCACATTTAGCAAACCCAATTATCTGTGCATAATATTGCACTGTCTTGGATGGACTAATAACAAAGTGGAGGGATATTAAATTGATCTTTTTCACTTGTGGGCATGGGCATCATTGTTGTGCCAGCATTTATTGTCTGGTGAGCTACCTTCTTGAACCATCACAATTCATATGCTGTAGTTTGACCCAAAATGCCCTTGGGGAGGGAATTCAGAATTTTGACCGAGTGACGGTCGCAGAACCGCAATATATTTCCGTCAGGATGCTGAGTGGCTTGGAGGGCAAATTGCAGATGTGGTGTTCCCGTGTTATTTGCTGCCCTTGTCCTTCTCGACAGAAGTGGTCAGGGGTTTGGAAGGATCTTCCATGAACTTCTGCAATGTATCTTGTAGATAGTACACATTGCTGCTGAGCATTGCCCTTGGAGGGAGTGATTGCTTGTAGATAGAGTGCTGCTTTGTCCTGGATGCTGTCAAGCTTCTTGTTGGAGTAGCACCTATCCAGGCAAGTGGGGAGTATTCCATTAAACTCCTGACTTGCACGTTGTCGATGGTGGACAGGCTTTGGGGAGTCGGGTGGTGAATTACTTGCTGCAGAATTCCTAGCCTCTGATCTGCTGTTTGTGTTTATGTGATGAGTCCAGTTGACTTTCTGGTTGCTGGTAACCTGAAGGATGTTGAGAGTGGGGAATGATGGTGTAGTAGTGTTGGTGACACTAATGAATGTCGAAGGGTGATGATTACATTATCTCTCATTGGAGATGATCATTGCCTGACATTTGTGTGGAGTGAAAGTTACTTACTATTTGCCAGCCCAGTCTGGATATTGTCTGGATCTTGTGGTATTTCAGCATGGACTGCTTCAGTATTTGAGGAGTTACAATTGGTGCTAAATATTGTGCACTCATTGACGAACATTTCCACTTCTGACCTCATGATGGAGGGAACGGATAAAACAGCTGAAGTTGGTTTGGCTGAGGATACCACACTGGGGAACTCTTGCAGAGATGTTCTGGAGCTGAAATGATTGATCTCCAACAACCATGACCATTTTCCTATGTGTCAGGTATGAGATCATCCAGTGAAGAGTTTGCCACCAGTACCCATCGATTCCAGTTTTGCTCGGGTGCTTTGCCATACTCAACTGAATGTGGACTATAACTGTCACCTCACCAATGTTCGTGTTTGAACCAATGCTGTAATGAGGTCAGGAACTGAGTGGCCCTGGTGGATCCCAAACTGGGTGTCACTGAACAGGTTATTGCTGAGTAAGTGCTGCTTAATTGCATTGTTGATGTCACCGGCCATCACTTTACTGATGATTGAAAATAAACTGATAGGGTGGCAATTGGCTGGTTTGGATTTGTTCTGTTTTTTGTGTACGGAGCAGTTAGGCAATTTTCCACATTCTTATTTAAAATACAAAGCAGACTTGTGTAAGCCTTTGGATGCAATATTAATTTTCTCCTGTTTGATTTTGCCGTGTTTTGCTGTTGTGACTGCTGTCTGCTCTGTGTTAGCATTTCAGAGGGACGAGATGATCAGTGATCATTCAGTTTAACTCCTGTCCTAATGTTGTCATTACTAGGTACTGCCTTTATTTGTGGGCTACTTAATTTTGCCAGTGTCCCAGTAGTAGGAATAAGATGTGGTAAGGTACCTTATTGACCCATTGCCTGCGTATGCCTGGAAAGTGATTGAACAACTGGCTGTTAAAATGGGAGAGGACTATGTTCTAAATTATGAAAAGTAAATTGTAGTTTTACATTATTTGTTTTTATTTTACATGTTGCTTTTAGTGTACATGCTTTTTGGTTATGTTATGCTACAACTAATTACAAAATTGTTTTAATGAATAGTTCAAAAGATGGTGAACATTGGAAAAAGTGTACTGCAACAAAATGGCATGAATGACCTGGCAGATGTAAGGTATGTACATACTCCAGAATATAAAAGGGGTGCTTGATAACCAAATATGATTCTGAAAAAGTTATGGTTATGACATTTGTTTGTTTGATAGCTACCTTTGGTTTTTTTTATGTAATCTTCCAAAAAGGCATGCACAAAGCTCCGACCATTTAAAAATAATAAACCTTGATTTAGTGAATATTTAAGTTGAATTGTGTGAAGCAACATTAATTGAAATGTGTTGGTATTCACTTTGTAGCTGAGCAAATTATATTTGCTTACGGAAGCTAGCACACAGTTACTGTGAGAAGTATTGCCTATTTACACGCTACTCGCAGGCACGTGCTGTGATGTAATCTACTGAATAATTATTCCCTCTGTCCAACTAAACATTCTGTAAAGGACTGCAAATGGCAATAACAAAATAGTATTAAAATAACACCCAGCACATTAACATCTCTTCGTTTTTAATTTTACAATAAACATTGAAGTTACCTATAACTTTGGTTGCATTATTTTCACAAGTTTATTATTTAAATTACACTGAAGCTACAATTTTTAACATGAATAAATTTAATATTTTCTGGATGAATTTAATTGCCTTAGTTCAGCTTTCTCTTTGAAGCTTTATGCTGTGTTCTTTGTGCTATCCCAGATTATCATCAGAATTGTTACAAAAGTATTGGATTTGTTTACAGGCTGGGCTTTCACCTGCCCCCATTCTGTACAATAACTCACTTGCACTTGCACGTATTGGCTCCAGCCAGTCAGATGGGATTTATATCGAGAATGGTTTACCGAGTTAATTCCTACTGGTTTATTACGGTAAGTATATTGTCTCTGTTGTTCATTATATGATAGGTGAAAATGTAAGTCAATTTACACTATGACCTTATTGAGATATGCTCTTCTTAATGTTAGTGAACACTCAGTTTCAGTCTTTAGTCTGTCCTTAATGACACTGGAGGAACAATTCTTGTTTTTAGAAACCCAGGTATGAGATAAGAAAGCAAGAGGGCGCATAAAGAGGAATTGAGACCACAATCAGACCAGCCATGATCTTTTGAATGGTGGAACAGGCTACCAAAGCTGATTGGCCTCCTCCTATGTTCCAGATAAATTCCTGACCTCAATTACTATTTCTTGATATATTCTGTAGACACTGAAAAAGGCTTTTAATCAAAATTTATTGTACTTGATTTCCATACTTTGAAGTTAAATGGTTCTATACTTGCGTGAAACCACCTGGCTTTTATTTTCTAGGCAATTGCCAAATCAAACATAATAATGGGTTGTTTTATGCTGCATGCTTACTGGAAACTGGATTGAAATTGCCCAAATTCATCTTGCATAGGCAATACAGAGAGGAAATTATAATGTCAACAGTGCCAGCTATGTTTTAAAATAATTCTCTGAAAGATTCAACAAAGATCACACTGCTTCACCCAGTATCAATTATAGATTATGCTTTGCGTACATTTATCTCACTTATTACATTGTAGACATTTTCCCCCACCCTAAGGTTGACAAATTGATTGAAAATCTAAAGTCTCTTCCGGACGAGTGAATGATAGAAGATACTATATCCATGCAGTTGAGTTCCACTGCAGATACTTCCAGAAGACTTCAAGACTGCAGCTGCTCTTTGATCTGGATCAGCTTTTGATTTAATGAGCAAGAATTAATTTGTGCCCATCAGAATTGAAAAAAAATCCATTTACTCGGTTTCTGTTTTTTCAAATTCATAACTTTTCATTTAGGAAGTGAAGGTCTGTAGCAGTTCTCTGGACAGTTTAACAAAAACTTCAAAATTTACTTATGTGTAAGTGAGAAACAACGACTTGTTAAACTTGTCAGCATGCACACAATCAGTAAATTTAGCTAGATGTAAAATTGGAAATACTGAAGAACTTTATTTATGTAATGTTGTTATGTAAGTTTTGTCTTAAATACCATTTTAAATATTTAATTGTATCAACATTACAGTAAACCTTAAGTGTGTGAAAATGTTCCATGTGCAATAAATATCTTGTATATGGCAAGTTATTAGTACATGACTACATTGGTATGGATTAGGTTTTCAGATATCGTAACAAATTTTTGTTCTCAGTTTATGAAACTGAATATGAGAGCACACTAATTCATTCAGAAAATGTATAATGTGTTCTTACAGATAGAACGTAAACATGAGTCGCTACTGTGCCACCATCTTGTGTTGAATTGTTTGTTCTAACATATCAACAGTTATAAAGTCCATTAATTTGAATATAAAAATAGAATCATTATACAATTATATTCTGCATTCACTGCAGAATATCCAAGCCATTGCTTGTAAGTGCATTACAAGTTGAATTGCTGGTGTTCTCTGTGCCATAGCTACTTGAAGCTTTTATAATGCAGTATTCTCTGATCCACTGTACTGCATTTTCTTAAATGTGTTAACACTGAAATCTAATTTTCAGCTCACAACTATAAGATTTTGGCACCTCTGAAATGCTGGATTTTACCCTAATGTCTCAAACACTGGCAAACTACATCTCTTAGAGAGTCAGTGTGTTGGCAGTGGAGGTTTGTGGATAGTGAAAGTTGGGATGCCAGTCTGGGCAGAATTGGTATGTTTAGACAGTATCGTGAAAAAGCAGTGTGCAAATACAACATTGAGGTGTAACCTGGAAACTGAAGTATGTTTTCATGAGGTAGTTTTGCAGTTTATAAGTTGTCCTTTAAGGTCACAAGGGTGTTCAATTGTTGCCTAGTTGGTTTCTATTTTAAAATATTAAATTTTGGTATAAGCACACTTAGAGCGGCACGGTGGCTCAACAGTTAGCATGGCGGCCTTACAACAACATGGACCTGGGTTTGATTCCAGCCGCGGGCGACTGTGTAAACTGCACACATTCTCCCTGTGTCTGTGTGGATTTCCTCTGGGTGCTCCTGTTTCTTCCCACAGTCCAAAGATGTGCAGGTTAAATGGATTGGCTGTGCTAAATTACTCAGTGTCCAGGTATGTGTAGGTTAGATGGATTAGCCATGGGAATGCAAAGTTAGAGGGATAGAGTAAGGGGTGATTCTAGGTGGGATACTCTCCAGAGTCAATGTGGGCTCGATGAACCAAGTGGCCTCCTTCCACATTGTAAGGAAAAGTCAGATGCTCAGACTACATGGGGATGTGACAGCATCAGAAACTGGTATGAGTATCTTCGGCCAGTGTGAATTGGGTGTGCTTGAAACATATTTTCCATTTTCCTGACCTAGAATTACTGGATCACGAGTTGAGACTCACGAAAGCATGGTACCAAAGCAAAACTTGTATTTTCTCTGCTACTGGGAAAGTCAGGCTTGTCAGACATTACTCCTCATTACATTATGTCTGGATGATCACTTATTATATCATTCAATATTCAAAAGTGTACGATAATGAACAGCATCTCCTACTTCTGTGTTTTGTGTCTTTTACATATCTTGTTTAATTTGAGGTATAAAATTGAATTCTTTATTCTACTTATTAACGTGATACATAATCTGCTCAAAACAAATGATCAATTTTGTTCATCATTGTTCTTATGATCATTAGCTTATAAATCAATCCTTGGATCTACATTGTGTCAATTTTAAAATTTTCAAATTCCTTCATGGCCTGCCACCACACTACCAACATGTTCATCTCTATAACTTTTCTAAAAGGTGCTAATTAAAAATAATGTCAAATACTGTTTTGTAACATTGTCAATTTTTGATTGTGCTTCTTTAATTTTGGAAGTAAATTGTTACAGCTTTTTAAAAACAAGTCCTAAAATATTAACAGCAGTGGGCAGCATAGCGTGCACTTGCCAACCAAACTCCATCATGCAGTTTACATTTTGGTTTTCCCCTTGAATTGGTATTCTTATGAAATGTTCTGATGAATACAAGTCAAAAAATTTGAGCAAAATGTGATACTAAAGTCTTTCTGTGAATATGATATCTTATTAAAGGATTAATCCTCAGGAAATGATTAATTCATAGTTTGATAAAATACTTGAGCTTTTGCATGTATTTATTCCATTAAAAGCACACTCTTAAAAACAAGTCAAATACTGCAGATGGCAGAGATTGGAAAGAAAAAGAGTGCTGGAGAAATTCAACAGGTATCAAAGATTTGGAGTGAGAAACAGAGTTATCCTTTCAAGCACAGTATAACTTCTTTGAAACTGAGAATGGGTAGAAATAGTATAGGTTTTGTGGTGTTGGTAAAGGTGAGGGGCAAGTGGAAGAAAAAGAGCAATTAGGCATTGCCTGGGAGTGTTCCACAAACCGTCACCCAGACTGTGTTTGGTCTGTTAATATATTCAGTTACAGAATATTGAATGGTCTGGACATTGAATGGTGGATGTTGGGAAGATGTTTCCATTGTGGTAGGAGAGGTTAGGATGGAGGGCACAGCCTTGAGAGTAAAGGGAAGACCTTATAGAATGGAGATAAGGAGAAACTTATTCAGCCAAAGAGTGGTGAATCTTTGGAATTCATTGCCACACAAGGTTGTGAAGGCCAGGTCATTGAGTATATTTAAGACTGAGGCAGATAGGTTCTTGATTATCAAGGAGATCAAGGTTTACAGGGGGATAGGTTTCTCAACTTCCACTATCAGCCATGTTTGAATGGCAGAGCAGACTCTGTAGGTTGATTGGCCTAATTTCTGCTCCTATGTCTTATGGTGTTATAGAGGAGACACATTGTGAGCTGTGAATGCAGGAGACCATTAGAAAGAAGCACAAGTAAATCACAATCTCACCTGAAAGTTATCGTTGGGATCTTGGACAGTGAGGAGGTTAAAAAGGCAACTTTGCACCTCCTGCAACTGCATGGGAAAGTGCCATGGAAGGGCTTGAAATGTTAAGAGTGATGGAATAATGAACCAGTGTATGGCAGAGAACAATACCTTCAGTACTCTGGGAGGGAGGGGAAGATGTGTTTGATGGTGGCACATGCTAAAGGTGATGGAAATGGGGGAGAATGATTCTTTGAATATGCAGGCTGGTGGGATAAAATCTACTGCAAGAGAAACCCTATTGTAGTTCTTGGAGGGAGGTGGTGTGAAATTAGGTGTGCCAGAAAAGGGATTGATTGAGGTTGATGACCCTGTCCACTAGAGTGGGGGAGATCCTCAGTGGCATAAAAAGACATGTCAAAAAACATCTCTGTGGGAAGTGGCATCATCAGAATACACATAACAGAGATGTAGAAACTGGGAGAATAGAATTTTTGCAGAAAGCAGGGATTAAGGAGGTGCCTGGAACCACCATAAAAAATGTCCAGTACTGCAAATGATTTTTAAAAGTTGTGCTATATCTACTAATTCCCCCATAAACTATGCTGAGATTGCAGAACCCACAGGACTTCACAGCCCTATTATTTCAACTGACTTCCAGTTTTATCATTAACTTCGAATTATGTACTTTATGGAGATAAATATTGTTGTTTTGAACAACAGAGTAACATTTCTAATTTTATCATTGCCCATTTATCCTAAAGCTCAGATTACAACGAGATGGGCCAATGAGCTGAGAAGTGGCAGATGGAGTTTAATTTAGATAAATGTGTGGTGTTGCATTTTGGGAAAGCAAATCTTAACAGGACTGATATATTTCATGGTAAGGGCATTGGGAGAGTTGCTGAACAGAGAGACCTTGGAGTGCAGATTCATAGCTTCTTGAAAATGGTGTTGCAAATAGATAGGATAGTGAAGGTGGTGTTTGGTATGCTTTCCTTTATTGGTCAGAGTATTGAGTACAGGAGTTGGGAAGTGTTGTGGCTGTACAGGACATTGGTTAGGCCACTGTTGGAATATTGCATGCAATTCTGGTCTCCTTCCTATTGAAAAGATGTTGTGAAAATTGAAAGGGTTCAGAAAAAATTTATAAGGATGTTGCCTGGGTTGGAGGATTTGAGCTATAGGGAGAGTTTGAATAGGCTAGGGCTGTTTTCCCTGGAGCGTTGGAGGCATAGGTTTAGGGTGAGAGGGGAAAGATATAAAAGAGACCTAAGGGGAAACTTTTTCACGCAGAGGGTGGGACGTGTACGGAATGAGCTGCCAGAGGAAGTGGTGGAGGCTGGTACAATTGCAACATTTAAAAGGCATCTGGATGGGTGTATGAATGGGAAGGGTTCAGAAGGATATGGGCCGGGTGCTGGCAGGTGGGACTAGACTGGGTTGGGATATCTTGTCAGCATGGACGAGTTGGACCGAAGGGTCTGTTTCCGTGCTGTACATCTCTATGACTCTATATACTTGTGAGTTTATGTCAGATATCATATTTCCACAAAAACCTCCAATAGGTAAATGAAACTTTATTCATAATTCTCACTGTCCACTTAAGTTTCCCATGGCTTCACATCCCAATATATTTTGCATCAGTCCACCGCCTGGACATGCCCTGGTGTGCCCATTTGCCACTGGGCAGTGAGGATCCCCAGTGGAGGGTTCTCTACATGGGAGTCCTCCCCCTTTTTCTTGGGGATCTGGGGTGGAGGGTGCTGCACATGGCAGTCCCCTGCAATCACAGATTGCGGTGGTTCACGGACTCCCAACTCAACTGCTTGTTCTATGGTGCTGTGGAGTCCGTGCACCATGTATATATGGGGTGTGGGTGTTTGCGCTCTCTTTTTGAATTTCTTAAAAATCTTCTCTGTTTTTCATTGCACCTTGAGCCCTACGCTCCTGATCTTTGGACACCCAGTGCGGAGAGGGGTGAGTAGGTCAGAGGACCTCCTCGTGGGTCTGCTCCTGGGCCTGGCCAAACTGGCCGTAAACAGGTCCAGGCTGTGGGCCGTGGAGGGGGTCATTGGGGACGATTGCCTGGCCCTCTTCCGTGGTTACGTACATGCCCAGGTGTCTCTGGAGAAGGAGCACGTGGTGTCTACCAACACCCTAGAGGTTTTAGGGAGAGGGGGGCACCGCAGGGAATTGGAGTGTTTTATTTCCCCCTCCAACTCTATTTTGATTTAATCCCTGTCCTCCCCATCACGTTTGTTTTGAAGAAGGGCACTGCTTGTTACTTCCCACTCTGCTATTTCCTTTCATCCTGGTGATGGAAAATGAACAAAGATTTATACACCTATTGTCTTTCACTGTGTGTAACACCCGCACACATAAGCTAATGCAAAATATATTTTTTCTTTTTTATCAGTTTTACATGATATGTATAAGAAAGGAATCCTTGCTTGTTCCTCATCTTTTCCGCTTTAGAAAGCGGGTATCTGATTCAGCTTAGATATAATCTGTCCATGCAGTCAGTTAGAAGAATTAAAACTTGGTATGGATTCCGCTACAGTCTGTTTATTAGACTTGGCGGACTACTTTTTATTACGAATAACACTGCTTTATCTAATGATATAGAATTAAAAACAGTTCTAATGTGATCTATATGACAAAGGTGAGTAACAAGTGCAGGATAAATAGTTAATGAGTGAGATTTATTACAGAAAAGATGCACCTGTCAAATGACATGATGACCTATTACTCCTGCTAGATGCAAGATGTGTTGAGTGAAAAGGACAGCTGAGCCCTGCATATTTACCAGGATAAAAACTGTTTCTGATACAGGGTCATTAAAACAAAAAGAACCAAATGCGACATGTCAAATTGTTTGTTCTTTCCACTTAATCTTGATGCACAGACGGAATGAGTAAACTGAAACTGAGACTCATAATCAGTTTGGACAACATTAACAATTGGACAATTCCATAAACTAACTGCAATAATGAATCCCAATCCCTGGAAAGAATGGAAGACAAATGAGTACATGATCAATGCTATGAGCTAAACACCCATCACGAGGGAAGCCACATCATCTTTCTGCTGTATAAACAGCAGGAATTGTCTCTTACATTGCAGTTCTATAGTTCAGGAGATTTAAATACCAAGATAAAAAGTTATGAAGATTAGGTGATCCTGCAGGCTGTTAACTGGATATAGTTCTGAGGCCTGGGTGTGTGATAGTGTGACTGGGACCTGACAAGAAAGGACACTGTTGAAGCATCAGGACTTATCTTCAGACTTGGCGATTAACAATCAGGCTGTATATGAATGACTTTAATTCATTCAAATCATATAGAGGTTTGAACCATGGTTTTGTTGGTTTAATCAACTGAAAAATTTAAGGTTAACCGAAAACGTTGCAAGTATTTTTTTCTTTTACTTCTGGGGTCCACATGATTTTAGTGAGGAAAGGAATGGAATCCCTTACACCACAGATGCTGCACAACCTATTGAGTGTTTTCAACATTTTCAGCTTTTGGTGTTGGTATCAATTGAAGCAGACCTTGTACAGTTACCATTCCGATTTCATTCTGCAGTGCAAAGATATGCAGATTTGGTGGACTGGCAATGCTAAATTGCCCAAAGTGTCCAGGAATGTGCAGACTATGTGGGTCAGCTACAGAAAATGCAAGGTTACTGGGAAAAGGGTGGGGTGGACAGGTGGATCTGCACGGTCTGCTCTTCAGGTCAGTGTGGACTTGATGGGATGAATGGCCTGCTTCCACACTAGGAATTATATAATTCTAGCTTTGCAATAATTTCTATCTCAACTAAAAGAATGGAAATTTAAGGAATAGTCCAATCAGCCCTTCATGGACTTCATGCATTGTATCCTTCTGTAAGAAAAGGTTTGTTCCCTCACCATTATATTGTGAAAATGACTGCAAATTTTGGAAAAATATAAATGCAAAAGTTAGAAAGTAATCAATTTGAACCTGGGCCATTAGTATCCTTTCATAACTACTGAGTCATAGAGTCATAGAGATGTACAGCATGGAAACAGACCCTTTGGTCCAACTTGCCCTGCCGACCAGATATCCCAAACCAATCTAGTCCCACCTGCCAGCACCTGACCCACATCCCTCCATCCCCATCCAGATGCTTTTTAAATGTTACAATTGTACCAGCCCCCACCACATCCTCTGGCAGCTCATTCCATACATGTACTACCGTCTGAGTGAAAACGTTGCCCCTTAGATTTTTATATATCTTTTCCCTTTCACCCTAAACCTATACCTTCTAGTTCTGGACTCCCCCATCCCAGGGAAAAGACTTTGTCTCTTTATCCTATCCATGCCCCTCATGATTTTATAAACCTCTATAAGGTCACCCCTCAGCCTCCGACGCTCCAAGGAAAACAGCCCTAGACTATTCAACCTCTCCCTATAGCTCAAATCCCCCAACTCTGGCAACATCCTTGTAAAATCTTTTCTGAACCCTTTTAAGTTTCACAATATCTTTCCGATAGGTAGGAGACCAGAATTGCACGCAACATTCCAACACTGGCCTAACCAATGTGCTGTACAGTCGCAACATGACCTCCCAACTCCTGTACTCAACACTCTGACCAATTTGCTCTCAATAAGTAAATCTGATTCAAATAGGCTGGGACTTTTTTCACTGGAGTGTAGGAGGTTGAGCTGTAACTTTATAGAGATTTATAAAATGAGGGGCATAGATAAGGTGACTAGCAAGGGTACTTTCCCTTGGGTGGGGGAGTTCAAAACAAAGGTGAATTAAGCAATTTTGACAAATGACATGAGAGGCACCTTCTTTTACATAGAGAGTGGACCATGTGTGGAATGAACTGCCAGAGGAAGTGGTCGATGCAACAGTTAAAACATTTAACAGATATTTGGATAAGAACACGAATAGGAAATGTTTGGATGGATATAGGTGAAATGCAGGCAAGTGGGACTAGTTGAATTTGGGAACATGGCCAGTGTCAAAACGTGGTGCTGGAAAAAGCACTGTAGGTTAGGCAGCATCCCAGCAGCAGGAGCTGACTTTTCAGGCATAAGCCCATCATCAGGAATGTGGAGGGGGAAGGGGGCTGAGAGATAAATGGGGGGTGGGGTGGGGCTGGGGTGAAGTTGAGTGGGATGGCTATAGGTGAAAGGTGATTGTGATAGGTTGGTGAGAAGGGTGGAGCACATAGGTGGGAAGGAAGATGGACAGATCAGATAGGTCAAGAGGATAGTATCTAGTTGGGACAAGGCGGGGGTTGGGAAGATCGGGGAACTGGTGAAGTCCATGTGATTCTCAGATCCCGAGGTTGTTCTTCCAGGTGGCGGGTGGCTTTGATTTGTTGGTAGAGGAGGGCCAGTGCAGGAGTAGGATTCCCACCACTTTATTGGAAATTGTCACGTAGTCAGGGTGGTTTGGTTGTAAAAATAATGGACCTCTATTGGTACAGTAAACCTTTATTGATTCTATACATTACTGCCGGCAGGTTTTGGCAAATCTTACAATACTTTCAAGGTCATTGACCCGAAACATTTACTGTTTCTTTTTCATAGATATTACCAAACCCGCTGGGTGTTTCCAGCATTTTCCAATTCTATCTTAGCAGCATCCGCATTAGTTTGTTTGCATTGGAAAATATATTCTGTACATAGTTGAAAACATTTGTTTCTTTTGCTACAGATTCACATTTCAGGTCATAAATACAATCAGATTTTGATGTGTCGAGTCTTTTTTTCAAAATAAGGCTTAAAATATGCGTAGCTTCACTGCAGTGCAACCACAATCAAAAAGTGCAACTTCACAAAGTCTCATTTCCCACAAATCTATCTTCACTCAAGCAGCGTGATGAGAGCGCGATCATCCCTTCCTTGCCAAAGCATTTCCCCTTCAAAATGAACCAGACCGTGTTTTCTCGCTCGTAGCAGGATTCCCACCACTTTATTGGAAATTGTCACGTAGGCATCAAACAATCTCCCGAAAGTTATGCAGATGTTCCCGCCTGGCCCGGCTTCTCCGTACCTTCTAATAACATAAAGCAACTCTTCGACTTCTTTCCCGATGTGGGTATGTGCGTCTTTACCTCTCTGGTCTGTTTTGGATCCCTTTTTGGGACGCCCGTATTCTTCATCCCCTCTCTGCAAGCGCAGAGTGACCGCGTGGGAGCCGCTGAAAGGATTGGACCTTTGGTACTGCCTGTGGTTGTCGGCCCATTCCTGCCACTTCTTCCTCAGGCTTGCATTTCCGTCCTGTCCTGGCATTTGGCGATTGCCTCCACTCGCTGCCATTTTTATTCCCGCACATTATCAGGATCCCCTAATCCTGGAAGGTCATCGCAGTCATTTCTGACCCTATAACAAACAGCGGCCGATTCGCTTTTCACATTATTCACTTACAGTGAAGATTTTTCTGGATGTTTTTGCTGTTAAACGCCCACACCAAACTGCAGACTTGGACACCCTATCGGACGTCCTGCTGCATGTCACACTCGGCCGGGATCATTAGGATTGACGGCTTCATAAACCGACAGGAGAAACATTTCATCTGGACACCAATAGGCTGAGCCGAGGGTGAGAGCGCCGTCTGTCCATTGGATAATGCAACTTGTTGCAATCGATCAGTGTCACCAATACTAAATGATACTGTGTCTCCCCAAGTTGTGGATGAGATATTCAGTGTTTCGTTTTTTTTGTGTACTCTGGAGTGCTATTACGCACAATTCTCACCACTAAAATCACTGTGACGTTTCTGTTTTTTTAAAAAAAAAGGAAACCAGTAACCACCACCAGTAAAAACAATGCAAGAGCAAATTATTGCAGATGCTGGAATCTGTACTGAAACCCAAAAAAACTGCTAAAAATCACACAACACCAGGTTATAGTCCAACAGGTTTAATTGGAAGCACTAGCTTTCGGAGCGACGCTCCTTCATCAGGTGATTGTGGAGGGCTCAATCGTAATACAGAATTTACAGCAAAAATTTACAGTGTGATGTCAATTAAATTATACATTGAAAAATTGATTGTCTGTTAAGCCTTTCATCTGTTAGAATACAGTGATAGTTTCACTTCTTTCAGGTGTAAATCACAAAACCTTTCTTTTAAAAAGTTGCATTCTCGGATTAGCTGTTAACAATGGTGATAGCTAGACAATATGTTGAAGGTGTTGGCCCCCTGTGTTCTCTGTCTATGCCCTAATGTTTAGATTGATTCTAATCTAAAAAGTGAGATCACGGAGTTATACATAAATTTACATAAATGTGTGTGTAGTGTCTTAAGTCTGTGAGGGGTAGTGTGTGTGTCTGTAAGGGTGTGTGTGGGTATCTGTGTGCACGTCTGTGTGTATGTGTGTCCGTGTGTATGTGTGTATAGGAGTGCCTGTATGTGTGTAGGAGTATCTGTGTGTGTGTATAGTGCAATGGTGGTCACCTGCAATGTGACATGAACCCAAGGTCCTGGTTGATGCCCTCCCTATGGGTACCGGAACGTAGCTATCAGCCTCTGCTCGGCCAATTTTCTCTGCTGCCTGTCCCAAAGTCCACCTTGGAGGATGATCACCCGAAGGTCTGAGGCTGAATGTCCTGGACTACTGAAGTGTTCCCCAACTGGAAGGGAACCCTCCTATCTGTTGTGCGGTGCCCATTCATCCATTGTCGTAGCCTTTGCTCAGTTTCCCTAATGTACCATGCCTCCAGGCATCCTTGCCTGCAACGTATAAGATAGACAACGTTGGCTGAGTCACATGAGTACCTGCCATGTACAAGGTCGGAGGTGGCCCCATGCATAATGGTGATATTACACATACACTTTCTCACACTCACAACCCCCAAGCCAGACAGACACAGACACACAGACAGACAAAGACCCACATGCACACATATATTTTGTGGGGTGAATTTGTACTTGCAGAGTTACATTATACTTTGCTCAAAAACTGCATGCATTCATGTAGAACTCTGAGCTCAAAAACTGCATGAATTTATGTAAAACTCCATTATCTCACTTTTTAGATTAGAATCAATCTAAACATCATAGCAAAAACAGAGAACACAGGGGGCCAACACCTTCAACATATCGTCTAGCTATCACCATTGTTAACAGCTAACCTGAGAATGCAACTTTTTAAAAAAAAGGTTTTGTGATTTACACATGAAAGAAGTGAAACTATCACTGTATTCTAACAGATGAAAGGCTTAACAGACAATCAATTTTTCAATGTATAATTTCAGTTACATCACGCTGTAAATTTTTGCTATAAATTCTGTGTTAGGATTGAGCCCTCCACAATCACCTGATGAAGGAGCGTCGCTCCGAAAGCTATGTGCTTCCAATTAAAGCTGTTGGACTATAACCTGGTGTTGTGTGATTTTTAACTTTGTACACCCCCGTCCAACACCGGCATCTCCAAATCTTGTTCAGTAAACCAGTCTAAAACTCTTTATTCACTTTTGAGTTAACTTGCAACAATTAAAATGCATCTGGAAGGGTATATGAATAGGAAGAGTTTGGAGGGATATGGGCCAGGTGCTAGCAGGTGGGAGTTGATGGAATTGGGATATCTGGTCAGCGTGGACGAGTTGGACCGAAGGGTCTGTTTCCGTGCTGTACATTTCTGTGACTCTATGACTCTAACACAACTGTGCACAAAGGTAAGTAAGATTCGGATAAGTTTAAAACTAGTTAGAGTATTTACATTTATATAGTGCCTGCCATGACTTGAAGGACCTCCCAAAACTTTTAAATGCAATTATTATTATCTTGTAGGGCTGCAGACAAATTAGAAAACTTCCAGAGATTATTGTCAAAGATGAAATCAAAATAAGGATCAAACAGCTTGACAAACCCTATTGAGTTATTTGAAGAGACAGATGGTTAAGAATGATGAACTTTAGTTACAGACTTTGAAAAGACATTCAGTAAAGAAACATTTACTCCTTTCCTAATATCACTGTTGGTGTACTTACCCATCTGATTCCAGCAGTTTAGGAAGATGGCACACCATCACCTTATCAGGAGAGGAGAGTCAAGGGGCAAAGTTGAGTATGGTAGCCATTCCAAAAGAAAAAATGCTAGAAAGAAAAGCTAAAAGGTCTAAAATTGATAAATTTCCTGGCCCGGATGGGCTATATCCCAGAGTTCTAAGGGAGGTGGCTGAAGAAATAGTAGGAGCGTTGGTTGTAATCTTTCAAAAATCACTGGAGTCAGAGAAAGTCCTAGATGATTGGAAAATCGCTGTTGTAACCCCCTTGTACAAGAAAGGATCAAGACAAAAGATGGAAAATTAGAGGCTGATTAGCCTAACCTCGGTTGTAGGTAAAATTCTAGAGTCCATCATTAAGGATGAGATTTCTAAATTCTTGGAAGTGCATGGTCGGATTAGAACAAATCAGCATGGATTTAGTAAGGGGAGGTTATGCCTGACAAATCTGTTAGAATTCTTTGAAGAGGTAACAAGTAGGTTAGACCAAGAAAACCCAGTGAATGTTATCTACCTAGACTTCCTAAAGGCCTTTGATAAGGTGCCTCACGGGAGGCTGCTGAGTAAGGTGAGGACCCATGGTATTCAAGATGAGCTACTGGCATGGATTGAGGATTGGCTGTCTAACAGAAGGCAGGGAATTGGGATGAAAGGTTCTTTTTCGGAATGGCAGCTAGTGACAAGTGGTGTCCCGCAGGGTTCAGTGTTGTGGCCACAGCTGTTCACTTTATATATTAATGATCTGGATGAAGGAACTGGCGTCATTTTGGCAAAGTTCACCAATGATACGAAGTTAGGCAGACAGGCAGGTAGTACTGAGGAGGTGGGGAGGCTGCAGAAAGATTTGGACAGTTTAGGAGAGTGGTGCGAGAAATTCCTGATGAAATTCAATGTGAGCAAATGTGAGGTCTTGCAATGTGGAAAAAGAATACAGGCCTGGACTATTTTCTAAATGGTGAGAAAATTCATAAAGCCAAAATACAAAGAGATCTGGGAATGCTAGTCCAGGACTCTCTAAATGTTGACTTGCAGGTTGAGTCTGTGGTTAAGAAAGCAAATGTAATGTTGTCATTTATCTCAAGAGTGTTGGAATGTAAAAGCAGTGATGTTCTGATGAAACTTTATAAAGCTCTGGTTAGGCCCCATTTAGAATACTCTGTCTGGTTTTGGGCCCCACACCTCAGGAAGGACTTACTGGCACTAGAGCATGTCCAGTGGAGATTCACGTGGATTATCCCTGGAATGGTAAGCTGAACACATGATGAACAATTGAGGATCCTGGGATTGTATTCATTAGAGTTCATAAGGTTGAGGGGAGATCTAATAGAAACTTACAAGATAATGCATGGCTTAGAAAGGGTGGCCGCTGAGAATTTATTTCCGTTAGGCGGAAATACTAGGACCCATGGGCACAGCCTTAGAATTAGCGGGGGTAAATTTAGAACAGAAATGAAGAGACATTTCTTCAGCCAGAGAGTGATGGGTCTGTAGAATTCATTGCCGCAGAGTGCAGTGGAGGCCGGAACGTTAAATGTCTTCAAGGCAGAGCTTGATAAATTCTTAATCTCGTAATGAATTAAGGGATATGGGGAGAGTGCGGGTAAGTGGCATTGAAATGCCCATCAGCTGTGATTGAATGGTGGAGTGATTTGATGGGCCGAATGGACTTACTTCCACTCCTATTTCTTATTTCTTATTGAACTGAATGATGACTCAATGGCACACCTGTGAAAGTTGGCAACGGTATTCGCCTCAGCTGCCTGAAGAAGAAGACTTTGCTGGGCCTTTGTAACCAGTGCATCCACATGAAGAGTCCAAGAAAGCTTGTTGTGGATGACCACTCCCAGGGGCGTGACACTCTCCACTCATTCCACCTCTGTGATGGACATTAATTGCTGGCCCAGCCAGCTGAGCCCACATTCTCCTGAATGAATTTAGAAAGCAGACACATTTGGTATGAAATTATTGTGGTTACCTGGATAGATAATTTGTCTAAGAAAAAGCCACTTTGTAGTATGTACATGCTAGGAGAATTGCAAGAAATGTTGCAAACAGAAGAACTTAATGTGGAGAAATGGTAATGAGTAGTACAATTATATATTTTATTAGGACAATATGCTCTGGAGAGGATTGGAAGATGACCAGAATTTTCCCCTTTGCTGGGGTTACTTTCAGCTAGTTAATATCGCTGGAATTTAGAAGAAAGAAAAGAGAATCTCATAGGAACCTATACAATCCTAAAAGGACGAGACAAGATAAATGCAGGAAAGACATTCTTGATGACCAGGGAGTCCAGAACCAGAAGTCACAGTCTAAAGACACAATGTAGGCTATTTAGGACTGAGATGAGAGGAAATTTCTTCACCTAGGGAGTAGTGAGCTTGTGGAATTCTCTGGCATAGAAAGTAATTGAGGCCAAAACATTGAATGTTTCCAGCAGGAGTTAGACATAGTTTAGATTAGACTTACAGTGTGGAAACAGGCCCTTCGGCCCAACAAGTCCACACCGACCCGCCGAAGCGCAACCCACCCATACCCCTACATTTACCCCTTACCTAACACTACGGGCAATTTAGCTTGGCCAATTCACCTAACCCGCACATCTTTGTGACTGTGGGAGGAAACCGGAGCACCCGGAGGAAACCCACGCAGACACGGGGAGAACGTGCAAACTCCACACAGTCAGTCGCCTGAGTCGGGAATTGAACCCGGGTCTACAGGCACTGTGAGGCAGCAGTGCTAACCACTGTGCCACCAAAGGGGTCAAAGGATAAGGGGTGAAAGCAGAAACAGGATACTATGTTTAATGATCAGCCCTGAATATGTTGAGTGGTGGGACAGGCTAAAAGGGCATACTAATTTATACCCGCTGCTATTTTCTACGTCTCAATTTTCTACTTTTTTTTCAGAAACTGGAGGCCCTGTTTAGCAAACTGCACACTTCAAAGAGATGTACCTTTCAGTTTCTGTATTTCTATACTATAAGTAGTGTAGCGTGGAAAGTTTCATTTAAAATCGTATCAATGGTTTTCAGATTCGTGTTTTTTGTCTAGAATATACAGGATGGGCCGAATGTCCTCATTCTGCATCTTAACGATTCTGTGAACACGATGAAGAGAACAGGTTCGAATCTAAGAATAACACAATAAATATAACAGAAGAATACAATTTGGAAGAGTTCTTTTAAAGAAAAAGCAAGAATTGATTGACGTAAAAGGAAGCCAATGTGAGAAGGTGATTGTTGATGTCGAGGGCGAGTTAGTCCCGGAACCAAGCGTCGCGGCTCTGGCGGAGCACGGGATGGTTTTGTTGACGGACGGGAACATGGCACTTTCCAGGGGGAACGTGTGTCGGAGGTTTTTGCTGCTTTTAGCTCAAGAAAACCTGGAATTCCGGCTCCCGGTGAGTCCGAGTCGGGTCCGGGTTCTGGCCGCCCGGTGATAACCGGAGATGGGATTGAACTCTCGGTCAGACCTGGCACCGCGGATTCACTTCCAGAACAAGGGGAGAATTTGCAGCGTTTTGTGTTTCAAATTTCCAGCAGCTGCAGGAGTCAGTTTTTCCAGCAAGGAAGGAGGCCACTCGGTCCATCGTGACTGCTCCTGGCATAAGACATCCACCTGTTCCAAAACAGTTCAAAGAATTGTTTAACTGCGGATGCTGGAAATCTGAAACAAAAACAAAGTGCTGGAGGAACTCTGCATTGTCTGACAACATATGTGGAAGAAAAATGTTAACTGTTTTTCCAGCAATTTCTTTTTTTGATTCAAAACCCATTTTCCAGCACTTGACCTATGGCTTGTATATTATGGCAATTCATGTGGTCATCTCAGTATTTTCTGAATGTCTGTAGGGCCCCTGCTTGTTCTATTCTTTCAGTATTCTAGATCCCCACAACCCGTTTGGGTGAAAAAACACCTCAAATCCCCTCTAAACCAGCTCCTTAGCATAAAAGTTTGGCCCTTGGATATTGACCTCTCAACTGAGGGGAAAGATTTCTCACTGTGTACCTTGTCTCTGTCCCTCAATTTTGTACTCTACAAACAGATTCCAACCCCCTCCAAGGAAAAACACCAACTCTTTGTAGTTTTTCTTCATAGCTGAATAATTCCCTGCCCAGATAACACCCTGGGGAATCTTGTCTCCATCCTCTTGAATGCAATCACACCCTTCATATTGTGTAACAACCAGAACTTTTCACAGTATTCCATCTGTGGCCTAACTGGTGTTCTGTAGAGCTGTATCATAAGCTCTTTGCTCTTCAGTGCCTCCACTAACAAAGGCAACGGTCACCATAATCACCTTCTATTTCCATAGATCATTTGCTGAATATAGTTCATGCTCCAGGTGCTTGCAGTCTCTCTGCATCTCATTCAAATTCACATGAAGAGTGAGCTCTAATAACAATCGCTTCACACAACCATAGTTGGGTGGCTGATCATGTCTCTGCTACAGCTCTGGTGCTTTCCCAAGAGGTGTAAATTTCACCCACACCCTGTGATGCAGAGCTGGTTTCCCTCTGTGAGGATTTCCTGCTTTCTTGGCTATCAAGACTTAACTCGAGACCTTTTGCTAGTGGGGCCCTACAAAAAAGGTGATATAAGACTCAGGACTGCGAAATGGTCTTGACTCAAAAGAAAGGAGCAGCACCTTAGTTTAACCACTTCTCCTTGTTAGTTAAGTCGTATTCATGATGATTTGATGAATTGCAGTATCATAACAATAAAAAAACCTTTCTATCTAAATTAATAAGTAATTCTTATACTGTTGTAAACTTTGTAGATGGTGCATTCACATATTGCGTGAACAGATATTTTGTTTGCTTCGAGTACTGTTATTTCTCCTCTGACACTTCAGCCCTACAGATGCATGATCTCTCTAATGTGTATGAAAAGTTTTACATGAGCATAATTTGAGCTGTTCATTTAGAGGAATGAGAGGTAATCTCATTGAAAGAAATAGGGTTTCTTAAGGGTCTTGATAGGGTTAACTCTAAGATGGTGGTGCCATTGATGGGAGAATCTTGGACCAGAGGGGACAGTCTCAGAATAAAGGGATGCCAATTTAAAATTGAGATCAGGAGGAATTTCTTTAAACTCTTGAAACTCTTTAAAACTCTTTGTCACAGTGAGCTGTGAGGACAGAGAGACCTTGTGAATGTTTAACTTCGAGATAGGTAAAATCCTTGATTCCTCGTTTGATCAACGATCTGGGGAAAGGGCAGGAAAGTGCATGCGAAGAATGTTGGATCCGCCATAATCCTATTGAATGGCAAAGCAGGCTTGAGAGGCCATAAGGCTTGCTATTTCCTGTGGTCAGCATAATTTTGATCAGTGTGCATATATGTATTATCTAGCACAAGATCTGTCCTTATGATGCAAAATGGTTAGTAACTGCTGGTGCAACCGGGTCCAGGAATGGACCGATTCACCTTGTGTGCCATTCATTCATTATTCCAAACAGGAACCATCCTCACTGTCTATGCTTTTGTAATTCAATGTTGATGATATGAACATCTGAAGAAATTTTAACGTCACCTTATTGCTGGTTGCTAAGCCACGAGATTCAGTCTCTTGGCTAGAGTGATTGTCAAGACCACCTACAAAGGTAGGGAGAATCATACAAATTTTAATGTTTTTTATCCTTTAATGCAATAATGTAGCTGTCATTAAGCACACCTAAACTGTACCAAACAAAAAGATGTTGGAGGGATATTGAAACTCCGATCAGAAAGTCTTATTTGGTAATCAAGGAAGTACTTGTTAAGTGAGTATTCTTTTAATTCAGAAGGGTTTTGATTCGACAGCTTTTCAGGGTTTTAATATGCGCCATTGCCAACCATATATCTTTTTGTTACAGGAACTAAAATCCCTGTTTTCTCTTTGTGGTGGACAATTAAAATGTGAAGAAAGCTTTGATGAAAAGGTATGGTACATCCTTAACTTTTACCACTAAATACACAGATAATCATATCACACTACACTTGTTAGTGATTGGATTTGTTATATTTATCCTGAGAAATCTCAAGTTATATTACAGTCTTTGTTTGTTTGGTATGTTGTCATGTTCTGTAACATATATACTAATTAGTATGTGAGGTTGTCTTTTTATATTAGTGATTGTGCAATAATCTGTTTGTATCACAAAAGTCACAAAAGCATGTTAAAGCTTCTTGATAGAAAAGTGTAAGCAACGTTCAATGGCTGTTGCTGACTATCATTTTCCACACTCATACATATACTGCTACCCTCTGCATTCCAGGTATGATTGCTCACCTAATTTTTCAACACATGAAACCTTATCCATGTTCTCCTGGGTCAATTTCCACCTCCTCTACCACCTTACTGATATAATGGATCACATCCTGTTTAGTACCTGTAAATTAAATAAGGCCAAAAGGTGATATATTTCAGACGTTCAATGCTTGAAATAAAAGCAGCGAAGAATGGCAGTGCAAGTTAGATAACCTGTATTGAAGGAAGTATAGATGTTAAAATTTGAAGCCTTATGAAACGTTGTGGTGAAGAATTAATTTCTTGATAGAGTATATTCCTCAGATCTTATATGAGGTGTTACAAGAGAATTAGAGCTGTCTAAGTAACAATGCAATTTATTTCCCCCAAAGACTGCCAATTGCTTGTAACAGGGACCTTGCTAAATGTGAAAAGCTGCCTTCTTTCTCGGCTGATAGTCAGAAATCCATATCTTTCAGTCATTTGGTTTTATGTTGGAACAAATTTCCTTGCCTGTGCTTGAACTGATTTTCCATACTATACTCTGTCCTGGCAGTAGGTTGTGTATGCGTCGCTTGCGCTGGGTCTTGATTGATGGTTTGTTTAGAAGATCTTGAATTCTAATTAATATCTGCTTAATAATAATCGCAAGTCTCCAATCCTTATTTTCCTCTAGAATGAATAGACACACAATACCAGAGAGATACACATTTGGTGGAATATTGGGGGCTCAAGTTCACACTTTGGTGACGATGAGGGGTAGTTATCTTCAAAGAACATTCAAACCTTATACTTCCCACCTTTGCATAACATTGCCTTTTCACTTGGAATAACACATTCCCAGTTCATTATGTTTAAAATACCATCTGGATTCTACTGCAACAAAGCCAAAAGGGTGATGCTTTCCCTAGGCATCTTTTTCTTGTTCAGATCGACTCAATTCCAGGCATAGTTTTACTTCAATAGTCCCCTTCAGTGGGGCGGAGATGGGGAAGGGCAGTTATAGATTTATAGAGATGTACAGCATAGAAACAGACTCTTCGGTCCAACCCGTCCATGCTGACCAGATATCCCAACCCAATCTAGTCCCACCTGCCAGCAGTTTCTCCTGGGGACAGAGCTAAAGCAACTGTTTTTTCTTCTGCTCCCTCTTTCTCATGTGACTCATTTGCATCTATGAACAACGCCACCTGCAAGTTCCCCTCTAAGCCACTCACCATCGTGTCTTGAAATATATAGCCATTCTTTACTGTTGCTGAGTCAAAATCCTGGAATCCCTCCCTAATGGCATTGTTGGGCAATCTATAGCACATGGACTGTAGCTGTTCAAAAAGGAGCTCACCACCACCTTCTCAAGGGCAACTAGGGATAGGCAATAAACGGTAGCCAGCCAGCAATGCCCACATCCCATGAAAAAATAAAAAAGAGAAAAACTGATTCACTGGTGATGGGAGTGGGGTGGATGGATTATAGGTGCTGTGAGACAGTACATTCCCTTAGCCTCGATTTATTCAGCTCAGCCTCATTGTTAAGGGCTTCCAGCATCACTGCCACTATGCTCTGCAACTCTTATAAATTGTCAGCTTTGTCACCACCCTCCTGATTTTAAGGCTGCCCTTAAAACACGTTTTCAACCAAGCTTTCGGTTACTGTAATAATGTTTCCTGTGGTTTGGTGTATATTTTCCATTTGCTTCAGTGAGATGCCATGGGGCATTACTCTCATTAATAGATACTATGTGAATCTTGTATTTGTACTTTAAGGAGCTGTAATGCCACTGATATCAAATCTTATGTGATAAGACAAATAATGAAAAAAATACAGAAGTCACAAGCCCTTGCATCTTCAGCTATAGTTCATCTAGAAATGAACAGGATTTGGTATCACAAGTGTCCAAGTGGATGTGCAGTTCATAGAGTCATGGAGATGTACAGCATGGAAACAGACCCTTCGGTCCAACTTGTCCATGCCAACCAGATATCCCAACCCAATCTAGTCCCACCTGCCAACACCTGACACATATCCCTCCAAACCCTTGTTATTCATACACTCATCCAGGTGCCTTTTAAATGTTGCAGTTATACCAGCCTCCACCACTTCCTCTGACAGCTCATTCCACATGCGTGCCACCCTCTGCGTGAAAAAGTTGCCCCTTACATCTCTCTCATATCTTTCCCCTCTCACCCTAAACCTATGCCCTCTAGTTCTGAACTTCCCCACCCCAGGGAAAAGACTTTGTCTATTTACCCTAGCCAAGTCCCCTCATGATTTTATAAACCTTGAAAAGGTCAACCCTCAACCTCCGACACTCCAGGGAAAACAGCCCCAGCCTATTCAGCCTCTTCCTATAGCTCAAATCCTCCAATCCTGGCAACATCCTTGTAAATCTTTTCTGAACCTTTTCAAGTTTCACAACATCTTTCCGATAGGAAGGAGACCAGAATTGCACGTATGTTGTTATTCGATTTAGACTTGGTTCGTGATTCATGGAGCACCTTGAGTTTCTGTGGGATTTGACACTAGAACTGTTACAAATTTATTTTTTATTCATTTATGGGATGTGTTTTGCTGGCTAGGCCAGCATTTGTTACCCATTCCTAATTGTCCAGAGGGTAGTTAAGAGTCAACCATGTTCCCTTGGGTTTGGAGTCACATGTTGGCCAGACCATGTAAGGATAGCAGTTTCCTTCCCTAAAGGACATTAGTGAGCTAGATGAGGTTTTCCAACAAGTGACAATGCTTTTATAATCATTAGACTTTTAATTCCACATTTCTGTTAAATTCCGATTCACCGTCTGCCTATGTGGGATTCAAACGCAGATCACTGGAACATTACCAGGATCTCTGAATAAGTAATTCAGTGATAATACCACTAGACGGTCACCTCTTAAAATCATCTATGTAATATATCAGATTGTCTGTCTGATTAACAAGGCTTCTCTACCTCTTGCATTTGAAGTTTTATTTCTAGTTATATTTTTTGATATAGTTTTCACTTTCTTCTAAATAGGAGTGAAAAGTTGTAATTTAGGAAATGTTTGCAGTTTTAAAGCACATTTTATTGCAGGGTGATGAATGTAGATGTTCAAATTCCTGTAACATTCAACAAAATTTACAAATTTCCGAGATGTGAGGTTCAGTTTAATGCCAACATATTTTAATTTAATTCATGTTCACTAAAGTTCTTTTAAAAGCTTCATCAACGTTCCTGACATTCCAAGTATCTTAATGTATAAGTTTATTTTTCAGTCCCCGTTCTGGATTCTACACATTCCCTCTGAGGACATGGCAAAAAGAGTCATGAAACGGACAGTGTGTGCCAAGTAGGTAATTCATGTCATTCTTATTGATGATCAGAAGTTGGAGAACAATGTTTTCCTCTCTAGTTGTTTATATGTTGCAAAATGACCTATGCTAGTAATGCTAGTTCCTGGCATTGGGTCTCTGGTATTCATTATGGTTGGTTGCTGTGAAACATTGTTAAAAATGGGTTGTGTAACACAGTGCATGATACTTGTGGGTAAGGATCAGAGTCAATAGTTTGGGTGTTGTTGGAAAATCAAAGCATCTGTTATTGCCCAGAATATGGCATTGGTGTTCAGTTCAGTGCATTAATATAAATATGTATTTCAAGCAATTATGTTTTAGTGCATAGTGGCAAATCCAACTGGCAGCTTTAATTATTTGTTTTCTTGAGTAACCATTGAAAAATTATTTTTGCTTGTCTTCCTGCTCTCTTCCATTTGTTTTAGCATTTTCAGTTCTAAAAATCCATTTACTGTTTTCCCTTTATTTATTTAGTCTGTCGGGTTATCCAAAGCTCAAATGTTTAAGCACAGCTGCACTTTTGTAAAACTTGAATTCCAAGTATTTTCCTGAACTGACATTGGGCTAGAGATTACTGGCATATAGTTATGTGACTTGTCCTTGTTGTTGCTTTGTTACACCATTACCGATGTTACACCAGTGATGCTAAACAATATATTTGTTTTGTACTTTGTAAATCTCTTTCTGGAAGACTTATCACTAATCTGCTAACTTGTTTTCTAAACTTTGTTTCCATTTGATTTTTGTCAGATGCTTTTGTATCTTACTGAACTATATTAGTTGTTTACCAGATTTATTAAATTTAGTTTTTGAAAGTAACAGTCCTTTCCTTGATGGGTGAGAAATGTAGATTGTTTGTGTTTTGAAAAACAATTCCCATTTTAACTATGATATTGGGATTGTTAAAATAGCCACATATTATGATGTTCCCACATATCTGCAGAATGTTCAGAAAAATCTTTGAGACAGGTAATTTGTCCAGGTTCCCTTCTTTTTCTTAACACTCTTTCTGGGTAGAAATAGTCAATCCAATGCACTGGAAGATACTCTGGCAATGTAATAGAATTATTCTGTTAAACTACCATATAACCTTTATATCCTTGTCTAACCGTAACCACAAATATATCCCCTTGGTTCAGTTGGTAGCACTACGCCTAAGGAAGGAGGATGTGGGTGCACATGTAACTCTGGCATTTGAGCACAAAAATCAAGCCTGATATTTCAGTTTGTTACTGAGTGGGTTACTGCACTGTCAAGAGGTGCTTGTTTTTTGAATGGCTCATTAAACTGAGGGTCTGTGTGTCCACTCAGGTGAGCATAATTCATCCCATCGCATCCCACTTTCACATTAGGAATGCCCTCTATCATGTTGGATAGTGCTATCACTGTGCTAAATGCGACAGACTAGCAGACTAACAGGTCGAGCAACTCAAGACTGGCATCCAGGAGGCACTTGACGTTTCGGATATAAGAAAGGCTCCTTGGATGCTGCCTGACCTGCTGCACTTTTCCAGCAACACATTTTTCAGCTCTGATCTCTAGCATCTGCAGTCCTCACTTTATCCAGGAGGCACTGTGGGCCATCAACAACAGAATTGTACTCCAACACAAACTGTAACCTCATGGCTTGGCATATCCCCTGAACAACCATTACTATCAAGCCAGAGATCAATCGTGGTTCAATGAACAGTGCAGGAAGGCATGCCAGGAGCAGCACCAGACAAAGCTAAAAGTGAGGTGTGAAAACCTGTTGAAGCTACCAAATAGGACTACTTGTGTGCCAAGTAGCATAAGCAGCAAGTGATAGACAGAGTGATGTGATCCCACGTAGAGATGTACAGCATGGAAACCGACCCTTCGGTCCAACCTGTCCATGCCAACCAGATATCCCAACCCAATCTAGTCCCACCTGCCAGCACCCGGCCCATTTCTCTCCAAACCCTCTTAAATGTTGCAATTGTACCAGCCTCCACCACATCCTCTGTCAGCTCATTTCATACACGTACCACTCTGTGTGAAAAAGTTGCCCCTTAGGTCTCTCTTATATCTTTCCCCTCTCACCCTAAACCTATGCCCTTTCGTTCTGGACTCCCCGACCCATCTAATGGATCAGACCTAAGCTCTGCAGTCCTGCCACATCCAGTTGTGGATTGTGGTGGACAATTAAACAACACAGTGGAAGCGAAGACTACACATATATCCCAATTGTAAATGGCGGAAGAACCCAATACATCAGTGAAAAAGATAAAGCTGTACATTCTAAGCAATCTTCAGCCAGACGTGCCATTTAGATGATCCACGTGGGCCTCCTTCATTGATCCCAGCACCACAGGTACCAGATTTCAGCCAATTCGAGTCACTGCATGTGATATCAAGAAACTTTTGGGGGTACTGGAGACAGAAAGCTTATGGGCCCTGACAACATTCTGCCAATAGTACCGAAGATTTGTGCTCCAGAACTTGCCGTTCCCCTAGCCAAGCTGTTCCAGTGCAGTTACAACACTGGCATCTACCTGACAATGTGGAAAATTATCCAGGTATGTCCTGGATTCAAAAAGCAGGGCTAATCCAACCCAGCAACTTATTGCCCATCAGTCTAATCTCAATCATCAGTAAAGTAATGGGAGGTGCCATCAGCAGTGTTATCAAGTAGCAATTGCTCAGCAATAACCTGCTCAGAGTCACTCGGTTTGGGTCACCAAGGTCCCTCGGCTCCAGACCTCATTCTAGCCTTCGTTCAAACATGAACAAAAGAACTGAATTCCAGCAGTGAGGTGAGAATGACAGCCCTTGACATCAAGGCTGCATTTGACCGTGTGCAACATCAAAGAACCTTAGCAAAACTGGAATCAATGGTTATCCAGTAAAACCTTCCACTGGTTTGCGTCATGCCTGACACATTGGGTGCCACGATGGCTCAGTGGTTAGTACTGTTGCCTCAGTGGCAGGGACCTGGGTTCAGTTCCAGTCTTGAGCATTTGTCTGTGTGGAATTGACACATTCTCCCTGTGTTTATGTGGGTTTCCTCCAGGTGCTCCAGTTTCCTCCCACAGTGCAAAGATTGTGCAGATTAGGTGAATTGGCAATGCTGACTTGCCCATCGTGTTCAGGGTTGTGTAGGTTAGGTGTATTAGTCAAGAAACATGTGGAGTAACAGGGTGGGGGAATGGATCTGGGGTGGGCTATTCTTTGGAGGGTAGGTGTGGACTTGTTGGGCCAAATAGCCTGTTTTCACACTGTAGGGATTCAATGATCCTATGATCGGAAAATGGTTGTGGTTGTTGGGGGTCAGTCACCTCAGCTGTAGGACATCTCTGCTGGAGTTCCTCAGGGTAGTGTCCTAGACCCAACTATCTTTAGCTGCTTCATCAATGATCTTCCCTCCATCATAAAGTCAAAAGTGGGGATGTTCGTGGATGATTGTGCAATGTTCAGCACCATTCATTACCCCTAAAATACCAAAGCACTTGTTACGTTTCTTTTACAAGACTGTTTAAATGTTCTGTACTTTTCTGTTTTACATGATTGTAAAGTTTGGAACATTGCCTCTTAATTTTCTTTGTGAGTTTTTCATTTCATTGTTTGATGTCCCTTTCCCTTTCTGATGTACTGCTACCACATACTTTATTTCTCCTCTTCTCTGATAATATTTTTACACTGGTCATTTCAGGCACACCTTCAATTTCTGTTCTAATTGTTTTATTTGCCTAACTGTTCCTTCCTAGCTTCAAACATGAATTTTACTTGCAACTTCCAGACATTGAATTAGTTTAAAACATCCCTCATTGCACTGTTTGCCGTCTGAGCAAATAAATGTTTATGTTGGATTAGTCAAAGCATTTCAATTCAATTCAAGTCTGTCATCTTCCCTTGTTCTAGGATTCATTTCAATGTGCCAAGAATGTGAACCCTTCTCTCTCGCATTGGCTACAGCCTCATTTTTCCTTCAATTTTCCATGTGGCAGCCAATGACTATTGAGGTACCACAGGGATCAGTACTTGGAGCCCAGCTATTCACTGTATATGATTTACATAAGGGAACTAAATTTAATGTCCCAAGTTTGCAGATGACATAAAGCTGGGTGGGATGGTGAACTGTGAAGAGTATACAGAGATGCAAACAGGAAAGCAGATGATCTGAGTGATATTTGATTGGGAAAGGGAGAGTTGCAACATGTCTTGAGGTACACTAGTCGCTGAATGTAGCATGCTGACATAGAGATAGTGAAGAAGACCAATGTAATATTGGCCTTTATAGTGAGAGGATTCAAGTACAGGAGTAGGAGTGTCTTGCTGCATTTGTACAAGCCCTCGGTGAGACCACACCTGGACCATTGTGTGCAGTTTTGGTCTCATTGTCTGAGGAAGGATCTTCTGGCTTTGGAGGGAGTGCAATGAAGGTTTACCAGATTGATTCCTGAGATGTTTGAAGAGAGCATGGATTAGTTAGAACTATATTCACTTTGGTTTAGAAGAATGAGGGGGAATTAAGCTGGTACAATTTGCAATATTTAAATGGCATCTAGATGGGTGTATGAATTGGAAGGGTTTAGAGGGATATGGACCAAGAGCTGGTAAAATGGGACTAGATTAGGTTACGATATCTGGTCAGAATGGACGAGTTGGACCGAAAGATTTGTTTCTGTGCTGTACATCTCTGTGACTGTATGACTCTAAACCTATAAAATTCTAACAGACCTAGACAGGGTAAATGAGAGACAGATGCTTCAAGTGACTGGAGAGTCTCAGCCTAAGGATACTGGGTAGACCATTTCAGACTGAGATGAGAAATTTCTTTTACCCTGAGTGTGACAAACCTGTGGAATTCTCTGTGACAAAAAGAAGTCAAGGTCAAAACATTGAATGTTTTCAAGAAGGAATTAGAAGTGGTTCTTAGGGCTACAGGGATCAAAGAATATGGGAATAAAGTTGGAACATCATCAGCTGTGATCATATTGAATAGTGAAGCAGGTGAAAAGGGTCAAAAGGGCAGTAGTGTGTCGCAAAGGATTACTCCAATACTTTTTTCAGTTATCGATTAGAGCTCTGCCATGTCCCATTGACTGGGCCCTACTGGCTACTGTTGGACATTTAGAGGCTTGATTACTGTCCTGGTGGCAGGGGGAGGCATGGATTTCTTGCGAACTGAGGCTTTTCTTTGATCTGAGCTATAGTAAACCCATCACAAAGTGCAGCTCTTGCCATCAGTCCCAGTTCCTAATGTCTTTGCATTCCCAACTGAACTATGTAAACAAAATTAAGGTGTGAAGCTAGAACTGTTCCTCATTGCCTCATTTTGTATATAACCAATGGCCCATTTTCCATTGGTTATATACAAATTCTTTTCCCCAACATCATCACCTTGTGGAAGCACTGAGGATTTTCAGATAACGTGAAGGGGCATTGTTCCAGGTAGGTTGTTTGCTGCACCCTTTCTCTGACCTTTGTGCCTTGATGTGGGTGTTGCCTTAGTGAAAGCATTGGGAAATTTGGTCCTTTTATCTTTTAAGGAAAACTTTTACAATATGATGGTTAACGAGAATTACTAATGGAATTACAGTTATGGTATTGCTACTGGTGTTTCAGCTAGATCACTGTATGGCATCAGAATCTGTGTTTGAAGAAGTTGTTTTGGACACAACAACCATGCTTTACTTTGCAGATCAATATTTGAGTTGTGGGGTCAAGGAAGAACACATGAAGAACTTTATAACTCACTGAAAAATTATCCTGCAGACAGAATGGTGTGTATGCACAGGAACCATCTACATTGCCTTGTGTATATTGCTAAAACTATAGGTCTGAATTAAATTAACCATATTTATTTTTTCTACTTCAGATCCCATTCCTTCAATGTGGTTCAACCTATCAGATAACGGTTTATGCGTTCAATAAAACACTGACACAAAAAGAGAGGATTCAAAAGATAGATGTATGTATGATATTTCTTCAATCTACTGTCTAAGGTTTAGCTGATGTTTCTTTTCTCACCAATATTGATTAATTTAGAAGTTTGAGAATATTAAGATAGTGAAAATAGCTTCCTCAATGCCTCAGTTGGTAACTAATTGCTAAGTGTGTAACTAATGGCACATGCTGTCAAGGTTTTTCATTCTTGTTCCTCACTAGATTCAATGGTCAGAAGGTGGCACAAAAATTGTTTTCAACACATCTAGGTTAAAGTGGGAGAAGTGATTCCTGCAAAATATGTGGGATGAGGTCAGACTGTACTGATGGTGTTCATAATAGCTAACTGTTGGCACCATCTTACCACACAAATAGAAAAATGAGAACTTGAATAAAGTTTCAGATGCCAATTGTGGTTTTAGAACATGACTCCCAATCTTTGGGACAGATGAGAGATAGATGATTTACCTAAGACTTGCTTTATTTATGGTAGCCACTTCTGCTCAAATTTGATACACTTGTGAAAATAATGGAAGATTTTATGTAATAATTTGCTCTGGGAAAATCTTTAATCTTCTCAATGTTTTGACTTGCTATTCTTATTATACATTTTCATCAATAATTTAAGGAAATGTCTTTTTCTTCAGCCAATAGAATTACAGAGTCCCTCAAGTGTGGAAGCAGGCCTTTTGGCCTGTTGAGTCCACACCAACCCTCCAACAGCATCCCACCAAGATCCACTCCCCTACCCTATCCCTGAAATCCTGCATTTCCCATGGCTAATCCACCTAGCCTGTACATCCCTAGACATTATGGACAATTTTGCATGTCCAGTCCACCTAGCCTGCACATCTTTGGATTGAGAGAGGAAACCAGAACACCTGGAGGAAACCCACACTGACACAGCGAATGTGTAAACTCCACACAGACAGTCACCTGAGGTTGGAACTGAATCAGGATCCCTAGGGGTGTGAGGCAGCAATGCTAACCACCGAGCCACTGTGCTGCCTATACTATATAACTACTTAACTAATCTCACAGTCTAACTTCTTGTCAAGAATGCTGAAAGCAGCAAATATTTTAAGTAAGTTTGAAGACCATAAGAAATAGGATCATGAGTGAGTCGTTTGGTCCCTCGAGTCTGCTCCATCCTTCAACTGGATCATGGTTCATCCGACATTCTCATATCCACTTCTCTGTGTTTTCCCTGTAACTCTTGATTTCCCCTACTGATCAAGAGTCTATCTATCTCGGCCTTAAATATGCACAAAGATTCTGCTCCCACACCTCTCCGTATTCAAGCAGGAGGCTGGAAGAGCACAACAAGCCAGGCAGCATCAGGAGGTGGAGAAATCAACATTTCGGGTATAACCCTTCTTCAGCTCTCTTTGGCAAGGAGTTTTAAAGACCTTCAACTCTCTGAGAAAACAAACTACTCTATCTTAAATTATCACCCATTAACTCTAAGCTGTGCCTTCTTATCCTAGACTCTCCCATGAGGACAAATGTCCTCTCATCATTTACTGTCTCAAGGTTTTTAAGGATCCTATATGTTTCAATGAGATTACCTCTCAATCTTTTAAATTCCAGTAAGTCGAGTCCCAACCTGTTTAGCCTTTGCGCATCAGACAATCCCCCCACATCAGGGATCATCCGTGTGAACCTTCTCTGAACTTCCTCCACCAAAATTGTATTTTTGCATAATTAAGAGGGCCAAAACCGCACTCAGTACTCCAGCTGTAGTCTCACCAACAGTTGTAGTCACACTTCCCTCCTCTTGTATTCCAACCCTCTTGAAATGAGGCCCAGAATTCCATTAGCCCTCCTGATTTTTTGCTTACGCCTATATGCTCACTTTATGTTTCGTGTTTAAGTATCTCCATGAAAATATTTATGCCTGGATTTGCCTTGCTTTTTAACACTTTCAGTTACACTCTTATCAGTGCAGGGTGACACTTGCGAAGATAGATAGTAAACCTCAACTTACATCGATTATATTTAATTATTTCCTTGTTGCTACTATCATTGGTAGAGACCTGGGAGTAGGCTATCTACCTAATTGACCAGTGTTAGCAGGAAGTATGAGAAGAAAAATGAATATTCATAAAAATATTATTTGTAGAATAGCCAGCCAACATTATGGCTGTTGCATGACTTGCCTCAATGTTCTGCCCTTCCATCATTGCTAGTCTGTGCCTATTGTGTGGGCAGCTACAGGATATACTGCAGAAACTGACCATCTTCCAGCTTCCACCTCAGTCACCTTTTCTATCAACATGGCAATTGTATGAGTTGCTTTTTCAAAGGACGGTGATGGAAGCAACTCTTAATGATATAATGGCTCATGAAATACTGTGTCCCGTACTAGTTGCTCAGTTATGCAAAGGATATTATTAGGCTGGAGAGGGTTCAGAAGAGACTTACCAGGATGTTGCTGGGCATGGAACGTTTGACTTAGGCTGGATAGGCTGGGAATTTTTCGCTAGAGTGTAGGAGGTTGAGAGGCAACCTTCTAGAAGTTTAGAAAATAATGAGTATAGATCGAGTTAATGGTAGTTGCCTTTTCTGTAAGATGGGGGATTTCAAAACCAGGGTGCACACTTTTGATGTGAGAGGAGAGAGGTTTCTAAAAAAAAAGACATGAGGGCAATCTTTTTACATAGAGAGTAGTTAATGTGTGGAATGAACTTCTAATGAAATGGTGGATGGGGGTTCAATTTCACCACTTAAAAGATATTTGGATAAGTATATAAATAGGAAAGGTTTGGAGGGATAGGGGCCAGGAGCAAGCGGGTGGGACTAGTTTATTTTGAGATTATGCTTGGCATGGACTGGTTGGATTGAAGGGTCTGTTTCTATGCTGTATGACTGTATGATACAAACATCACTGGTAGTAATGCTGTCACATCTAAGTGACAAATTGTTCAGAATTGGACATATATTCATATTCCTTCATAATTGTTGGATCAATATTCTTGTATTATCTACCTTCACGATTGTTATAAGCACCTCACTACAAGGACTAAAGTGCCTCAAGGAGAAGACCCAGTATTATCATCTTGGGGCAACTAGCAGTGGATATCATTCCATGCTTTCCAGTGTCACTCCGATCGTGAGAGAACATCAGGTAGAAACACCAGGAGCTAGAGTGGGAATGTGTAAGATGCACGTGTGTTAGGAAAGGACTGATTAGAACTTGCTGTCAGGTCAGAGTGAGTCATTGGGAGAGGGTGACTGCTGGTTTGAAGAATTGCATTTGTTGAAGAAAAATAACAAAAGATCCTTTGATCTAGGGGTAAGGTGAGGGTAATCTTTTGTTTATGGGACTTGCTAGTCAGTCCGAGGTTCAGTGTTCAATTCATTTGTGAAATACATGATGACTCTTCATTGGGAAAGTAACTACGCAACTGCCAGGTAGTGTGAGACACCAAGCTGAGACGCCAGTGGTTGATGAAAAGGACCTACTGCTTTTGCCTAGCCTGGCCTATTTATGTCTTCAGCCCCTCACTACACAGGTGACTCTTCAGCCTCTTGTGCATCGAGGGATGTGTAATTTCAGTATCATTCACATCTCATTCCAAGGACAAAATAAAAGGGTGTCCACAGAAAGAGAGAATCTGGTGTGTTTATGTTAAGTTGCTGCACATTAGCATAAGGATAAATACTGTCACTGACAACCCCCACTGTCAACATCCTGAGAATTGCCATTGACCAGAAACTGAACTGGACTAGCCTTATAAATACAATGACTATAACAACAAGACAGAAGCTAGGAATTTTGCAGGGACAAACTGGCCTCCTGTCACTTCAAAACCTGTTCATTATCAACATGGCATAAATCAGCAATGGATGGAGTACACCTCACTTGCCTGGATGAGTTCAGCCCCAACAACACTCTAGCTTAAGGCCACCAAGGACAAGGCAGTTGTCTTGATTTGCATCACATCCACAAACATTCAATCATTCCACCATTGACACACAGTAGCAACTGTGTGTACTGTCTACAAGACGTACTACAGAAGTTCACCAAAAATCCTTAGACAGCACCTTCCAAACCCACGACCACTTCCGTCTGGAAGAACAAGGGCATCAGATACATGGGAATATCACCACCAGCATGTCCCCCTCCAACCCACTCACCATCTTGACTTGGAAATGTATTGCTATTCCTTCACTGTTGCTGGGTCAAAATCCTGGAGCTCCCTCTCTAATGTCATTGTGGGTGTACCTACAGCACATGGACTGCAGCAGTTTAAGAAAGCAGCTCACCCACCACCTTCTCAAAAGCACCTAGGGAAGGGCAAGAAATGCTGGCCCTGCCAACAATGTCCACAAGTAAATACAAAAATCTCACCAAGCCTGAATTTTCCTACTGAAACTGTGGTTATAATTCACCTATGTCTTATAATTAAAAAGGTGGCCTTCAATGCTTTATAAATATTAGAAAGTAAGAGTGAGGCCTGGGCCATTCCATAAGACGATTATACAAGGTACTGGGTACTGTCTTTATCACAAGACTAACATGCCAACCAATGCATTGGTCTAATAATCTCAAGTTGTCAAAATGTAAAAAAAGTTCTGTTGAACATGTGATTTTGTCTCAAATGTTATTTCATGTTCTTTACAGAGTTTAGACTTTCTTCCCTTTCAAGGAACAGTGAATCTAAAGAATCCAGAGCATGTGTTTTGGTTACTTGAAGACTATGGCACAGACCCGAATAACGCTCCAGAGCAACCCTTTTCTATTTACTTTGGAAGATGGGTGAGATTTGTAGAATAATTTCCTCTGTGGAAATTTATTATTCATTGATATTAACATTTTTGTATTCTTCCCTCACTGGATGAATGTCCTGTTTGACGTTCAAACAAGAAAATGTCTGAAGTTTTAACCCCTCATCAATACTGGTTTAGTTGGTCTGAACATGATTGGTAGTGGAATGGCTCAATTGACCTCCATGCTTAACCTGTGGGGGGACCTACCCTGCCAGGATACCTACTGTAACATGTGGTTTAAATAAAAATGAAAATAGATATTTAGTATTTTTATGTGATGACTTGCATTGTTAAGTAGCCTGTAAACACTTGAGGGCTCAAAACCCTGTTTTGCATTTGGTTTATGAGGGTTTTGGTTATTGGAGTGAGTGAAAACTAGCACAGGGTTTTTTTTATGCTGGTCTCCATCCTATGAGTCCTGAACTAAAGTTTTCCTTAGCTAAAAGAGTTGGGTACTTTGTCTGTTTTTCCTTCGTGGGATTGCTGCGATGATATGGCCAATGGAATTCCTTCCCATCATGCATCTGGTTTCCCTAGTACACTGTACATTTTGAATGAAGCAGGTGTGCAGTACTTTAAGGCAGTGATGCTCTTGACGCTATTACTGCAGTGAATGATAAAACTGGCATTCCACCAAAAGGGCCCCATTGTGCTAACTTTCTTCCATTTGCTTCAGTGACTGTTCAACACCAGAAGTTCAACTTCCTCCTCCTCATTCAGCTGTGTCTCTGCATGGTAGGTAGTTGCCTACTTCATATAAATACCTGATCCTGGGAATTGTAGTGGAGGCAGGGTTATAACTCTGTGGTGATCTTGCTCCATTCCATTATGTCAGCAGAACAGGAGCATGAGCCTTTTTTTCCCCAGACTGTCTAGATACATTCCTGAAGAATGGATAATTGATCAGGAGGGAGCAGGGGATATTTATCTACAGCACCCAAAGAATCCGTGTATTCAAGGGAAGTGGAGGCCAGTTAGAAGGTTTAAAAACAAAAATTTCCTCTGTTAAATAATTTAAGTAATTGTAAGTAGTTGGCAGAATTCCATCATGAGGGATGATGGGAATGCATTCTCAGAACCTTTACATGGTTAGGTGAGATCATGTGTTGCACTTTCTGAATAAACTAATTTTAGAAGGGTAAACTCTGCTACGAGTCCCCATGTGAAGTTCTCCCTTCCTGATGTTACAGGATAATCTCTGCTTATGCCTTGTTGTGGCGCTAGCTTTGGAGCTTCTGAAATCACGTTCTATGGTAGTGGTGAATTTCCACTCACTGCGGGTTTCCTGTTTGCATTAGACATCTGTTTCTGACTTGTCATAATGGATGTTAAGGACTTTCATGTCTCTTGATAGCATCCTTGAATCAGAGCTTCAGACATCTTGCCCATCTCTTGGCATGGGCTATCTGCACAAGCAGTATTTCATAGAATCATAGAATCCCAACAATGTGGAAACAGGCTCTTCTGCCCAACAAGACCACACTGACTCTCTGAAGAGTGTCCCACCCAAACGCATTCCCCTACCCTATTACTCTACATTTACCCTGACTAATGCACCTAACTTACACATCCCTGAACACAGTGGGCAGTTTAGTGTGACCAGTTCACCTAACCTACACACATCTTTAGATATCTTTGGGAATGCATCCATCATCCATCCTGTACATATGCCCAAGCCAGCCAAACCTTCTGTGCTTCATTAGCATGCTTAGAATTATTTGCTCTGAAAAGGATTACTTCATTGGTGGACTTGGTGATGCAGCAGTATGCTGAAAATGTGGGCCTTGTCGATGAGCATCTTAGTCCTGTGGGTCAGGGTTGTTGAATGACTGACTGACTGTTTTTTGAGTTGGCAATAGTTGGTGGCTGATTTTCCATTGTAAATGCTGGGCTCTTCATTAATAGACAGGGTGTTTGTCACCGTAAATCCAAGGCAACAGAATATCACTGACTATTCTCAGTGATGGGTTGTTCAGTCCGATCACACTTGGAGAGACAACATCATGTTCAATACTAGTTCCCTTAGTGCTTAGGGTGAGGGGTAAAAAGACACAGTAACAGGGCTGATTCTCTTTGGGCAACTGATGCAACATCACCCGTAGACAACATTCTCTGTTCAGAACATGCTATCCTTTGTCTTGACATTCAGTCCTGGTAGATTGAGGAGTTTAAATGATATACAATGAAGGATTCCAGAGAATTGGTAAACTTATTGATTAGTAGAAGCTAGAAATCTTGATTGAAAGTTTTGTATATATCTCATTAATCAAAATGTAAAATATATTGCAGCATTAAATAATTTTCATCAAAAAGATTGGTAATAGTGAATACTTAAAGAAAAAGTTTGGAGAATTAAAATAAGTGAATACTTAATTTGCTGCTATGATCCATTCTGTTTTAGCTTGCTGATGGTCGAAGGGAGTTAATCAACTTATACAGTGTGAAGAAGCGTCATTTCATTGGGAATACCAGTATGGATGCAGGTCTTGCGTTTCTAATGGCAAATCACGCAAAAGCAAGAGCTAATGACTTGGTATTTGATCCATTTGTGGGAACAGGTAAAAAGATGGATTTAAGAGAAATCTTTAACAGTGCAAGCTTTATTCCATTTTTTTAACTGCTAAGTATTTTATTTATTTTCCCATCATTGTTTAAAAAATTCTAAAGGCATGTTATGCAGGCAACACATAGATGCAATTTAAATAGGTGCTTGATTGTATGGACCTAAATATTGCTGAACAGAGGGATGTGTTGCTTCCTTGAATAAAAGGGCAGTGTTGAACAGATTGTACCTGTACTCACTGGAGCTTAGAATAAGAGGTGATCATATTGAAGCATGTAAAATTCAGAGGGAGCGTGACTAGATAGATACTGAAAGAATTATTCTCCTCACAGAAATATCTAAAACAGGGCGGAAGGATACAATTTCAAATTAAGCCCTTTTATTCTGTCTTTCTCATCAGGACAAATGCAAGAATGCCAAATTTCAGATAATCATAACAATTTATAAGCTGGTTTAAAAAACACAAAGTCCTCCTTTGGGGATGTTCAATCTGTGTAAAAAGGACAAACAGAATGTGTCTGCTCAACCAATCAGGCTGAACAATCCTCATTGAGGCACACAGAGTCTAAATTGAGAATTTTAATTCAGTATCAAATTATGTACAGAGAGTCAAAGAAAAATAAAATTTACAGTGAACAGCGATAGAAAAAGTAACATTTTAATTTTGCAGATGCAAACAATCTTTATAATCTGAAGGAATGTGAATCCACACTTAGAAAAATTTGCTTTTCAGAGTAAAAAGATTGTTTGACAATAATTAAAACATATTGTGATATTTAAAATTAGGTTAATGCTGAAAGGGACGAGGCCAGTCTATATTTGGCTTGTTTGCTGGGTAACTAGTATTGCAGATGTAAACCATGTAAATGCCTGGTCTTTGAGGCATTGGTATGGCAAAGCTTGTGGAGGAGCAGGGACAATTCATAGCAGGTTTCCCAATTTATTTTTAACTGTACCTATGTGCACCTTGCAAGTTGCTGACTGACGTACTGTCGTGGCATGACCACCCATAAGGACAGAACATAAGCCTATAAGAAATGGGATTAGGTGTAGTCCATTTACTGCCCTGAATCTACTCTGCCATTTAATATTAATCATATTCTGACATGTTTATGGCTTTAAATTAATTTCCAGACTGCTGCTCTTAACTCACTTGTAGATCAAAAATTTGTCTAACTCAGCCTTGAATGTATTTAGTAACTATTGATTTGGTTTGAAAATTCCAAAGATTAGCAATCTTCTGAGAGAAGAAATTCCTCCTCACCTTCATCTTAAATGGGAGGCTGCTTAATTTGAAATTGTATCCTTCTGCCCTGTTTTAGATATTTCTGTGAGGAGAAGAATTCTTTCAGTATCTATCTAGTCACACTCCCTCTGAATTTTACATGCTTCAATATGATCACCTCTTATTCTAAGCTCCAATGAGTACAGGTACAATCTGTTCAACACTGCCCTTTTATTCAAGGAAGCAATCTTGAGAGTCTTTTCTCAGCTGTTTCAGTTATTGACATCTTCAGGTAAGCTGGCCAAAACGAATGCACTATTCTAGATATCTTTCATCTTCATAAAAGAAAAAATGCTATGGATGCTGAAAATTAGAAATAAAAATTAAACATCAGTTTATTAAATACCTCCCATAAAATGAAGAAATAAAATAAAGTTACGGGGGGCAGCACGGTGGCTAAGCAGTTAGCACTGCTGCCTCACAGCACCAGGGACCCAGGTTCAATTCCCGCCTCGGGCAACTGTTTGTGTGGAGTTTGCACATTCTCCCCGTGTCTGTGTGGGTTTCCTCCGGGTGCTCCGGTTTCCTCCCACAATCCAACGATATGCAAGTTAGGGGAATTGACCATGCTAAATTGCCAGTAGTGTTAAGTGCATTAGTCAGGGGGGGATGGGTCTGGGTGGGTTGCTCTTGTTGGGCCGAAGGGCCTGTTTCCACACTGTAGGGAATCTAAACTAATCTAATCTAGTTTATTGATAATGTCAATGTTTAAGAAAACACTTATTGATTAAAACAAAAAGTTCAAAACATTGAAAGTCCTTTTGTTAATCGATTATGAAGACTTACTTTCAACATTTATGGACCATTTTTGGTTTCATGCACTTTTTATGTAATTTATTTCCCTTGTAATCCAAAATGTAGGTCACCCTTCTAATGGCACCCGACTTCCCACATAAATTCTAATAAAAGCAGGAAGTGCTGGACAGACTTGGCTAGTCTGAAAGCATTTTTGGAGAGAACAACAGAGTTACGTATCTAGTTGAGTATGACCTTCTATAGAACCCCCACATAAATTGTCTCAGGGCCATGTCACACGGGAGCCTCACTTCTCCAAACGGGTGCCCTGGCTATCCAAAATAAATCCACTGAAACGGATCTCCTCTTACCCGGTTTGCACTTTTCACTCACTGGTGAGTACAGCCACAAATGGAGGCAGCTGACTGGTTGAATGGTAAACTGCTTTCTTCATCAGATAGGAGTATTTGCAAACTTAGCTGCCATGAAAATCAGAAGTAACACATGCAATGATGGTATTTGTGATTCCCAGGTAATTTTGTCATTTCTGCTATATCGAAGTGGCTCTAAGTCAAATAGATCTGTTTTCAAATATCAGAACAGTGGAAAATTGATTTCAGTGTCTGCTTTTCAACTAATTCTTGATGGGGATAGTGGATGGAACATTCATGTCTCCTATAAAAGACCCTGTTTGAGGTGAGGCAAACTCCCTTCAGGGCTTCAGGTAGCAAAGGAATATGGTGTTAAGGATTATTAGATGAGGCATGATCTCAATGAATGGCAGAGCAGACTTGCTAGGCTGAATGGCCTACTTCCACTTCTGTGTCTTATTGTCCTCATATGTTCTATCTCTAAATCCTTCTCAGTGTTAATGGGTAGTCCTGATAGAGTTTCACTTTGACATGGCTGCTTTTGTTTTTGTTTTTCCTAGGTAGTCTTCTTGTAGCTTGTGCCCATTTTGGTGCCTACGTATGTGGAACAGACATTGACTACAACATTATTCATGGGCGTGGTAAGTAACCAGGCATGAAAAGCAGCAAGTCTTTTCAAAACATTTTGCATTGTTTAAAAAGGAATATGAGTTTCTTAAAATAAGCAGGAGTAGGTTTATTTCTGGCACTTTATCAAGGAAACTGATGTTCATTTGAAAAAGGAAGTTGTTTATAAACTTGAATGGGTTAATTTTGGACTTCGGTTTGAGGTACTCTGCAAGGAAACATTCTTCATTTGTGCAGCAGTATTAAAGTTTGATTAAAAGTTCCAAAGAAATTCACAAAAGAAAATTAAAAAGTTCAATGGACACCAGGCTCTGGAAAGAGAGATCTGAGTGAATGTTTGAAAGATTTGGTTCAGTTGTACCATTCTTGTCATTGATTTAAAGTTTTGAAGGATGTAAACCTTTCCAATGGCTGAATTTACAGAAGGGTAGAATAGTTTTTTTAAAATGCTTAACCACTTGCACTCAAATAGATTTGTTGGTTGATCATCTGATTTCTCAATATGCTGTGTGCAGACTTATCCTAAATTCAAGTCTGTATTTAGCTTAAGGGTGTTTGGCACATCTGAGTACTAGAAAGGTGCTGTATAAATGCAAGGTATTTTCTGATTTAAGAGGGGAAAGAAATTGGGAGATGATGTGTTTCAGGTCAGCAGAATTTGAGTATGAGATGAGGGCAGTGGAAAGCTTTATGTTGCAGTAAAGTGAAGGATGACATGGAATGTCAATATTTAGAAGACCATAGGATATATTGATGTGATGTAATGATGTACCGATTTCAAAGATAGTGTAGGGAAGTGTGGTGCAGGGCTCTGAGGATCAGCTGATGTTTAGTGTATTGGGAAGATGGAGGATCCAGTTGGTTTGGTCACAGTAAAACTTGAATGAGCAAGCAAGAAAAGCTGAAGATGCTTGGAAAAGGCAGCAGGTTTGGCAGCATCTATTTAAAATTGCACAGAATTAACATTTCAAGTCCAGCATGACTCTTGAGATAGATATGTGATGGGTTTTATGATGTTGAAAAAGTGGAGATAGGTCAGGCAGAAAAAAATAACAAAGGCCAGGGATATGTTAGAGGCCAAAAGAGATTAATAGTTAAAATGTCTTTAAACTGTAGGGTGTGATAAAGAAACTAAGCATTGCTCCAAACTGTTAATAGGACGACTATGTGTAAAAGGCAAAAACATGAAGAAAAAGATCCATAGTACAGTACTTGGCAGGAAAAATGCAAAATTGAGGGGCGAGTTAATGGTCTGAAGTTGTTGAACACCTTGCTGAGTCTAGGATGCTGTCAAGCACCTAATTGGAGGATTAGACACTGTTTCTCAGACTTGTGTGGGGCTTCACTAGAACATTGTGGCAGACTGAGCGCAGAAGTGTGCACATGATGCTATTAGCATCTTTCCAACACTCTGTATTTTAATTTCAGGTTTTCAGTGTCCATATTTCAGGATATAGGCAATAATGTTTTGTACAAGAATATATGTACATTGACAGGGGGATGTTGTTACACAAAGTAAAATAGGTTCTGTCAGTGATGAATGGCACTGTGGGGGGGGCGGCCGGTGGAGTCATTGTAAGAACAAAGAGCAAAAAACAAATATCAAAGAAAGTGCAGTGCCCCTGAAAGGAGTATAAGATAAAGAAGTGGAAATAGAAGCATTAGTAAATAAATTCTGAGGATTGTGGATGCGGAATAAAGAGCTGAAAAGAATCAATCAGATAAAATCAATTTTCCATCTTTTAGTTACACAGTAAATGTGGTGTGCTTTCTATTAAAGTTTATTTTGATTACTATGAAATGATGGGCATTGTATATTTCTGCAGGTAAGGCCAGCAGGAAAAACCAGAAATGGAGAGGACCAGATGAGAACATCCGCGCTAACCTTCGCCAGTATGGCTTGGAGGGCTTCTATGTTGATGTGCTTGTTTCTGATGCCTCAAAAAATATATGGAGGAGAGGGAAGTTGTTTGATGCAATCATCACAGATCGTAAGTTGATGTTCCATTATATTTAGAGGTAGAAGAGGCTGGGCAACATATTTTGCATTGTTTACTGCAGGCAGTAATTTAGGAAGAGATTTAGTTGCAGGTCAGCAATGCTCAATAATGTTGCTCAATCTCGAGTTGGATTTTGGTTCAGAGTTTCTCTGCAGAGTGTTGTAGGATTCCATCTTCTGACCTGGTATTGGATAAGAATAGTGAGTAGCATACAACAGGGTGGAGAAGTTTTTGGTTGAGTTGGGAGCAGTGAGGAGAGCATACCTGTTGGATATCCATTGGGAGATGTGCAAATAGGTTTGGTGAATAAACTTTAGACATTGTATTCGTGTTTTGTAGGCAGACCATTCATCACCATCTCATCACATAACACTTTACAACTAATTAAACACGTTAGAGTGTGGTTGCTTTTCTAATGCACCTGATAACTCTACATAATTCTTTCACTGTAATTCTTCATACAAGTTTGTTTATCTTTTCAAAAGAGGCTGGGTACATTTGCTTGCTCTCCTTGGTGGTGAATGAATTATAATATAATTTGGGTCAATACCAAAAGCAAAAATTTGAGTGTTTCTGAGACATGTTTTTTTCCTCCGGAGCCAGTTTTAAAATTTCCCCTCACTGACTAATTTGCATTTTAAACCATGGTTATGTTGTGTTTAAACTTTTATACTGATACTTTTTGAAAAAGCCTTCAGCTATGCCCAGATGTCACTCCATGATTACATTCTTTTGGTAAAATGACTCAATAATCAAGTATAAAACGAAGCAACGAGTGTGACAATTTACTGTTTTCTTTTTGTCGAACCTTTTCCTTATATTGGCAAATATTGTTTTTTTTCCAGCTCCATACGGCATAAGGGAATCCACAAGAAAAACAGGATCACAGAAAGAAGTTTTAAAACCAACAGAGGAATAGTAAGTACTCATTCGATTTGAGCGATTAGCCCATGGTTAAAAACTGTTAATACTAACATAATAATGTTTTAGGTGCCTACTACAACAGCAGAGTGCTTCCAGAGGAACTACAGTGGATGCACGAGGTTGGTACAGACGGACAAGTGTGGTACACCATGACAGTAGATCATGACAGGAATAGCTATAAGCATCAGCATTATAGAACTAAAGGTTTGAAAATATTTGTAGATTATTTTATGAAGTCATTCGCACCTTATGTGAAAAAGTGTTCACATTAAAATATTTTGCTAGCAGCCTTGTGGAGACTTAACAGTTTGGTTTATTTCTTCCTTTAGCTGTTGTCTGATCATGCTGTTAAATGCTTCCTTTGCTTGACTGATGCAGACAATTTGAGTTGGTCCAGGAGCTGATTGAGACCCCCTGGTTGTGGTATTAATTGTTCCAGTAATTAGTAGTGTGCTTCTTGGAATAACCTGATACACACAGACACAAACAACAGTATGTCAAAATGCTCCAGCTTGGGTGCAGGGCTCATCAATTAAAGCATGGAGTATCAAAAAAGGGGAGGTTCAAAATGTGCATCTCTGGCCTGCTGTGTTCTTTTTTGACATAGCTTCTTAATATTGCAATTTTTATCCAGACAAAGATTGGAGAAGAGGAGGTTGAGTGAGTACTTTGAACAGAGAGCTCTCTTCCCAGATAGTCTTCCATATTTAACTACTCGGTAACCTGAATACATTCTGACTTGTGAATGAGATATAGAGGGGAAATTTAATCCTTTCCTCTGCAGAAACTGAGATGAAAGGGATTTAAAATCCTCCGAGTACTTAGTGCTCATTTCCACTTGCTTTACTATATTATTATTGCTATTCTCTTGGACATTTGAAGCATCTATTTGATGAGGGCAGGTGCTTTGTTAGAGTCCTATAGATAGATAAGGTATTTATGTTACTTTAATTGTGCAGACCCACTATAGAACCAAATGGAACAGAGTGTTACTTTAGGCATTACCGAGGAAGTTTGGATCACTCCCATCCTTCGCTTGCCCTCCCTTCCCAACACTTCTTGGAATTGGCCTGACCAATGGCCTCTGGGCTACCAATGCTTGCATTTTTAAATGCTGCTTACATGTATAGACTGCCTCTGAATGCCCGGTAGGGGTGACCAGCTGGATGACTGGATGTTAAATGAGGCCTGGATAAGAAAAAAGATGGGGCTGTCCTCTGACTCTGTGTCTTGCTGGCCTTCTTTGCAGTTTTGTGCTGCGAGGTCAAGTTCAATCACTAGATGGCACTGTTTACCTCTGGCTATAGTCTTACTTCTGAACTAATTAAAATACAGACTCAAATAATTTCTATTGGTTAAAAATAAGTCTAGGGAGATGGTAAGATACTATAATCTCTTTTCACATTATTACTTTCATTTTTGAAGTAATGGGTAAAATGTTTACCTCACAATACTGATGAAATTGCTGAAGATTTATTTAAAAATGATTTAGCATCTTTAAATTGATGATCACAGTATCTGATTACTGGAAAATAGAAATCAGTAAACCAATAGAATGCTGAACTGTACCAGAAGATTAAGCACACTACTCAAACTGTGAACTGCAAGCCAAAGTAGTGAACACATGGAAACAGGAAGCTCTGTGAGAGATCAGAACATATTTCTGGTAGACTAGTAAATGTGAGAACTCTGGAATTAAGAAACAATTAGATGCCTCATCAGGAAAGAAAAGGATTATTCTGAATGAATGTCTACGAGGCACTGAATGACCTTCACACTGATGTTTATCTTGTAAATGACTCTCTTGCTAATAGAAACCATTAATTTTGTATTCCTCAGGACTACCATTCTTCACTTTGATCAGTCTGTTCATTTCCCCACCCCCCCCGCCCCAAAGAAAATTGGAAATGATTGCCAGATGATCTTAATTTAAACATCCTGTTCAAGTTTCTGTTATTTCATTGCATTCATAATTTGTTTTCAGCCTGATCTACAAACCATTATCTTGTCGTTTTTTATAATACATATATTAAAACATGCATTTTCTTAGTGTCTGTAGAGTACAATAAAATATTCATTCTTTAAATTGCAATTAAATTCAGAAGCCACAAAATGTGAGCTATGTTAAAACTATAATAAGACTCTAAGTTCATTGTAAGAAGGTAAAACGTTTCTTAGATTTTATAACGTTCTCAAGTTGTTAACTTGATATTGTTTGGATATTGCATCATTATTGCAATCTTTTGTTCTTTTGAAGTTAATGTTCAATGTTGACCTGTTGAACATTATTAATAACACTATTATGCTCCCTGTGATTATATGGATGAATGGTTGTTATTTAGAAATTAATTTTATAGAACAAAAAGTTAAGTCTTCACTACAATTAATGGAAGATAGATTGAAAATTAGCTGAATATTGGCAAAATCATTAATGGCCCATTGATCTCTAGTTAGCATTGATTTAAAGATTCTGACCCCTTCTAAAAGTTGATCCTACACACACAGTGGAAAGCTGCGAGTCTTCCCTTTTTGATTGTTAATATTACCTAAAAAATAACTTGGGCAGCAGTCTACTGCTTTACAGTTAAATTGAATATGAGTAGTTTACTACAATTTCGAACAGCATTGAGTGTAATGAGGGGGATAGATTTTTAAATTTCGTCGTACTAATTTAAAATGAATATGAACTGTAGAAAAATTTTTGGCAGTGGATGTTGGTGAAGTGCCCATTTGGTGGGTCAGTTACAAGAGAGGATGCCAGAAGAATTCAAAGGGTTTAGGTGACATGTGATTCACAACAGGCATTACACTAGGCATTAGTGCATTTCACTTCGGATATTAGTAAAAACTGAAACCATCCACTCTTGATCCCACAAATACCAATATGACTCCAGCTTCAACTCTGTCAACCTCCCAGGTTGTCACCTGGGGTTAACCTCTGATGTATAGAACTTTACTACCAGCTTAACCTTGTGCTTTGCTTTCACCACTGCATTTTCGCTAAGACTGCGTTCTTTCACCCTTGACATTTGAACTGTGTTAGTACTTGTGAAGTGTTAAAGGATAATTTTCACAGTTACATTTGTGCTTTAGTTGTTCTTTTACCATTTAAAAAAAACATTTTTAGGATTGCATACTTGAAAACTGTCAGTTCTGTTAATTGTTTATGAACCAGAGAATTAAGGCAAAGTTTTATATTTGCCCACCTGGTCGTGAAGATTTTAAACTAGCTTCATCAACCTGCTTTACGAGCATGGGAGAAACTTTGTGGTGTTCAAGATCTAAGTAATAAGTTAAAGATATTCGCATTGTAAAAAAAAGACTTATCTGCCATCTGAAGAATGATTGTGTTTGATTTTATTACCTTTCAGCACGGAAAGTCACGTCCCAGTCTCCATGAGTTATCACTTGAGTGACATTTTCATTGATCTGCTGAACTTGGCTGCAGAAAACCTGGTCATGAATGGTCGTCTGGTTTACTGGTTACCTGTGCATAAACTTGAGTAAGTGTTTATTTTTATATTTCAGGATAATATATCTTCTTACTTTAGAGCTTTACAATAGCCTGTGATTTAAAAAATCTGTCTTTTTCGTATCTGTCCTAAATGTGGATTCGGTTGGCTAGGCCAGGATTCATTGCTCATATTTAACTGGGAGATGGTAGTGAGTTGCTACAGTAATTTGGGAAGATGCTACAAATTAAAGAGTAGAGGCAAGGCAAGAGAGAAAGTTGTTAATAATGGAAATGTTAAACAAACCATGACTGGAAGGAATAAAGAATACAAATCCAAGACTAAATCGATAGTTAAGGCTAAGGATACAAAAAAGAATTAAATGCTAGAATGGAGGACTCTGCATTTAGATGCATGTAGCATTTGAAACAAAACAGATGAGTAATTAAGAGTGTCAAACAAATAAAAATGATGTAATAGCCATACAGAAACATGGCTGTATGATACATTGATACCTAAGCATTGAAGTGTACAGGGCATTCAGGAAGGTCAAGAAGCTAGGAGAAGGTGATGGGTGGCTCTGTTAATGATCGTATTAACACAATAGTGAGGATGACCTAAGTTCAGGAAACCAGGATGAGAAATGTTAAAAGGAAGAAATCATTCTGAGTGTGGTGTACAGGCCTCTACCAGTAACCACATGGTAGAGTACAGCACCAAGGAAGAAATAACAAGAGCCAGTTAGAAAGGCATGGTGGTAATCAGGGAAATTTTAAGCTCCATGTAGATTGAATTTAGCCCTATTTCTCTCTCCATTGATGCTGCTGAATTTCTTCAGCACTTTTTGTTTTCATTTGAGGAGTTCATAGAATGTTTTCAGAACTTTCTTAGAACAGCATGTTCTGAAGCCAACCAGTGAACAGATTCCATTAGACATAGTATTGTGCAGTAAGAGAGGATTGATTAAAGTTTTCATAACTAAGGCATCCCAAAGTAGCAATGCCCGTCAAATGATTAAATTTTACACTTGATGTGGGAGAAAGAGAAGAGGGGCTGAGACTTTTTTTTAAAACTTGTGTAAAAAGAAATATTGAGGGCATGAAAGCAGTGTTAGCTAAAGTGAATCGGCAAACTAGGTTAAAGTATAGGTCAATAGTGATGCAGTAGCAGATGTTTAAAGGGATTTTTCAGAATATACCGAAAAGATGCATTCCACCAAGGAAGCAAAATTCATCTGTAGTAAATAGTAAGGTTAAAGCGATGATCCAACTCAAAGAAAAAACATACAGTTGCACAAAAACAGATGGCATGTCAGAAGATTGGGTTAAATATCCAAAAAATACAAAGAATTATTAAAATGTTGATAAGGAAAAACTTAGAGTATAAGAGAAGGCTAGCCAGAAATATAAAGACAAATATTAAGAGTTTCTATAAAGTTTCAAAAGAAGAGTTTAAAAAGGTGGGTGTTGTTCCTATAGAAGGTGAGTCTACCAAATTGATAATGGGAAATAAACAGATGAATCAAACAGGTATTTTGCATTTATCTTCATTAGAGAGGATACAAGTAAGATCCCAAAAGTTGTGATAAACCAAGAAATGGAAGGGAAGGAGGAACTTTGAGAAATCACAATTGGCAGAGAAGTGGTATTGAGTAAAATGGAACTACAGACTGAGGAGTGCCTGGGTCCTGATGGATCTCATTCTAGGATCTTAAAAGAAGTAGCTTGTGAGACATTTGATGCTTTGATTTCAATTTTCAAAATTCAAGCAAAGTCCCATGAGATTGGAAGAGAAAGAATGTAAGTTCTATATTCAAAAATGGAGGGAGAGAGAAAGCAGAAAACTACAGGTCAGTCACCTTAGCATCTGACATAGGGTAATATTGGAAACTATTATTAAAAGCGTTATAGCAGGGCATCTAGAAGAGTTCAGGTTAATCAGACAGAGTCAACATGGTTTCAGAGAAAGGAAATATATTTAATCAATCTGATACAGTTTTTTTTTAGAAAGTAACTTGTGCTGTGGATAAAGGACTGATTTTTGTACTTAGATTTCTAAATGGCATTTGATAAAGATTCACATCAAAGGCTGTTGTAAAAAATGAAAACTCTATGGAGGTGGGTGGCATATTGCCATGGACTAAAGAATCCGAGACAGAGAATAGGTTTTCTACAGGTTGGCAGGATATAACAAGAAACGTGCCTTGATCCTCAACTATTTGCAATATGTTTAATTAACTGGGATGAGGTCAGTGCTGGATCTAGTTCTAGGGAATGAAGCTGACAGAAGTTTCGAAGTGGCAGTGGGAGAGCATTTTGGTGATTAGACAATAAGAAACAGGAATAGGTAGTTGGCCATTGCCAATTAGTCAAAAGACTAGTATTTTAAATTTAAAGGGAGGCTATGTGGATGAGATAGCAGAGGTAGCTGATCAATTGGCATGCTATGGTCAGAATATAAAGGACATCAGAGAATGACTAAATGTTTAATCAGGTCAAAGAAATTAGAGAATGAGAGGAAGCTAACTGAGAATGTAAAAACAGATAGTAAGAACTTCTACAGGTATTTAAAAAGGAAAGGAAGTAAAGTGGATTGTGGTCATCTAGAGATTAGCTATGGGAAGTTAGTAATAGATCACAAAGAAATGGCAGGTGAACTGAACAAATACTTTGCTTCTATCTTCACCTTGGAGGATGCAATAAACATTTCAGTAAAAGACGTAAATCAAGAGATAGAAGGAACTTCATGACCTTATGTTCTCGAGGAAGATGGTATCAAATAAAAGGTAGAGCTGTCAACTGACAAGTTCTGTGTCCAGATGGACTTCATCCTAGGTTCTGAAATGAGTTGCCGATGAGCTAGTAAATGCATTGGTATTAATTTTGCTAAATTCCCTTGATTTAGGAAAGATTCTGCCAGATTGACAATTAGAAAATATAACACTTCCTTTCAAGAAGGGAGGGAAGTAGGAAACTATAGGCCAGTTTTGCTTTACTGTTAACATGGGGAAATCGTGCACTCAGAAAAACTCAAGGTATTTTGAAGGGTCAGAATGGTTTTTGTCAGGGGAATGTCATGTTTATCTAATCTGTTGGAGCTTTTTGAAGGATTAAAATGTGCTGTGGATAAAGGGAATCAAATGTTATCTGGAAAAGGAAAACCAAGTGTAATTGGTATTCCAGGAGACATTTGATAAGTTACTGCATTAAAGATTATTGCAGAAAATGAAAGCTCATGGCTTAGGGGGTAACATGTTAGCATGGATAGAAGATTGGCTGGCTGGCTGGCTGACAGACAAGACAGAATATGCATAAATGTGTCTTTGTCTAATTTGCAGGATGTGATAAGTGAAGTCCTGCAGGAATCTGTTGAGGCTTTTAACTTTTTACAATTCATCAATTACTTGGATGAGGGGAATGAAGTCATGGAAGCTAAACTCACAGACAACTCAAAGCTAGGTAGGAAAGTATGTTGTGAAAAGGGTCCATAGATGTTGCAGATGGAAATAGCTATGTTGAGTGTGTGGTTAAAATTCTGGCAAATTGAGTATAATGTGGAGAAATGTAAAATGTTTACTCCAACAGGAAGAACTGGAGAATTCTGCGTGTAAAGATCATAATAATAGGGTGGATATGGTAGGAAATTTTAATTTTCTAAACTGAGACTGGGATTGCCATGGTGTTAAGGGTTTAGATTGAAAGGAATTTAAAGTGTGCACAAGAAAATTTTCTGATTCAGTGTGTGGATGTACCTACTAGAGAATGTGCAAACCTTGACCTACTCTTTGGAAATAAGGCAGAACAGGTGACTGAGGTATCAGTGGGGGAGCACTTTGGGGCCAACAACCATAATTAAATTAGATTTAAAATGGTGATGGAAAAGGATAGCCAGGATCTAAAAGTTGAAGTTCTAAATTGGAGGTAGGCTAATTTTGACGGTATTAGGCAAGAACTTTCAAAAGCTGGATTGGGGCAGATGTTTGTAGGTAAAGGGACAACTGGAAATTGAGAAGCCTTCAAAAATGAGATAACGAGTCCAGAGAACGTATATTCCTGTTAGTGTGAAAGGCAAGACTGGTAGGTGGAGGGAAAGCTGGATGACTAGAGAAATTGAAGTTTTGGTTAAGAAAAAGAAGGAAGCATATGACTGTATAGACAGGAGAGATGAAATGACTTCTTAGTGTATAAAGGCAGTAGAGAGATACTTAAGAGGGAAATTTATCTGCTCCCAGGATGAGCGATTCCACTCCAGGATATCACGGATGTCCTCCTACTTCCAGGACCATTATTTCCCCTCCCCTATGATCAACAATACCCTCAATTGCATCTCCTCTATTTCCCACAGCTTTGTCCTTGAACCCCAACCCCCAACCACAACAAGGATAGAATCTCCCAGGTCCTCACATTCCACCCAACTAGTCTCCAAATCTATCATCCTCCACCATTTTTGTCATCTACAGTCAGATCTCACCACCAAAATGATATTTCCCTCCCCACGCCATCTGCATTTGGCAGGGACCGTTCCCTCTGTGACTCCTTAATTAGGTCCATGCTCCCCACCAACCCCTTTTCCATACATGGCGCCTTCCCCTGCTACCATACCAGCTGCAAAATACACCTCCCCCCTCACCTCTGACCGAGGCCCCAAAGGATCATTCCAAATCCAACAGAGATTTCCTTGCATACCCTTGAAACTCATTTATTACTTCTGTTGCTCTCTATGAGGCCTGCTATACATCGAAGACACCGAGCGCAAACTTGCAGAATAGTTCAGGGAACATTTCTGGTCCATACCCACCAACCAACCCCACCTGCCTGTGGCCATCTATTTCAATTCCCCTTCCCACTCCCGCCATGACATATCCATTATGGGTCTCCTCCACCGTCTAAATAAGGCCACCCGCAAACTGAAGGAGGAACACCTCATCTTCTGCCTCAGAAGCATACAACACAGGGCATGAACATTGCATTCCCCAGTTTCCAAATCTCCCCTTATCCAAAACCAAGATCCAACCTTTGTTTTGGCTTCACCCTCTTGACCTGATCTACCAGTTTATCTTCCTTCCTGCCTGTCTGCTCCACACTTTCTACTGACCGACCACAATATCTCTTACCTTTGACCACCTATTGCCATCCCAACTACCTTTCCCCAGCCCCAGACCCCACTCTCTATTTATTTCTCAGTCCCCTTCCCTTTCCTAGTCCTGGTGAAGGGTTATGCCCGAAATATCGACTCTCTTGCTCTTCAGATGCTGCCTGGTCTGCTGTGCTTTTCTAGCGTCAGACTTTATCAACTCTAACATCCTTGTGTCAGCAGCAAAGAACTAAAAGCAATTTGAAGAAACCGAGAGAAACAACTGATCGATTCCTGTGGCCCCGACTGGAGCTAGTGAACTATGTGTCCCTGATTTTGTTTTCCTTTTCCATGCCTAATATCCATATCTTTCTTTGTGATTTTGTCTGTTTGTGAAGGGGAAATTAAAAAGTGGTAGAGTTAAATTATTAAGAGTGATGTTAGCAATTCATATTTCCTAATTGCCATTAATTAAAGATAATTTGTTCATAAAAATGACTTATTATTTTGTTAAGTACAGACGCCTGGTGAGTGTGGCCTTTTAATGTGTGATTGTCAGTCAGGTAAGTTAGGGACTTTAAATAGTTTGACCAAATCTTTTCACATTGGTGATAACTCCAGGAATAATGGGGCTGTATTTCCAGTGTCCTAGTGAATCATGACATGAGGTGCAGAGGTATTTGGCTGTTCAGTGTACTAGACACAAAAGGTTGCTATTGCAGGTACAGCATCTAATAAGAACAACTAATGCGATGCGATCCTTTGTTACTTTTACGTTCAATTTCTCTGGTGAGCATTGGTGAGACAAAAACTTGAATTAACCAGTATGCAGTTTTGGTCTCTGTATTTACATCCTTCCTTAAATAAATTGAAGGCAATTCAGATGGGTTTACTAGATTGGTGTCTAGATAGTTGGTTGCTTAAGAGGATTGGACAGACTGGGCTCTGTGTCTCCTGGAGTTTAGAAGAGTGAATGTTGACTTGATTGAGCCGCAAAACTGAAAAATGTGTTGCTGGAAAAGCGCAGCAGGTCAGGCAGCATCAAAGGAGCAGGAGAATCGACATTTTGGGCATAAGCCCTTCTTCAGGAATGAGGAGAGTGTGCCAAGCAGGCTAAGATAAAAGGTAGGGAGGAGGAACTTGGGGGAGGGGCGTTGGGAATACGATAGGTGGAAGGAGGTTAAGGTGAGGGTAATAGGCCGGAGAGGGGTTGAGGGCGGAGAGGTCGGGAAGAAGATTGCAGGTGAAGAAGGCGGTGCTGAGTCTGAGGGTTGGGACTGAGAAAAGGTGGGGGGAGGAGAAATGAGGAAGGTGGAGAAATCTGCATTCATTCCTTGTGGTTGGAGGGTTCCTAAGCGGAAGATGAAGCGCTCTTCCTCCAGGCATCGTGTTGACATGGTCTGACGGTGGAGGAGGCCAAGGGCCTGCATGTCCTCAGCGGAATGGGAGGGGGAGTTAGTGTTCAGCCATGGGACGGTTGGTGCCCCAGAGATGTTCTCTGAAACGTTCCGCAAGTAGGCGGCCTGTCTCCCCAATGTATAGGAGGCCACATCGGGTGCAGCGGATGCAGTAAATAATGTGTGTGGAGTTGTAGGTGAATTTGTGATGGATATGGAGGGATCCATTGGGGCCTTGGGGGGAGGTGTGGGTGCAAGTTTTACATTTCTTGCGGTTGCAGGGGAAAGTGCCGGGAGTGAAGGTTGGGTTGGTGGGGGTGTGGATCTGACGAGGGAGTCACGTGGCTGAACACTTTAACTCCCCCTCCCACTCCACTAAGGACATGCAGGTCCTTGGCCTCCTCCACCGCCAGATCATGGCAACACGACGCCTGGAGGAAGAGCGCCTCATCTTCCGTTTAGGAACCCTCCAACCACAAGGGATGAACTCAGATTTCTCCACCTTCCTCATTTCCCCTCCCCCCACCTTTTCTCAGTCCCAACCCTTGGACTCAGCACCACCTTCTTGACCTGCAATCTTCTTCCCGACCTCTCCGCCCCCAATCCTTCTCCGGCCTATCACCCTCACCTTAAACTCCTTCTACAGCACGGCACGGCACGGTGGCACAGCGGTTAGCACTGCTGCCTCACAGCGCCCGAGACCCGGGTTCAATTCCCGACTCAGGCGACTGACTGTGTGGAGTTTGCACGTTCTCTCCGTGTCTGCGTGGGTTTCCTCCGGGTGCTCCGGTTTCCTCCCACAGTCACAAAGATGTGCGGGTCAGGTGAATTGGCCATGCTAAATTGCCCGTATTGTTAGGTAAGGGGTAAATGTAGGGGTATGGGTGGGTTGCGCTTCGGCGGGTCGGTGTGGACTTGTTGGGCCGAAGGGTCTGTTTCTACACTGTAAGTAATCTAATCTAATCAAGTAATCTAATCTAATTCTACCTATCGCATTCCCAACGCCCGTCCCCCAAGTCCCTCCTCCCTCCCTTTTATCTTAGCCTGCTTGGCACACCCTCCTCATTCCTGAAGAAGGGCTTACGCCCGAAACGTCGATTCTCCTGCTCCTTTGATTCTGCCTGACCTGCTGCGCTTTTCCAGCAACACATTTTTCAGCTCTGATCTCCAGCATCTGCTGTCCTCACTTTCTCCTAGTTGATTGAGCCGCATAAGATCCTGAATCATATTGGCAAGGTAGATGTAGAAAGACCGGGTCATTGAGTGTTTTTAAGGTGGAAGTGGTTGCATTCGTGTCAGACAGAGTTATTGGGTATGAATAGTAGTAGGGAATTTGAAACACAATCAGATCAGCCATAGTCTTATTGAATGGCGGTGCAGGGTCATTGAGCCAAATGGTTTGCTTCTACTTCTATTGTATACGTGATGATGCAAATATGAGATTGAAGGTTCTCCATAAGGTTGTAAACAGATCGTTTAATATCAGAAAATTGTCAGCAAGAGAGATGAATGACAATAGGTGGACAGTACATATAGTTAGCACAAATTTTGCAAATTCAGTGATGTTAATGGTTGACAGGAACTGGGTGGCTACTACATTTGCTCATGTAATTGGCTACAGTTCCTCTAGTTCTTTTCCTTTGCATGGACTTGTGTTTCATTGTGTGCAGACACTTTGTCGTTATTTAGGAGATACAGTCAAAGGAATTCTAGTGGAAAACTGAATCAAATATAATCACACTTCTTTACTCTGCAATATCTACATTGACATAAAACAGTTCTTTGCAAAGAAAGAAATAAAATCATGCAATTAAAAACAGTGTCTGGGTATCTTCTAAAGATTAGTCTGTTCAGTTATGCAAAGTGCCTAATTGGATTTACAGCACATGAGCTTGTGCATTGCTCCCTCAGTTGAGGAGGGAAACAATGAATGTTACCATTTTGCTATAAACTTTAACTGTTATTTTGTGGAAATATATATTTAATGTCGAAAGTTAATTTATTAAAATTTTGGCATTTGCTGCTGTCATATGTTTGCATTTTGCTATGCAGTTTAGAAGTGCCATTATTAATGTTTGAATGGCTTGATTAAATATCACTTTATATGGTTTTGAAGTACATTAAAATTTCCTCATACTTATTTACAGTGTGTTGTTCAAGCTTAGACTAATTAGATGCTATCCAGTATTGAGTTGGGTTTTTCAAGTGGAACAGTTCACAGCAGTTGTCTCCCACCTGCTTCTGATATGTTCATAAAACTCCCAATAAGAAACACATTAACAGGAAGCTTTCACAACTAAGATTAACAGTCCAGTAATATTTTAATGTTTACAACATTGTTCATACCTTCTAAATCTTATCAAATTCATATGTTTCTATTCCGTACACTGTGGTATGTAAGAGGTTTTTTTTTGCTTTTCAAAAACCTCATGAAAGTAGATTTTCATTTTGGAAACAAACCAGTATCAAGTCTACGAAGGAAAGGATATGCTTTCAGTTATAAAGTGAAACTTAACATGAAATCCAACTTGCAGTTAATTTCTTTTGAAACTTCTCATTACTGATTACTGCTCAAAGACATCCATTCGATCAAATGGGGGATCGTTTGGAGCCAGCCATGTAACATGAGAAATATCTGAACCAGTGCATTTAAAGAGCTAATTGCTGACTGGAGATATTTAAGAGTTCACCTCACAAGTGGTGATATTCATCATATCAGGCAATGGCCCTGAGATATATCTTTTTTTATTACACTTGGCTTTCAAAAAAAGCAAGATTAATTTTAGTGTTTTGTACTTTAAATCAGGAAAGGAATGAGACTTCTTTCTGATGTTATACATGTTGAAATTGGAGTCTATTTTCCATCAGTCTTTTATTAGACTTGAATCTCAAAATATTACTGATTATCATTTTGCAACTTGTACATTAAAATAATTGTTCTTCTGATTGGTGAATACTTATTTGCAAGGAACCACAAATAAAAAGCTTCAGGTCATCATGTACCTATGAGTGATATGACACAGGGCTGCAGTGTGCTTGAGAACTTGCTGACTGAAACAAACAACTAAAGTACCACACAACATTTAAAGTTCTGTACCCACAATTATAAAAAGATTTAATCAGTTACTTGTGTTCACAGAAATCGCAATTTCTGCCTCACAGCGCCAGAGACCCGGGTTTGATTCCAGCTTTGGGTGACTGTCTGTGTAGAGTTTGCACATTCTCCCCAAGTCTGCGTGGGTTTCCTCCGCGTGCTGTGATTTCATCCCACAATCCTGAGAAGTGCAGGTCAAGTGAATTGGCCATAAATTGCCCATAATGTTCAGCGATGTGTGGGTTAGGTGCATTAGTCAGGGGTAAATGTAGAGTAATTGGTTGGGGAAATGGGTCTGGATGAGATGCTCTTAAAGGGTTGGTGTGGACATGTTGGGCCAAGTGGCCTGTTTCCACACTGTAGGAAACCTATGAAGTAGCATATAGTCTGTTCTGATATAACACGATAGTTCAGTTCCCATACAATCCTGCATTTTGAGAAAATTGTGTAATAGAAGTACCACTTAAACCAATGAGACTGGAATCTCATTATAACCAATACAGGTAAGGAAAGTTCATGTTCTATAAATAATGGTCTAAGTTCTTCAATCACTGTTATAGCCAATTCGCATTGAAGAAACATGCATTATAGCAGAATTGACTGTATCATTTAACTGTTGTGTGACAAACAATATTCCGCAGTTTCTTGATTCAACTACATGTTAAAGAAGTTCTATGTTTGGATACTTATGTACTTAATTTATGATCTAAAATTAATTTTCTTCATTTTTCATGCAACTGTAGAAATATTTTCCTTTGTTTTTGCAATGAAATCTTCCTGCAGCAGCATTTTCTGGGCCTACAGTATTCCTGTAATTTGCCTAACAGAAGGCAGTGTTTGAACTCCCTTCAACTAAGCCAAAATAAATTGGAGTTGATTTAGACTCTTATTACTTTGTGCTAACTGTAAAGGACTCAAAATGGCATTGGTGATCTTATCAACTCCTTTGAGCACCCATCAGTGCAAGTTTGATTTTGAACAGGATCCAATTCAGGCCAGCTGTTTTAGAGAAAGACCTCTGTCAATATGAGATTGCACATCCTATGATGTAAATAGTACCCAGGCTGCCATTTACTGTACGAACTGGTTCAAGCCTATGTGGCAGTGTATATGTGACATGATCGAAGGCCCATTTACACTCCACTGCAATTTGCCTTCATCATCACAGCCTGTTTTGAGGCCTTGATCCAGGGACCCTATTCAGCATGCTCTGCTGGAAGGTTGCCCAAAGATCAAAGAGACCCCAGTGAGTCATAAGTCCCACACTGAACTCTTTTTAATTTTAAAAACATCTTTCCAGGGGATATGGCTAAGTGTCTTATTAAATAATGCACCTGGAATATTAAGGGGAATCATGCCTGTTAAAAGGGAAAAAAAAAGTGCTTTCGAGCCTTAAGAGGGAAAGGGTTGATATCGCTTTGTTGCAGGAAACCCATCTTGATGATGGGGAACACCTGAAATTACAACAGGGGGGTGATGACCGGGTATTCTTTTCATCCTTTACTACTAAAAGTAGGGAAGTGGCGGTACTTATCCAGAAAAAATCTTCCGTTCACATTATTAGAACAGGTGAAAGATGAGCAGAGACTATTTCTGATACTTAAAACCCTGATACATAGGGGAGGAATATGACATTTTAAACGTCTACTGTCTTCCGGCGCATCCTCTCAAGCTTTTTGATAAGTGCTTTGTCTAAGTTGAGTGCTTTTAGAACACGGCAAATTATTATGGGGGGGGGGGGGGGGGGGGGAGGATTTTAATTGTCTTTTGGATCTGACAGTAGACAGGATGCCTTGTGGATCCCCAACTATTTCTTCACAGGCGAAGCAGGTGGTTGACTTATGTGAGGAGTTGGGGCTGGTGGATATTTGGAGATGTCTTCACCCTACCGGCAGGGACTTCACCTTTTTTTTCAAACCCGCATCAATGTCACACGAGGATTGATCTCTTTCTCGCTCCCTTGGTCCTTCTGGATTTGATTGAGTTGTAAAATTGAGAATATAGCTATCTCTGATCATGCGGCAGTATATTTGGAGGTTAAGGCCAAGAGGGAAGGGCTAGTTTTGTGGCACTGGCTTTTGGACCTTTTTCTCCTTAAGGATTCCAAATTTGTGGAATACTTTTTGAAGGAGTTTCAGGAATTGTTGACTATCAACTCAGGCACGGCTAGTAGTCCGTCCATGCGATGGGAGACTGCTAAGGCCTTTTGCTAGGGGATTAGTATTTCCTAATTGGCTAGCCGGAAATGACAGAAGGAGGAACAGCAATGGAGACGCGGTTGAAAGCCGCGGAGGCAGCACATTTTGCGTGGCCTTCGGTGACTAAGCTACAGTGGATCATGGCCCTCCGGGCTGCCTTGAATTCAATACTGACGCAAAACGCAAAGAAAGAACTTGCTTTTGCTAGACAGAGGCTGTTCAAATATGGGGATAGGCCAGGGAAGTATTTAATGTTTCTGATTAGGAAAAAGCATGCTCCCCAATCCATTACTGCAATCAGAGACAGCGCCCGGGTCCTTGCATACAATGCTTAAACGATTAATGAGGCTTTTCGGAGCTTTTGTATCGCTCTGAACGTTGTGAAAACAGGAGGGCTAAAATGGAGACCTTTTTAAAGAATCTGGACCTCCCGGGGTAACCTTGGAACAGACCTCTCTCCTTAATGTCACCTTGACAGTTCAGGAAATACAGGAGGCAGCTAGACAACTTCAGAGTGGGAAAGTGCCTGGCCCTGATGGTCTCCCGGGTGAGTTTTATAAGGAGTTTTAGGGATTCTGTCAGGGTCGATGTTGGAGATGTACAATCACTCCTATATGCATGAATGTATATAGGAATGAATATACCACCATCTTTGAGAGAAGCTAATATTTCCCTCATTCTTAAGAAGGGGAAGGTTCCTGAGGATTGTTCCTCATACATGCCCATCTCTCTATTGAATTCAGAATTCAAGATTCTGTCCAAGATCCTGGCGCTGAGATTGGGAGAGGGTGTTGCCCTGTATTATTAAAGAGGATCAGATAGGCTTTATAACGGGCCGTAGGTTATATAGAAGGTCTGCTGAATAATATTAGAAGGTTGCTGAATGTGGTCCAAGTTTGTTAGCAACAATCACTTCAGTGGTTGGTAATTTCCTTAGATGCAGGGAAAGCATTTGACAGGGTGGAATGGCTGTATCTTTTTTATGTCTTAGAAGAGTTTGGATTGGGTGGAGTCTTTGCAGGGTGGGTGGAGGTTTTGTATCGCCACCCTCTGGCCGCAGTCATCACGAACGGGATGAAGTTTGGGAATTTTAGGATGGATAGGGGTAGTTGGCAAGGCTGCCCCCTCTCACAGTTGTTGTTTACATTGGTGATAGAACCGCTGGCAGAGGCCATTCATCAGAACATCCACATAACCGCTCCGGAAGTGGGATCGAGGGCACACAAGATTACATTGTATGTGGATGATGTCCTTCTGTTTTTGTTGAACCCGATGACCTCTGTACCCATTTGATACAATGTATCAATTCATTTGGGGTTATTTCAGGATAAAAGATTAACTTTGCAAAATCAGAGGCCAAGCCTTTGAGGAACCTTAAGGATGTGCCAGAAGTTGAAAGTGGCTCTAAGTTCCCCTTTAAGTGGTCTCGGGCAGGGTTCTGGTACCTAGGCATTTTTATTACCCCCAAGTTTGATCTGTTATTTCGAACTAACTTTGCTCACTTGCTCAACAATATTAGGCGAAAGCTCCAGAGATGGGAGGCTCTTCCAATTTTATGGCTGGGCCAAATATCTCTCATTAAGATGCTCCCTATAATGTTTCCCAGGTCAATGCTGCAGAAGCTTATGGGGTGGTTTGGTTCTTTTGTCTGGCATCGTGGGCGGCTCCTCATCAAACTTACTAAATTGCAGTTGTCTCAAGGAGGGGAGGAGTTGATTTCCCAGACATCAGAAGGTATCAATTGAGTTCCCTGCTGTCCTTTGTCTGCGATTGGGTAGGTAATGATCCAAACTCAATATGGCTGAATATTGAGGCCTCCCAAGCAAAGTGCCCTCTTATTAACCTATTGTTCATGGAAAAGCTGAGGACAGTTATGGACCACTGCCGGAATCCCATTGTCATTGTCATTGGAGGATGATGCATCAGAGTGAGGGTGGTTTATCCAAAACTTTGCCACTTACACCTATATGCCAGGAATCCAACCAGGGATGATGGGCTAGGATTCAAGCTATGGGCAGCGAGAGGAGTTTCTAGTTTGGGAGACTTGTTTGAGGGGGATGTTATGATGTCTTTTGAGCTATTGAGTTGCAAATACGGATTACCCAGCGGAGATCTTCAGGTTAGGGATTTAATCCAGAAGAAGACTACATTTCTCACTAAGCCCTATACAGAGAGATTGTTTCTATGTTCTACAAGCACCCTTTCGGTTAGTGCCCTCTATCGTCTGCTGGGTGGCAGGGCCTGGCAGGATATTAACCGGTTATGTGAGGTCTGGGAGCAAGAGCTAAGAGTGGAGATCTCTTCCAAAACATGGGAGAACATTTGGGAGAAAACTCGAAAGATGTCAATCAGTAATAGGACATGCACTATGCAGTTAAAAGTTCTGCACAGGATTCACCTGGCACCAGACCGTCTGGCAAAGTTTAAAAAAGGGGCATCTTCGGTATGCCCCAAATGTAAAATAAGTGTAGGTACTCTGACCCATTGCTTCTGGACATGCCACAGGCTCCCTGTTTATTGGAACGCTGTGGTGGGAGAGATTTGGAGGGTATTGAGGACTGAAGTCAAAGTAGACCTGATATCTCTCCTCTTAGGTCTACCGAATTTACCATCTTTAGACAGGCATGGGAAGAAACTATTCAATATTCTTGCACACTGTGCACGGAAGAATATTCTGATAAATTGGGTGTCTGAGAACCCGCCGGACTTGCTGGGATGGCAGAAATTAATTATGGAGCACATTCCCTTGGACTTTTTTACAAACATGTTGCACCACACAACAGACATATTTTTATAAGACATGGCAGCCCTACTTGAGTTATTTGGAAACAGATTTGTCAGTTATCTTAACTAGTGTGTTTGTTTAACCAGGATGGTTAGATTTGTTAAGCTCTGGGCCCTGGAGAGAGTCTGCTAAGTTAATACGGGTATATATACAATGCTCCCATTCCTCTGTTTGGGAGCTTTGCGCCGAGCATAGCTGTTCTGTATTGTTTTTTTGGCTTTTCTTTTTTTTTGGTGTTGCTTTGCACAGTGTTAGGGTTTGTTTTGTATTAGAGGGTAGGTTAGTAGTTAGGAGACAGTAGTTGTATTGTTCTTGTGTTTGTTTTCTTTTTATTATACTGATATTTGTTATTGATTGTATTTTTCAATAATTTTATATGTTTGTAAAGTTAAAAAAAAATTGCTAATAAATATATTTACAAAAAAAAATCTTTCCCCGATTGCTAATTGGTTCTGTGATATCTATTCACTGTTCTGCTGCTCACACACCTTTTACAGAAGTTGCTCTACCTAGTGAAAATGTAGGAAAACTTAGAGACTATACTTTTGAAAGTGCTATTTCTAAATTAGATTTTTTTTAGATTAGATTACTAACAGTGTGGAAACAGGCCCTTCGGCCCAACAAGTCCACGTCGACCCTCCAAAGAGCAACCCAACCAGACCCATTCCCCTACATTTACCCCTTCACCTAACACTACGGGTAATTTCGCATGGCCATTCACCTAACCTGCACATCTTTTGGATTGTGGGAGGAAACCGGAGCACCCGGAGGAAACCCAAGCAGACACTAGGAGAATGTGTGAACTCCACACAGACAGTTGTCTGAGGCAGGAATCGAACCCAGGTCTCTGGCATGTGAGGCAGCAGTGCTAACCACTGTGCCACCGTGCCGCCCATTGTCCGAGTGTTTTTTTTAACAGGTAGCGTATCGCCCAACGTGGGGCTCGAACCCGCGACCTTGAGATCGAGTCTCATGCTCTACTGACTGAGCTAGCCAGGTGCCATAAATGTGTTTATGTTCTGATTCATTAAGTAGTTGAAGTAATATTGGACTACGCATCCTCACCACTTCATGTTTTACATTCTTGCCCATGTGTTAACCTGCTCCCGTGAATAACATTTTCCATAGATGTTACCTGACCTGCTGAGTTTTTCCATCCTTTTTTTGTTCTTATTTCAATCTTCCAGCACCTGAAGGTATTTTGCTTTTTTCAAGCATTTTGTGGATGTTTCATTCGTAGTATATCCTCTCACCCCACTTCTCAGTTAGTAAATCAATGTTGCATTTTTGTTCAGAGGTCTAATTTTCTTTCCCTGTGAAATGCTCAAAACAGCATACTGCATTGTGCAGACATAAAATGCTGCAGTGTGACTGTTCTCTGCAACGTTTTTTTTGTGTTTGGTGTTGTTATGCATAAATTTCAAGAAATCTTTGAGCCACTTTTTTTCCTCCACTGTTAGTGTGTCTCATGTAATTTCTGTGTCTACGCCTTGGATTTCTCTCAGCCTCTGTTCCCTTGAAGATGAATCCTTGTTTTTGGATTTATTTTCATCATTTTATATGCAAATATGCTGTATAAATTTTTGCTTAAGCTAGGTATGTGGCTTCCTGTGCTGACTGGGTTTGAGGGAACAAGGAGAATAACTAGAGGCATAAAGTCATGGAGATGTATAGCACTGAAACAGAGCCTGTGGTCCAACTCGTCCAGATATGCTAACCTAATCTAGTCCCATTTGCTAGCACTTTTCCCATATCCCTCTAAACCCTTCCTGTTCATATATCCATCCAGATGCCTTTTAAATGCTGTAATTATACCAGCCTCCACCATCTCCTCTGGCAGCTCATTCCATGCATGCACTATCCCCTGCATGAAAAGGTTGCCCCTTAGGTCCCTTTTATACCTTTCCCCTCTCACCCTAAACTTATGCCCTCTAGTTCCGGACTCCCCCACCCCAGGGAAAAGACCTTGTCTGTTTATCCTATCCATGCCCCTCATGATTTTATAAACCTTGATAAGGTCACCTCTCAGACTCCGACACTCCGGGTAAAATAGGCCCAACCTACTGAGCCTCTCCCTATAGCTCAAATCCTCTAACCCTGGCAACATGCTTGTAAATCTTTTCTGAGCTCTATCACAGCATTCTTCCAATAGAAAGGAGACCAGAATTGCACGCAATATTCCAAAAGTGGCCGAATCAATGTCCTGTACAGCTGCAACATGACCTCCCAAATCCTATACTCACTGCTCTGACCAATAAAAGAAAGCATACCAAATGCCTTCTTCACTATCCTGTCTATCTGCGACTATGCTTTCAAGGAACTATGAACCTGCACTCCAAGCCTCTGACTAGAGAGTCCCCTATCACAGTCGATCGGTTGGAACCCGAAGTACCCCTCATTACATTAGAGCCTGTCTTGATACCAGAAACTTGGCTGTTCGTGCTACGTTCCCCGAGAGTCCATCACCCCCGACATTTTCCAAAGCAGTATACTTGTTTGAGATGGGGATAGCCACAGGGGACTCCTGCACGACCTGCCTACCTTTCCTGGAGTTAACCCATCTTTCTGTATCTGCTGCTTTTCTCCCTTCCTATAACTGCCATCCATTACATTGACCTTTTTAGTTAGGTTCTGTAAAAATGTGTAAGTGTTAAATATTTCCAGCAGGGGATGCTACAAACCAAGCTAAATTGAGTTGTACAACTGCCATCATATAAATTTCTGAAAATATTTTCATAGATTATATTAGATCTATAGATCTTCCAACACTGTCTATGTGGACTTTTGCAGATTAGGAGGATTCAGTTTCATCTCTCCTGTGTTCTTGACAAAGGTCTAGAGTGAGAACATGCCCTCTGTGAAGTGTTAATGCTAAAGTCATAAACTAATTTATAAATATTATAAATTTGACTTCATTCCAGATGGTGCACAGAGTAGATTGTTATTGTTATTTTTATGCCACAACCTGTTTTGTAGATTCAGAAGTCGTGTGCATTGTATGTTATAGCTGATCAACTCCTTCCATTGTAGCACCGAGAAATTTGTCTCATCAATTGTAACATTGCATTAATTTTCTGTCTTGTTTACTAGGGATTGTGCAAGTCCAAATGGCACCTATCCTACATTGATGCATTTAGATTTTAAAGTCGCAGAGAATCTCATGTAGTCTTTTTATTTGTTCTGACTGCTCTGATGTGTTCTCTTTTATCAAGAATGGCAGATTATGTTAATTGACAAAATTCTCAATCGATATCCATATAGTTCTGTATCAGATTATGTGATGCACTTTATTGGGCGATTTTTAAACATTTCTTTTGCAATGTTTTACCTTATGGCATGGACCTGACAATGTAACGTAGTATCAGTGACTTGGGAGGTGACACAGCAATTATTGATTTTCTGACTTTTTTAGTATTCAAACAACCTTTTACAGATCCGTTCTTTATTCCAAAGATAGTTATCCAGTTAAGTTATAACATCAAATTGATGGTTGTGTGCATGCTTGTGATATGTTAAACATTTCCAATGTTTTATTTTTGAATGCTTTCGGGTTCCAGGGAAAGGTTTTTGAGTTTCTGAAATGTTGCATCTTATTCATTTAGCTGACCATTGCATTCGATTCCTTTTGTGGCCTGAACTGATTAGATTCAACAACTTTAACCACACACCTATCACGGCTTTAACATTTTATGATTATGGTGGTGCCAAATATTTGATCACTGTTCCTGTTTAATTCCACGAACGTTATATGTAAAAGCTCTAAAAGATAAATTTCACGTTTCACGACCACTTGGTTGCACTTGAATGGCAGGATTGAATCTGACTGCAGCCCACAGTCATACCCAAGTGGTTGAAAGGAAATACTAAAGTAAAACAAATTTGACGGTACCTTCCCAAAACGAAAGCAAACTGAGAAGGAGTTCCAGCTTACTGTTTGACCAAAAATGGAGAAAAGATCTTCAGAGGAACACCAAATTCAAAACAGTTGGAGGATAGTAATTCATGTAAAATTTGTGTGAAGATTTGGAATATCCTGAACTAGAAAACATTGTGTTTATTTATTACGTCTTTTAATATTAACAAATTCCCCAAGGCCTAAATAGATTTTATGTATTTATCCAGAAAAAATGAATTTTTCCTTGAAACACCGCTCCAATAGCCCATGTAGGATATCCTTTCTGTATACTGTAGTTTTTTTCGTGGTTGTGGTTTCACAGGCACCAAGCACACTCGTTCAAGTGACCATTCTTCAAATGTAGATGTTGGCTGATAATTAGATGCACTTGAGATTTCAGCAAGCCTGATTGTGTTTGCACCAGATGTCAGCTTTCCAGCAGTAGTCATAAGATTGTGATCAGGTACGGAGAAATGCAAATATTTCTCCCAACCTAGCCATAAGACTGAGAGACGGATCATGGCATGGGCGCTCAGTGGTTAGCACTGCTGCCTCACAGTGCCAGGGATCTGGGTTCAGTTCCAGTTTCGGGTGACTGTCTGTGTCGAATTTGCATACTCTCTTCATGTCTGTGGGGGTTTCCTCCAGGTGCTTCGGTTTCCTCCCACAATCCAAAGATTGTGCAGGTTAGGTGAATTGGCCATGCTGAATTGCCCATAATGTTCAGGGTTGTGTAAGTTGGATGCACTAGTCAGAAGAAATGTAGAGTAACAGGTTGATAGAATGGGTTTGGGGTAGATTACTCGTTGGAGGGTTGGTGTGGACTTGTTGGGCTGAAGGGCTGTTTCCACACTCTTGGAATTCTATTTTTATATTATTTTGTAAATGTTTTCAGAAAAGTATTAAAATGAATAGTCATGTGATGAAGAGAGTTTATGATCTACCCTCAATTCTTTTATTATCCCACCCTCCTGGCATCAATGTTTCTGAGAGAGGAAGGATTAGAATTATAAAGATAATTTATCATAAAAGTTGGGAAGTGTCAGCTGTAACAAGTTACATGCAGTAAATTCGCCATCCTCCAAAAAGTGTCTAATATTAACTATATTTTTTGTTCACTCAGTTTGCTTCATATTCATTGTATTGCAATTTTTGCTGTTTACAGCACACCTTACATGTTGTAATAGGAATAAATGTAGAATTTTAAAATCTCCTTTCTCTTCTGTACCTCTGAGTAAGCAGTTTAACTGTATACGTGTCAGTATCCAATTCTGGACACTGCACTTTTCGGAAAGATATGAAGCCATTGAAGAGAGTGCTGGAGAGATTTACAAGAATGGTTACAGGAATAGGCAAATTCAGTTAGGAAGATGCATTGTAGAGATGGGACTGTTCTGTTTGGAGAAGGGAATGCTGAGAGCAAATTTGATTGAAGTAATCAAAATTATGAGAAGACTGGACAGAGTAACTAGGGAGAAAATGTTCTCTGTCATTAAAGTATGAAGAATTGCACATTTAAAGTACTTAGTGAAAGAAGCAAATGTGATACTTGACAAGAAATTCTCAAGTAGTGAATGGTTAGGGTCTGGAATGGCCTGTCTTACTGTGTGGTGGAACCAAGTTCAATCAAGGCATCCACAAAAGGATGGCTAGTTGAAAAGCAGCAACGTGCATTGTTATTGGGAGAAGGCAGGAGAATGGCACGAGGTAAAATGCTCTGTTGGAGAGCTGATATAGAGCCAATGGGCTGAATAATGTTCTGTCTGTAGCAATTGTGATTTAGCAAGAAGCTATCCCTTCCACTATGATTTCATTAATTTGTCTCTTTTTTTCTTCTCCCAGCTACTCTGAAGATGTTATCCCCCAACATCCTTGCTTGAAACTTATTAGTAACTGTGAACAGTCTCTCACAACTCATACATCACGGCAGTTGATTACAATGGAAAAAGTGAAGGAATTTGAGGTATGAAAGCAGTATATCAGTTTGTTTTTCACTATTCAATTTTTAACTGGAAGGAGGTTGGGCACTTATGTGGAATGTTGCATTTTAATGGGGGAGGGAAGAGCTTGAAGGTATGCTATATGGGTGACTTTATCTGTATTAATCAGATACTATAGAGAGAATTCTAAAATTATTTCTTTATTTACATTTCATAAGATGCATACAAATTATTTGTCTTGCATATTAAGTGCCATCTGGAGACTTAGGTCAAAGAGCAATAAATCTCAGGAAGGCTTGAGATCAGAGAAATGTTCCTTTCCAACAGAGGATCTCTGTGTGGGTTGTCCTTTAGACTGAAGTGTTTCATTGTCCTCTCAGTTGGACACAAGATTGCACAGAGATGGTAAAATGGTGCGAAATGGCGTGGAAAACAATTAGTTCTGGATCACTAATGTCAGATGTTCCAAAAAATGTTAAAAATACATAGGTGGTCAAGTCAGAATTTGGCAGCTGTATACAGATAATTGGCCTACCTTGTCAACTTTCCAGCATTTTCAGGCATTCAATTTTTATTCAGATAGTCTGGAATTTTGTTTGACTTCATTTTATGTGTAAGCAGAGAGAAGCTTTGCAGGACCTCTCCATGGCATACTACATGTGCGACTAGCACTAATGATATAGCAGGATGAATATGGCATACAGAATCAACGATGTGTTGGGTGAAATAGGCTTTTCTTTATCAAAGGGGCTTAATTTTGCTGCTTAGTGTGCTTACCTTAACAGTGGGTCAAATTCTGGGTTTGGACCTCAGAAGAGCAAGTGGCAAGCATTTGATTTTCCTGTTGCAGAACAATCTAGAACTGAGAGGCCCATCTAGTTTGGGACAGTGTCAGGATGCCTCCCGAAGGTGGATGTGTGTGCATTGCCTGGCATTTAGTAAGTATAGAAGTGGTATCACAGAGGTGCCTTGAATAGGAGGGAACTGACTAATATTGAAGCAAGGAGGTCTGTCTCCATTAGATGGCTAAAGAGCATTTCCTGCTGCTTGGGGTTGGAGCCCCTTTATGAACAGGTGGGTCTGTGCCCATTGAAGTTTAGAAGAATGAGAGGTGACCTTAATGAAATCTCTGTGTTTTCATAGAGTAAATTCTCAGAGGATGGTTCCTCTTTAGGAGGAGACTCAAACAAGGGGACACTGTATAAATACAAGAGATCTCTTTTTTAAAACCAAGATAAGGAGAAGTAGTTTTGTGTCAGAGGATTGTGGTTCATGGAATTCGGTTCCTCAGAAAGCCAAGGATGCTGTATCATTAAAATCATTCAGGGCTAAGTTGTGTAGATGTTTGATAAACGTGGGAATCGTGGGGTATGAGGGACGGATAGAAAAGTGCAATTAAGACCACAATCTGATTAGTCATGATCTTATGAACTGGTGTAGCTTGTTGAAGGGCCACATGCCTAACCCTGTTCATAAATCCCACATTGCTGTGCAGTATTGTAGACAAATAAATGTAAAGACTGAAATGAACAGTGGCTCAGACATCTCATTGCAAATCTAAGTGCAGTCTATTACAAGGCTCCCAACATAGCACGGGCCTCCTATGATGCTGAGAAAGATGCAACCTTAGAGGAATTGTTTCCCTTCTGTTTCACGGAGCAGGTTGCCGGTTCGCGTGAGAACCCGCCCTTGGAAAAGACAGAATAGAAATTAGGAGTCATGCAGCTGAATGGGGTTCCCTCTGCTTTCCCAGCCCAACATGTCCCTGTCTCCAAAATAGCTTTCATAGGGCCAAGTTAAAAATATCACACAACACCAGGTTATAGTCCAACAGGTTTATTTGGAAGCACTAGCTTTTGGAGTGCTGCTCCTTCATCAGGTGGTTGTGAAATATAAGGTCATAAGACACAGAATTTATAACAAAAAAACTTAGTGTCATGCAACTGAAACAATATATTGAACAAACCTGAATTGTTAAGTCTTTCATCTTTTAGAATGGAGTGCGGGTTTTGGTTCATTAATATGTAAATCTTAGAACTTCTTTCAAGTTATTGTTGAGATAATAAGGTTTTATAACTAAAGGTGACGTCTCAGCTCAGACAATGCATTAAAGGTGTGAGATTAGAGTCTGTCTATATTCCAATCTGGAGTCTGACTGGTTTTATTTCCAAAGTGGAGTATACAAGATATTACGTGTAGAGACACTACAGATTTCTAACAGAAACTGAGCACCCACGGACTGGTCAAACCAGGAACGTTTCTCGTCATAATGGATGTTTCAACACTCTACACTAGCATCCCCCACGATGACGGCATCGCTGCAACAGCCTCAGTACTCAACACCAAGAATTGCCAATCTCCGAGCACCATCCAGAACTCATCTGCTTCGTCCTCGACCACAACATTTTCACCTTTGACAACCAGTGCTTCATCCAGACACATGGAACAGCCATGGGAACCAAGTTTGCACCCCAATATGCCAACATTTTCATGCACAAATTTGAACAAGACTTATTTGCTGCACAGGATCTCTAACCAACTCCATACACTAGATATAACGGTAACATTTTCTTCCTCTGGACCCATGGCGAGGAGTCACTGAAACAACTACACAGTGATATCAATGAGTTTCATCCCACCATCAGACTTGCCATGGACTACTCTTTAGTATCTGCCTCATTCTTGTGCATGTGCATCCCCATCAAGGATGGGCACCTCAGTACCTCACTCTACTGCAAATCCACAGATGCTACACAATGTTACACTTCACCAGCTTCCACCCTAAACATATTAAAGCAGCCATCCTCTACGGACAAGCCCTGTGTAAATGAGGAGAACATGATGGACACCTGAAGGTGCACAATAATACCCTCCTAAGAAAAGGGTACAATGCTCAACTCATTGATTGCCAATTCCAACATTCCACAGCAAGAAACCATAATGACCTCCTCAGGAGACAAACACGGGTTGCAACCGAAAGGGTACTCTTCAATCCCTTAAAATTACCTAGGAGAATTTGGAGAAGAGGAGAATATAGGGCATTTTGATGTCCAAAAGAACCCTAATATGAAGGAAGAATGAGTTGTCATATGGTCACTTCTAAGTTAATTGTACCAAAAAAAGTTTTATGCTTATGCTCTGTTTGATCTCTGAGGAGTCATGGCACTGGTTGATGTTAAACCAGTGAGGCAGCTTTATTGATGTGTTGTCTTCTACAAGCATCACTTGGGGACATCCTCACCGTGATGCTGTACTCTATGTTATTCTGTCTTCAAATCCGTTGGGCTTTTTCCTTCTTCCAGGATCTCTGTATCTAGAATGAGGTGCGTGGGCCCTAGCAAGCCATAACTCTGCAGAATACAAGATCTTGCATTATTTGCATTTAGTTACAAAGGATATGGACTTACAGCAAGCTATTAAGATTGAAGAGACTACAAATTGGAGCTTGCAATGGTATTTGTGTCATGTGTTTATCCATTTTAGAAGAATTGGGGAATTCTTGCAGCTTAGCACATATTAGGGCGGAGGCCAAAAAAACCATTGAAGAGCCAATGGGACACTGTAAAAATTGCAATTGTTATGAGACTGATAGCTGAAAAGAGTGGGTTGTCTTATGAAGACAGGCTGGGCTCATTTTCAGTAGAGTCGAGAAACTGAGTGATTTGATTGAAATGTATATGATCCTTAAAGATTTTGTCGAGGTAGATTTGACAAGGGTGTTTCCACTTGTGGGTGAGTCAAGTACTAGGAGGCATTTTTAAACTTAGGGGTCATCCTTTCAGGGCAGAGATGGGCAAATTGTTTTCTGAGGGTTGTGAGACTTTGAGAATCTCTGTCTCAAGATGGTGGTTATGATGGGATCATTGAATGACTTTAAGGTGCAGAAAAAGTCTTGTTAGGTGAGGAAAACAAGGGTCATCAGGGGTAGATGGGAATATGGAATTTGAAATACAGACAAATCAGCCATGATCTTACAGAATGATGAAACACACTCAAGGGGTCAACTGTTCTACCTTTGTTCCTGATTTGTATGGTTATATGCAATTGTTAGGACAGAGTGTTCAAAGAATTTTTGTGGAGTTAAAATGTTGCTATCAGCACAATTGTAGCTTTCATTGCTGCAAATTGTGTCAGTGGAGCAGAGCCATTAACTGCCTTGACATTCCACAACAGCTAATATGCAAAATTATGAAAGCAGACTAAACCCAAAAGGACAATTGGGAATTCTGACCAGCAGGTTCAAATCAAAAAATCTGTACACTAAAAGGGAAGTGCCTGCGTATGGGAATAAATGTTTGTTTTGGCCCAAAGCAACAAGAAAAATGAATTTCAGATACTTGATAACATTGGCCAAGGGAGAGTGCGAAGCACTAGGCAAGTGAAGGAAAACTCAACAGAGTCCTAACTCTGGGGTGGCATTGTGGCTCAGCAGTGAGCACTGCTGCCTCACAGCTCCAGGGGCCTGGGTTTGATTCCTGCCTCAGTCTGTGTGGAGTTTGCACATTCTCCCCGTGTTTGCGTGGATTTCCTCTCACGATCCAAAGATGTGCACTTCAGGTGAATTGGCCATGCTAAATTGCCCATAATATTAGGTGCATTAGTCAGAGGTAAAGTATAGGGTAAGGTCTGGGTGGGTTATTCTTTGGAAGGTCAGTGTGGACCTGTTGAGCCAAATCTAATCTAATCTAATCACATCAGCTTCTGTGGGCAAGTGAAGGAGGTTTTATAACACTGGAACCCCTGTTTGTTTAATGGGTAAATGGTGATTTCTTTATATTAGGTTGATGTGAGAAGGACTTCTGGGACAGGTTCCTCTGACAACAGCAGGACAGCATTTCAGAGAGCAGGAGTTAAGGAGATTGTGCAGGACCTGAGAACAACAAATTATGTTAAAGATGGTATTTACCAACCTCCAAGTTGCATGCCAATCTTTCTTGGAAATATACCACCGTTCCATCACTATCACTGAGTTAAAATTCTGGAACTTGCTTCAGAACAGCACTGTGGATCTCTCTCCAGGGCTGCAGAGGTTCAAGAAGACAGCCCTCCACCACCACCAGGGCAGTTAGTGGTAGGTGATAAATGCTGGCCTCATTTATATCCATGAACAAATAAAACATAATATAACAAACATCTTAAATGCTTCACATGGCCTAACAGGAGATAAGATCAAATGACCAAAAGCTTGGTGAAAGTGGCAGATTTTGATGAGTTTCTTAAAGATGGAAACCGAGGTAGGGAGGCTGAGAGGTATAGGTAGGGAATTCTAGACCTCGGCACCTAATAGCATCACCACCACTGGTGAAGCATTAAAATCAGGGATGTACAAGAGGCCTTAGATGAGCATAAATCTTGTGGTGCTGGAGGTGATTACTGTGATCGGGAGGTGTGAGGCCATAGATGGATATAAAATTGAGCATGAAAGTTTTAAAATAAAGGTGTTGCTTATCTAGAAGCCAATATCAGCTAGTGAGTACAGGGGTGTTGGGTAAAAGAGTACTGAGTTAGGATATGGGTAGCAGATGTTTTGATGACCTCTGGTATGCAGGAGATAGAATGTAGGAGATCAGCCAGGAGTTCATTGGAACAGTTAAGTCCAGAGATAACAAAGACACGAATGGAAGTTTGAGCAGAAGTTTGGAGCTAAAGTGAGGCGATATTACGGAGAGGGAAATAGGTGGTCTTCATGATGGTGTGAATATTTGGGTATCACTCAATTCAGCATCAAATATAATACCAAGATTGCAAAGAGTCCGATTTGATCTTGGGTTGTGGCTAGATAGGGAAATGGAATTTGTAATGTGGCAATGCTGTTTGGCAAAAGAATAAAAAAAAGGCATAATTCATCCCAATAATTGGTTGGAGTAAGTTTATGCTTATTCAGTACTGAATGTTGGATACACAGTCTGTAAATTTAGCAACTGTGAAGGAATAGCGAGATATGGTAGTGAGATAGAGTTGGGTGTTGACAGTGTGCATGTATTAATTAATGTGGTGTTTCCAAATGATGTCACCAAGTTACAACATAGAGATAAATAAAAGTGGGCAAGAATAGATTATTGGAGTGACACTGGAAGTATCTTGGTGTGGAAGCAAGATAAGAAGCTGTCCCAAGAGATAGTCTAGTTGTGATTATATAAGAATGGAATCAGGAGAGAGCAGTCTCACCCAGCTGATTGTACCAGCCTCCACCACTTCCTCTGGCAGCTTGTTCCATAACATACCACACTCTGTGTGAAAAAGTTACCCCTCAGGTCCTTTTTAAATCTTTTCCCTCTTTCCTGAAACCTATATCCGCTGGTTTTGGACTTCCCCAACTCCAGGAAATAAGAGATGATATCATTAAAACTTAAAATATTATTAAAGAAATTAAGAGTGTAGATTGATAAAGGATGTGGAGTCTCCCTTGGCTGTGGAGTCTAGAATCAGAGGCACAGCCTCAGACAAGGGTTAAGTCATCCGGACTAATATGTGGAAGGGATACTTCAAGCAGGAGTGGTGAATCTCTGTAGTCCTCTAGCCCAGAGGCTTGTAGAAAATCACTGAATATGTGAAAGTTAGAGATTGATAGATTTCTAGGTACAATTGACATCAAGGATTATAGGGATAGCACAGAAAAGTGACATTGGACTAACTCTAGAGCTAGAAATCAATTGGGGGTTGGCTAGTCCATTTTCAAAACTCAGCTGCTAACCTAAGTGAGTATGCCACTATCATTACAGACTTCATGAGTATGTGTGTTGAACACCAATAACCAAATTTGAATGTTCCCAACTGGAAACCATGGATGAACTGGGAGATCCACTCCCTACCAAAGTCCAGGACTGAGGCATTCAAGTTGGTCAACCTTGACCTATACAGGAAACCCAGGTACAAACTTTGTAAGTCTGTCAGAGATGCTAAGAGGCAAGATGAAACTAAGTTTGAGACCCAGACCAACCACAGGGATATCCATCATTTGTGGCAAGGCTTTCACGACAGAAAAGGGCTACAAAGTGAACTCGAACAGAATCGCAGGCAATAATATATCCATACACACTGAAGTCAGTGCATTCTACATTCGCCTTGAACTGAAGGTCAGTGAAACGATGTCACTTATCTCAACAACTTCGGGCTGTACACACAGTCACTGCCGCAGACATTAGATCGGCCTTTTTGAAAGTGAACCCATGGAAAGCGACTGGCCCGGATAGACTCTCTGGGCATGCACTCAGATCATGTGTGGACCAGCTGGTGGGTGTATTCACTGACATCTTTAACCTCCCCTTACTAAGATCTGAAGTCCTTACTAAGATCTGAAGTCCTCACCTGCTTCAAGAAGACCACCACCATCCCAGTGCCAAAGGAAAATCAACCAGCATGCCTCAATGACCACTGTCTGGTGGCTCTCACATCCGTAACAATGAAGTGCTTCAAGAAGTTAGTCATGACTCACATCATCTCCACCTCGCCTTGATCCTTTGCAATTCATCTACTGGCACAACAGTACCACTGCAGATGTCATCTCCCTGGCCTTAAACTCATCCCTGGAACATCGGGATAATAAAGATACCTAATCGGGCTCATACCTTTTGACTACAGCTCTGACTTCAATACTAGGGTGGCATGGTGGCTCAGTGGTTAGGGGGCATGGTGGCTCAGTGGTTAACATGCTGCCTCTCAGCGCCAGGATTCGATTCAAGTCTATGAGCAATTTAGCATGGCCAATTCACCTAAAGTACCCACCTTTGGATTATGGGAGGAAACCGGAGCACCCGAAGGAAACCCAAGCAGACACTGGGAGAATGTGCAAACTCCACACAAACAGTCGCCTGAGGCAGGAATCGAACCCGGGTCCCTGGAGCTGTGAGGCAGCAGTACTAACAACTGAGCCACTGTGCCGGTGCAATTGTGTGATTGACTGTTATCTAGAATGGCAAAACAGGCTTGAGACGCTGAATGGTGTATTCCTGTCCCTATATTCAGTGAGCAGAAATTAGTGTCGGATAGCCATTGTGAGAGAAATCATTTTATTGTTTAGGACATGGAAAGTGAAGGAGACAGACTAGTTGAGCAAATCGGTCATTGTAGAAATATGATAAATAGAGGGCAAAGGCTAAATAGTTTGGATCTTGAACATGTAGTTGTGTGTGAATTGTGGATAATTTTTCCCAAGAACCGGTACAAAAGGAGTTGGGATTGGTGTGTTAAAGGGGATTGTATGTGGAGTGTAATACAAGAAATTGATCTGAAATGTTCCGAACTATGATGGATTAGCAAGGCCAAGAGGTCAAGGGCATGACTATTAGTATATAGGTTGGGGAGTTTACATGGAGGGAAAGATTTAAGAAGCATTACAGCAAAGTGAATCCAGAGGGGAGCGAATGATTAATTGAAATGTATATTAAAATGACCAATACTAAGAAGTCATTCAGGGCAGTGAGGGAGGAAAGCAATGAGGTTATCTCAGTGTTAAAAAGATCATAGGGTAAAGTAGATTAGTCGGGATCAGATGTAAAGCAGCAACCAAATTTCACCTGTAAATAAATTCAGAGATCATAAGTTATCTTGGCAAGGTTACACAAAAATTAGATTCTGTAAAATCTTGATGGTAAATGTCAGCTTATTGTCTATGAGCTTCACTAAAATCAGAAGTGAGGGATCTTCGCTGATGATTACACACTTTTCAGTTCATTTTTGTAACTCCTCATACTAAATCAGTCCCTGACAACTCTATGGTAAGTAATTCACTTTCTGAAACTCCACAGCTTGTCAACCGTTTGCAAGGAACAAGTCAAGAATGTGGCAGAATGTTTGTACTTGGCTGGATAAGTATTAGCTCCAAGAATACTGGAGGAATTTGACTTCTTTCTGGATAAAGCACCTCCCTTGATTGCCATCCAGTTCACCATATGAAGCATTCGCTCCCTTCGTCACTGATGCACAGTGGCACAATCTACATGATGGTCTACAGTGACTCATCAAGGCACCTTTTACAGCCATTACCTGTATCATCTAGAAGGCTGAGGGTAACAGATGTATGGGAACAATAGCACCCTTGAAGTTCCCTTTCAAGCCATGCACTACCCTGACCTGGAATGACATCACTATTCCTGTTGCTGGGTCAAAGTCTTCCTTTCTGCCAGCACTTAAGGTTTAACTGTACGAGATGTATGGCAGCAGTTCAAAATATGGCTTACCAACACAAAGGCAAATATGGATGAGCAACATATGTTGGCCATTTCAGCAACACTCATGTCTCCTGAGGTAATAACAAAAAAAAGTAGATGGGAGATCAATTTGGAGATCATAGTAGCAAGTGATATTTCAATGCTGAATGAGGGTTGGTGTTTGAGGTTCACGGTCAGCTGAAGGATAAAAAGGTGATAGCAAGGTTGAAGAACACCAGAAAATCCAGAAGCAGCAAAGTTTTTTTTTAAGTCCAGTGATTTTAGTTTTGACATGGAGCAGAGTTTGTTGGGTGTTGCTGAATTAGTAATCCAGTGGTCAAGGCTAATACTCTGGGGACAAGCGTTTAACTCCCATGATGGCAGCTGGTGGAATTTAAATTTAGTCAGTAAAATCTGGAATTGAAAGCTAATGTGAGTAATGATCATGATTTGGGCGGCAAGGTGGCTCAGTGGTTATCACTGCTGCCTCACAAAGCCAGGGACCTAGGTTCAATTCCACCCTTGGGGGACTGTCTGTATGGAATTTGCGCGTTCTCCCCATGTCTGTGTGGGTTTTCTCTGGATGCTCTGGTTTTCTCCTACAGTCCAAAGAGGGACAGTTTAGGTCTAATTGACTATGCTAAATTGCCATCGTTTCCAGTGATGTGCAGGCTAGATAGGTTAGCTATGGGTAAGGGGAGGTTGTGAGGATAGGGTAAGGGAGTGGGTCTGGGTGGGATGCTCTTCAGAGGGTCAATGTGGATCTGATGGGCTGAAAAGCCTGCTTCCACACTGTAGGGGTACTATGATTCTGTTATCAGTTATTATTAAGCCTCCATCACGTTCACTGATAAATTTGGGGAGAAATCTTGCATTTTCCCATTGCCATACCATTTCCCAGCATTGGCAACCTCAAAAGCGTCCATTGGATTGCTAATTGAAATACTTAAGGGGCATCCTTTGCTCCTGTCAGCATTTTACTGACATCAGGAGAAGTTGTCACCACAAAGGAAGACTGATAGGTAAGCAGTGATCCAGTTGGCTTTCTGTAGGGAGTAGTAAAATGAGCGTCTTTATGATATCTCCATGATCCATAACAAGGCTGTTTCCTTCTGCTAATGGCGATCCCAAGTGCCACCGGTAGAACAAGGATCCTTTGCCGATCAATTGTTAGGGTCTGCTTGCCTTGCCTGGAAACGATAGAGAAAAGTTTCCCTCATCTTTGAGGCTGTTTGCGCATTGAGATATTGCCCCCTCACGTTGCAGCCTAACCACTAACAGTGATGCTGATGAGTTGCCAGCACTCTGATTTGGTTAAATATATAAATGGTAACTGCTGGATGGTTTGGGAAGAATACCACTTCTCATAAAGTTCACACTTACAATTAATATGAAGTAATCAAGCTGGTGCTTTGTGGTGGTGATTTTCTTTTTGAACAGTTGGTACCTGAACTGATATAAACAGGAAAATTAGCAGATTTAAGCCAGTGCTTTTCAGTTTTATCTGTGCTCATAGTATTAGTTAAGATTTTATATCCTATATAAATTATTCCATTCCCTGATGAGAGCACTTCTTAGAAACTGAACATTGGCAGTCTTATTCCTTTTCATGGGTAATGGTTGTTTAAAGCTGTCTTTGTTTAGATAAAAAAATAAATCACCCTTCAGTGCTGTTTCAGGATGTAACATGTGATGCCAGCACACTGTGTTCTTGAGCTTTATGTATGAATTCCCATGTGTTTCAGCAGTAATATATGCCAGGCATTACTGTAGTGTAGAACGTTGGATTGACTACAAAACCTAATTGACCTAACAACCATTGAAACAAAATATTGAAAAGTTTCTAAAATATAGAAGCAAAAGATACCTAAATATGTTTATCAGTGAATAACATTTATAGGCTTTAGCTAATATTTTAAATTGTCACTGTGGTTTATGATCATTATCTGAATTTGAAGAGTAGCTTATTGCTTTATTACAGTTTGCTAGGTTGTGAAAGGTCTGGACAAAATGTTGCTTTTGCCTACAAGCATACACTGTACAGTGTAGATGCATTAGATACAACTTTAATTTATGTCTGTTGAAGCCAGTTATATTCTTCAAGTCACTAGTTTTACACATTTGATCTATTTTTTGAATGAGTGAACTCAATGTAAGTAACATAGATATATCATTTGAGTGTAAATGGTAGAATCTGGAAAAAATGCATTCTTTCATAAGTCTTACAATTAGCTTAAACAAAATCTGTTAGCTGTTTAGATCACTGAAATCTTGCAGTAACAATGGTATAAACCACCCTGCAAAAAAGTGCACATGATAGTCAACATTATTAGGAGCACCTAATAAGTTAGCAAAGCCTCCGCATTTATTTTGTAATCAGTGACAATTGGGAAGTAAAAATATCATGGAGAAATTTATACGAAGTACATTTCAAAAAATACAACCTCACCTAACAAATTGATGAGGCTAATCATAATTCCTGGTCTGGTCTAATTGATAATTCCATCTCAGTTCATTTCTTTAGAATGACCTGAAATTTCAGTCTTACAACATCCAGATGGTTCTTAAATAATTCTAGAGTTCATAGCATGCTTGCCAGATCTGAGTGCCCATTCTATGTGGGTTACTTTTTTGTGCAAAGAACTTTGTTGATTCTGCTGTATGACACAAACAATTTAATGCAGATAAATGTGATGTGATGCCCTTTTGAAGAAGTACAATAAAGAGGCACTATTTGGGGGAGGCAGCAAAACAGACGGACCTAGAGGAAAGTACACATAAATTGTTGAAGATCACATGAAAAATTGATAAGGCAATTAAGGAAGTGTATGACATACTCCACATACTTGAATGGGTGACAGGGGAATCTAACTGAAGGACTATTTCGTAGAGCAAGTTGAACAAAGCTGTTTCCCTGGAGCCCATATTTGTCTTCTGTGACATTCAAGTATGATCCCTTGTCCCATTTTCACAATGTAATTTTTTTCTTGATTTATCTTTTGCATTCTACTGTGTTGTTTGCCCCAATGGGGTGAACCTCTCATTTGCTGAGAGTGAGTTGCTGGAAAAGTGCAGTAGGTCAGGCAGCATCCAAGGAGCCGGAGAATTGATGTTTCGGGCATGAGCGCTTCTTCAGGAATTCTGAAGAAGGGCTTCTCCTGAAGAAGGGCTCATACCCGAAACGTCGATTCTCCTGCTCCTTGGATGCTGCCTGACCTGCTGCGCTTCTCCAGCAACACATTTTCAGCTCTGATCTCCAGCATCTGCAGTTCTCACTTTCTCCTAGAAGATTTGAACCTCTCATTTACCTATTTCTTGCGCTGAAATATTTGATACTCTTTATAACCAAGCCCCTACTGCCAAGGCTTAGACTTGGGTGGGTCCTTTTATGCACTGGCTTCAATTTTTGTGCGTTGTTAGAACATGATAAAACATGCAGTCTGGCCAGAGTACTGTACCACCTGGTTAAGACTTCCTCTTCCTTATTCTTTACTCATGTGTTGCTGGAAAAGCACAGCAGGTCAGGCAGCATCCAAGGATCCAAGCCCTGCTTATGCCCGAAGTGTCGATTCTCCTGCTCCTTGGATGCTGCCTGACTTGCTGCACTTTTCCAGCAACACATGTTTCAGCTCTGATCTCCAGCATCTGCAGTCTTCACTTTTTTCTTATTCTTTACTAATTTGGTTATGTAGTTCAATGCATTGTTTGCAGCCCCATTTAGGAAAAAACAGGATTATTGATCTGCCGATTTGCCATAAACTAAAGTGTGCTTCCTTGGCCATTCATCTTCCTCTGTATCAAGTTTGTTGAAATACATCTCTTAGTTTTTGAGACAAACTGAGGTGAAGACATTACTCTGATTTTCAGTGGCAGGGAATTTATTTCTCATGCAATCTGTGTTAGAAATCCAGAATTTTCTGTACCACCTGTGGGTACTGAGTCAATTGCATTTTTAAGACTAATACAAAAGAATGTGGCTCAAAGGGGTGGGTAAGTGGAGCTGAGGTGAAGATAAATCATAATCTAACTCATGACCGAACAGATTTGAGGAACTGAATGGTCCATTCCTGTTCTAATGTTCCAAAGGTTATCGTTAATGTAACAGTAAAAGTTAATGGCCATCTGACATTAAGCCATCTGCAATTCCTAGAAAAGTTGTTTTGAGCAGTGTTAGTATTTTTAACTGACACGAACATCTAACTGATGATTTTCTCTCTTGTATTCAGCTGCATGGTTCCCAAAGAAATTACAATTGCCTAAAAATGTCAAAAAATGCTCTTAAAAATCACTTATATTTTATTTTCTCAGTGGTCTGTTTTCCATCAGAGGTCTCTGCTTGCAATGTAGTTCAAGCCGCAATTATTCTTGGTTCAATTATTTCCTAGAATTCTGGAAATCAACTTGAGATTGATAGAAGCCAAAAGAACAGTGGATGCTGTAAATCAGATACAGAAATGGTGAGAGAGCTCAGCAGGTCAGGCAGCATCTGTGGAGAGAAATCAGAGTTAATGTTTCAGATCAAGTGACTCTTTCTCAGAACAGGGCCGCTAAGAGATCAGTTTAGAGGAAAAGGTGCAACGATTCCTTCATTGCATACCGAGGCAAAATATGTTGATTTGAAATCTGTGACTTGTGTATCTATAAATTTATCATTTTGAATCTGCATCTTTTCACATATCTTTGTATCTAACTTGTTTGCGTAGGTAACATTTTTGACTCTGCTAATACTGAATGAGAAAAGTAAATAATTTTCCTTACTGATTCAAATTAGCAACTTGTAATATTAATCAGCAAATATCCTACAGAAGCCTACTCAACACGCTCCACTTGCATCTGATCACAACATTGAATTTGATTGCCACTCTGTTTTTGACAGGTAGATTTAGTTCAACTAAATAATTTGGCCCATTTCTGATGTTGTTTTTTTCATGAAATATGGAAATGTCCATTGGTATGATGAGCTGTCTTCTTGAACCACTGCAGTTTATGGACAGTTAGGAAGGGAATTCAAGAATTTTGACTTCGCAACAGTGAAGTAATAGTGTTGCAGTCCTGACCAGGATAGTGTGTGGTTTAGAAGGGAACTTGAGAGGTGACATTCCCATTTTTCTACTGTCTTTTCCTTCTGGGTTCAAACGGTCATGGGATTTAAAGGCACTATTGAAGGTGCCATGGTGCCATGCCATTGTGCAGTGGTGGTGGTTAGAGTGAATGTTGAAGATTTTGGGTGGGGTACCAGTCAAGGTCGTTTTGTCCTGGCTGCACCCATCCAGGCAAGAGGAGGGCATTGCATCACATTCCTCATTTGTGCCTTGCGGATGGTGGATGGATATTTAAATAATGGGACTCTGATATGAGGTTGTCTTCCCTTTTCTTCCCTATGTGATTGGCTCCAGCATGGGCCACAGCCCTGGAATTTCATCCTTCCTTTCCACGTTCCTCAACAGTGTCTCTGAGATATCTTTTACCTTTGGACCAAGTGGGCAGTGTGCCTTTTCAGTTGGTTAGTCCTCACTGCAGTTTCCCCATATTATTGACCTTGCTATGATGACGATCTTTCTGTTGTACACTTTTTCCCACTCCTTGATCTGCAACCGACACACTGTATCTGTTGGATAGGACCAATACCAGTTTTTCTTTGGTTCAGTAGTTAGCACTGCTGCCTCTCAGTGCCAGGTGCCCGGTCCCGATTCCAGCCTTGGGTGCCTGTCTGTGTGGACGTTCCCTGGGTCTTTGTGGGTTTCTGTCGGCTGCTCCAGTTTCCTCCAACAGTGAAAAGATGTGCAAATTAGTTGGACTGGCCATTCTAAAATTTGCTGTTGTATCCAGGAATGTGCAGGTTAGGTGAATTAGCTATGGTAAATGTGGGATTATGGGGATTTGGTGGGATGCTGTTCGGAGTGTTGGTGAAGATGAGCTGAATGGCTTCTGTCATGTGGAGATTCTATGATTCTATAAATGACTGCAAAGATTATGGAGGCAATAGTTAGAGTTAGATTTTGGACAAGTCCCAGTAGATTGGAAAGTAGCACATTTAATACTTTCATTCAATACAAGAGGGCAAGTTAAAGCAAGAAACTTTGGTCACTTACCTAATATCTGTCAAAAGGAAGCTGCTAGAATGTATGAATAAGGAATTCATAGCAATATCCACAAATCTTAATGAGGTTAGGTAGCGTAAACATGCTTTTGTGAAAGGAGAAAGTGAGGACTGCAAATGCTAGAGATCAGAGTCAAAAAATGTGGCACTAGAAAAGCACAGCAGGTCAGGCAGCATCCGAGGAGCGGGAGAGTCGACATTTCTGGTATAAACTCTTCACCAGGAGTGAGTGAGTGAGTGAGTGAGTGAGTGAGTGAGTGAGTGAGTGAGTGAGTGAGTGAGTGAGTGTGTGTGTGTGTGTGTTTTGGGGGGTATGCACCAAGGGGCTGAGATATAAATAGAAGGGTAGTGGAGCTGGGGGGTGTGGGGTTGGTGGCGGAGGCGACCAATAGATATAGGTGGGGGGTGTTGGTGATAGATAGGAGTGGAGGGTGGAGCGGAAAGGTGGGGAGGAAGATGAACAGGTAGGACAGTTCAGGAAGGCTGTACCGAGTTAGAGGGTTGGATCTGGGGGAGAGGCGAGATTAGGAAACTGGTGAAATTGACATTGATGCCGTGTGGTTGGAGTGTCCCAAGATGGAAGATGAGGCGTTCTTCCTCCAGGCGTTGGGTGGGTTGGATTTGGTCGTGGAGATGGCCCAAGACTTGCATGTCCTTGGCGGAGAGGGATGGGGAGTTGAAGTGGTCGGCCACAGGATGGTGGGGTTGTTTAGAGAAATGTTCTCTGAAACATTCCACATGTTGGTGTCCTGTCTCCCAAATGTAGAGGAGACCACATCAAGAACAACGGTCACAGTAGATGAGGTGTTTGGATGTGCAGGAAAATCTCTGTCGGTTGTGGAAGAATCCTTTGGAGTCCTGGATGCAGGTGAGGGGGTAGGTGTGGGTGCAGGTTTTACACCTCTTGCGGTGGCATGGGTGGGTGCCAGGAATGGAGGGTGGGTTGATTGTGGGTGTGAACCTAACGAGGGAGTCACGGAGGGAATGGTCTCTGTTGAATGCTGAAAGGGGTGGGGAGGGAAATATATCTCTAGTGGTGGGGTCTGACTGTAGGTGGCGGAAGTGGTGGAAGATGAGTTGAATCTGGAGATCAGTGGGTGGAAGGTGAGGAGCAAGGGGTTTCTATCCTTGTTGCGGTTGAAGGGATGGGGTTCAAGGGCAGAAGTGGAGGAGATGCACTGGAAGGCATAGTTGACCATGTTGGGGATATTTCAGTCTTTGAAATAGGAGACCATCTGGGACGTTCTGGCGTGGAATTGCTCCTCCTGGGAGTAGAGGCGGCAGAGGCGAAAGAATTGTGAGTAAGGAATAGTGTTTTTGCAGGATGGGGGAGCGGTGGGAGGAGGTTAGCCCAGGTAGCTGTTGGAATCTGTGAGTTCGAAGTAGATGTTTCATGTTGAGTTGGTCACCAGAAATGGAGATGGAGAAGTCCAGGAAGGGGAGAGAGATGTCCAAGATAGTCCAGGTAAACCTGAGGGTAGGATGGAAGGTGGTTGTGAAGTTGATGAACTGTTCAACCTCCTCATGAGAGCACGAGGTGGCGCCGATGCAGTCAACAATGGAGCAAAGGAAAAGGTGGGGAAGGTGCCCATATAACTATGGAAGATGGACTGTTCCACATACCTAACAAAATGGAAGACATAGCTGAGACCTATGAGGGTGCCAGTGGCTACCCCTTGGTCTGAAGGAAGTGGGAGGATTCAAAGAAGAAGTTGTTGAAGGTGAGGACCAGTTCAGCCAATCGAATAAGTGTGTTGGTGGAGGGGTACTGGTTGGATTGGCGAGAGAGGAAGAAACCGAGTGCTTGGAGGCCTTTGTCATGGCAGATGGCCATGTACAGGAACTGGCTGTCCATGGTGAAGATGAGGCATTGGGGGCCTGGGAAGCGAAAGTTATGGAGGAGGTGGAGGGCATGGATGGGTGTTCCAAATGTATGTGAGGAGTTCCTGGACAAAGGAGAACAGGACATTGTCAAGGTATGAGGAGATAAGTTCTGTGGGGCAGGAGCAGGCTGAGACAATGGGTCGCCGGGGTCAGTCAGGTTTGTGAATCTTCGGTAGGAGGTAGAATTGGGCAGTGTAGGGTTCACGGACGATGAGGTTGGAGGCTGTGGATGGGAGATCCCCTGAGGTGATGAGGTTATGCATGGACTGGGAGATGATAGTTTGGTGATGGGAGGTGAGATTGTAGTCGAAGTGGCAATAGGGGAAGGTGTCTGTGAGTTAGCACCTGGCTTCAGCGGTGTAGAAATCGGTGTGTCAAACTACCACTGCGCCCCCTTGTCTGTTGGAATAGGTAGGGTAGGAATGAAGGACTACGCGTTGCGAGGGTGAGAGGTTGGAATGGGTGAGGGATGGACAGATTGAGGCAGACAATGTCACTGTGGCATTTGGCAGTGAAGGGATCGAGGGCAGCTAACAGACGATCACAGGGTGTCCAAGTGGATGGGGTATGTTGGACGCGGGGCAAAGGGGTCCTTGGAGGGTGGGTAGGAATCCTGATGGAAATTGTGAAAGGCAAATTGTGTTTAATTTATTATTTATTGCTGTTTTACTGCAGTTGTGCAGAGCTTTAGTGAAAGTACATCCAAAGTACTTTGTACAGTTATGGTCACCTTGTTTGAAAAATGGTTGTGTTAGAAACAGTTCAAAGAAGATTCATGGGACTCATTCCCAGGGTGGACTTGTTTTATGAAAGATAGGCTCAGCCTGGTCAACTATCTCCACCCACTTTAGAAGAGTGAGAGCTGATCCTATTGAAACATATAAGATCTTGGGGGATCTTGATAGGATAGATACCAGGGAATTATTTCCTCTTGTGGGAAAGGCAAGTTTCTAAAGCATCATTGGCTTGATGTATATTTATTGCAAAGTCAGATTTTTTTGTTCATTCTCACTGATGTAATTGTAAAGGTTCAAAAAATGGTTAGAAAGGCATTGAGGGAACATTTTCCCTAAAAAGAAACAAAAACAGAATAAAGTCTTCCAGTTTTACTCCAAAGTAATAAACAGTTATGCTTAGGATGAAGTCTCAAGCTTTTGGCCATTTTGATTTGCCAGTGAAAAGCAAGCATTTATTACTCTTATCGTAAACACACATGAAAGAGACTTTTGTGGCCTCCCTACTCTCTGTCTCTTTCTGTTTAATAACAATTTGATTATAAACCCAGGAGGTTTATTTGACCGAATTTATTGTCCTGCACTATAATGCTTTGTCCATCTGGCTTTTTAATATTGTGCTTTTTAAAACAATGGGTCATCAAATTTTATTTAGAAGGAAAAATCAGTACCTTCAGCTCTGTCACTTTCCTTTCATCTCACATCATTTCATTGCCTATGAAGTCTTCACTTACTAAAAAAGCAATATCAAGCACATCTGATAAAGTAGAAGCTGAGAGCTATGTGGTCAGATTGAATATCACTCATGGCTTTTTTCTATGACTGCAATAAAATCTTTGGGATTAAATTCTCAAGATACATGGCTGGGTTTAACTGCTCCGAAAGAAGTTTATAGCAATCATAAATGAGCTACTGTTTAACACTCAAGGCGGTTCAGTCTGCATTTTGAAAAGATTCTGTCCAGCGGTGGCATGCTACAGTAGCACACATGTTGGCGATAGTTCTTTGCTGTAATGTTTCCCCAAGCAAAAGGCAGTAGATGCTGTGTCTGGAAACAATGAACATGCAGAACATTGAATAAAAGGGAACATTAGCACTGATGAAGATACAACAGGTTTAGTGAAGCTTAAGGTCTGGTTTGAAAATTAAAAGCTCATGCGATCCAACAGTAAGTGGGAGAAGAGTGGTTATTATGTTTGACGGGTACTTTGTGACTGGAAGGCTGTTTCCAGTGAAGTTTCTCGTGGTTCAATACTGGATCCCTTGCAGAGGAGCATGTTTAAGAACTTTGCAGATGTTGCAAAAAATAGCACTGTGTTTGTTAGTGAGGTAAAAAGCTGTAGACTGCAAGAAGCTTTTAGATATTGGGGTCTCTAATAACTGAATTTTCTTAGTATTTACCATGTAAAATGAGATTTTGTTTAACAGCTATTACAGCAGTACTTAACTTTCCAAAATTCCCTTATATGAAAACAAAAGTGAAGGAAAATGAAGAGCACTGAGGTCTTGATGCCCATCGAACCAGCATCAACAATTTATCTGGTGCCAATTGTGCTCTATTGTCAGTGGGTTGGTTTTGAAAGTAAGAACTATATTCTTTAGAAAGAATGATAAACTAACCCTCAGCTGAAGGCGGGTAAGGGAATAACAGTCATTTTACATTGAGTAGCTGTCCGATAGACATTGAGCAAAACGGTTCAGACAGATTGACCCGCAGAAAATAACCTGGCTCTAGAAATGTGACATAACAATCAACGTTCGGGGCATAGGGATATTCTTATTAGTGTGTGCTCATCAGTCAGTACTAAGGGAGCTGTTTTCTTAAATGGAACAAGAATCAGAAGAGGAGGAAGATGCAGGAAAGAGTTCCCTAACGTCTTGACTAGAAAGTGAGTTGCTGCCCCACTGTCTTAACCAGACCAAACATTCAATGCCAGTAGCCTGTTTGTCTTCTGGTATCAGTGAACCATCTCCAGTTGTTGTTATTGTATATTTTCTTCATTTAATTGACTAATGTATCTTCTCTAAACTGCTGCTTAAACTCAATAAACTATTGGAAAATTGGTACAAATTGTCGACTACTTACATGAAGTAACTGTGATCATGAATTCCCTAAAATTGTCAAACCTGTCAATGGTGAACATTTGCATATGACCATGCACAGATATGCTAATGCCTCACAGCTTAGTCTAGCCATCAGTTATCTTGGAACACCTTGCCATTGGATCTGCTAAGAATGTAGGATTATTGGTAATGAAATCATGCACAGGCACCTCCCACTCCTCAAAATGAGATTTGGGAGGGTTCCCTCACTAGGATCTTCATGGGCAGTTCTAACAGTGACAGACCTGAATACTGCACTGTCACCATAGACCAGGTACTTTAGTCTCTCAACATGGACATTGCCAGTGTTAAATGAGACATCATGCAAGAGAAGGCCAACCGAAGAAGCAAGGCAATACATGCAACTTTCCATGCAAGAACCTTTCAGAAGAAAAATGACATCTTCACAGGGTGGATGGACTTTGCCATCAGATATGAGCTTGCTTGTTGGCTGAGCAGACCTGCCTATGGAATAATCAGATGCCAAATGCCTATCTGACTCACCCTAATGAGAAATCAACATGTTACTGTTCTCAGCGCATACATACACTGCTACATCTCTGGCAACAGTTGAGACCAGGCAGGTATTCTCCAGCGAACTTGAGCAATCCCCAGCCTGAGTTCTAACAGGCAACAAACTAATCCTCCTCAGGGTTTTCAACACTGGAACCTCAAAGACAGCAAATCTCTGGAAGAATGTGCTTGCAAAGAGAGACTATCCCCTTGTCTACCACAGGGAAGATCATTGCTAGAATCCTCCTCAACTGCCCACTTCTATGGTCGAGGAACTTAATTCAGAATTGAGTATAGTTTTTATGTGTCAAGGGGCATCTTTGGCCTGATGTTTACTGTGTGCAAGAAATAGCACTAAAAGCTGTACATGATTTTTTTGCCCTTATGAAGGCCTTTTAACACTTACCAATTTCGAAGGCTTATCAAATCCTCCTCAAATTTGGTTGCCCTCAGAAATTTGTCATTGCCCACTTTCCATGAATGCACTAACAGATCTAAGTGGGGAAAAAAAGAGTCAAGGAAAGCTTTGTCATTATGCCAGCTCTTCATTTTTATTTTGCTGTAAGGTTACATCTTTGCTATATTCTAAAGGACAGGAACTGTTCAATTTATGTAGCCTTCAAATCCAAAACCAAAATACTCCTCCACCATTCAGGTGAAGTTTGTGTGTTTGCTCACTTAGAAACTGAGCTGAAGTCATTGCCAACTCTTTCTCTGAAGCACCCAGAAAATTAAGGTCCTTTTCCAACACGTTGCCACAGCACAACAGCATCCCCCTTTCATTTAAGAGTACTGGTGAGAAGCTGTAAAGTGTGGACCATTTCCCATATTTAGTAAGCCTTCTTTGTATGAAAGCTGAAAATGTGTTGCTGGTTAAAGCACAGCAGGTTAGACAGCATGCAAGGAACAGGAAATTCGACGTTTCGGGCTAGAGCCCTTCATCAGGAATGAATAATATCATAGCTGGGGCCCATGCGGGTGCCCATGGCAACTCCTTTAGTTTGGAGGAAGTGGGAGGATTGAAAAGAGAAGTTATTCAGGGTGAGGACCAGTTCAGTCAGTCGAAGGAGGGTGTCAGTGGAAGGGTACTGGTTGGTGCGGCGGGAAAGGAAGAAGCGGAGGGCTTTGAGTCCTTCGTGATGGGGGATGGAGGTGTACAGGGACTGGGTGTCCATCATGAAGATAAGGCGTTGGGGACCGGGAAACGAAAATCATGGAGGAGGTGGAGGGCGTGGGTGGTGTCCCAAACGTAGGTGGGGAGTTCTTGGACTAAAGGGGACAGAACCGTGTCGAGGTACGCGGAGATGAGTTCGGTGGGGCAGGAGCAGGCTGAGACAATGGGTTGGCCGGGGCAGTCAAGTTTGTGGATTTTGGGCAGGAGGTAGAAACGGGCGGTGCGGGGTTGTGGGACTATGAGGTTGGAGGCGGTGGATGGGAGATCCCCTGAGGTGATGAGGTTATTGATGGTCTGGGAGATGATAGTTTGGTGGTGGGAGGTGGGGTCGTGGTCAAGGGGGCGATAAGAGGAAGCGTCCGCGAACTGGCGTTTGGCCTCAGTGGTATAAAGGTCAGTGCGCCAAATTACTACCGCGCCTCCCTTGTCTGCCGGTTTGATGGTGAGGTTGCGGTTGGAGTGGAGCGCTGCACATTCTGAGGGTGAGAGATTGGAGTGGGTGAGAGGGGTGGACAGGTTGAGTCGGTTAATGTCGCGGCGGCAGTTGGCTATAAATAGATCGAGGGCAGGTAAGAGGCCAGCACGGGGTGTCCAGGTGGATGGGGTGTGTTGGAGGCGGGAGAAGGGGTCGTCAGAGGGTGGGCGGGAGTCTTGGTTGTAAAAGTAGGCACGGAGGCAAAGGCGGCAGAAGAATTGTTCAATATCTCGCCGCGTGTTGAACTCATTGATCCGAGGGCGTAGGGGAATGAAGGTGAGGCCCCTGCTGAGGACTGATCTTTCATCCTCCGAGAGGGGGAGGTCTGGAGGGATGGTGAAGATCCAGCAAGGTTGGGAGCTAGGACCTGGTGTGGGACTGGAGCTGGGGGTGGGGGCGGGGTTAGGGGCGGGGTCAGAGATCGACGTAGGGGCGGGGTTAGACGTGGTGACGTTGCTCAGTGTGGGGGCGGGGTCAAGCGTGGGGGCGAGGTCATGCGTCGTGACAGAAGTAAGCGTGGGGGCGGGGTTACGTGTGGTGGCGAAAGTCGGCGTGGGGGTGGGGTTATGCGTGGTGACGAAGGTTTGCGTGAGGGCGGGGTTACGTGTAGTGACGAAAGACGACGTGGGGACGGAGACACCTGAGGCGTTGTGGTCGTGCCGGTTAGTGATGTCAGTGGGGGCGGAAGTGGCTGTGGCGACGGCAACCGAAGGGGCGGAAATGGTTGTGGCGACGAAAGAACCGTTGTCATTCCCGGTAGCCGCTGGGGTCGCGAGTCTGTCGGCGATCTTCCTGGCGATCGTGGAAGCGGTTGTCTGTGCGGCAATCGCCGGGGCGGTTGTTTGGGCGGCGATCGCGGGGCGGAAGTGACGTCACGGTCGGCAGCGGCCGTTGGTGCCGCAGGCGCTGTAGCGGCCACATGTGTAATGGCGTCCGACAGGCCGATAGAAGATTCTGAAACAGTTGAGGAACCACAAGTGTGTGGGTAAGTACGTGAAAGTTTTCGGTACTTACTGTCTTTAATTTCTCATATGGCTAGGAAGAACTGTTTGTTTAGTGTGTGGATTCTTCTGTAGATGAAGAACAGTAGAGGTCCTTTGCAAGTTTGTGAGAGTGTTGTCCTGAGCTGGGGTAGGGCTGATTGCAGGGAGCGTAGGTGGCGACGCATGGCTGCAAGGGTGGAGCGGAGGATCCGGAGGGAGGTCTGTTGCTGGAGGCTTCGGATTTGTTGTAGGTACAGGTTGTCCTGGCTGGGTCCAAATTTTGTTGGTTGGAATGTAGTTCGGAGTCCATGTGGGATCAGTCGGTTCCGTAGGCAGGTGCTGAGGAAGGAGATGTGGCTGTGGTAGCGGGTCTGTTTGAGAATGTGGCTGAAGAGCTTCTGTGCAGAGGAGATGACCTGGGGGGTGCAGTGAGAGAGAGACTCACTGAAATCCTTGTAGAGAGAGGAAGAGAGCTTCTTCAAGGAAGGCATCCTTGCAAGAGGATTCGCAGTAGGTTAAAATCTTTGAATAAAAAGTGAGGTCTGCAGATGCTGGAGATCAGAGCTGAAAATGTGTTGCTGGTTAAAGCACAGCAGGTTAGGCAGCATCCAAGGAACAGGAAATTCGACGATTCGGGCCAGAGCCCTTCATCAGGAATGAATGAAAGGAATGACTGGAGCAAAACTAAACAAAAAATACTGGTTCAAGGGATAAGCTATTGTGAATTCCTTACCAAAGGAATTTCTTTGTATGAAAACTGACAATTATGGAAAGGGGAAAGATGTAGAATGGCTTCTCCCTTTACTTACCTTTGACTAGAGTCATAGAGATGTACAGCATGGAAACAGACCCTTCGGTCCAACCCGTCCATGCCGACCAGACATCTCAACCCAATCTAATCCCACCTGTCAGCACGGCCCATATCCCTCCAAACCCTTCCTATTCATATACTCATCTAAATGCCTCTTAAATGTTGCAATTGGACCAGCCTCCACCACTTTCTCTGGCAAAGGAAAGCATACCAAATGCCGCCTTCACTATTCTATCCACCTGCGATTCCACTTTTAAGGAGCTATGAACCTGCACTCCAAGGTCTCTTTGTTCAGCAACACTCCTTATGACCTTACCATTAAGTGTATAAGTCCTGCTAAGATTTGCTTTCCCAAAATGCAGCACCTCGCATTTATCTGAATTCAACTCTATCGGCCACTTCTCAGCCCATTGGCCCATTTGCTCAAGATCCTGTTGTAATCTGAGGTAACTCTCTTCGCTGTCCACTACACCTCCAATTTTGGTGTCATCTGCAAACTTACTAACTGTGCCTGTTATGCTCGCATCCAAATAACCATGACAGGATGTATTTTAATCTCATTGAGTGTCAAGTCTGATCATGATAGGTTTTCTCATTAAGTTAAAATTAGAAGAAAGAATAAATGTTTATTTTGCTGCACCCAAAATATAATTTCAATAATGTCCACTCAATAATCACGCGGAAGGAGGCAATTACTAAAGAGGTCACTGAAGTGTTTAAATTATCTAAACAGTAAGCAATACATTTGTGTTTGAAGACTGCAGCAAATAAATGCCACAGGCCTGATGACTTTGTTTTAATTCATTGAGAGAAAATAGAGGTTGGATGTTTATGGTAAGGAATTCACAATACCTTATCCTGAACCAGTATTTTTTGTTTAGTTTTGCTCCAGTCAAACTTGAGTCCCTGTTGTGAAGATGTGGATTGGTTTTAAATCTGTAGGTAAAATACAGCAGTCACAGGACTTTCGATGCTAACTCTGTTCCTCTCTCTACAGATGCTGCCAGACCCAAATTTCTCCAGCACTTTCTGTTTATTTGTTTGTTTCAGGTAAAATATAATCCCACTTCTCTGCCTGTTAGAACTCCAGGCCTGGGATCTTCTCTCTCTGTGGTCTCTTTGGCTCCCAGTTATGAATGTCATGAGGCTGCTTTTTAAAAAGCATGTTAAGAAATGTTGCTTCTAGTAAGCTGGTTTCTGCCAGGTAATCCTGATGCTGGTGTTCCCATTGATCATACCGATGGTCCCTGATCATAGTAACCTTGACTCACTATGACTTTGAATATTGGCCCCTTGCGTCTCCTTCACATCCCACTTGTAGAATTTTGACAGTAATTCTGTATGGCCACAGTATGCAAGTTTCTATAGTAGACAGTAACAGCTGTTAACTCTCTCAGGTGAGATCCATTGCCTTTTTAATATCTCTTCAAATGTACATTTTAACAACCTGTCCGGGCAGCAAACTGGACAGATTCATGTATATTTGCAGACAAGGGGTGAGGTCGCCTGATCGCTTGACTCTGTCTTATTTGAAGGTAAATCGTCAATTTTCCATTTTGGTTTTTAAATAAAATATGTGCATCTTTTTCGTGCATTCAAGAGTACTAGTGCACTTGTTTGTGCAAGATCAAATATAGATGGCAAAATTCATTCTTGCCTCTGATTTGCTAGCTTTTGACTGACTGACGAAAAGAGTATTTTGGGAATAAAGATCCTGAAAGTGAAATTAAGCTCTTGGCTTAGCTGGTAGCAGTAACATATGTCTCAGTGACTTGGATGATTCACCACAGCAGCAAAGGGGAGGCAATGACCTGGTGGTATTAGCACTAGACTATTAGTCCAGAAATTCAAGTTCTGTGGACCTGGGATCAAATCTTGCCATAGCAGATGGTGGAACATGAATTGAATCTGGAATTGAGAATTTAATGATGACCATGAAACAGCTGTCAGAGAAACCCAGCTGGCTTACTAATGTATTTCAAGGAACAAAATCATCTGCTCTGGCCTACATGTGACTCCAGACCCACTAAAATATGGTTGACTCTCAGTTGTTCTTGGAAATGGCCAAGCAAGCCACACAATTATAGCAATTGCTACCAAATCTCTATAAAGAAATGAAACCAGTTGGACCATCTGGCATCAGCCTGTGCACTGGGAAAGACGACAATCCTGTCGACCTTGCAAAGTCCTCCTCACTAACATCCAGAGCTCGTACAATAATTGGGAGAGCTGTCTCACAGACTAGTCAAGCAACAACCTGACACAGGCATATTCATAGAATTGCACCTTACAAACAATATCTCAGACACCTTGGAAATGCCCTGTGCCACTGGCAGGATAAACCAGCAGAGGTATTGAAACGATGGTATTGATATACCGTTGGGAATCTTCAACATTGACTTTGGACCTCATGGCATCAGGATCAAAATCTGTGTTGAACACCACTTGGAAGAAGCACTGAGCATGACAAGAGTGCAGAATATACTCTGGGTGGGACATTTCAATGTCCACCACCAAATGTGGCTTGGCAGCAGCATAACTGATTGAACTGGTCAAATCCCAAAGGATTTAGCTGCTAGGCTAAGTCTGCAGCAGGTGGAGAGGGAACCAATAAGAGGGAAAAACATACTTGACCTCATCCTCACCAGTCTGCTGGCTGCAGATGCATCTGTCCATGATTATGTTGGTGCGAGAGACCACCGTGGAGGCAAAGTCCCACCTTCACATTGAGAATACCCTCCATTGTGTGGTATGGCACTATCAGTGTGATAAATGGGACAGACTTCAAGCAGATGTAACAACTCAAGACAGAGCCTGTGGGCCATCAACTGCAGCAGAATTATACTCTCAGCACAGCTTGCAAACTCACCACCCGGCAAATCCTCCACTCGACTATTACCATCAAGCCTGGGGATGAAACCTGGTTCAATGGAGACTGCAGGAGGGTATGCCAAGAGCAGCAAGAGGCATACCTGGTGCCAAGTGGTTGCTCCATTTAGTCACCTCCAATAGTACCCAGTATTTGCCAATTTGATTCACTTGACACAGTATCAATAAATGATCAGAAGTAGTAGATACAGCAAAGACAGTGAGTTCTGACAATATTCCAGCAATAGTACTGAATAGTGCACTGTAGACCATGCTGCACCGTGAGCCAAACTGGTCCAGTACAACCACATCTATGTCCTAAATGCAAATAGTAGGACAAATCCTGCCAATTACTGCCCAATGAGGCTACTCGCAAGCATTAGTAAAGAAATGGAAGGCATCATCCACAGTGCTATCAAGCAGCATCTATTCACCAGTAACCTGCTGAGTGACAGACAGCTGGTTTCTGCTAGGGCCACTGAGCTCTTGGCCTCATCACAGCCTTGGTTCAAACATGGATGAACGATGTGGGGTGAGAGTGATAGCTGTTGAGATCAAGGTTGCATCAAGGAGCCCTGACAAAAGTGGACTCAATGGGAATGAGAAGGCAAATTCTCCATTGGTTGGAGTCTTATCTGACACATCGGAAGATGATTGTGGTTGTTGGAGGTCAGCCATTCAGCTCCAAGACAACTCTGCAGAGTTCCTTAGGTTAGTGTCTAGGGTCCAACCACTTTCATCTGCTTCATCAATGACCTTCCTTCTATCATAAAGTGGGGATGTTCGTTGATGATTGTTCAAAGTTCAGCACCAAGTATGAATCCTCAGATATTGAGCAGTCCAAATTCAAATACAACAACACCAAGGCTTGGGCTGGCAAGTAATAATATGTTTACGCCACACAAATGTAAAACACAGTAAGCTAGAATCTAATCACTAGCCCTTGACATTCAACGGCGTTAACAAAACTGAAATCCTCCACTATCCACACTGTGGGGATTACCATTGACCGGAAACTCAGCTAGACTTGCCATATAAATACAGTGGCAGTAAGAGCAGCTCAGAGGCTCGGAACATGTCGATTAGTGGCTCACCACCTGACTCCCCAAAATATGTCCACCATGTATAAGGCATAAGTCAGGAATGGCATGGAGTACTCTTGCCTGGCAACTCAAGAGGTTTGATGCCATCCAGGACAAAGCCCATTTGATTGGCACTGCATCCACAAACATTCACTCCCTCTACCACTGATGCTCCATCGTAGCATTGTGTGCCATCTGTAAGATACGCTGCAGATATTTGCTTAAGAACCTTAGGCAGCACCTTCAAAACCCATGGCCCTTCCATCTAGAAGGGCAAGGGCAGCAAATAGATTTAATCACCACCATCTGCAAGTTCCCGTCCAGACCATTCCCACTGCAAAATATATCGCTGTTTCTTCATTGTCACTGGGTCAAAATCTACATCCTCCAAATCTACCAACAAGAAAGCTGGCTCAACAGCAATCTCCTCTCCTGAGCCTATTTATCCCAAACCAAAGTGGTAATCATTGGAGACAGTTCAGAGAATGTTCACGATGATAATCCTTGGCATGGAGGGATTGTCTTATGAGCAAAGCTTAAACAGGTGGGAATGCCACTCACTGGAGTTTAGAAGGCTCTCCATGGGAGACTCGTTAGCAAGGTTAGATCTCATGGAATACAGGGAGAATTAGCCATTTGAATACAGAACTGGCTCAAAGATAAAAGACAGAGGGGTGGTGGTGGAAGGTTGTTTTTCAGACTGGAGGCCTGCGTCCAGGAGTGCTACAAGGATCGGTGCTGGGTCCACTACTTTTCATCATTTCTATAAATGATTTGGATGCAAGCATAAGAGGTATAGTTAGTAAGTTTGCAGATGATACCAAAATTGGAGGTGTAGTGGACAGCAACGAGGGTTACCTCAGACTACAAGAGGATCTTGATCAGATGGGCCAATGGTCTGAGAAGTGGCAGATGGAGTTTAATTTAGATAAATGCAAGGTGCTGCATTTTGGGAAAGTAAATCTTAGCAGGACTTATACACTTAATGGTAAGGTCCTAGGGAGTGTTGCTGAACAAAGAGAGTGCAGGTTCATAGCTCCTTGAAAGTGGAGTTCAAGGTAGATAGGATAGTGAAGAAGGTGTTTGGTATGCTTTCCTTTATTGGTCAGAGTATTGAGTACAGGTGTTGGGAGGTCATGTTGCAGCTGTACAGAACATTGGTTAGACCACTGTTGAAATATTGCTTCCAGTTCGGGACTCCTTCCTATCGGAAAGATGTTGTGAAACTTGAAAGCGTTCAGGAAAGATTTCCAAGGATGTTGCCAGGCAACAATTTAAGACTGAGATAGGGAGCAATTTCTTCTCTGAAAGTTGAGTCTTTGAATTCCTTGCCATGGAGAACTTTAGGGGGACAGTCATTAAAGGCTGAGAGGGATAGATTGTTGAACAGTAGGGGAACCAATGGTTATGTGTAAAAAGCAGGAAAGTGGATATAAGGAATGACAAAGCAAGCTCAAGGAACTGAATGGCCTCATGTTCCCCTTTCTTATGGTCTCTGGCCTAGTGATTTTTCAAAACCAGCCTCACTGTGCAGAATTTGCCAAGCATATACAGTACTTGGCATGAGACTCCCAAAACACCAGCTCTCATGAGTACTCCAGTTTGTTTTTATTTATTAAGTGATGTGAACATTGCGAGCTAGGCCATCATGTATTGGCCATCCCCAATTGGCCAGAGGGTTATTAAGTATTAACCACATTGCTGTAGGTCCAGGTAAGGACAGCAGATTTCCCTCCCTGAACGACTTTATTGAGGTAGATGGATTTTCACAACCTCTCACAGTGACATTAGGCCACCTTTACATCCCAGATTTTTAAAAATTAAATTTAGGTTCCATCATCTGCCCTGGTGGGATTTGAATCCATGAACCTAGAACAAGAGTCTCTGGGGCTCAACCTTCCTTCTAAGCTGTGTGGCTACGAATGTATCCATATGCTCAAGGTTCCGTGTGTGATGACTGCTGTCGGCATGCTGATCACAGCTTTGACACCGGAAGTCATTGCTGTGCATGGCCCTTGGTGTCCCACGTAGCTGGAAAGAAAAGTAGAGGGAAGACTGCTCTGGTTGAGGGATGACATAATTACGCCACCACCTCATTTAATTGTGGCAGGCTTTAGGAATGTACTCAGAGCATTGCTATAAGTCAAACGTACGCCTAGGTGATCTTGGTTTGTGACTAACCAAAAGGGAGCACTGCATTGAGAATCGCTATCAGGAGTATACAGGGGTGAAATTGAGGAGTCTAAATAAATGCATAAAATTCCAAACAATGCAAACCACCTAACCCTTCAGATATCACCCGTCTTGCATATAGTAGAGTCTGCAGCTTGTTTATTGGACTCTAAAATGGCTGATAAGTTCATTGAACTGGGATTGAAGCAGGTCATCTCCATTCTAAGGGACAAATCAGTGACTAGTCAGATGGGAAAGTAAAAAAAAATTCTGAGAAATGCAATTAAAGAATATATACACCAAGGCAAGGGAATAAACTCTAAATAATAAAATTCTGGAAATGTTGAGGACTGGAGGAAGATTGCACTATATGTCCACAGACTATTGAGGATACAAGACAGGAGGTGAGATTGTAAGGGAGGTGTACGTAGTACTTTATTACCTGAGACCTAGTGTATTGGAGCAAGACGGTTATGCCAGAATTGTATAGAGCACTGCTTGAACCACAGCTGGAATTCTTCATATGATTCTTGTCACCGCATTACAGAATAGATGAGACTACACTGGAGATGATGCAGAAGAAATTTCTATGACTCTTGCCAAAGACTGGAGAATTTTAGCTTTGAAGAGAAATAAGGGACTGTTTTCTTTGGAGCAGAGAAGGCTGAGGAGATATTTAATTGAAGTTTATAAAATTGAGGGGCCTTGATAGAGTGGAGAGGAAGAATCTATTTCTGTTAGCAGTGTGGTCAGCAAGGGGCATAGGTTTAAAATAATTAGTAGAAGGATTAGCAAGGAGTTGAGAAGTAATCTTTTCACCCACAGGGTAGTGGGGTCCTGGAACTCCATGTTGGAAAGGCTGGTGGGAGCAGAAACCTTTATCGATTTGAAAAAAATACTTGGATGTGCCTTTTGAGATGCTGTAATCTGCAGGACTACCATACAAGGTTGGAAATTGGGATTAAACTGAGTAGCTATTTCTTAGCTGACATTCTTGTGATTGGCTGAATGGCCACCTACTCTGCCATTAATCTTAGTTTTCCTAAAATAGTGGGATTTCTGAATATGCCAGTGAAGCTAGCCACTAGTACTACTCTCTCAGAGGAATATATCTGTTAACCACAGAGAAATTCACAACTCACAAACAGCACACAGATTGAACAGATTAACCCCGAATGGATTGATAAATTGAATTTGCTATGTGTCGAAGCAGTGTTTTTTTTTTGAAGTTCGATGCCAAAATTGAATAGGGAAAGAACCTTTTTAAGTTGAATACCAAAACTAAATAAATAACACAAATGGATGCTCTATGATTTTAAATGTATTCAATACAAAGTAATATTGTTATAAGGGTACAATGATGGTACTAAGTATTGAGATATTCCTGGTGGGTTTACTGGAGGGTCCTTTTTGGCTTTGTTTTCCTTACGGACTATGGCTTACAGCTGAATTTCACCTGAGCCTATACATCATGTTTGTGTTTCTGCCTAAGTCCACACCACCCTGATTTAGTCATGTATCACAATTCACGTCACTTAGTCAAAGTTGTAGAAATCCCTACTGAACAATATTTTGGGAATACCTTCACTCCTACCTAGGGTCAAGGCAGCTGCCCACAACCATCTTCCTGAGAAAATAGTGATGGCCAATACATACTGGTGACACCCACACTCCAAAAATATTAAAAATTCATTGTGTACTAAAGTTAAGTGGTCTCAGGATTTCAAAGTTTTAGTAGTTGTAGGTGGCTAAGTGAACATGACATAATATTGCTTACTAATTAATTGCAATGGACTGACCAATATTATGTTACACCTAATATTCCTACTCCCAATCCCACCCAATCATAATCATTTAGACAATAATATCCTTGCTCCAAGCTCTCAGGCACTAGTCAAATGAATAAAATATAGCTACTAATTAATGAGGTATAACATGTCACTGAAATAAAGTTTGCTAAAATGCTGACTCGTTTGTTTAAGATATAATGGGGAGATGTAAGCTCAAGCTGACCAGTGATCACTTGGAAAGAAAGTCAGGCCCAAGGATAGTTCCAAAGTAACTGAAGGGAAAATCGCTGCAGTTCCACCATGGATGGAAAGTTTTTATATTTACCTGCCAGTCGTCTGGAGTCACAAATGTTTAAAAATAAATTCTCAACATAGATTAATATAAATATGCTGTCAACATATCCAGAAGAGTGCATTTCTCTTCCTGCATACCTTCACCCTAATGTGGTCCCAAGACAGACATTATTGAAGTAGAGGTAGTTGTCTTATAGTGTGATAGTTGCATTCCCATGCAACACTGTGTTAGAGAAATCACGCAATATAAATAATGGGACCTATGGGAAAAGCAGGATTGGGGTGAACCACCAAAACTATCAGTAAAAATTGAAACACAAATATTAGTTAGCCTGACACAAACGGTGGTGGCACAGTCTTAAGTAAATTTTTAAATCATATATTTTAATAATAATTAAATAATACAGTAAATTTAACACTTTTAACACTGAAATAACTGACTACAACGCTATACCTTTCACAAAGCTCTTCATTAGAAAGTGCCCGAGCTGTCTGACGAAATGATGCCGATGTGGAAGTCCAATCCTTAAGATTCTCTCCTGGTTTGAAGTACATTCCTTCTGAATGTAGACTACAATTCCCAGTTTCAAGCTAAGTTTCAAGGCTTGCAGAGCTGATTGCATTTCCTGTTTTAGCACACCACACAGAATTTGCATTTTGCAGACAGAGGATCCTGAGGCTGAGTTTTGCAGTTCAGATAGTGCCAGGGATGGAATCGCGTAACAGTGATTGGGAGTTCGCTTTATTTAGTTCATGTTAGAACCAAATCATGTTTAATAAATGTGCTTTGTAGGGGAAGTACCTGTAAGATAATTTTGCTGAGTCAACCTAACTGATCCTCGACTGAATGAAATTGGGACAATCTTGTCTCAAGGCCCCTCAGAATACATTGAAAGCTAGATTTCTGCTCCCCTGAATCCAGCTTAAATGCAGCCATCAGTTGCCACCCAGAAAGCTGAAAATGAAACCGTAGTCATCTTGCTCATCTGAGATTAGGGCTACTGTACAGCAGATGAGTTGAAATTAGGGCATTCAAGAGCGAAAGTCACTTGTAAACCACACCTGACAAGTTCATCAAACTACACTGAGAGTTGACAAAATTGAACAACTCGTGCTTCTTCCAGCCTCCCATCCTGAATCACTTTGTCCTATCAAATATGCCAGTCTATCTACCCGCCACTTCATAATGATCACCTAAGAATATGGTTTTGGCCTAATGCCATTCAGTCTTCCCCATCTATCATTGCTTTTTGTCTTTCATCTCTTTATTATATTTCCCACTTAATTTCAACTGTGAAGAAATATACAGAGGATCTTATCCTCTGTTTTTTTTCACTCTTGCCTGCCTGTATTCCTTTTTCTACTTCATCTTTCTATCCAAGTTCACTTTATAATCTCTCTCATCGCTCGACCTCATTGCCTTCCTCCTTACATCTGTCTTTGTAGATAAATTTCACCTCGTGATCACAAGGTCTTCAGGAATGGTTGTCCTAAAATTTCACATGAAAGTTTAATTGTACTATAACTGTCTATTAGATCCAAGATAGAACATAGATAATTGAAAAACAGGAAGATTACTTATGATTAGTGTGATAAATATATTGGAAAGAGCTTTTAAGTTGATGATTGGAATCCTCTGCATCTACAAAAATGAATAGGATGCTGAAAGCAAACATAAAGCTGTCTAATTTGCTCATGACACAAAATAAGGACAATAATTGAGATGGATTATGTTTAAGGTATTTTTATTGTTTATGCACCTTGAGTAACTTGCTAACTTGTAAAATAAAAAACTGAAAATGTAAAATAACATTGTTCAAAAAGTATACTGGATAAACATATAATAAATGAAATAATTAAATAAGGTTAAGTTTAATGCCTGAGAATAATGATAGATTTTAATACAGTTGAGATAATGTGACAAAGCTAAAAGAAAGTGGGAGTATACAACAGTTATGCTCATGTTTTATGCTGCACTAGTCATTAGAGAACCAAGGAGCTAAAAACAATGACTGCAGATGCTGGAAACCAGAGTCTGGATCAGTGGTGCTGGAAGACCACAGCAGTTCAGGCAGCATCCAATGAGCAGCGAAATCGATGTTTCGGGCAAAAGCCCTTCATCAGGAATAAAGGCAGTGAGCTGGAAGCAAGGAGAGATAAGCTAGAGGAAGGTGGGGATGGGGACAGAGTAGCATAGAGTACAATGGGTGAGTGGGGGAGGAGATGAAGGTGATAGGTCAGGGAGGAGAGGGTGGAGTGGATAGGTGGAAAAGGAGCTAGGCAGGTCGTACAAGTCCGGACATGTCATGGGGACAGTGCTGAACTGGAAGTTTGAAACTAGGATGAGGTGGGGGAAGGGGCAATGAGGAAGCTGTTGAAGTCCACATTGATGCCCTGGGGTTGAAGTGTTCCGAGGCGGGAGATGAGGTGTTCTTCCTCCAGGCGTCTGGTGGTGAGGGAGCAGCGGTGAAGGAGGCCCAGGACCTCCATGTCCTCGGCAGAGTGGGAGGGGGAGTTGAAATGTTGGGCCACGGGACGGTGTGGTTGATTGGTGTGGGTGTCTCGGAGATGTTCCCTAAAGCGTTCTGCTAGGAGGCGCCCAGTCTCCCCAATGTAGAGGAGACCGCATCGGGAGCAACGGATACAATAAATGATATTAGTGGATGTGCATCCGTGGACATGCAGGTCCTTGGACCCCTCCATCGCCAGACCATAGCAGCACGACGACTGGAGGAAGAGCGCCTCATCTTCCACCTCGGAACCCTCCAACCACAAGAGATGAACTCAGATTTCTCCAGTTTCCTCATTTCCCCTCCCCCCAACTTGTCTCAGTCCCAACCCTCGAACTCAGCACCACCTTCCTAACCTGCAATCTTCTTCCTGACCTCTCCGCCCCCACCCCCACCCCCACTCCGGCCTATCACCCTCACCTTGACCTCCTTCCACCTATCGCATTTCCAACGACCCTCACCCCAAGTCCCTCCTCCCTCCCTTTTATCTTAGACTGAATGGCACACCTTCCTCATTCCTGAAGAAGGGTTCATGCCCGAAACCTTGATTCTCCTGCTCCTTTGATGCTGCCTGTCCTGCTGCGCTTTTCCAGCAACACATTTTCACTCTGATCTCCAGCATCTGCAGTCCTCACTTTCTCCTAGAAATAGCAAGACCATTAAACTTTAAATAGTGTGGCATTGAAACATAAAACAAATAGCATAGCTTAGCTGCTACAAATTAAACCAATAAATTAGGACTTGGGCGATAAAGTTGTGGTGAGACAGAACTAAGGGCTTCATTATTTATTTGCTTGAAGAATGCAATCTCCATAGAATAATCCACTCGACAGTATACTCAGGACAAATGTTAAAGGATATGTAAAAAAAATTTGATTGCTTAGTTGGGAAGAAAAGTTTTAGGAGCATGTGCTTTATTAAGCAACATAGTCTTTTTCTCATGGGTGGCTATTCTGAAATATTTTTTAAGCTTTTTGTGAATGCAAGTCACTTCTGTCAATATGTGATCTGATTAACACCAAAAGGATGCGCTTTCCCACAAATTTTTGTTCCATTTTGTATGTATGAAAGATTTTGTTTGCTTGCTTACATCAACAATTAAAACTAGATGACAACAGTAATGACCTCTGTGGTTCCCCAATTAAATATTGGAATATCAGAAGTCATTGTTTTTGGTGCCCACGCTCCATTTCTTGATCCCTGAGTTTATCCCTCTGTCTGTCTACAATTAGAGATTTGGAACCTTGGTGCTACATTTGATCCTGAGATGAATTTCTGACCTCATATTTGTACCATCACTTAGATTGCATGTCTGGACATCACTGACTTTGTCATTGTTTCAACCTTTCTGCTGCTGACACCCTCGTTTACATTGCTTAGAGCAGCATCACCTAAAGTTTGATTTATATTTTGTATTTTGTTTGTGAAGAAGATAGAGACGTGGTTTTACTTTTATTCAGTAGATTTATTCTTCTTGGTTTGCTACCAAGGAGTCTGGTGACTTGTTTATTTACATGCATTTTCATGAAGGTTTACAACCCTGGGACTTTGTAATTCAGTGCATTAAAAAAGTGGAAAAACTGTGCTGTTGCCTAATGAAAGGGATCCAGGGATATAGATAGGAAACTGTAGATGAGTGTTAGTCAGTCAGTGTGTGTGTCAGTGTGAAGGTGCAAAATTGTCCCTTTCCCCTGTGAGAAATCCTGCAAGGTCGGTGGAAACTGAGTTGTGGCAATTTAAGTTTGCTGTGATGTTAAAGTAATTGTGAGTTTAGTTTGCTGTTTGTTTTAGATGTCTTAGGGAGAGATAACAGCTGAACAAAAGCATCCGGTGACTGTGCAGAAATTCACTGGAAGGAAAGCAGTTACAGCGGTGTTAGCCTGAAGTTTTGGTGTTTGCAAAGATTTGCTAGGATAGAACAAATAGTGTGAGCTTGGTTCCTCTTCTGGTATTTGGATAGAAATCTTTTTAATCGTTATGTCAAATGTAAAGGAGTTTATATTTAATAAATGTTTTATTATTTGTATTAAATGTACATTGGCAGACTTGTGAATGTTTTCAATTATTGATTTTGATAGTTTAAAATAAAAGCAAGGTTTGTGTCTATTAAACCAGGTATTACTCTGGGAACAGGCATTTCTAATGTTAACATGAGCTGAGATCATAAATAAAAGTCTTGTTATCTTGACCTTGACTTGAGTTGGCTGGTCTCCCATAATGGACCTTCTGTAACCTTGAAGTTATCTAAAACTGATGTTTGTGTCGTAATCCACAACAAATCCCATTCTCCTACCACTCCTGTGTTCATTGGTGTACGCTGGCTCCCAATAAAGCAATATCTTGATTTACTGTCATCCTTGATTTCAAATCCCTCCATGATTTCACCTTTTTCTGTCTCTATGAGCTCCTACAGTCACACAGCCCTCAGATATTTGCACTTATCAAATTGCAGCTTCTTGGGCATCTCCACTTTAAGTTGCTCCCTCATTGATGATTGAGCCTTCAGTTGGTGAGGCTGTAATCTTTCGAATTCCCTCTCTATGCCTTTCTATCACTCTCACTCATTTTCTTTCCTTAAGATTTTCCTGACAGTTTATCTCCTTGATAAAATTTCTGGTCATTTATTGTTTTTATGGCTTGTTGTTATTGCTACTCTGTATGCTCACATAAACCTCCTTGAGATATTTAACTACATTAAATTGCCAAATGAGTCTGATTAAAGGTGACCATGAAACTATCATCAATTGCAATAAAGACCAATCTCTAATGTCATGCAGGGAAGGAAGTCTTCTGTACCTTACCTGGGACTGACCGACATGTGACTCCAGGCAACAGCAATGTGGTTGATTCTTAATTCAGTTATAGTTGTTGGAAGTCAGTCACCTCAGACCCAAGTCATCACACAGCGTTCTCAGGATAGTGACCTGGATCCATCCACCTTCAGTTCTTTCATCAATGATCTTCCCTTCATCATAAGGTCAGAAGTGGGAATGTTCATTGATTGCACAATGTAAAGCACCATTTGTGACAACTCAGTTACTGAAGCTATTCCCTGTGTTCATATGTAGGAAGGCCTGAATGATGTCCAGGTTTAGACTAATAATTGGCAAGCAATGTTCATGCCATACAAATGCAATGAGAATCTCAAACGATAGACAATCTAATCATCTCTCCTTGAAAATCAAAGGCTTAATATTGCTGAATTTCTCACTGTCAGCATCTCGGGGTTTACCATTGACTGGAAAGTGAACTGGACCACCCAACTTAATTCTATGGCTACAAAAGTAGGTCCAAGGCTCGGATTTGGGCTATGAGTAACTTACCTCCTGTCTCCCCAAATTCACATGGCACAAATGAGGATGGAATACTCTCTGCTTGCCTGGAAAGATACAGCTCCAACAACACTCCAGCCCAACACCATCCAGGACAAAGCATTCTGCTTGATTGGCCCCCTGTCCATGTTATTCCCTTAATCACCGAAATACAGTGGTAGCATTTTGTACCATTTGCAAAATGCACAGCAGCAAAACACTGCAGCTCTCTCAACAGCACCTTCCAAACCTGCAACCTGTACAACTTGAAGGGCAGAGGCAGCACCACCACCTGTAAATTTCCCTTGCAAGCCACATGCCATCCTGACTTGGAATATATTGTTATTCTTTTACTCTAACTGTTTCAAGTCCTGGAACTCTCTAACGATATTGTGAGTACATCTACACAATAAGATCTGCAATGCTTCATAAAGTCAGCATGCCACCACCATGTCAAGGGCAAGGATGGGCAGTGAATGCTGCTGTAGCCAATAATGCCCATATTTGCAAATAAACAGGAAAAAAGCAAGCTTACAGAAGGAAGCCCACTGCTATCTAAATAATTCAACTCCAGTTTTGCCAATGATGTGTTCTGAAAATAGATTAAAATAAATTTGGATAGGTAACACCATTAAACTGTCTTCATGAGGTCATTGATCCAAAACATTTACTCTTTTTTCCTCCTCAGATGTTGCCTGACTTGCTGAGAATTTCCAGCATTTTATGTTGTTTTCTTCCAGAGTTCTTTGATTTTATGATTGTGCAAATAGTTCTATTGTTTCTCCTCTGTACAGCTGTACATGCTTCTGACAGGTTATATAGACATCTTTGTGCTTGTTTGTGGATCGTAATGAGATGCTGTTCCAGGAGCCAGGGTTACTTTGAATTCCTGTTCATTCTGCTGGTTGGAAGAGAAGTGAGGGTCAGGAATCCTATCTTCCCACTAATTCCACTACGAAATGTAATCCATTACTTGACCTACATATTTTGAGAAGCTGAAAAAGTTCGGGAATAAAAGTGGCTATCACTGGAGTGTAATTAAAATATATTTTTTCTGAGATAGAATGATGTGTATTTTAGAGCATTGTAGAGAAACATTTGTACCAACACTGACATTGGATGCAAAAGTGAAAACAGGTTTAATTTTCCAGTAATGCTTTTTAAGAATAGAATAACATGTGCTTTTCAAGAATAAGGTCTTGGAATTTACATTGTGGGAAAATTATTTTTTCTTTTTTTTTACACAAAGTGGAAAAAAATGTTCTATTATATATTGAATCACCCTGTGTAATAATGGAGTGAATCTCACGCAAATCAAAGAAATCTTGCCAAACGGACCAAGAGTGAGTTCCAAGTCTGCTGGGTTGCAATGAGGAATTTAACTGGCAGCAGCCAATACGAGACCACCAACAGGACTGCCTTCCAGTTAAAGATGGTGGCCTGTCCCAGAGCTCCTGAGGCCCATCTGAGGCCAAGAATCTGGCTGACTCAGTAGAGCCAATGATACAGATCTGTTGCTGACTCTGCAGCAAAGTGATGCCTCCCTGTTAAGGAACCCTCAAATAGTAAGATGTTTTTGAATGGGCCAGATCCAAGGCAGGCAGACCCTGGCATTTAGGGGAGTGAAGTGTCCAGTGGCAACATGGAGCTGCAGAGGCTTTGGGGCAGCCTGAAAAAAATCCATCCACCCTTCACCAACCTCCAAAACACATATACCCTGGAAAACTGCCTTAATATGCATGATGGTCTCCTATGTAGCAAGGAGACCCTCCTGATGCCAATAAAATGTTGGTGACAGGTGTACAGCAGCCATTCATTGATTAAGTTGAACATGCTCTTCAGTTAGTGGGTAGCTATTTTCTGCTTCTGGGAAAATCCCATAACAGTAGGAAGATGCTGACCTTCTTTCTTGGCCCCTTCTGAAGCTGTTTTATGAACCCTTCTGTTTTACATAGAATCCCTACAGTGTGGAAGCAGGCCATTCAGCTCAACAAGTCCACACCAACCCTCCGAAGAGTTTCTCACCCAGACCCATTCCCCCACCCTATTACTGAACATTTCCTTGACTAATGCACTTAGTCTATCCATCTCTGAACACTAAGGGCAATTTAGCACAGCCAGTTCACCTAACTTGCACATCTTTGGACTGTGGGAAGAAACTGGTGCAGCCAGAGGAAACTCATACAGTCACAGGGAGAATGTGCAAACCCCACACAGTCACCCGAGGCTGGAATCAAACACGGGTCCCTGGCACTGTGGGGCAACAGTGCTATCCACTATGCTGTCCTTAAAGTAAACACCACAAACTTGAAGGTGCCCAGATCTTTGGCAAGCAACTGCTTGGGGTATATCACCTGTGACTACAGTCACAGTGGAATTTGAACCCACGACTTGATAGAGACTGGAGTTTAATTCTAGTACCTTAGACCACTTGGCCACACTACCACAGTTTTGCAGTTCATCTTTCAGCAGGCTGGTGAAGTTCACTCCATGCCTCAAATAATTTGCCAAAATAAACGTGTGTCGACCTTTGAAGGATAGATTCCAATTTTGGCATGTAGTCAGTAACAAAATTGCAATTTTCTTTTAATTTATTCTGAGGTAAAACTAGAGAGGTTAATTCTCCATATTAATAGTTACTACTTTTTCTTGCATAACTCTTCAAGTGCACGTCATTATTTAAGTGTTGGCTTGAATAAAGCAATTTATTTTGGATGTATTTTCAAATTATGTTTCTCTCCTATGATTTTCATGGTTTCGTGTCAGTGGTTTTATGTCAGAACTAGTTGTCCTTCTCAATGTTTATAACTGTATGATTTTGCACAAGTGGTTTCTATAGCTACTGTACAGCAGCAGATGTCGAGCAGTGAAAAGCTGTGATAAGAAAGACAGGCTTTTTAAACAAAAACCAGACACGGGCAATTACCCTGAAGCTGAACTGAGGCCCATTTGAGTAAACGTAGGATATGAATCTTTAAAAAGTGTAAGCAAATGCAACACCACCTGATACTTTCTTTTTCCTGTTTATAATATGGAAATAGCATAGTTAATAACAGATTAGATATTGCAATTGCCAGCGCAACGTTTTAGGTCAGCAGTTTTTTGTTCCAAAGCCAATTGTCAAGAGTTGGTTTGAATTTCCAGAAGCTAAGGTGAGAAGCGCACAGGAGCAATTTACTTTGTTTGTGCTTTCAGCTGCTATTTGCTTCTAAAACATTACAGATTGCAGCATTTCTTTTTCCACATAGCTAGTATTTAAAGGCCATAAGTGACTTGTGGTGAACACAGCAATAAGGGACCCCAACGAATGATTATGTTATCGTTTGAAGAGGGACTGTATGTTTGAATGTAATAATAGTAGCACAAAACCACTGCAGGTCATAAAGATGCTGTTTAACCCTCTCACATCTGAGAAGGATAAATCAAATTTATAGGTTACACATGTATCCAAATAAATGCATTTCTGATCCAAGCATAAAATTCCGTTATACCAAACTGCTTGGCATTCGTGTTTAATTGCGTAGTAACTCTTGATCCAAATGGAACATTTAAATAAATGCTGATTGAAGCACAAAGTATGTCGAGTTATCTGGTTTCAATGATTCGCATGATAAGACAGTGAGTCCTTTGGTAAAGGCCATGTAAAATATCTTGCTGACTCGAGAAAAGCATTTCTTTGGGGTGTGACTGTTTTTGTTTCAATTCAGTTGCTGGATATAAAATTAAATAGGCTGCGATACAAGGACTTGAAAATTGGCTGCATTTAATTGCAGTTTCCTGATCCCAACGTAACCTTTCTTGGGAAATTAGTTTTTCTGTTTAATTGGAATAAATATTCTACAAATTAAACAGGAAACAAATACACTTACTGGCTCTTTCTTAACCGCTGCATTAGGGATACAATAACATGAAGTTACATTCAGTCTAATTTTGAATCAGATATCTTTAGAAGATAAATCATTCCATTATTTTTAAAATATATTGAATTAACTCAATGAGCATCTTGGGAGATTCAATTAAAATACATGTTATTTAACAAAGAGGCAAGCTTTCATTTCTAAAATTATATAAATATTGGAATGTTGGTGCATTAAAGCCGATAAGACTTTTTTAAGGAAAAAAAACATTATTCCCAATGTAAATTATCTTACTTCAATTGTCTGTCCCCATTTTATTCCCTCCCCTGAACTTCCATTTACTAATCCTAGCTTTTATTGTCTGATAACATTTTTGATACTTCCTCTATCAACATTGATATCTCCTGAACTTATGGTCACCTTAGATGTGAAGGCAAGGCCATTAGTCTCAGAAAGGGGAATAGTGAAAAAAAGAAGCTAGTATTGCTTTCAACAAAATGACAAGTTTGAAGTCTGGGTGTGTTGAGTCAGGTAATCCCAGTTGGGTTAGTACTGCACTATTATGTAATTAGAGCAAGCTGAGGTAGAAGAAACAGCCACATGTAATTCCTACTCATTGTTCAGTTGCTTTTCCTGTTACTTTCCCAATCCACTAACTCATTCCATCTCTGCTTGCAAGTCAAAGTTGGTACCCATTAAATTTTACCTTCTGGAGAAGCAGAGAAAATAAAGCAAAGAATATAAGAAAAGCAATTAATTAAAGTAAAACCATCAAATAAAAGGAGTGAAATATATCTGGCATCAAAGAAAATTACATTTTTGCATTATATTAACAGAGAAAAAGGAACAGTCCCAAACATAGCTCACAGTGGATTAATACTGGACCAAGACACTCCAACTTTAGGAGCTTCTTCCAGTTTGCTGAAGGAGAAGATGTTCTCGCCTTCTATAGTTGAACTAATCAGTTAATAATACTAGTTAACATACTCACCAATAAACCAATGACCCATCTGTACCAAATATGTATTAAATATCTTGCATCTGAATGCATTTCTTGACTCTGTAATGCAACTGCTGAAAATGTGTTGCTGGAAAAGTGCAGCAGGTCAGGCAGCATCCAAGGAACAGGAAATTCGACGTTTCGGGCATAAGCCCTTCATCAGGAAGAGCTTATGCCCGAAACCTCGAATTTCCTGCTCCTTGGATGCTGCCTGACCTGCTGCGCTTTTCCAGCAACACATTTTCAGCTCTGATCTCCAGCATCTGCAGACCTCACTTTTTCCTCTGTAATGCAATTGGCTATTGTCAAGTTTTTGATACATATTGCACATTATGATTTTTTTCACTAAAAATAATATGCACACATTTATAATGCATTATTTTTTGCTCTATTGTAATTACTTTTCCCAGTTCATTTTGTTTTTGTGTATTCATTTAATGGCTTCAACTAAATTTTTCGCCTGAAAATTGCAACAGTTAGAACATGAACGTGAAGGTTTTTGACGAGTGCTGAACTGGTTTTAAAATGTGAAGCATAAACAATGTACCAAGAATATACCAGCACTGGTCTATTAGTTACTAATATGTTTTTAACATTGATTAGTTTTTGTTCAAATAACTTTGGATAATGAGGACAAATTTCAAAAGCTTCACTGACAAAAAAATGACGTTGTGTATTAAAAACCGGCGGGATACGTGCTTGCCAACTTGTTCCACCAAGAAACGCTGATAAGTCTGGTTTCTCACCTTTACCAGCTTTATTGTTTTCTATAACTTTGTAAAGCATATTACGCTGAGGGTGTCAGTGAAGTTGGATCAGAGAGAGCAAAAGGTAGCTGGGATTGCAAAGGGCCTTGGGGACTGGAAGAGGACAAGTGATGAGCTGAAACATTAGAGTGAAGGAGGTGTGCCCATCCTTTCTCATGGCCATGGCATTTTGCAAGTAGTGGGAAAGGATTTCAATGGCCCTTCCAGCCAGAGGCCAATTAGCCATTTTTTTCTGGCTGTTGCATACATTTTGCCAATGTTGTGAGGGCCCTTGCCACCTGAGGAACCTGCCCACCCACCGAGGGCCCGTTCTCCCGCCACCAACGCACCCCATTCACCTGGACACCCCATGCCTGCCTGTTACCTGCCACCGACCTCTTCATTTCAAACTGTCACCATGACATCGATCGGCTCAACCTGTCTACACCCCTCACTCCAACCGCCCACGCTCATAATGCACAGGCTGCCGCTCCATCCGCTCCAACCCCAATCTCACCACCAAACCCGCAGACAAGGGGGGTGCAGTAGTAGTGTGGCACACCAACCTCTACACGACTGACGCCTGGCGCAGACACTCCTCCTACCATCCCCTTGATCACGACACCACCTCCCATCACCAAACTATCATCTCCCAGACTATCCACAGCCACATCACCTCTGGGTATCTCCCATCCACTGCCTCCAACCTCATTGTCCATGAATCCTGCACCGCCTGATTCTACCTCTTTCCTAAGATTCACAAACCTGACTGCCCCACTGCGTCTGTCCCGCTGAACTCATCTCTTCCTACCTCGACACCGTCCTGTCCCCTTTAGTCCAGGTACTCCCCACCTACATTCGTGACACCACCCATGCCCTTCACCTCCTTCAAGATTTTTCCCGGCCCCCAACACCTTGTTTCACCATGGACATCCAGTCCACATCGATCCGCTGTGACGAAGGCCTCCGAGCCCTCCGTTTCTTCCTCTCATGCCATTCCAACCAGTACCCTTCCACTGACACCCTCATCCACTAGGCTGAACTGGTCCTCAGCCTCAACAACTTCTCCTTCCAATCCTCCCAATTCCTCCAAATTAAAGGGGTAGCCTGCCTGTTTGATGGATACGTAGAACAGTCTGTCTTCTGCAGTTACACCAGCACCACTTCCCACGCCTTCTCATGCTCCCACGAGGAGGTTGAACAGTTCATCAACTTTACCAACACCTTCCATCCTGACCTCAAATTCACCTGGACCATTTCGGATACCTCCCTCCCCTTCATGGACCTCTCCCATCATCGTCTCTGGTGACCAACCATAGACATCTACAACAAGCTCACTCACTCCCACCCTACCTCCTGTAAAACTGCACTCCCTTATTCCCAATGTCTCTGCCTCCGCCACATCTGTTCCCGGGATGACCAATTCCACCCCTCCTAACGTAATAAGGACAGAATCCCACTCCACCAACAGCATGAATCGCATCATCCTCCGCCACTTCAGCCACCTCCAAATGGACCCCACCACCAAAGATATATTTCAGTCCCTAACCCTATCAGTGTTCTAGAGAGACTATTCCCTCCGTGACTCCTCGTCAGGCCCACACCCCCCACCAGCCCACACCCCACTCCTGGCACCTTTCCCTGCCACCACAGGAAGTGCAAAACCTGCACCCACACCACTCCCTTCACCTCTGTCCATGGTCCCAAAAGATCCTTCCACATCCATCAGAACTTTACCTTACCTCCACCAATGTCATCTACTGCATCGATTGCACTCGGTGGGGTCTCCCCTCCTTCGGGGAGACAGGACACCTTCTTGTGGATCATTTCAGTGAACATTTCTGGGACACCCGCACCCACAAACCCCACCGTCCCATGGCTGAACACTTCAAGCTCCCCCTCCCAGTCCGCCAAGGAAATGCAGGTCCGTGGCCTACTCCACCGCCAAACTGTTACCACCCAATGCCTGGAGGAAGAACGCCTCATATTCCACCTTGAGACCCTGCAACCACATGAGATAAATGTGGATTTCAACAGCTTCCTCCTTTCCCCTCCCCCCACATTGTCCCAGTCCCAAGTTTTCGACTTGGCACTGTCCTTCAGACCTGCCCATCACTCTGCCCCCCCAATCTATCACCTTCTCCCTCACCTTCATCTACCTATCACTTTCTCAGGTACCCATCCCATGCCCCTCCCATTTATCTCTCAACCCAGGCCCACAAGCCTCATTCCTGATGAAGAGCTTATGCCCGAAACGTCGATTCTCTTCCTCCTCGGATGCTGTCTGACCTGCTGTGCTTTCCCAGAAACACACTCTAGACTCTGCTCTCCAGAATCTGCAGTCCTCACTTTCTCCCACTTGAGAAATCTGCCAGGTAAACTGTAGAATCTCCTGGGGAGCTTGAGGGTGGGCCCTCCTAACCTCACAAGGTACTACCCTGGAAGCAATGGCCAGTCCACAGTAACAATACACTCTCCTTCACCAGCTAGGGTCTGCCAAACCAGCTCTGCAGTCCCAATCTGACTTGCCTTGGTCTGAGACTGGTGTCAATGTTACTTCTCTGGGGGACAACAGTTCCAGTTGGAATGGCCATGGAATGGTTGCACTTGGCTTTACCGTCCATGGACAAGGTTGGGGCTACGGAGTCAAAATCCCAACTGGTGATTGGGAGGTACTGTCTTCAGAGGGGAAGTGGTTTTCACACTTATTTAATATGCAATTTTCAAAAAATAGTTTTAAACTACCTCAATTTATGCCATTTTTTTGTTGACATTTAGGAAATTTTGACATTAATGTGAGAAACTGGAATTCTGATTTCACTTGAGATAGAGATGAAGAATGCTAGGGAAACACTTGAAATTATATTCTCTCTTTAACTTAAAGTTTAAAAGCAGTCAAACCATAAAACATCTTTAGAAAGTAGCAAATGTCAATGGAGAGGAATATATTAAAAATGAGGTGACAGCAGAGAGAGGAAATGAAGAGAAACATCAGATAGTTTCAAAAAGGAGGTAGTGTTCGGATGAGAAGCTATTTGAAGCGGTAGTGGACAGTTCACAAAGAAGAAGATGCAAGAAAATGACAGGAACAGTATATTAAAATACTTATTTCTATTTCATAACTAACCACAGGCAATATCAATTCAAAACCATCTTATTTTGGATGAAAATTTGACTCTGAAAATTAATTATTTGGAATTCTATTGTGGTTAAGTTAGTAGTCAAACAGTGTTATTTATACTAACGTCCTTTCTTTTATCCGTTAGGATCAGGATCGATATGCCCATCTTATTGATGCAAAGTATAGTCCATATGTGGGCCACAATTCATTCCGTGACAAGTACTTCAGTGGAGTAATGAAGAAGGTTTCTAAAGAAAATTGAAATATTCAGAACTCAACAGTTCAAATCTATTTTGAACCATGGAATGTCTTTAAATGACTATTTTATTTGGCTGTTTTACGGAACTTAAGTCATTACATTTGAGAGTCAAAAATAATGAGTATGAACTGTGTTATATATTAAGAGGCCAAATAGAACATGTATAAGCTGTTAAACCAACAAATGCCCTTTTGTATGAATTAATACATTTGTAAATAATTTATTTGTTATGAGAGAAAAACACAAAGGAATTCAGTTTGTAAAGCAAATCATGCATTGAGATGTAACAAAAAGTCAATATTGAGTCAAAACAGAACTTAAATAAAATTGAAAAAATGTAACAAATGGGAGTAGGTTTATACTAATTAATGGTAAATTTGCAACTGATAATTATGAAATACTTCTCAAATAAATAATAAAAAAGAAATATACTTGCAGGTAGTACTTAGAATATTTAAGAAATAGTAGTGTAATTTGTGTTTTTCATTCTATAGAATAATGAAATGGGATAATCATATGATATATAAGATGGGCTGAATGGCATAGCAACAGGAGTAGGCTGTGAAGCCTGTTGTACATGTGCCCATCTTTCAATGTAGCTGTTCTGTATCCATCTTTCCCCTAAATTGATCTATACCCATACTTAACCAATAGCTTTCACTCTCAAGTTTAACAGTGACAATTGATTAAGCATTAGTTGCCATTTCTGAGAATTCCAAACTACTTGTGTGTTGAAGATTTTCTTAATTTCACTCCTGCATTTCCATGTATTTGTTGCCCTTGACCTTTACATAGGATGCTATTCAGGGTACTTTAACAAAGACTTTCCTGCAGCCTAATGAGCAACATGCCTCACTGCTCTGCAGGTGCATAAAAGATGCAGCGAGTTGCTCCTGATGTTAGGATGGGTCTTGCCAGATTTCTCACATGATTCAGGAACATGTAGGGCTATGGGTGGGTGGCGGGTCGGTGTGGACTTGTTGGACCGAAGGGCCTGTTTCCACACTGTAAGTAATCTAATCTAATCTAATCTAAAAGTCTTGCTGCATCCTCCATCATGCAGGCCTGTTGAGATTCTGCCCAAAGTGTCTACCTCCCATTCAGTTTCCTTCCATGTAATTTGTTCATGGCACTCCTTAGAGGTATTAGCTGGATCACATTGCATGTTAAGTTTTTTGAACACCGCCCACCAATCATCTCTGATTTACAGATTTAGGGCCTTGCTCAATTTACTGAGGACAATCTTTGCCCTATCCAACGAATCAGCCTGACCTATCTCTATAACATTAGTAGCTGTTTTGTGTTTTTCCCTTTCAAAAACTACATTGAACTCTATCATATTTTGGTCACTATTAGATAGGTATCAACAGACCATTTGACTGGTAACTAAATCTGGTTCAATGCCCATCAATAAAATCTAATATTGTCTCCTTGTTACTTCTGAGGTCTAATATGTTATGACCTCTTGTTTTCTGGTCCTTTTCCATCTGTAATTAATTATATTTAATGGTAATAAATATTTTGTTATGAGTGCCCAAGCCATTTGTTTTTGTGGCCCAGACAATTATATACTATTTAGCAGCAGGATCTAATTTAAAATTTAAGGTCACATATAGATCATTTCCTGATCCCAGCGATTCAAAATGAATATAATACTTTGGAATTGATTATAAAAGTAAGTTTGTAAGCCATCTGGAAAATAGTGAGCTAGGAAATGGCAGCTTCTGAATTTCTCTGGAGAAGAGCAAACCCAAATATCTATTTTGGCTTTGAATCATTTCAAATGAAAAATTATGAATTAAACTCCAAACCAGAGTTTCAGAGTAATCCCTGGGTATAGTTATAAGTTGCTGTTTGATGGCTCAGAAAACATTAGTACTTGTCAGATGGATTATCTTAAATATGGCAGAAAGTAATGGTTGAATAGCCCCAGGATTCAGCTTTGGAATCATCACTGTATCAAGTTTGCTATTTCTGAATCCAAAGTGGCAACTTTACCAATGATACCAAGCTTGGATGGGTAGTGAAATGGAATTGGTTTGTATTCACTTCACTACAGAGGATTGGTGATGGTGTGCAAACATTGAAAATTTAATTGGATGGATAACAGAACTACTTCCTATGATGGGAGCATCAAGAACGAAGGTTAGTAATTGTTTTGTGATAAGCCCAAGATACTACAATGTGGAATAACGTGGTCCTAGAGCTGCAATCTGACTTCAACAGCCATTTGCTTCACCACAAGTAGGAGGCAAAATCAGTGGGAAAGCAATTATTGGGGCATTCTTCCGTATCCGACATTCAAGCCAAAGCAAATTAAACTGATTAGTGTACACTTTCTCAACAACATAAGAGATGGGTAGAAAATAGAGCTCGTATCAGAAAACAACATGACCTTCACAGAAAAATGTCCATTGTGCTAAATTGTGTTGTATCCTGGGTAGCATTTAGTACGAGCTCTATTCTCATTCTAGTTTTTAAAGTATTGGCAACATTCAGGACTTTACATTCCGTATCACTTCATATTCTAATAGCTGTACAATGAAAGGCCTTTCATAAGGTATCCACTGGAAGAAAAACAGACACAGATGCAGTTACTGATGTTAGCCAAGCCAGTTCCTATGCAAAATTGATTTTGGAGACCACCAGCAGTTAGAATGCTAAGAAGTCTATATCACAGAGAACTTAGAATAAACAGAATCGTGTTAACAGTGAATTCACATTGACAAAACGCACATTATAGCAGAACAATCTTGTGTATGCTAAAGAAAGGGGGGTGAGAGGAGGGCGATGGAGTAGATGATAGATGGAATTGGAACCCAGAGAGAAAGAAAAACAGTTGGGCAGACAGATAAAGAAGTGGGTAAAGATCAGCCTGGGAGAATCAATAACTGCTAAAGCGGACCATTAGTGGCTGACAATGGGTTGGTTATGGTAGCAGCCAGTGTGATGACAAGACCTGGTGTGGAGGTGAGGACATTGGACAAGGTACTCAAGCCCTAAAATTGTTGAACTCAATATTGAGTCCAGAGGGCTGCAGGGTGACCAAGCAGAAAATGAGATGCTCTTCTTCCAGCTTATGCTGAGCCTCACTGGAGCACTGCAACAAGCCCAAGACAGATGTTGGCCACGGAATACGGTGGTATGTTGAAATGGCAGACAACTGGAAGCTCAGGATGATTTTTGCAAACAGAACATAAGAATTCTGCAAAGCAGTTGCTCTGTCTGCGCTTTGTCTTCCCATTGTAGAGGAGGACATATTGTGAGCAGCGAATATATTAGACTAGATTGAGTGAAGTGCAGGTAAATCATTACTTTACCTGGAAGGTGAATCTAGATCCTTGGACAGTGGAGAGGGAGGAAGTAAATAGGCAAGTGTTTGTGATGGCATAGGAAAGTGCTGTGAGGCTGTGTGTGTGGAGGTTGTGGGGGAGGAAGTTGGGAGTGAAGGAGGAGTGGACCAGGATGTCCCAGAGGGAACAGTCCCTGCAGATGGTGACAAAGGAGGAGAGCGGAATATGTGTCTGGTAGTGGCATCCTGCTAGAAGTGGTTCAAATGCTAGCTAATGATCCTTCAGGTGTGGATGCTGGTTGAGTGGTAAGTGAGAATGAAGGGGACCCATCACTTTCGTGGGAGGGGTGAGAGGGGCTGAGGGCCAAATGTGGAGATGGGTCGGATCTAGCTGAGGGCCCAGTCAAATATAGTGGTGGGGGATCTTTGGTTGAGGAAGAAGGTAAGAATTTTGGAGACTACCACCCCCCACCCCGTCAAAGTTGGCATCATTGGAACAAATGTGACATAGTTGGAGGAAAGGTGTGAATGGTTTAGAGTCTTTATAGGAAGCAGTGTGTGAGGATGTATAGTCAAGGTAAATGTGGGAGTTGATCGGTTTGTAGTAGGTATTGGTAGTCAGTCTATCCCCAGAAGGGAGAGCAGGAGTCAGAGATGGAACAGGTGAAGATGAGAGGATGGTGGAAATTGGAAGTCAAATAGATCACCTTTTCAAATTTTCGAGTTAAGGAAACAAGAGTTGAGGGCGGGAGCCAGAATGGGACTGGAACAAGGAATGTTCCATGTATCCCTCCAAACAGACAGGCATAACTGGGGCCCATGTGGGTACCTGTGGCTACACCTTTGATTGGATGTAAGTGGGAGGAGTTAAAAGAGAAGTTCAGAGTGAGAATGATCCCAGCGAGACAGAGGAGGGTGGCGGATGGGGATGGTACAGGCTTTTTTTCCAGGAAGAAGCAGAGGGCCGTGAGACCATCCTGATGATAGGGATAGACATAGAAAAGTATTGCACATCCATGGTGAAGAGAAAATGGCTGGAGCCCATGAACTGGAAATTCTGAAACTGATGTGAATTGTTAGAAGGATTGTGACTATACATGGGAAGGGACTGGAAAAGGGAGAGAAAACATCAAGTTGAGGTAAGAAGAGATACATTCTGTGGGACAGGAGCTGGTAGAAACAATAGGGGTCTGCCCAGGTAGTCCTGTTGTGGATTTTGGGAAGGAGGTAGAAGCAGGCTGTGTGGGATTGAAGGTTTATGAGTTTGGGGACAGTGTGGGTGTAGATAGAAATGCGGTTATTGACCATTTTGGACATAATAGCCTGGAGGTCCATGGTGTGGTCTTGGTCCAGGAGGAGATCGGAGGGAGCTTCTCAGAACTGGTGCTCAGCCTCCACAATGTAGAGGTCAGTCAATCAGACATCAACAGCTCCAATCTTGTCGGCAAGCTTACCTACAAAGTCAGGATCGGATCTGAGAGCACAGAGTGCAATCATTTCACAGGGAAACAGGCTTGAATGGGAAAGGACCGACAGAGAAATTGAGGCAACCAATATTGTGTTGATAGTTCTCACAGAACAGGCCAAGTGCAGGTAGAAGGCCGAAGGGAGGAGTCCAGCTGAAGGGAGAGTATTGGAGGTGGGTAAAGGGTCCTGTGAGATAGGGAGAGGACTCTTGTCCAGAACAAATGTGCACAGAGGCAAAGATGACGGAAGAAGAGTTCAACATCGTGTCACGCCCGAAATTTATTAAAGAGGGATAAAACTTAGACCTTTGCTGAGTACAAAATGTTCAGCATCAGTGAACGAAAGGGATAGTAAATATTCAATCACAGGTGGGGTCAGGAGAGAGGATGGAGTCAGATCGAAGGGAAAGGGAAAAAGATTCCTGAAGGATATGGGTATCTCTATGTTGTAACATTTTGTGTTCCTTCATGCCTGAAAGGGAAAAGAAATCTTGTTAGAACTAAGAATGAGCCAGAGGATGATGTGGAACTGGGGGTGGGATGGGGGAGGACAGTTCTGAGCCAGCATGAGGCAGTACTGATGAAGGGAGAGTATGTACATGGCCCCTAATTTTAACAACGCTGTTTTTGTTTATTTGTTGAAGCTTTTACTATTTGTTTTTATATTTCTTGGTAGTTTTCAACCATTTTATTATCTTATTGAAATTATTCTTTGCTGGGTTCTAATCTGTTCCCAATTTTTTTAGATTGCATCTGATCTTTTCAGCATTGTACATCTTTACTCTAAATTTGATGCCATCGTTGTTTGCCCTGGACTGAGGATACTAGTAAAGCTGTTTATACAATCAGGCCATTGAATTTCTGGTTTCCTACTGTACTCCTGGCAAAGTTAGGATTGTTTAAAAGAAACAGTACCAAAGAAATTTACAGTTAGTGTGTTCTGAATAGATTTGATTTGATTTATTACAGTCGTGTGTACTGAAGCACAGTTGAAAGTGTTGTCAGTATATACAAATACAAATCAGAGCAACAAAACAGTGCAGGATACAATGTTACAGCTGCTGAGAAGATGAAGAGAGAGATCAACACTAACATTAAAGAGGTCCATACAAAAGTCTGATATCGGTGGCGAAGAAGTTGTTCTTGTATCTGGTCATATGTGTACACAAACCTGTTAATCTTTTGCCCGATGGAAGAGGGTGGAATAGAGTATAAGCAGGATGTGAGGCATCTTTGATTATGTTGGTTGTTTTCCAAAGATAGTGGGAAATATAGCTGAAGTCAATGGAAGGGAGGCTGGTTTGTGGGACGGATTGGGCTGTGTTCATAACTCTCTGCAGTTCCTTTTGATCTTGGAACAGCAGTTGCTATACCATGTTGTGATGCATCCAGGTAGAATACTTTCTAGGGTGCATCTCTAACAATTTATAAGACATGCTGAATTTCCTTAGCCTTCTGAGGAAGTAGAAACATTACTACGCTTTCTTAACTGTAGTGTCACATGCGTGGTCTGGGACAGATTGTTGGTGATTGACATTCCCAGAAACTTGATGCACTCAAGCATCTCCATCTGAGCACCACTGATGCAGAGAGGGCCATGGCTTCCACTCTGTCTCCTTAAGTCAATGACCAGCTCCTTCATTTTGCAGACATTGATGGAGAGTTTGTTGTCTTTCCATGATGCCGCTAAACACTCAATTTCCTTCCTGTACTCTGTCTCATAGCTGTTTCAGATCTGACTTACAATGGTGGTGTCATCAGCAAACTTGTAAATAGAGATGAACACTACAAGTTAGATATATTATTAAGAACAAGAATGAGATGCCACCTAGGCTGTAGTTTTATATTTTTAATTAAGGTTTCAACATTTAAATTAGGAGGAGAATGTTCTTATTCCCTTGCATAAAGAAAATGAAAGTTGAAGTAATCTCATGGTCCACCTTTGGGGTTGTAGAGATGGTTAAATAAAATCTTGAAAATATAATATTGTTGGAAGTATAAACGTGAGGTAAACACACGGACGGATCAATAGTTTCTGGGGCAATTAAAGGATGACCATAAGACCATAAGAAATAGGAGCGGAAGTAAGGCCATTCAGCCCATCGTGTCCACTCCACCATTCAATCATGGCTGATGTGCATTTCAACGCCACTTACCCGCACTTTCCCTGCAACCACTAATTCCTTGTGAGATCATGAATTTAATCAAGCTCTGCCTTGAAGATATTTAACATCCCGGCCTCCACTGAGCTCCATGGCAGTGAATTCCACAGGCCCATCACTCTCTGGCTGAAGGAATGTAGAACATAGAACATAGAACAGTACAGCACAGAACAGGCCCATCAGCCCACGATGTTTGCCGACCATTGATCCTCATGTAAGGTAAACCTAATGTACGGACCCTCAAATTTCTGTGACCATATGCATGTCCAGCAGTCTCTTAAATATCCCCAACAACCTCGCTTCCACAACTGCTGCAGGCAACGCATTCCATGCTATCACAACTCTCCGCATAAAGAACCCGCCTCTGACATCCCCTCTATACTTTCCGCCAAACAGCTTAAAACTATGACCCCTAGTGTTAACAATTTCTGCCCTGGGAAAAAGTCTCTGGCTATCAACTCTATCTATGCCTCTCATTACCTTGTACACTTCAATTAGGTCCCCATTCTTCCTTCTTTTTTCCAATGAAAAAAGTCCAAGCTCAGTCAACCTCTCTTAGTAAGATAAGCCCTCCTTTCCAGGCAGCATCCTGGTAAACTTCCTCTGAACTCTCTACAAAGAATCCACATCATTCCTATAATAGGGCAACCAGAACTGGACACAGTATTCCAAGTGCGATCTAACCAAAGTTTTATAGAGCTGCAACACAGCTCTTAGACTCAATCCCCCTGTTAATGAAAGCCAAAACACCATATGCTTACTTAACAACCCTGTCCACTTGGGTGGCAATTTTAAGGGATTTATGTACCTGCACACCAAGATCCCGCTGTTCCTCCACACTGCCAAGAATCCTGTCTTTAATCCTATACTCAACTTTCAAGTTCGACCTTCCAAAATGCATCACTTCGCATTTATCCAGATTGGACACCATCTGCCACCTCTCAGTCCATCTCTGCATCCTGTCAATGTCCCGCTGCAGCCTACAGCAGTCCTCTATACTGTCAACGACTCCTCCAACCTTTGTGTCGTCTGCAAACTTGCTGACCCATCCTTCAATCTCCTCATCCAAGTCATTAATAAAAATTACAAAGAGTAGAGGCCCAAGAACAGAGCCCTGTGGAACACCACTCACCACTGACTTCCAGGAAGAATGCTTTCCTTCCACTATCACTCGCTGTCTTCTGTCGACCAGCCAATTCTGTATCCAGACAACTAAATTTCCCTGTATCCCATTCCTCCTGACCTACTGAACGAGCCTACCATGGGGAAATGTCTCCTCGTTTCCGATCTAAGTTGACCACCTCTAATTCTAAGGCTGTGCTCACGGGTCCTAGTATCCCCACCTAAAGGAAACAATTTCCCAGCGTCCACCCTTTCTGAGCCATGAATTATCTTGAAAGTTCCGATTAGATCTCCCCTCAACCTTCTAAACTCTCATGAATACAATCCCAGGATCCTCAGTTGTTCATCGTATGTTAGCTTACCATTCCAGGGATCATCCATGTGAATCTCCATTGGACACGGTCCAGTGCCAGTATGTCCTTCGTGAGGTGTGGGGCCCAAAACTGGACACAGTATTCTAAATGTGGCCTAACTAGAGCTTTATAAAGTTTCATCAGAACATCACTGCTTTTACATTCCAACCCTCATGAGATAAATGACAACATTATATTTGCTTTCTTAACCAGGACTCAACCTGCAAGTCAACCTTTAGAGAATCCTATACTAGCACTCCTAGATCCCTTTGTACTTTGATTTTATGAATTTTCTCACTATTTAGAAAATATTCCATGCCTGTGTTCTTTTTTCCAAAGTGCAAGACCTTGCCTTTGCTCACATTGAATTTCATCAGCCATTTCTTGGACCACTCTCTTCAACTGTCTAAATCTTTCTGCAGCCTCCCCACCTCCTCAGTACTACCTGCCTGCCCACCTAACTTGGTATCACTGGCGAACTTTGCCAGAATGCAGCCAGTCCCTTCATCCAAATCATTAATATATAAAGTGAACAGCTGTGGCCCCAACACTGAACCCTGCGGGACACCACTTATCACTAGTTGCCTTTTCGAAAAAGAACCTTTTATCCCAACTTTCTGCCTTCTGTCAGACAGCCAATCCTCAATCCATGCCAGTAGCTCACCTCAAACACCATGGGTCTTCACCTTAGAACATAGAACATAGAAAAATACAGCGCAGTACAGGCCCTTTGGCCCTCGATGTTGCGCCGATCCAAGCCCACCTAACCTATACTAGCCCACTATCCTTCATATGCCTATCCAATGCTCGTTTAAATGCCCATAAAGAGGGAGAGTCCACCACTGTTACTGGCAGGGCATTCCATGAACTCACGACTCACTGAGTAAAGAATCTACCCCTAACATCTGTCCTATATCTACCACCCCTTAATTTAAAGCTATGCCCCCTCGTAATAGCTGACTCCTTATATGGAAAAAAGTTCTCATGGTCAACCCTATCTAAACCCCAAATCATCTTGTACACCTCTATCAAATCACCCCTAAACCTTCTTCTCTCCAATGAAAACAGCCCCAAGTGCCTCAGCCTTTCCTCATACGATCTTCCAACCATACCAGGCAACATCCTGGTAAACCTCCTCTACACCCGTTCCAGTGCCTCCACATCTTTCCTATAGTGTGGTGACCAAAACTGCACACAATACTCCAGATGCAGCCGCACCTGTGTCTTATACAACTGCAACATGACCTCAGGACTCCGGAACTCAATTCCTCTACCAATAAAAGCCAGTACACCATATGCCTTCTTCACAGCACTATTTATCTGGGTGGCAACTTTCAGAGATCTGTGTACATGGACACCAAGATCCCTCTGCTCATCCACACTACCAAGTTACCGACCATTAGCCGAGTACCCCATCTTCTTGTTACTTTTACCAAAGTGAATCACTTCACACTTAGCTACATTGAACTTCATAAATGTATACTCAGCAGCCTCCCATGAGGCACCTTATCAAAGGCCGTTTGGAAGTGTAGGTAGATAACATCCACTGGGTTTCCCTGGTCTAACCTACTTGTTACCTCGTCAAAGAATTTTAACAGCTTTGTCAGGCTTGACCTCCCCTTACTAAATCCATGCTGACTTGTTCTAATCCAACCCTGCACTTCCAAGAATTTAGAAATCTCATCCTTAACAATGGATTCTAGAATTTTACCTATAACCGAAGTTAGGCTAATCAGCTTATAATTTTCCATCTTTTGTCTTGATCCTTTCTTGAACAAGGGGGTTACAACAGCGATCTTCCAATCATCTGGGGCTTTCCCTGACTCCAATGATTTTTGAAAGATTACAACCAACGCCTCCGCTATTTCTTCAGCCACCTCCCTCAGAACTCTGGGATGTAGCCCATCGGGGCCAGGAGATTTATCAATTTTTAGACCTTTTAGCTTGATGATGCTGATGTATTTATTTTGAAATAATTCCTATGCTAGCTTGACTTGAACTTACATGAACATAGAAATAAACATACTGTAACTCCACGTTGAATATATTAGTTTCAAGCTGTGGTACAGCTATTTTTCAAGGTCAAATGTCTGTGCACATTCTGGCAACTTTTAATTGAAAAAATCCAGACCTTGGTTCTTCGAAAGATGTTGGCTCTTCATTCCTGGTTCCTGATTTAAGTTGTAGTAATAACTGGCACAACCTCAATCAGCACTGATACGAAATCTATGTTTGGAAGTAAGGACTGACAACTGGACTTCAAGTTAATAGTTTGTGATAAGATGTCTAACAGAGGTGATTGTTTGCAGGCATATTTCCTTAGTTGAACTTTGTTAAGAGTATTTATGATCTTCTGAGATTAAATTCCATAATTCCGAAGGTGTGGATGGCTATGGCACCAAAAATGAAAGTCATTAATTAAGGCATATAACTTGCTTAAAAGCAGCCAACGTGGTAAACGTGATATGAAAATATAAAGTTGAAGAAACAGAAAGTTTGACCCTAAAAACATGTGTGAATTGGTATTCAAGTCAGAAACATTAGGCCTGCTGTGGATAGTTGCCTAGTGTTACCAAAGTTTGAGGTTGCAGCTATACTTCATTAATAACAAATTAAATCTTGGCAGAATTAGTTACATTGAACAGCATTTACCATCTAAGTATGGAGGGAATTATGATCTCATGGTCTGTCTCATTTGCAACTTATGACAGTTAGAGGAAGGGTTTATTTTTGAACCAAAAATAACTGAAGTTCTAATGTTGTTTGGTGTGTATGAAATTTCAAGCTTTTTGTTCACTGCCCTGCATTAATGAGGGCCGCATTGGTTTATGAACAAGTCACCTTCATGTAGAAATAAGGGCCGACCGACTTTGCATTGGTTATCTGGGTCACTACTTTCAAGGCAATGTTCCTAGAACTATCTAGGCTTCTGGAAAAATTGTTCCATTTTAGCTACAACACTGGTGTCCCCCAACAATGTGGAATATTGTCCAAGTATATTCTGCTCCTTAAAGCAGAACAGATCCAATCTAGATAATTATTGCCCCATCAATCTGTTCTCAATCATCAGCATAGTAATGGAAAATATTCTCAATAGTGTTGTTAATTGACACTTACACAGAAATAACCTACCCAGCAATTTCACTTCTACCAGGACCACTCAGCTCTACTTCTCAATGAAGCCTTGCTACAAACAAGGTCAATAGAGTTGAGAGAAAGGGGTGAGACTGACTGCCCTTGAAACCAAGGCAGCATTTGACTGAATATAGAATTAAGGAACCCCAGAGCAAAAGTGAAGTCTATGGTTATGAAGAGAATTTTTATTCACTGTTTCGAATCATACCTAATATAAGGGAAGGTGGTTGAGGTTGTTGGAGTAGGTCAGAGGTTTGGAAATCTGCAGTTAATAATTCAGTTCCTGTCTTTCCATAACCTATCCACTGTCTACAAGGCACAAGTGAGGAGTCTGATGGATTACTCCCCAGTTGCCTGGTTGAATGCAGCGCCAATGACGTTCAATGTGACCCATTTGATTGATGCCAAATCAAATACCTTGGATATTCACTTGCTCCATATCTAGCACATAGCAGCAGCCGGGCTGGGGTGGAGCCATGTCTGGCTTGTCCTAGCATTGCTGCCTCTGCCACCTTCGCCCATCAATCACCAGGCTTTAAAGAAAAACAGAAAAGGAACAAAAGCAAAACGAAGACAAACAAAAAAAGAAAGAAAGCAAAGGGCAGCAGACAAGCCCAAAGCTCAGGCCCGCTAATCTCCTGCCACCCTGAACATGTAGATAGCGGCAGTAGATTCAAGGAAACGTCACCAACTATAAATTTCCCTTTCAGTCACACAACAATACTCCTGCTGCCGAATCAAAAACCTCGAACTCTCCTCCTAATACATTGATGCACCTACTTGACATGAGCTACAATGGTTCAAGAAGGCAGCTCACCACCACTTTCTTAAGGGCAATAAGGAATGAGTAACAAATGCTGCCTTGTCAGCAGCACTCACAATTGATGAATGAATGAAAGAAATGAGAAGTATATTCCAAAAACATTGCTGATTTCAAGTAAGATACCAAAGATGGTTATCTCTCTACAGTAAACATTTTATTATTCGGCATCTATGGGACCAGGAGTGTGCCATTTGATCAATTATTCTGGATAATCAAGAGGTCCACAAATCAATGTAAAAACATACACTACGTAAAATTCGCTTAATGCAAGGGGTATACACAGTAATGTTATATTTTATTACAGCATAAATCACTTAAATAATAATGCAACCTTGCCTTAAATAAAACTTACCAGCAGAGAGCGTTCTCACTCACACCCTCAGCTGACTACTCAGGTATCATGGGTATTTGAAAAGAAATTGACTCAAACTTGAATCAACTGCGATTATTTTGCGTGGCCTTTTGATTGAACAACAAGTATATCTGCACTAAAGTAAATAGATCAAAACGCTACATCAACTGGACAGAACAATACAGTAAATGCCCTGGTATTGCTGGTTTAGCAGGACAGCCAGTTCATAAAGCATCGGTTAAAGCAAAGTTTGCTGTGTAATATTATGCAGTACAGATCAGTGACAGACTTTCATCAGTCAAGTGTGTTTTTATTTAATTGTGAGGTATTTGGGAAATAGAGACAAGGATTCATCTAACTCATCTACTTAAAGTAAATATAATCCTGTATGTTCTGGCCCCACTCATGGTGGCAGTTTTGACAACACCAGACTCAATTTCTGTTCTCTATAGTTAATAGGAACAAAGCCTTGCCTTTATGTAGTTTATTCACTACCTTGGGACATCCAAAAATGTTTTATAACAAGGAAAGTAGTTTTTCAATTCAGTGAAGTCACTGTTGGACCATGGGAAAGGCAAATTTGGACAGAGCAAGGTCCCACAGACGGCAATGTGACAATAACTAGATAATCCAATTGATAATGATATTGGTTAAAGGATTAATGTGACCTGTAGCTGCAAGAAGGTATCCCCTTGCTTTTGTTTTTGATATAATGTCAAGGGATTTTAAGTTCACCTGAGATTGAAGAGAGTTTGATGCCTCACTGTACGGTGATCTCCATATCACTTTCTTACTTATTTAAATTCACTGAATAATGAAAGATTGCCTGGAGTAAGACTGAATGCAGAAAGTAATCACTGGAGTTTGTTTATCTGTGGGACCTCTGGAAGCGCGAGAGAAACTGTCTGTTTGCAAGAGGCTTATATGGTTTGGGACAACCTCAGCGAACAAACGTGGCTGTCACTCTCAGTGGAACCTGCTGTCAGCAGTATTTCTTTAACACAAATGAACTATTAGACAATTTGCTTGTGAAACTAAATATGCAAATAGTAAATTATGTTTGTGACTTCTCAATGAGCTTTGAATCTGTTGAAAATGAAATACTTTGCATTATTTATTAGATTGATCTATTATTAGATGAAAGATTCACTACATGCAGTTCTATTTGTACATTTGCTTAATAACAATAGGAGGTTAAACTGCCCTTCTACAGGATCCAATTGGCATTAGCATTAACAAAGCAGAAGTAGCACTGGGATTAATATCAGTATAAGAGGACAACTGACATGGGCCGGGGTTGTAATGATCTCAGTATCCCGCATCCCTCAGGGAATGGTTTGCCAGCCATTACGTTCTGGAGGATGTTGACACCAAGTTCTCCTCGTACAGAATAGGCTATTCACAACATGTCCCATCACTCAGTAATGCCCTGACAAGGGTGAAGATAAAACGTCACAACATTTCAGTCTGTCTGGCACAGACATCCTCACAGGATGGAGCAAGTCAGCACTGGAAGCAAAATTGAGTACATATCATTCCTCCAGTACAAGTGCCACAGATTATGTTCAAAGCTGAGAAAAATGAATTCTAATACTGCTTTATTAGCAGTGATGATGGAAATTCACTACTACGTTTAAAGTCAAGGTAAATTAGCCTATCGTATTTCCCGTAAATCGGAATCTAACTACATCAGATTTCTTGGAGTGATTCAGTCCCTTCTGACATTTGGCATGCCCACAACTCCACGAATCAGTTGTTTTGCTGATTTTCCAACGGGTACTTTTGATTTCCCACCATTATCATAGTAGGGGACCTATTAAAGCTCTGGTGAAATTATGTAAAAATCTGTTAGTGCCATTTCTTATCGAGGTACTTGATGCTAACTTATTACAAATAGCAAACAAAATTTCCCCATTCCATTGTATCATTGGTTTTCCCAGCTATTGTACTCACTGGGAGCTAACTGTGTTAAACATCACCCTGTGCACTGACCCTTCTTGTTGCTGAGACCCTTCTTGTTGCTGAGGATTCTGTCAGCACATTAACTCTCACAGCTCCTCGATGCATTTCCCTACTCAAGCCATTCAAAAACTTATTGTGGATAATTGAATTGACATTGTGGCCTGAAGAGAAAATTGTCTGAGGGTAATAACACCATTATCTTTAATGAAGCCTATTCTGCTTGGCTGCATTTCCCACCATTCACCATGCCAAGATTGTTGTACTGGTAACATTGTGGTCATCATACATCAGCCTTTGGCTTGATCCCTGTTCCTCAGATAGATGTCCTTATTTCAGGCAACTAATTTTGTTCCACCCATCTCCTGGTCTTTAGAATCACCACTCTCTACCAACTTGTATCACCAGGATACCTGCTCTGAAGAAGATCTGCAGGATCCTGTATTATAAGCTTGGTAAGGAGAACTTTATACAGGTAAGTGAGTAGTTTTCTCCTTCAGCAGGAAGAACATAGCTACAGGTACAATAGCTGTGAAGATCATTGGAAGATTTGGGACACTGAACTGGCTCTACCCAAACAGCTTCTAAAATATTCTGTTGTGTATTCCATATTCCATATACACGCATGCAGAAACGTAAGCCTTGGGGTCTCTGTGAGCTTTATTGGCTGAATTAGCTTAGAATTTCCTGATCCAGCACTACAATACTACCAGAAGTGAGTCAGATCCTTTTAGATGCAGGTAGGAAGGGTGGTCAACTTTACTTACAGTGAAATTCTGGCAGCAGACTGACAACACTAAGGAAGTTTGGGGTACATGCTCTGCTAGGTATGGACTTTGTATTGACAATGAAATCTTGGCTTCAGCTACCCTAAAGTCAGCTGACCACAATGAGGCCTGCAGCAGCAATTTGCTGTCCTTTCCTGACTCAAGCACCCAAAACTTTCAAAAGTTATTTCAATAGGACTAGCCCTAGAAAATGAAGTCACTTTAGCAGTAGATAAGTAGGTGCAAACCATATGCAATTGCAGTCAAAAATTAGCCCAGTACCAGTCTTTTACTCATTAAGCACCTATTTTGAATGAAAAACTAGAAGCAAACTTAAAACACCAGCACACAGGTTTATTGATCTTTGCTTTCCCTAAAAATTCCTCACATGAGTTCTTCGATCTAGTTTATGTGTACATTGATTTTTATCTACTGATTTCTCAATCAACATTGTTGTGGGTAACTTACACTGATTGAACAAACTGTTTATACTTGGATTCTAGAGGACTTGTAAGATGCCAAAGATTGAAAGAAAATGTTCTTATTGTATGCTCTGTAGGTTCGCCCAGTATTACCTCAACATTGGTTTTATGCTGCCAATATAAACTAGAGTTGTGTGGGTTTTGTTTGGCAAAGGTTTTCCAATACACCAATGAAGCTGACTGCAAACCCATGGGCCTTCCTCTGTTGGCTGTTATCCACAATGTAAAACAAACCTGGCTCATTCATCCTGAAAACGTAGTGAATCCATAAAAATGTGGACCAATTATTATTAGTCTAAAGCTGAAATAAAAGGGACAGACAAATTTAGCTTTTAGAATGAAGCACAATGAAAAGGAGAGTGTTGGCTACTGAATGCAGTGCCTTTGTCATAAAGAATGTGTCAGATGAGATTGAAGTAAGAAGGAGTAAAAGAGGAGGAGTAAAAGTAAATGTGGAGTTGTTCTGTTCATGGATGCTGACTGACCTATTTGTACATCTAACGTGCATTGTTTTGGGGCTTTATGTTTGTTCTTTAATTCCTAATGTAACACTTATCCAATGCTTGCTATTTTCATGCAGCAAAGCTGTAATGGCACAGAAGGTATATCTTTTGGAACATGAAAGGTTTCCCACTACAAAGAGAAAACATTTGGAATGAGAGAGAAAAAGAGGTGAAAAGAAAGGTGTCAGTCAGAACTGGAACCACTCCACCACATTCATGTGGTGCCACTAGAGCAACTAGAGAGAAGATTCCATGTCAGCCTGTTCTGTAAATCTGAGGCAACTTACTATTTTTGGACTGATAAATGACCTTGACATATTAATCTTGGTTGCTTATTTCAAGACCGTAAACAATATTAGTTATACTTCTAAGAGCCTGTTCCAAGTACACTGGTTAGGCATGTAGCAATCTTCTCTCCAACAGAACCTGTAAAGAGGTGTAACTGTTACCAGTTTATTAGGTTTAGGGTTTAAATTGTAGAACTGTGTCAAATCTGTCAATCTACTCTGAAAATAGAGCACTAACATACGGCTTTTCTCATTTGCTTTGTGATTAGTTCTCTAGCTGTAATCCAAGTGGTACAGTTAAATAAAACTTCATTGACTCAAACTAATTAACCTATCATGGTCTCAGCACACAGGTCTATGATTTATCATGAGAGGGTCTGGAAGATGACACATCAAACACATGGAAAGCACCCGCAGAGGTAATACTACTGATGAACAAAGTCTTGAAATCATGAATAATCATGTTTGTATCCAGAAAATACAGGTTCACATAGTCTGAATGATATCTATAGCCAGTTATGAAATTTGCTGATCTGGAAGTAATATTCCCAGATTGCTGCATTTACAATTTCCCATTTTGAGCTGATTATTGCATTGTGACAATTGTTTTTTAAAAGTGGCATTTGAGAATAGCATACAAAGAAGGATTTTGACTTTGCTTCTCATTAAAAATGGCACTTGAAAAAAATGAGCAAGTTGTAGTGATGTTCATTAGGCAGCTTTAACTGTATTCTGCAAATTATGATCTCATCCTTGCACAGGATGGCACCACTGCTTATAGGAAAATCTTTCATCCACTGATAATTGAGGGAATGTACAGGCTTCAGCACAGCATGCATGTCAGGTTAATATGATTTTGAAGAGAACTTGTAGATGATCATGCTCTGAAGCACTTACTGACTGTGTACTTCTAGAGGTCACAGGTTCAGAAGATGCTGTTGAAGAGATTTTGGTGAGTTGCTGCAGTGAGTCTGAGGTGGTATACACTGCAGATACAGTGTGCTGATGGGGGGAGGGAATGGCAATTGAAGGTGGTGAATGGATTGTTAATCAAACTTTATCCTGGATAATATTGAGCTTCTTCAGTGTTGTTGAAGCTATTGCGGGCAAGTGGAGAGCACCCTATCACATTCCTGACTTTGTGCCTTGTTGATGATGAAAGGCTTTGTGGAAAGGTTACCCCCAACACTCCAGTAGCCACAATATTTATGCTGATGTGCTTGACGGTAGTCCTTGAATATTAATGTAGGAGGATTCAGTGAAGGTAAAGTAATTGGTTAACAAGAGGAGGTGGTTACATTCTCTCCTGTTAGAGAGGTTCATTGCCTGGAATTTGTTATTTACCATTTACCAGACCAAACACAAATGTTGTTCAGAGGTTGCTGCACATGGGGATTTAACTGCTTTAGTATCTGATGAATTGTGATTGAAACTGAACATCGTGCAAACATTAGTGAGCATTCCCGTTCTGACCTTCTGATGATATGGACGTCATTGATGAAGTTGGCCTAGGGAAGAAATCCTGCAACAATGTCTTCGGGCTGAGATGATTGAACTTCAGTGATAACAAACTTCTTCCTTCATGCCAAGTACTTCTCAGCCAATGGAGAGCTTCTCCTTAATTCCTATTGATTTCAACATTACTAGGGCTCCCTGATGCCACATTCAGTAAAATCTTGCCTTAATGTCAATGGCAGACATTGTCACCTTACCTCTAGGATTTAGTTTGTTTGCTCATGTTTGATTCAAGGTTTAGTGTGATCCCAAGCTGAGAGGTCCTGGTGAAATCCAAAAATTGAGGAGGTGGTTGGTGTGTAAGTGCTGCCTGATAGCACTGTTACCAACATTCCCATGACTTTGCTGATGATTGAGAGGAGATTGATGGGGCAGTAATTTAGCAGATTGGATTCATCTTGCTTTATGTGAAAGGGAAATGCCTGGTTAATTTTCATATTGTCATATAGATACCCGTGTTGGAGCTATAGTATAGCAGTTTGTCTTGGTCTAAGGCAGGTTCTGGAGCATAAGACTTCAGCACTACTGTGGGGATGTTGTTAGACCCATGGCCTTTTATCTATCTCATGCTTTCAGCCATTTTTTGTTATCATGTAGAGAGAATTAAAAAGTCAATGAATCAAAACATCTAAGTCCTGTTTGTGTTCAAGTTTCCGCAATTTTAGAGATTCAGCTTCTGCCTTAATCTTCTTGTCATTGTCACAGTTTCTTGGCAGTTTGAACAATAAATAGTGGAGAAGACAGCAGCTTCATATAATTCACAAGACAATTTTGGGTTTATATACAAAGGAGCATCTTTCTTTTAAAAGCCAGTTATCTGTTCCATTTTAGTTTGATTGCAATATAAAGATCATTGTAGTATTCTTATTTGTTGTCCTTCTCCATAAGATTGGAAGGTTGAGTCATCCCGAGCATATTATTACTTACAAGAATTTATTTTGTTCTGGAACTGAAAAACAGCGGGATGACTGGACTAGCAATAATGCTAATAAATTAGCTCTATGCATGCTGGCCGTTGGTGTATATGCACTCGCGCATTAATTAAACACTTTGCGTTTATTTAACAGTATGAATTCACTGTTGGAATGCATGTAGCCATATGAGCACGATCTGTAACTCCAAGTACCAAACAAATTTTAAAAATTTGATAGAAATGAATGATTGACTCATCCATTTTCTGGATGAGTCAAATTTAATAGTATAGTCACCTTAGAAAGCATGACATTAATTCTAACAGGCATTTGCTGCAAAAATGGTTAGTAAATTGATCTAATAGCCAAGAAATTGACTGCTCCAATGACTGTCTCACATACAGAGGGCATACCTTGGTCTTCAAGAACTTTTACAAATCATCACGTCAATGATTCAAAATTGTGTGATATTATAGCCTTCGTTATGCATAACACTGTGCTAAATGTCAAGTAACTCCTGGTTGCTGAGAATATGCACAAAGTTCTGGACCTCCCGCAGTTAGTGCATTGTGTGTTGTCTGGTGCTCCACCACCACTCCAATTTACATTACTAAAAGGAATTTCGATCCCATTGGGAAGTCAATGATTAGATTTACTGATTATTCTTGGGAAAATCCTTCAAACAAAACAAATTGTACTGAGAAGAATTTTTAAGCTAAAGTGGGAGACCCAAAAATATTTACCAAAAACAACTTTAAACTAGTGATTCTATAACATCAGAAAGCTCTTCAATTCATCTTTAAGATTTAACTTTAGCCTTTCTCAGTTTAAATCATCTAAGACACTTGTGTTTCATAGTGTTATATCATATATTCATGACTGCTGGGTTATAAGTGAAGTCATTTTGAAGGGATAATATTTTCAAAGCCGTAACGCATCATTTGGGTGATTACATCCTTTCAAGGATTGGGACATCTTCTTCCAGTCAGGATTAGAGTTGTGCTGGAAAAGCACAGCAGGTCAGGGAGCATCCGAGGAGCAGGAAAATCGATGTTTCGGGCCAGAGCTCTTCATCAGGAATGGGGTATCTTCTTCCAGTCTTTGCTTCAGTTACAGCTTTGGTCAGAAAGTAACTGGTGTGATCTTTTGGGTCCAGGCAATCTCTCAAATTCATTTTCAGTTTGAGCCATTTGCTTTCCATCAGACAAAACCATAGAATTTTGAGACCAAGATTTGGTTCATCTTTAACTAAACGAAACTGAAAATATATAAGTTGAAATTGTTAACTGATTTTGGGATTTATCATCACAAATTTTATTGAAAATACCTCAGTTATTTCCTTTATAATATTAATTCAGGTATCAACAAACATAATTACACTGAATCACTGCACAGATGGAGAAAGGCTTCTTTAAACATGGCCAGACAATTGTTCTAGGAGGAACAGCACAGGCTTTCCCTGTTTTAATAGTGGTGGATTGCTATACTTTGCTATTGCAACACTGTAAGTGAAAGGAGAGATCAGTTTATTATTCACACACTGCCTGAGGCATGCAAACTTAGTTTGCTACTAGTGCTGTCAGTATCTTCCTCAGGAAGGTGGGAATAAATATTTTTCTTTGCAACATTCAACAGTGTTTCAAAGCACAGGATGAAGCAACCTAACAGCCAACTGCAATATAACATCAATAAAGACTATCATCTAAAGTCTTTCTGTTAAAGTATAATGGGGGTCCTTTCAGTTGTCAGACGCTTTGTTGTCTCAAAATGTAAGTATTTCCTTTCCACACGAATTAAAACAATCCTTGTTATTTGCTACTGCATTGTAGCTCTGTGGGATGTAAAATGACTATGTATTATTTGGGTTTCTTTTTCCTTGTTGAAAGGATTGTACAGGACAGAATGACAACCTTTTATATGTACTTACAGATGATTTTTTTAAATAAAAAGTTTGCAATAAAAAAAGTGACAGGAATACAAAATGTTAATCATTGACCGGAAAATTATAAGAGCATCTATTGGTAAAGTTGAGTCCAATAAACAACAGTGACATCTTCAGTACAAATAAAATAAATCATAATCTCTTCCTACTTTAAATGGATCAGCTTCTACAAAACTATGCTGGGAATGTTCAAGATCTAACGTGTTATTTTGAACACTTATTAAATATTCAAAGTGTAAATAAATGAAACCTGCAGATATCAGCAGTTGTAACCAATTAATAAAGATTATCTCATTATTTAAGTAAAAATGTCTAATTCAATTTCTTTTATTTAGTTGAATATTTTTGTGTAATTCAAATGAAAATCCAGTATTCTGCTATAATAGCCAAAATCTTCTACAGTTTTATGCCAGTTGCTCATTGGTTTGTTCATGTTTGTAAAGTGTCATGATGACATATCATAACCTGCATCATCTACTGACATATCTGTCTGGCGGAGAAACATGTTTTCTGCCTCAAGAATGCACAAGATCAGGCAGGGGCTGGGGGAACATTTAAAGCCAGTTTTAACCCTGCTTTGTGTGTGCTGTTGGGGAAAGGTGTGTACTATGAAGGCCACAGCTGAGAAAACCCCAAGCCATGCTGACACAACGGGTAAAGTGAAAGGAAAGTCTCTCTTGCTTTGCTTGAAACAAGAAAGTAAGTGAAACCATGGTCTCTTGGAAATAAGATAAAGGCCTTTTGGCAAACATGCAAAGTCAAACCACTTAACATCAAATGCCCATCCATCACATGGGCAGCACGGTAGTTCAGTGGTTAGCACTCACTGTGCCAAGGACGGGTTTGATTCCAGTCTCAGGTGACTGTCTGTGTTGGAGTTTGCACATTCTCCCTATTTCTGCTGGGTGCTCTGGTCTCCTACCACAGCTTAAAGATGTGTAAGTTAGGTGGATTGGTTATGCTAAATTACCTATAGTTCTCAGGGGTTTAAGTTAGGTGCATTAGCTTTGGGAAATGCAAAGGCACAGGGATAGGGGATGGGTCTGGGTGGGATATCCTTGGGAGGATCAGTGTGGAATTGTTGGGCCAAAGAGCCTGTTTTCACACTGTAGACATTCTATGGTATAACATTCATGTGATCCACACCACCCAATAAAACAGCTATAATGCCTAATTGTCAAATCCTTATGGAATATAGAGACAGATCTGGATATCTTTTTAATTTTTAATTTTATTAAACTCACTTTGCATTTATAATCTGTATACATGTGCTGCACTATTATTTCTTCTCATGTTTAGGAACTAATAAACTCACTCTTTCATTAACTTAAGAGAGTCTGATTAAATTTAATCTTTTACAACAAAATTTATTTAGATTGGGAAAATGTATCTACAAGGGAAGGGATTGGTTTTGGATTATCATTGTTGTGACCCGCTGAGGAGGTTCACTAATAGAGAATGGGAGCCAGTTCATCCCTCCTCACTTTGGAACTTGACAATTTGGGGGATCCCATCTGTAATAAACCGGGGACCTTTGTTGTCCACCACACTGGATGCGAATTCAAAACACAATTTGTATTTTTAAAATACTTTATTACAAAGTGTGTTTTTATTTTTGAATAACATCGAGGACTACTACAGAAACAAAAGAACCACAGATTATAAATTTAGTCCTATTTGGTAAAGTCCTGTGGGATGCAAGGAATGTCACACCATTAAAATGTCCAGGAAACTTCAAACAGCGAGAGAGAAAGAGAATGGGAAGAGATAATTATGGGGCTGATATTTCACTCCTTTCAACAGAAATCCACTTCCTACCCTTCTGAGAACATACAGGAAAAGGGTTATAAAATGGCTGTAACCCTGGTTATTTACTTGTGAAAGGAGATATGTTGGTGGAAAAAAGTGTGCTAATGAACTGTAGTATTTGTGTGTATTAGCCTGGATTTCGGGTGCTCATGTGTTGTGAAGATCACAGCTGAAGAGCCACTGTGTAGTCACCCTTGTGTTGCAGGTAAAGGATCCATTCTTTGAGTAGTACTGACCAACCACTACAAAATGGAAACAGGACAAATAGATTTCAACTAACCGTGGGCGGCATGGTGGCACAGTGGTGGGCGGCATGGTGGCACAATAGTGGGCGGCATGGTGGCACAGTGGTTAGCACTGCTGCCTCACAGCGCCTGTAGACCCGGGTTCAATTCCCGACTCAGGCGACTGACTGTGTGGAGTTTGCACGTTCTCCCTGTGTCTGCGTGGGTTTCCTCCGGGTGCTCCGGTTTCCTCCCACAGTCACAAAGATGTGCGGGTCAGGTGAATTGGCCAAGCTAAATTGCCCGTAGTGTTAGGTAAGGGGTATGGGTGGGTTGCGCTTCGGCGGGTCGGTGTGGACTTGTTGGGCCGAAGGGCCTGTTTCCACACTGTAAGTCTAATCTAATCTAATCTAAAGCCAAAAATCCTGAAACTGACATCTATGCTATCAATGTTCCATCATTTACTCTTCATGAATTACCCAGAGAGACTGATTCAAACATTTTTTGACTTATTGTTTGGACTCACGTCCAATTTCTAATCTCTGTGCATATGTGTAGTGTTATTAAATATTTCATGTTTAGTAACTGATAAATGTGCATGTTTGTTAACTCAAGAAAACTTGGTTGAATTGATTTCATTTAAAACAGAAATTCATTTGGTCTGGAAGAAAGGCATCTATCAGAGAGGAATCTGTTTTAAATTAACTTTGTTGCAAACAACCATATGAATGGGGAATAAAGAAACAGAACCAGTTCATCCCTTCTCACCAGGATCTTAATGTTTTGGTGTAACCTCTTGGAACCATATGCTATGGACCAGTCCAGACCCCCTTAAAATATTTTAAGAAGGTAGCCCGGACCCTAACTTTTTCTTATTTCAAAGGCAGATGTGAAGTGGATGTGATGCAGCTGGTCAAACCAATCGGCTTTAAGCAAAACAGTATTTATTTAAACACTACAGTTGACTGGGTGAGTGAGGTCCCTTTTGGTCATGGCTGACCATGGGTTTTATCTTCGTTGTTCTAGCTCTGCTTCCCTGAAGCATCATCACTTGTGACTGAAGAGACCAAAACTGGAGTGAGAGTCCCGGTTGCAGAGGTCACATCTGTATGTGATGGTTGATCTGCTAGAGCTGCTGCAATCCTTCCTTCGTGCCAGCGTGTCTGCTGAAGTGCTCATCAGCTTCTTTTCCCCTGTTTTGAGTGTTGGTTCAGGCTGCTTCTCATCTAGCGCGGTCAGCTGCAAGCCTTTCCCAGGACTCCATAACGATATCAAGTGCCTTCATGTCTCTCATGCAGATGTCCTTGTGGCACAGCTGGGGGGCGCCATGTGGGTCTCTTTCCAGATGCGAGGTCTCCATAGAGAATATCCTTTGGGATGTGGTCATCCTCCATGCGGTAGATGGGGCCCAGCCAGTGCAGTCTACGCTGCCTGAGCAGAGTGTACATGCTTTCTCGATCCTCTTGTCAATCTCTGATCCAAAGAGAGGTTGTCAGTGATGGTAGACACAAGGTACGTAAACTGATGGACGACAGTGAGTTCATTGTCATTGATGTGATGGCCAGTGGTGCCTCTGAGTCCTGTCCCTGGATGCTCGTCTTCTTCAGACTGATAGTCAGCCTGAAACACTTGCAGGCATGGGAGGGGCATTCTACCAGTGACTGGAGTTCCTGCTAGGTGTGTGTTGCAATAGCAGTATCATCGGCAAATAGCATGTCCCTGATGAGGGCCACATGTACTTTTGGCTTGGCTCTGAGGTGGGCCAGGTTGAAGAGTCTGCCATCTGACCTACTGACCATGTGGTGCCAAAGGCATGTTTCAGGAGCACAGCAAAAAAATCCCAAAGTATGTGGGAGTAAGGACGCAGGTACGCAGGTAAAGGATCCATTCTTTGAGTAGTACTGGCCAACCACTACAAAATGGAAACAGGACAAATAGATTTCAACTAACCACAAAGCCAAAAATCCTGAAACTGACATCTATGCTATCAATGTTCCATCATTTACTCTTCATGAATTACCCAGAGAGACTGATTCAAACATTTTTTGACTTATTGTTTGGACTCATGTCCAATTTCTAATCTCTGTGCATATGTGTAGTGTTATTAAATATTTCATGTTTAGTAACTGATAACCTTGCTTGACGCTGCTGCGGATGTCAAAGGGCTCAGAAGAGCTGCTGTTGAACTGCACTGTCCCCTTTATGTTACAGTGGAAGGATTCGATCATGTTCAGCAGTTTCAGTGGGCAGCAGATCTTCAGGAGAACCTTGAAAAGGCCTTTTCTGCTGACCAGGTCGAATACCTTGGTGAGGTTGATGCAAGTGACATACAGGGGCATTTTCTGTTCCCTGCACTTCTCCTGCAGTTGGCAAAGGGAGAAGATCATGTCTACTGTTGACCTTTTAGCTCGGAAGCCGCGCTGTGACTCTGGGTCAACACGTTCTGCCAGTTTCTGCAGGTGAGTCAAGATGACCCGAGCAAAGGCTTTGCTGACAGTGTTGAGGAGAGAGATACCTCTGTAGATCTTGCAGTCACTTCTCTCACCTTTGTTCTTGAAGACGGCAATGATCTTGGCATCCCCCATGGCCTGCGGTACAGCTCCTTCTTGCCAGCACACAGATAGGACTTCATGCAATGGGAGCAGTAAGCTGGTCTTGCAGCACTCGATCAGATCAGGAGGAATCCTGGGGCCTTACCTGAGGCCAGACTGTCAATGGCCTTGCTGAGCTCTTCTACTGAAGGCTCTGTGTCTAGCTTGTCCATAGTCGGCAAGCACGTGGAGCACAGCAACTGCTGAAGCCGATATGGTGTACTCTCTGTGTAGAGATCAGAGTTGTGTTCAACCCACTTCTCCACCTGCTGGCCTTTGTCTGTGATTACTTCCCCAGTGGAGGATTTGAGGGGGACTCTCTTGTTCTGAGCTGGTCCTAGTGCCTTTTTGATGCCTTTGTACATTCCTCTAATGTTCCCCGTTATAGCCGCAATCTGAAGTTCTTCGCTTAGCTGTGTCCAGTACTTGTTAGCGCAATGCCTGGCAGTCTGCTGAACCTTGTTGCTGGCAGCCCTGAGAATCTGCAGGTTCTTCCTGCTCACTGACTGCTTGTACTCAGCTCTGGCGACACACTTGGCTTCAACGACAGGGGTCATCTCGGTTGTCTTAGCCTCAAACCAGTCATGTGTCTTGCAGGTCATCTTCCCAAAGATAGCCAGGGATGTGCGGTGCATGGTATCCTGCAAGGTTCTCTGCTCTCTACACTTCTCTGTAGCAGAGTCTCCGTGCCTCTGAGATCTGTTGCACAAGGTCTGGCTGGGAGATCTTGCTGATGTTGATAGACAATAGACAGTAGGTGCAGGAGTAGGCCATTCTGCCCTTCGAGCCTGCTCCACCATTCATTATGATCATGGCTGATCATCCTCAATCAGTATCCTGTTCCTGCCTTATCTCCATAACCCTTGATTCCACTATCCTTGAGAGCTCTATCCAACTCTTTCTTAAACAAATCCAGAGACTGGGCCTCCACTGCGCTCTGGGGCAGAGCATTCCACACACCCATCACTTTCTGGGTGAAGAAATTTCTCCTTATCTCTGTCCTAAATGGCCTACCCCTTATTTTTAAGCTGTGTCCTCTGGTTCGGGACTCACCCATCAGCGGAAACATGTTTCCTGCCTCCAGAATGTCCAATCCTTTAATAATCTTATACGTCTCAATCAGATCCCCTCTCAGTCTTCTAAACTCAAGGGTATACAAGCCCAGTTGCTCCAATCTTTCAACATAAGATAGTCCTGCCTTTCCAGGAATTGACCTCGGGAACCTACGCTGCACTCCCTTAATAGCCAGAATGTTTTTCCTCAAATTTGGAGACCAGAACTGCACACAATATTCCAGGTGTGGTCTCACCAGGGGCCTGTACAGCTGCAGAAGAACCTCTTTGCCTCTATACTCAATCCCTCTTGTTATGAAGGCCAGCATGCTGTTAGCTTTCTTCACTACCTGCTGTACCTGCATGCTTGCCTTCATTGACTGGTGTACAAGAACACCCAGATCTCTTTGTACTGCCCCTTTACCTAACTTGACTCCATTTAGGTAGTAATCTGCCTTCCTGTTCTTGCTACCAAAGTGGATAACCATACATTTACCCACATTAAACTGCATCTGCCATGCATCTGTCCACTCCCCTAACCTGTCCAGGTCACCCTGTAATCTAATATTCTCCTCACATTTCACCCTGCCACCCAGCTTTGTATCATCATCAAATTTGCTAATGTTACTATTAATACCATCTTCTATATCATTAATATATATTGTAAAAAGCTGCGGTTCCAGCACTGATCCCTGTGGTATCCCGCTGGTCACCGCCTGCCATTCTGAAAGGGTGCTGTTTATCGCTACACTTTGTTTCCTGTCAGCCAACCAACTTTCAATCCAAGTCAGTACTTTGCCCCCAATACCATGTGCTGTAATTTTGCTCACTAACCTCCTATGTGGGACTTTATCAAATGTTTTCTGATGCGAGCGTTCCCCTGATGCTTAGTGCGATAAAATCTCTTAGTGTGCAGCCTGATCTTGCAACACATTAAGGAGTGTATGTGTCACAGTCCGCACTGTGGTAAGAGCATGTGTGGAGAACGTATTTGATGGCGGTGCACTTAACTAGGATCAGATCAAGTTGGTGCCAATGCTTTGAGTGCGAGAGTCTCCAGAAAACCTTGTGCTGAGGCTTTGTCTGGAAGTAGGAGCTGGTGATGCACAAATCGTGGTAAGTGCACAGCTCGAGCAGTCGCTGTCCGTTCTCATTCATTTTGCCCACACCAAAATGTCCAAGGCAGGAGGGTCACGAGTCGTGGTCTGCACCCAATCTGGCGTTGAAGTCACCCGGAAGAACAAGCTGCTCCTTCCTAGGAATGCTGCTAATGAGGGGGGAGGGGGGGGTGGAAGGTTGTTGTAGAATTTGTCCTTTGTTCATCAGACTGTTTGTCACTGTGAAACGGACCCCATACTCTCTGGGCTCATCAATAGAACGTATAGTCCTTCTCTGCCAGTGCGCCTGCCTCTGCCGCCTTGTTTCCTGAAGGGCAGCTATTTCCACATTGAGTCTCTTGAGCTCGTTATTTGTGACAGCTGGTTTCCTGGAGTTGCTGATGTCCTGGAGATTTTCTGAAAGGCCGGTCATCATTGTCCGGATGTTCCAACTTCCCAGTTTTAAAACTGGTCTCTTTTGTTGTTTTCGTTTGCTGCTTGGTGTGGTGATCGCAATCTGCTGATTGGATAATTCCTAATCCCCATGCACCCAATGAGGATAGCAGACTGTGGTGGGACAGCACCTTACTGGCTGGGGGCTGCCCAGCTTAAGTGGGGGGACAATAGCTGTCCAGTGGGACCGAAAATCCTTCTCACCGTCGGGAGCAACATCTGGTGTCGTGCTTCATGCCAATCTAATGATGACTTAAAACCGGTATCTGCTACCCACCCCACCACCAACCTCCCCCGCCCACCTCCACACACACACACACACACACACACACACACACACACACACACGTTGCATTGTCGCTGCAGGCGAAGCTGTGGTGGTAGGATGCAAGCCCAGGCAGTGTGCTTTGGGGAACAAGCTGTTGCCCATGAAGCACGTCCCCCACCTCCATGACACTGGGTAATCTAAAGGAACAGCAAAGCCGTTATGGTTTGGCACCAACACCAGAATGAGGCTGGAGGTAATGGCGAACTGCCTTCAGGGCCCTAGCTCTGGATTTTTCCTTGAGCTTTACATCTGAAGCCTTTCCCACGTGCGGGTCTGACTGCAAGGCAGCGGAGATTTGAAATCAGAGTTTTCATTTTCCTTGCCAGGAAGCAGACCGACTGGGGGGGACGGAGAGGGGGTGGGGACCGAGGTGGGAACCGAGGTCTCTCCTAAACCTCCTTATCCACATTTCTCCTAGCCCACTCCCTGCCCACCTCCTCCTCTCACCTGGTCACCTCTCTCTTGCCTAACCCAACTCTTCCATCTTTTATATCCCCAGCTCTCCCACATAAACTGCATCATCCTAAGTCTCCTCTCACTCTACTCCACCCTGGGTCTCTCCCCCACTCCCATCTATCTCTGTCCCCCCGCCCCCCCCCCCACCCACCATCTCTTCCCCCTGCCCAGGTCTCTCTACTCCAGATCCCAATCCTCTTTGCACCAAAGCGACCTGACCCCCATCTCCCCTCCTGCTGCCCCACAGACCCCAACCTCACTCCCCCATCCCTTGGATCTCTTTCTGTCTCTCCCCCCGTCCCTGGGTACCTTCATAGAGCTGGGCAATGGCGGTGGCCGAGCACGGTCAAAGCTGATGTCCCTGGGCCTCAGCCTCACTTCTGCCGGGGCCACTCTCAGGCCTGGCCTCCTGCCTCTCACCCATCTTCAGGTATTGGGGCTCCCAGTTGGACAGCCAGTTTAGGGGGCCGTGCCCCATCATACCAGAGTCATGAGGAGCCTTGGGCTCCTCCCTGGGCGGTCCTGTAACTGCCCCCCCCAACCCCACCCCTCAAAACCCCCCAACCACTGTAACTCTACCACCCACACTACAATTGAAACACAATCACAAGGAAGTGGAATTTAGAATAATCTAACTATGTGGAAAACTTAACCAGCCTGATGCAGTAACTATTACTAACTAACTGTTGCAATACAGTAACAGCCTATAAACACACCCCTTGATAAAAAAAGGTAAATTCAAACACAGATTCTTATAGGCAGGAGAGAACAACATTGAGACAGAGATTTCAGAGAAAGTCCGAGGAATCCTTTACTGAAGCTTGCAACTCTCCTGGGATCACACACCTTGTGACTGTTACAGCTAAAAGCATATTAGAAAAAGCCTGAAATGGAAAAACTGGCTACTCTCCTTCTATTGTTAAACTAGATTCTTTAGCATCTCTGGCTTTATGACCTCTTTTCAAAAAAAACCAAGGACAAAATAACCTTTTTAAAGTGACAGCACGGTCACACACAATATGTGGAACCTCATTTGTGGTCTGATTTGTAAAAAAAAATTAGGGATCATGCTGCAGTTCAAACCCTGCGATGGAACAAAAAGGGGATAAAGTGTTACCTTGAAATCAATTTTTGGGAAAGGAATACTGCAATAGGCTTTCACTGTTACAATGTAGAGACCTCTGCATCTGAATTCAGCACATTCCTAACAGAATTAGCCAGTTATTTTTGATGATTTGAAAACTCTGTCCTTGAACAGTTGAAGAATTAGCCCGAAAGCAAGGAAACTTGAAATTTTAACAGGAATGGACAATGGTTTACATGTAGAAACTGAAGATGATGAAACAATAGACTATGAGTAGAGAGAATAAAATTGAAATAGCAGAATTTAGAATTTGAAGAAAAGCAAAGATAAAGAGAGAGAGGAAATCAAAAGAGAGTAATGGGGAAAGGAAGGAAAGGGATTAAGGGAAGAGAGAGAATTTCAGGAAAATAGCAGGAAAATGGGTAGCACAACAGTGAAAGTGGTCAATCCAACATTTTTGCTGAGGTATAATCTTTTGAGGAAACCTCTTGCCTGAAGAAAGTACTGCTGGCTATGAGGCAGTTAAAAAAAAGTGCATCTTAAATACCTACTCGTCAGTGCTGGAGGCGGTCCCATCAAAAATGCCATACCTTCAGGAAATGACTTGAAATTTGAAAAGCTTGAGTGGCTTGGTTTTGACCAGTGGGTATGGATATTTAATACAGGAGACACTTACGAAAATCTGAGAGAACTAATTCTCTTTGAGGAGTTCAGAAACTCCATGTACTTGCCAATTGGACTGAATGCAGTGGAACAGAATGTGACTGGATCAGGCAGGCAGCCACCTTGGCTGATGATTATGAGCTGATCCATAAACCCTTGTTCCAGAAGAAACCCTCCCCTATTCAACCCCAACCAACTGGAAAGGATAGAGATGCGCGCAGTGACAGGAAACTGAGCACCCTTGGGGGAGAGGGAAATTCCGGGAGCCTTTTGAGAAAGGCTGGTGCCATTTGAAGTCAAGATCCTTGTGTGTTTTAACTGCTGAAAGTTGGGGCATGTCTGAGCCAACTGTAGGAAAAACCACCAGGGGATGGGAGTCAGTCAGAATGCTTAGTAGACCAGGCTATTGCTCTGATTGTAGCTGTGAATCCTTATAAGAGCACACTCGAGAGTGTGGATGAGGTTAGACAAATCCCTGAGAGTTACTGTGATTTTGCATCTAACAGAAGGGTGACAACATTTCCCCACAGTGAAGCAAGCAAGCACATGTGGTATTAGGAATAATGGGGCCAGTCAAACCTTACTGTTGAGAAAAGGCATGACCTTCCCATTGGCGTGCAGTAAGTGCCAAGATGCTGATGAAATGATTGAAGGAGGATACCTACCCCCCATGGTGCATTGGGAGTGCAACCACATGCTGAGAGCAGTGACTTTGGGAGTCATCTCCAGTTTTTCTGTGGCCGGCATTGACCTAATCTTTTGCAACGATCTGGATGGGATCAAAGTTAGCAGCATCCTCAGTGGCCAACTGCAGGAAAAAATGTGCACCATTTTCTTGGACAGTGGGGCCATTCAGTTTATGGTCAGTGGAGGCTGAAGGGCACTGCAACAAAAGTCCCTCAAATCTAGTTCTTCAAAACCTTCTTCAGAAGCTTAGTAGACACCAAGAGGTTCAAAGTAGAACTTCCTTAGTAGCAGACTGCAATGATTCAAGAGTCAGTTCACGACCATCTTCTCAAAGGCAGATAGGGATGGGCTATCAATGCTGGCCAGCTGGTAATGCCCAAGGCCCACAAATAAATTTTAAGAAGGCCCAACAAGCTAAATGACTGTAAACATCACCAGCTCAGGTTGCTCGCACCGAAACTGAGGTGGAAACAGAAACTGGACATCACTATTTTAAAAATGAGGTGCTGATGAGGAAATGAAGAACCCACCTACGCTCCCCCCCACCCCCCCACACCCCACCCCCCTCCCTCACAGAGCTGTGAATGAGGAAAGGGCAGGGATCCACCAGGTAGTGATGCCAGTGAGGTATCACAAGGGTAATGCTGCAGCTAGCTCACAAAGTTGAGAACACAAAACTTAAACCTACATTATCCAGCACTTTTACTGGCCACAGGACCACAGGGATGTCGTAAGATTTTGCACACAGTTGTGGGAAAGACGTTTGGGATCATTCAAGGACATGTTGAGTTGCCAGTATGCAGTATCGAAGTGATTGAAAGTGGCTTACAAATCTGGTACAGAGCGAGCAACAGCACTGCTGTCATCCAAAAATATCAGGTGATTTCTTTTGGGCATGGTAGGCAGTTTAGTTTTGGGCACAAGGCAACAGACTTGCACCTATGATTTGCGTGCCAGGTTTTGGGGAACAATTCAGCAAGGTGTTAGTGGACTGTGTAGAACTCCCGACATGATCAATGTAGTTATGTATTTCTCAGAGCCTGTTCTCTTGAGAACCATATCTGCCAAGGCAGTGGAGATGGAATTGACTTAATTCTTCACCTAGTATGGTGTGCCCACCAATGTCCTGTCAGATCACATGAGCTTACATCTCATGTCTAAAATATTCCAGGGTGTCATGTCCAATCCGGGATTTCCCATAATACAACCACAGTATCACCCACAGTGCAGGGGCACTGCAATGGTACCACCAGATCCTAAAAGCAATGACCAGGGCATAATACCATTAGTAGCCCCATGACTGAGTTATTTCCTTCATCACTGGGGACTCACTCAATGAATCCAATGGTTTTACTCAATTTTAATTAGCTTATTGGCACCAAATTCTTGGGCCTTTTGAATATTGATTTGATAGGGCAGGTAAAGCAGTATACATTACCAGGATAGATTTACCAAACCAGAAGGTTTACTTGACTACCTTATGGAAGAAATTGCTGCCATTATAACTCCAGATGGGCTATATGCCTCATGCCATTTGAACTCTGAAATGGCCAGTCACCTTTCAAAGGTCTATGAACAAGGTCGTGGCAGGCTTACCCAATTGCATAGAGTACCTGGGCGATTGCCCAGCGTTTAACAACACTAGGGAAATGCACTTCCAATGAATGCAGTCAACCTGCAGATTGTTGGACAAGTGAGGCAGGAGTGCCATGAGGTAGTGGCATCCTGGAGTGCAAGGTTTGCTTCCTTCTTTGTTGTCACTCCACCCCATCCTTCAGGCTTTTGGACGCAGGATGTGATGCAACTTGATGGGCAATTTGTCACCATGGTGATGGATTGTCAGACTTATAGCAGTCATCAACATCAACTCTGCCGCTTTTGAAAGTGAACTTCAGAATTTTTTTGAAGTGTTTTCTTCATCCTCCCCTGAAACACTAGGCTTTTACAAATTGAGAAAATTGGATCTGGTAAGGCAGCTAATTTGCAGCCATTTGGACACAGTTTCCAGTGCACTGCAGTTTGTTTTACAGGAGTTCTGTCTGAATGCTTTTGGGTCTAGCTTCACGATCGACACTAGCATTTATTTTTACAGTCCTCCCATTGAATCGGAGGATGTGGTGAAGGCATTGTTGATGGAATTTCTCACGCACTATCATGTTTCACTGATCCACAGCCCAATCTCATTGTACTACAAGAGTGTGATGATAACAACTCCTTTGTACACTAAGACTTCTGTTGACTTGTAGAAGTCTTTGTTGTCAGGAACTTGTTGTAAAAGTCTGAGCTAGTGCAGCTTTTCCAGTGTTGGATCTCATCTTCAATGGTCTTGTTTTGAGAGAGGAAGCAGTGAAGGCATGAAAGGTGTGCAACATATCCTAGTATGTCTGCTTCAACAAATATAGAAAGTGATATGTTCAGATGACTAACATCATCCAAATGCGTTAGTTGATTTATAACTAACTATTGTTGTTTTATGTGGGTTGGTTTATAAATTTTATTTTGGAACCATTCAAGGACATGCTGAGTTGCCAGTCTGTAGTATCAAAGTGATCGAAAGTGGCTTACAAATCTGGTACAGAGTGAGCAACAACACTGCAAATATTAGGTCAATTGTTTGGGCATGGTGGTCAGTTTAGTTTTGGGCACAGGCAAGATGAGGATGAAGAATTTTCCATTGAGGCAATATTTAATACTCACACCAGAGGGCAATTGATCTTTGATGAGGTGAACAGGAAGGCAAATTAAATATTGTGGAGGTTATCACATGGCCATGCTTGACACCTGTCTAGATTTTAAAGGTATTTTCCTCAGATCTTTTACTCAAGAAGATTGTATCATTGTGAAGCAATTGCAGGATTGTGATGAAGTTTGAATATCCAAAGCTCTGGAGAAGAAACCACAGAGCCTCACGATGTACTGAATCAGACAGAAAATTTCCTTAATGTAAGTGCTGATAATGACCTATCACTTTCTCCCCCACCTTCACCTTCTCCCCAACCTATCCCCCGCCCATTTATCTCAGCCCCCCCGGCCCACAAGCCACATTCCTGATTAAGGCCTTTTACCCGAAGTGTTGATTCTCCTGCTCCTCGGATGCTGCCTGACCTGTTGTGCTTTTCCAGCACCACATTTTCGACTTGGGTAAGTAATAAACTCACCCCTAACTCAAAGCAGAACCCTCCTTCTGGCCAGCTCCTGATATCCATCTCCTCACCAGCACCCCTCCCTGACCTGACTTCCAACCACCTGTATGATCAGGCACCCTACCCTCCCTGGCCCAACCACCAGAACCTCCACCAATACTGCACCCACAATACTGAACTGACACTGGATCATTCCATCCCTGCCTGTCTGATTCTCCAGCATCTACCCAATCCTACAGACCTGACATTCCCCTGAATTTGACCCAAACCAGTGCCATATAAACCCCTGAAACCTTTCAAACCTGATCTGATTCCCAGCCCCTCTGCAGACTTAAAGCACTTACCTAGTAACCACCCACTTCATTCCACTTCAGCCACACCCCTTCACAGGCCTTAGATACTTACCCTTTCACAGTTGCTGCCAAAGTGTCTTTTTAATATTTAAATTACAGAACGCAGCACAAAGTGCTTTGAAAAAGGGCATGTTATGTGAATTCCTGGATAGGTTCATTACAGAAGCCCCAATCTAGGAATCTCCAGCACAGGAATCATCTCTTGATAGGTAGATACTTTAAACCCTCATTTTAAACCTTATTTTCAATCTTGACTGAAATATCTGGGCCAAATCTTTAGTATAATCCCTGCTCCTGAAGTAACATGAATGTTTATTTTCCTTTGGCATTTTGCTTTATTTTCAATAACTGTTCTCATACTATAAATGCCAAGAAGAAAAGCCATGCTTATTCATGCATTAGGGATAAATCTCTACTCATGTACTTATTATGGCTTGGAGGTTAAACGGACACATATTGTTTTGAGAACAATCTCACTCTTGAACACAGCATCTGGGCTTCAGCTGAGATGCACTTGAAATGGATTTGCTGATTGTGAGATGTTCTTAATATTTAGAACTGTGACATATCTTTCTAACTGGTTCCCCGCTGAATAAAACAATGCAAACAGTTTTGGAAGACTAACAGGCACATGTGTTCAGTCATTTCAGAAGCCACACTGTGTAACAAAGTAAAATTCCATGCGGTGAAATAAAGTGAAAATACAATAAGGTCAAAATGTCAGCCAATGGAATTTTTCTTCTCTATCATTGCATTATTAGCTGAAAAGAAATGACTATTAAGTATTTCTTGCCAAGAAACACTGTGGTGTTTTAGTATAATTAAAAGAGATGAAATGCTAACATGTGAAACAATGATCTTAATAGATAGCGGCTGAACTCTGGTGAACTCAAGTGAACTACAGGATAAAGATACAAAATCTTTTCCCTGGGGTAGATGGGTCCAGAACTAAAAGGCATAGGTTTAGGGTGAGAGGGGATAGAAAAGGGACCGAAGGGGCAACTTTTCATGCAGAGGATGGTGCATGTATGGAATGTGCTGTCAGAGGAAGTGGTGAGGCTGGTACAATTGCAGCATTTAAAAAGCATCTGGATGGATATATGAGTAGGAAGAGATATGGGCCATGTGCTGGCAATTGGGGCTAGATTAGGTTAGGCTATCTGGTTGGCATGGACAAGTTGGACCAAAGGATCTGTTTCTGTGCTGTACATCTCTATGATTCTATTATTCTAAGTCAGTAAATTCCCTGAATCAGCAGACTAGCCTGAATTTAAAGGGCCCATTTAAGCCCATCTTTTCCTCCCAGTATGTGGCAGCAACATACAATTGGTCTGCTGACCCCAGAATTGGTCCCAATTGGTTTCAGATCTGTTAAGCCCTCATTCCCACTAACATGCCTACTCTAGTAGCTCCTCCATTCATCTCACACTGTCCATCCATATCCTAACAGGTCCCTCCTATGCACATGGTACTTCCATAATTACTCACTTGGTTTCTAGCACAGACAGCAGCCATGTGCAGATTAAAAAAAATAAACTTCAGACAATCCAATACAGTTCTCACCATTACACACTTGATCATGAAAATCCTCTCATTATTGGAATCCATTGAGTTTTTAAATCAAGTTGTTAAACTTAACCTTTAATACCCTCTTTAAACTGTCAATCAAACTGTGAACTCAGAACTCTGATATGGTGGCTCAGTGACTAGCACTGCTGCGTCACAGCTCTAGGAACTTGAGTTTCATTCTAGGCTTGAGTGGAATGTGTGGAGTTTGCACATTTTCCCTGTGTCTGCATGGGTTCCCTCTGGGTGCACTGGTTTTCTCCCACATGCCAAAGATGTGCAGGGTTAGGTGGGTTGGCCATGGGAAATGCAGGGTCAAAAGGGTTAAAAGGGATGTGATGCTCTTTGCAGACTTAGTGTGGACTCAATGGACTGGAAGGCTTGCTTCAACACTGTAGGGGTTCAATGAATATAACTTTGATGCAGAGGTTATGCTGCAGCTTGTTATCATGGCTGTGTCCACCAGATCCATCACTGAGTAGATGCACTGCCATTGATCTTTCTCATTCTAATATAATTTAGTGATACCAAATGGGGAACGATGCCCACACAAGAAGAAGTGAACTTGACCTTGATAAGCAGGATAGGTTTATTCCATAGTACCTATCTGTTGGTTACATTAGATCTGAGTTATGTGATATCTCTTGTATGATGTCAGGCTAGATGTAATAGTAAATATACATTACTGTCAGCTACATGGAACTTCACACTTACAACTGGTTTTTAGACAACTTACGAAACACCAGTTAATTCCTCCCAGGAACAGTTTTTTATATCTTGTTGAGCAGAGCTTATCTTTGGATGTCAGTTAACCCTTTCAATACTAAATGCCTGTACAATAGTTATAGCCCATCTGTGTAACTACTTCTGTGTAACTACTTCTGCGCAACATATAGCTCCCATGGTACTTATTCATCATAAACACAAAGGCACAAGCTGTTGTCATGGGCCAGGGTAATAGTTATCAAGAACATTCCAAGTTAATATTATGCATCACATGATATAATGATCAGTGACATATGCTTTAGTTTGTTTTTGGGATTTGGTTGATATTAGAAATCCACATTTATTGTCCATCCATGGCTGCCTGAGGAAATGGTGAACTGAAGCCTATATGGTTATTTTGCAACTAGCTTTTTCACTAACCCACCATCTGAAGAAATTAGGAACCAAGACTAAATTTGATACTGTATATGCTTTCAAAAACTGCTCCATCTTTAACAAATTAAAGCAATATTTTGTTCATGATCAGTAATTATCATCTGTTAGCTATTACATCCAGTATTTTGCAGTTAATGCTCAGCATGATGTGTGACAGCAGATGCAAGTAGCTATTTGTTTATCATATGATGATGATATTTATTTCATGTACCACTGTTATAAAACTGAATAACTCCATAGCACCAATTAGCACTTTTTTGTTTTATTTGTTTGATGTTCTAGCATGATATGATAGATTGGTGAAAAGCATTTCACCAAAGAATCGACAAGAAGTGAATTATACAACTTGCTTTTAACATTCTTTTGGAAATAGTTGTAGGTTGGTCAGATAGTATTGCCAAATGATGCGCAGAACTGGGTAGGATCATGTAACTCTAAGTCCACTTGTGATGGCACTTTTTGTGATAGTTATCGAGAACATATTCCTTCATGATGAATAGCAAAATATATGGTAAAGAGAACTACAAGTGGTCCAATGTGATGATTTGGAGATGCCAGTGATGATCACCTAATGAAGGAACAGCGCTCCAAAAGCTAGTGCTTCCAATTAAACCTGTTGGACTATAACCTGGTGTTGTGTGATTTTTAACTTTCCAATGTGATGGATAGTCTTAAGCTCAAGGAGAGACCACTTTCTGTCCTTTTCTGCTTTTTTCTGTTTTTATGATTTTCTCAAATGACAGGGATTTTGATAAACTTTCTAAAGTTCTCTTTCATAGCATAATTGATGATTTTAAAAGTTTTTGTGTACTTTATCTGTAAAATCCTATTTATGGCAAATACACAAAAAAACCTATGTATGAGTTTGTCCTATGTGGAATGGGTTGAGACAGAATAGAAATCCACAAACCATGGCGATAGGTGGCAAACTAATACGGAAACTTGATGCAGTTATGCTTTGGTTATTGCTGTGTCACTTAGAGAATCAGAGGGCGGGCCATATGCTATTTTTGGCAGGAATGGACTGAAAGTCAACTGTTAGTCTGAGTTAGTCTTGTGCATCTTTGACCATCTGGCTAAAGGCAAACGGAGGAAGTTGCTCTCAGCTGAGAGATGGCGCATGTCATAGCAGAGAAGAAAAGAGCAATTGAGATAATAATAGATTGAAAATTAACAGTTTCCCCAGGAAGTTGTATAGATTCAATACAAAACTGTGTAAACCTGCACAAAATCATCTAGTTAAATAAACAAATCCAAAGTGTATTGATTTACAGAATTGTTCAATTCCACACAGAGATCCATCTAGTATTGTCAATCATATTTAGTTATCAACTGAAACTGTGACCAATCTTTTGAAGCTCTAAACTGTTTCTCCACTCCTCTATATCGAAACTAAACTTCTCAAAGTCCATTTCTTCATCTGTCTACTAAGCTGATAATTTTTTATTGCTCACTGCTCATTTCCCTCACTACTATTCCTGTTTCCTGATTCCATTAAATCAAAGAACTACAGAAATGCAAGTTATAAACAAATGTGTGCAATTGTGTGTGTGTGTAAACACATTCCTTAATCATGACATTTCAGTAGAATATTCTACCCCGATACTCAGGTTCATTCCGTAAACTCTGCCACAACAGATTATGCCTCTTTTCCATGTTATTTCTAACTCTGCTAAATAGATTTATTGTCAAATTGATTTTCTAAATTTGGCTTTTAATGCTCAAGTACTCTTCCCAGTGTAAACACCATTTGCCTTACTTAGATAAACTTCACTGATACATTTCAATATCTGTCAAAACAATGGAAAAATGTCTAATTTCATTCTATGTACTTTTTAATTGCTCCTCGAAGTGTAATGATACACCTCTGTAGCAGATGCGACCTTCAGCCCTAGAAGCAGGGACAGTACCACTGCGCCACAAGATGCTACAAATTTTCTTCTGGCCTTCCTGTTTATTCATATTGATTCATTACTCAGCTGTCAATTTTGTCTTGTAACAGTTTTCAAAGAGATCCATTCCTCAAGTGATTCACACTGTGTCAATATGATGGTCTTTTAATGTTAAATTCACAGGCAAGTCTGGCATCTGCATTGTATATTCAAGCTATCAAATACTGGAGAAGCTTTACCAGGCATTTGGAGGTGAGTTTAGAGATAGGCTTTGGAGTGGGGAGCACGGCATAAAAAAATGAGGAGAAATAACACTGGACAGGAGTTCTGATGTGTTCCTACCTGACGCTTTTCACAAAGCCTGCTTCTGCATACTTGATGTCAACTGATGACAGGAAGCCAGTTGAGGTTGTTAACTGAGCAAATATCATGCATTTTCAAGGGCAGTAGAATTTTACCAGCAGTGCATGAGACCTCACAATGCCTGCAGCTTGGGGGTTTATAGGAGACAAATGCAGAGTGGGAGGTTGGAGTACCATGAAAATAATATGTTGAAGATGCAAGTTGGCAACTTTGAGGTTTGTACAGGTCAGAGGCTTACAGTTGACTATTTCCTGGAAACTGATATGCCAAGTTGTGCTCATGGTGAAGAAATGACTGCCATTTCCTCCAGCCCTTTGACGCTCACACTTCATCCCCCCTCTCTCATTTCATTCACTATCCCTGTAGATCAGTAAAGATGATTGGCCACCCTTAGATTTGCACACTTTGAATTGCACTCCTGCCTTCTCAACCCCTAGTGGTGCCTCATTGGTTGGCATTCCCAGAGACAGCTTCAAAATCAGATGCCTCCCAGAAGATTGAGCCAACAATCCTGCTGCAGGAACTAAAAATCCAGAAAAATCCTAAGGTGGAAAACGTCAGATTATTGTTTGCCACCTTGCATTTTAAAATGTACATCTTTTAGAATCATTTGCACTCATAGAGTCATCCAGCACAGAAACAGACCCTTCGGTCCAAGTCATCCATGCTGATTAAGTTGCTAGTGCCATTTGCCTGTGTTTAGCCCACATCTATCTAAACCTTTCCTTTTTATGTACCTGTCCAAATGTTTCTAAATTTTGTAATTGTACTCACCCCTACCACTTCCTCCAGCAGTTCATTCCATATGAGCATCCCCCTCTGTAAAAATGTTTCCCCTCCAGTCTCTTTTAAATCTTTCCCCTCTCACCTTAAACCTATGCCCTCTAGTTTTACAGAAACTGATTGTGATCACAAAACCCTTTACAGCTTTGCTGGAATTTAGTGAAGGATCTGATAACTGTGAACTTACATCAAAGAAATAGAGAACTAAACTAACTGGGGCATTGATTCAAAGTTGACTTATTTATTTTAATAAGTGAAGCTCCTTTATTGGGCTAGCTTTTCTCTGCAGTCGAAAAGTGTGGTGCTGGAAAAGCACAGCGGGTCAGGCAGCAAGCAAAGAACAGGAGAATCCCTGCTCCTCCGATGCTGCCTGACCTGTTGTGCTTTTCCAGCACCACACTTTTCAATTCTGATCTCCACTATCTGCAGTCCTCACTTTCTCCTAGCCATTCTTTGCAATTAACTGGGTCAGTTGTGTTGACTAGAGCAATATAAAGTTAAAAATATTGCTCCTAAATGTGAGTCTCCAGCAGTACTGAAAATAATATGAATAATATCCAACACATGATCAGCCATGACCTGCAATTTGCAAGTGCATTCCAGATGCACCAGTTTTAAACTAGCCAAAAGACCTCACCACAAAATGTCAATTCTTTGAATCACTCACCACAATAATAATCAAAATCAGATTTCACTCCATTCAGCAGGCTGAGTGAAATTAATGCAAAGCATTTAGCATACTCTGCTAAAATAGCAGGATGTTTTCATTTTTAATATGTGCCAATGTTTTATGGTACCATTTGTCAGCCTGTTATCCAAAAATTTAATATCATATTCATGCCAGGGAAAATAAGGGTGGTACTGTAACCTTGGCTGAAATGCATTATCCCTGGAAGGGAGTGTCATGTTATTTAGAGGTGCCCTGTGTGATCTGACCTTTGAGTATGCTGGATACTTGGTAAATTAAGATACATAGTGGGAATGTTATACATTGTACCACCTGTACTAAGGAGAAACCCTTACTGGCTCTCAAATGTCACTGCGGCATATGTACTAAAATATGTGCCTTTGTTCGTGATGTCATCATTAGAAGCAGACCAAAGTATTTGTTTTGAAATCTGGAAATGTATTTGCTACAAAAGTACCTGGATCATTTCTGTCATCAATTCTGGTCTGTTCTTCATCTAATCATGATTTTGTTTTGTGATTTCAGAAGTGTCCTTGGTTATGCTTGGTTGTGTCAACAATTCCAGAAACCTTGGAATGATTAAAAAGGATGTAATTGAGAGTTTTGAATGACATAATCCTTTGCTGGATTAATGTAAAAAATATTCTCTGAAGTCTGTGGCTGCCTTACTTCATTCCATCTTGAACACTGCTGTAATTTCACTTTAAATAAAATAAATGAACAATGCACATTTACCTACACAGTGGCTCAATGGTTGGCACTGCTGCCTCACAGCACCAGGAACCTGGGTTGAATTCCCACTGCTGGTGAATTGTCAGTATGGAGTTTGCAAATTCACCCTGTTTCCTCCTGCAATCTATAGATGTGTTGGTTTGGTAAATTGGTCATGCTAAAATGCCTGTAGTGTTAGGTGCATTAGTTGGGGGTAAATATAGCAGAGGGGAATGAGTATTGGTGGGTTACTTTTTAGAGGGTCGGTGTGGATTTGTTGGGCTGAAGGGTCTGTTTCTATAATATAGGGAGTCTAATCTATAGTTAAATGGTTTAAAAAACTCCAGCATCATTATTAAATGTTGCAGCATTGTGTGATTTTCTGAAACACTTCAGGAGAATTTTTTTGTCCTTTTCAGGAGCTTCTATATTACTGTAACGTATATTACAAGTTGAAAGTATAAGTTCATTCAGGCATTGAGTAATATTCTTATCATACTTTGTTGTTTCATCTCATATCTTTCACAAGGCAAATGCTTTGCTGTTTGCACTTGGATTGTCCCCAGTCACCATGACTATTAACGTTTCTTAATTTGTTATGGAACCACATTAAAAGGCAGAAAGCTCAGGTTGGTCAAGGTTCTTTCAGCCTAAAGCACATTTGTATCAATATTTTGCAAGAAATTAGTCTAAGGTTTCATTTTGTGTGGAGGTTGTTCAGATTCAATCAGTGTAATACAATTCTTTAGACACAATACTGTGTTTAGGTTTTGCCTATAGGACTTTACATAATTCTACATTTTCAGAGATTATCAAAGGACTTCGACAGAGACATTATGGGACCAGCACTGGGAATGGACAGGAAAAAGACTCAGAAGGGCAGACAATAAACTCAATAATTTTGTGTCACAAATTATATTTACTTCCAACTAACTTACAGCAAATATTTTAAATATTAAGTAATTCTTATAATTTTAAATTTCCTTTAATATAATTTCACATTATTATTGTTATGAATACCTAAAATCATTTAAATTAAATTCCAAGTCACTATTGTACCTTGATATTCCAGAAGAAGCACAACTAAAATGTTATAAAAATAGTTGAAATCTTTTTAAAAACTGAATGGTAGTGATAAAAGTACAATACAATAGTCAATTTTTAAGTTGAAAATTTGAAGAATTTATGGTACTACGAGAACATAATGTCTTGGCCAATGTTCTTCCAAACATTACCAGTGAAACAGTACAATAATCTTATGCATAGAATGGCTGCTGTGTTTACCTACTTAACACTTCAAACAAGCTAATTGTAGGTAAAAATGTCAGATATTTGTGCAATTTGACAAACTGTTTTATGTATAAATGCAGCAGTGGTTACCTGATCGGAGTACTGTCGTAGTGAATTATGACAACTCAATCAATGGCAGAGCACCTCATCTGCACAATAATGTGGTCCAATGACTGGTAGAACTGAATTTTGGAGTTATGGTGCATGAGTACTGCTCTAATAAGTGCTTCGTTGTAGCTTTGTTGTTCTTTTGATTTTATATTTCTAGGATTTGAAGCAATCTGAAAATCTCTGTAGTAAGATAACAATTTGAAAAGAAAACTACAATACACAAGGAAAACCTTGGAAGAGGTTAAGACAAACAATATCAAATGGTTTCCAGTCCTAAGAACAATCTTCTTTTAACCACATTTCTCCTACCATGCACAACATGCAATGAAGTATCTGTATTCCATGTAAGCAGTGTTTAGATAATGATGTGGACTTCTTTCATGTAAAAACAGTTCCATGAAAGCTAGAGATAACATCAACACATAATTCAAATGTTCAGTTAAATAAATAAAGGAAGGTAAAATTTAAAACTTTTAACCTATAACAGAAAGCAGACACCCAACAGAAACCACATTGTTTAAGCGGCTTTTTATTTGCTGCCAATGTTTGAGGGTGAGGTTTTATTTGGAGTACATAAAGAATGACTTAGAGCACAGATATAGACAGGGGAGCACAGTTTGCTGTAACTCAAAATTTATAGATTTGAAATAAGGGGTTTTGTGACATTCCAAGTGTTTTTTTGCTTGAAGATGTCTGAAGGAAATAAAATAATTTCTTGAACTCAGAGATTTCTGTGTATGGCCTGCTTTTTGATGTGATTCAAAGTGGTTGTGAGCTATTACCCACAAATAAAGAGAAGCTTTGTTACTTTACAACTCACATCATCACATGAACGTACTGGAACATTTATATCATTTCTAATTTATGTCATCTTTTATCAAAAATATATGCTATTCATAAAATTTATCTGAATACTGACCTTTCAAATCTGTCAATACATAAGGTGCAAATTAAATCAGTTGCTTGCAACACTTAATGTTACTCACAGCACCTACATGTAAGAATTTCCTTAGTCATTCGATGTCCAACACACAACCTGGGAGAAAACCAAAAAACTGGAGATGCTGTAAATCAGAAAAAAAATGGAAATTGCTGGAAAGCCTCAGCAGGTCTGGCAGCATCAATGAAGAAAAATTAGAGTTAACATCAACTCTGATTTCTGTTCACAGATGCTGCCAGATCTGCTGAGCTTCTCCAGCAATATCTGTCTTTGTTTGCGTACAACCTGAAAGATGTTGTTTTACAGTTTCCAGCCTCTAAGGCACAATGACTGAAAAGTCTTAGACAGTAGCCTAGATCCATTGCAACTTGGTAAGGTCTACACCAATCCTTGAAATGTCCTTCAGCAATCTAAGTCTGGAAAATCTTTCCTTACACAGAAATATAAGGGTAAAATTTCTTATCTACTGCTGGGCAAATCATTTGTTTATTGTAATACCCATTTGCTTTTCATTTCATTTACTTAAATTGGAGATTCTATATTGTAATACAATGAGGTCTACACTCAGATGAATGAAGTGAATATCCTTCCAGAATATCGATTGCCTCTCTCTAAGCTGTGGAGATTCAATGATTGTATTTGTATGAAAATGGCTATTCTCTGACACTGAGTGTTGGAAATTCCATGTGAGTGGCCTGGGCTTGTCACTGCCTTAGAAATTTTAGACTAGACTGTTCTCTGGATTGAACTCACAAAAATAATCCCCCAAAATGGAAGTGTACTCTTTACTTTTCAACATAAAAATGCTGGTATGGATGATGCACCTCTATGATGGCAGCAATATTTAAGGGGGAGGATTATTGCTAGTTCAGATATAAAAAGAGTGAACAGACCTCAAATGCACTATACAGGCTTTACATGTAAGTGACACTGTGATATTATTGCAACAATATCATTTTATACGCATTTTGTTGCTATTATGCAAATTGTTTAGTTATTCATTGAGGTACCACTGAGTTCTTTGTCGAACCAGGTGAATTGCATTGAAGAAACAACAATCATTGATATTACAAGAAAGTTTACCATTTAGTACGCAGAGAAATATATAAAGTTGTTATTGATGTCATAATTTACTGTTCTTGTTACTGAAGTGTTTATAGGTTTAAACTGATTCCATTAAAAGCCTTGAATAAATTCAATAAAGCTTTTCAATAATGCATTTTTTGATTGGCAATCACACGCCACATTCTACAAATTTTATTTTAATCTAAAAAGCAAGTGTATTCTTAAAAGGGCCATTCCATCCCTACATAGAATGTACTCTGAATGGTTCGCTAATGGTTACAGTTTAAAGACATGCAGGTTTTTTCCTGAAATAGGGGTATGGAACATATTAAAACACTCAGCTGTTGTCTTGTGCTTTTACTTGTCCAGCGCATAGCCCGCATATTCATGCAATATAGACACATGATAGGATTTTAAAATGAGCATGGAAAGAACTGGCAGTAGTATCACATGTGGGTCCGAGTGATGTTTGAGACAGGCCGTCTCAGGAACTAAGAGGAAGTGCATAGAAATGGTGAATATACTCTTCAGAATGGGGTAAAAAGGTGGTGAGATCTGGGCTCCACTCGGTGATGACAGGAGGTGATGAAAGGTTGAGCAGGATAATTGGTCTTAAAAAGTGGTTCAAAAGGTAATTTAGAAAGCAGCGGATGGATTTCATTGGTGACAAGGAAAGGCTTTGGGGCAAACATGACTTCTTTCGGAGAGAACATTTTCATATGAATCAATTTTGCAGCAGATTTTTTGGAACCAACAATAATGTCTGTATTTGGGAAATATCTAATCCAGACTGGTAGAAAGGAATGTGGAATGTGAAAATGAAAAAGACAAGGCTAGAAAGTACAGGGAAATATGGCAGAAAACTTGAAGTTATAAAGAAAAGGAAACAATTATATAGAGTAACCCAGAACATATTAGGAATAAAATATTGTACAGGTACCTAGAAATGTGTCCAGATATAAACCAGCAGATGTATTGGAGATTGAATGAGGGATTGAAAAGAATTAAAAGGGTAGGAGATCAGCACAATTGGTATAGTAAATTAGAATATAAAGATAGGAAGTCATTTTCCTCTTTGACTTCTGGAAATGGGATCTAGCTGTTGGAATAATAGTTTCCTCACAAAGATAGTTGAAGAATACAAAGTTAAATGGCAACCTCAATGCATTTCAAAAAAATAGAAAATCTATCACTGTTGTCATCCAATAAAGTCATAAGAGTGGCTTGTCCAGGAAGTTAAAATCTTTCATTGTAATATTTCAGATGCTCAGTAAACACAGCTTTATTAAATGGAGTAAATAGAGCTTTACTTTATGTTGGAGATCGCGGAGTAGAGTAGGCAGCGTGCAGGCTCCTGTGCCCAGACTTGTCCTCGTCATTGGCATTTTTTTTCTTTTTCTTTTTCCTTCTTCCCCTTCTTTTTTCTTAAGCTGACCTGATAAAGAAGCTCTTCAGCAGGAGGTGGCTTTGAGGGGCTCCATCATGCTATGAATGCAGGAACTCCAGCTTAGAAGATTCTTCATGTCATAGGCATCTCTCCCACTGCAGTGAAGCCTCTCAAAATCAAATTGAATCTTTCTTGTAAAGCTAGATTGTACCAATACCTTCTTTGGTAACTTTGGTAACACTGGAAATTTCCATCTTTTAAAAGAATGAACAATGTTTTTCAGTATTGTTGTTCGCCCAAGGGTACTTGAGCCTGAGATATTGCCCTAGTGGTCAATTCTCCTTAGATGTAGAATTTCCTCCACAGCCTGTGTACTTTAGCAGGACCAGTATTTACACATCCTTGGGTAAGTATTCTATCACTTACACTGGGACAACAGTCTTTTAGGTTTTGTGCCTGAGAAGGTACCAGAAATGTAAGTCCATAGAATTTGGACTTGGTTTTGGAGGATGACATTTACACTCTCCTAAATTGTCTCAGCCCACCAACCCAACTCTCTAATTAATTTAAAGCCCCCGCTAAAGCCCCTGTTATTTGATTCAGTGAAACACTTATCTCTTCATTGTTCAAGTCACCGAATCATAGAGATTTACAGCACAGAAAAAGGCCTTTCGGTCCATCATCTGCAGTAGTCAAAAACAAGCACTAACATCTGATCGTAATTCCTGTGCTTGCCCTATTGCCTGTATGCCCTGGCATTGCAAGTGCACACCCATATACTTCGGAAATGTTATGAGGATTTCTGCCTGTACCACCCTTTCAGACAGTGAGTACCAGATTCCCACCACCCTCTGGGTGAGTTGTTTTTCTTCACATTTTGTCTAAACCTCCTGGTCCACTGCAACAGCTCCCTTCTATCTGAGTACTGGTGCCAGTCCCATGAACTGAAATCTATTTCAGGTCCACTAATTTTTGAGCCACGCATTTAAAGTTTCGCCAGTTTACATTTGGCTCAGGTATTAACCCCTTGAAGGTTCTGTTTGTTAATATACCTGTTAAATGTCCAAATTCATTCAACATAACCTCCATTCCAGTCCTACCAATCCTTTATTATCAATGTGGATGATGAAGACTGGATCCCTTTTCTCCCTGTCCAAGTTCCTTTCCAGCCTCAAGGAGACATCCTGAACCCTGGCACCTGGCAGGCAACCCAGATGGGCAGACTTATGCTCAGACCTGTAGAGAACAGTATCTATCCTTCTAATTATACTATCCCCTACCACTACTGTGTCCTTATTTCCAACCCCCCAACTTGAATGGCTTCCTGTACCAAGGTGCCATGCCCAGTTCACTCATCCTTCTTTTAGTCACCACTCTTGGTTGCACAGCTTGACAGAACCTTGTAAATGTTGGACATTTGCAGAGGTTAAGACCCCTCAAATGCCACCTGCAGTTCTCAATACCTACCCTACCCGCAGTCACACTCTTTTGTTCCTGATCACAGACCCAATTTGAATTGCCCAGTCTGAGGGCTTTCAGCACCTCCTGGAGCAAAGCGTCCAGGCACCTTATGTCCTCCTTGATGTCAGCTCCTCAACTCAGACCTGAAGTTTCTTGAGCTAAGAACATTTAAAGCAGATGTATTTGCTATGGATCACCTTGGTATCCAGCAGCTCCCACACGCTCCAACAGCATCGCATCACTAGACCTACCATCACTGTTGGATTTTACTTAATTAATTAATTATACTCAATTTCCTTCATTTTCACTTTGCAGATTTTTTAAACTTTGAATGATAGTGGTATCAATCTTATATTTAAGCCATTTTTAAGAGAGAAAATCCTAGAAACTTCAACACAAATTGAAGACCTTATTTTTTCTTTGAAGACTAGAAATATTCACCAGATCTGCTCACTGAACAGCTGCTTTCCCTGCATCAGTGTCATATTGTGATTTGCAATATCACTCTTCTACTGGTCTCATTGCTAGTAAGCCACACAGTTTATGCCTTTAATCCTCTCCCACTCACCCTTTACTCGACATACTTAATTTCTTGCAGAAAACCTAATTTAAAGCACTCCTTCCTTTCCTGTACTGACTTGCCACTTTGCATCTGCTTCCTAGCTATGGTCTGCCTTTATCTCGCTCAGGTTGTGTCCATTCACATTGACCATGCCCTTTACTAACTGGCGTGTGGCTTGGTAGGAAATCTCAAAGTGATGACATTCCTGCAGTACAACTGCCCTGTCCTTCTAGGAGGTAGAGATCACAGGATTCGAAGATACTGTCAACCAAACCTTGGTGAGTCTTTTTGATGGTAAATCCTGCTGCCACTGTGTATCAGTGGTGAAGGGAGTGAATATTAATGGTGGTGAACTGGGAGCAAAGCAAGTGGGCTGCTTTATCCTGGATGGTGTCAAATCTCTTGAGTGTTGTGTGAGCTGCATCCAGATAAATGGAGAGTATTCCATCACACTTCTGACTTGTGCCTTATAGATCATGTTCAGACATTTGGAAGTCAGGAGCTGAGTTACCACAGAGATCTTTGCCTCTGACTGTTCTTGCAGCCACAGTATTTATATGGATGTTGTCTAGCTCTTCCTGCATATGGACATAGACTGCTACAATATCTGAGGAATTGCAAATGGATTGTGCAATCATCAGTGGACATACTCAATTTTGACTTTATGATGGAAGGAATGTCATTGTTTGAAAGAGCTGAAGACATTTGGGCCTAGGACGCTACTCTGCGGGACCTATACAGTGACTTTCTACAGCTGAGATGATTCATTTCCACTACCACAACAATTATTTTCTTCCTTGTATAACTCCAACTAGTGAAGAGCTTTCCCCCAGTCTAATTCACTCTAATTTTGCTTGGGGTCCTTGAATACCAGACATCATCAAATGTTGCCTTGATGCTCATGACATCCATTTTTAGCTCACCTCTGGATTTGAGCTTTTCTTTTCCTTGCTTACACCAAGGTGCAATGAGGTCAGGAGATGAATTACCCTGGTGGAATCCAAACTAAACATCTCTGAGCAGGTTACTCATTTGCAAAGTGCATCTCCTCTATCACTATGCTGACGATTGAGACTCAGTAGGTAAGATAGTAATTGGCTGGGTAGTATTTGTTTTGCTTTATGTGCAAAGGGACTTTTGGGCAACGTTACAAGTTGTCAGGTAAATGCCAGTGTTGTAACCTGTACTAGAACAGCTTGCCTAGCAATCTGACTGGCCTTGGAGCACAAGACATCAGTACTATTGCTGGAATGTTGTTAGGCCAAGACTGTTGCAGTTTCTAATCCCTTTTGCTATTTCTTGATATCCCATTGAATGAAACAAGTTGGCTAAAAGCTGACACCTGTGATGCTGGGAACCTCAAGGAAGCTGATAAATCATTCATTTATGCAAATGTTTCAGCCTTGTCATTTGATGCTTTTGCTTTTACCATAATTAACAATTATGATATTTGATCATGTTAGTTATTTAATTGTTCACCACCATTTGGGACTGGATATGGTAGGACTACAGAGCTCTGAAGTGATCCATTGATTATGGAAGTGCTTAGCCCTGGTGCAGTTGTGGTTTGATATGGAAGGAATTCTGTTTTGTAGATTCATCAGGTTGACACTCAATTTTTAGGTGCCACTCCTGACATGCCCCTCCTGCATTCTTCCCTGAACCAGGGTTGATCCTTTGGCCTGATAGTAATGGTGGTATGGGGGATAGTCAAGACCATGAGGTTACATACTGTGGTTGCACACAATTCAACTGCTGCCAATGGTTTGTAGCACCTGAAGAATGCTTGTTTTGAGTTGCTAGACTTGATGATGGCGGTCCCATTTAGCTTGTTCGTAGTACCACACAACACAAATGGAGGATTTCCTCAAGATGAAGGAACATTTTTTTCTCTATAATGACTGTTGTTATCCCACGGTAATATTGTGTTAGATGCAACAACGGCAGACCATAAGACATAGGAGTGGAAGTAAAGCCATTCGGTCCATCAAGCCCACTCCACCATTTAATCATGGCTGATGGCCATTTCAACTCCATTTACCTGCACTTTCCCCGTAGTTCTTAGTTTCTTGCGAGATCAAGAATTTATCAATCTCTGCCTTGAAGACATTTAACATCCTGGTCTCCACTGCACTCCGTGGCAGTGAATTCCACAGGCCCACCACTCTCTGGCTGAAGAAATGTCTCCTCATTTCCATCTAAATTGACCCCCTCTAATTCTAAGGCTATGCCCACGGGTCTTAGTCTGCCTGCCTAATGGAAACAAATTCCCAGCATTCACCCTTTCTAAGCCATGCATTATCTTGTAAGTTTCTATTAGATCTCCCCTCAATCTTCTAAACTCTAATGAATACAATCCCAAGATCCTCAGCCGTTCATTGTATGTTAGGCCGACCATTCCAGAGATCATCCATGTGAATCTCCGCTGGACAGGCTCCAGTGCCAGTACGTCCTTCCTGAGCTGTGGGGCCCAAAATTGGACACAGTATTCTAAATGGGGCCTAACTAGAGCTTGAGAAGTCTCAGAAGCATATCGCTGCTTTTATATTCCAATCCTCATGAGATAAATGGCAACATTACATTTGCTTTATTAATCACAGGCTCAACCTATAAGTCAACCCTTAGAGAAGCCTGGACCAGAATTCCCAGGTCCCTTTGTACTTTGGCTTTATGCATTTTCTCACCGTTTAGAAAATAGCCCATGCCTGCATTATTTTTTCCGAAGTGCAAGACCTCGCAATTGCTCATGTTGGATTTCATCAGCCATTTCCTGGACCACTCTCCTAACTGTCTAAATCTTTCTGCAGCTTCCCCACCTCCTCAGTACTACTTGCCTGTCCGCCTACATTGTATCATTGGTGAACTTTGCCAGAATGCCCCCAGTTCCTTCATCCAGATCATTAATGTATAAAATGAACAGCTGCGGCCCAACACTGAACTCTGTGGGACACCCCTTGTCACCGGCTGCCATTCTGAAAAAGAACCTTTTATCCCAACTCTTTGCCTTCTGTCAGACAGCCAATCCTCAATCCATACCAGTAGCTCACCTCAAACACTACAGGCCCTCACCATACTCAGCAGCCTCCCGTGAGACACCTTATCAAAAGCCCTTAGGAAGTCTAGATAGATAACATCCACTGGGTTTCCCTGGTCTAACCTACTTGTTACCTCTTCAAAGAATTCCAGCAGGTTTGTCAGCCATGACCTCCCCTTACTAAATCCATGCTGACTTGTTCTAATCTGACCATGCACTTCCAAGAATTTAGAAATCTCATGCTTAATGATAGATTCTAGAATTTTACCTATAACCGAGGTTAGGCTAATCGGCCTATAATTTTCCATCTTTTGTCTTGATCCTTTCTTGAACAAGGAGGTTACAACAGCAATTTTCCAATCATCTGGGACTTTCCCTGACTCCAGTAAGTTTTGAAAGATTACAACCAATGCCTCCACTATTTCTTCAGCCACCTCCCTCAGAACTCTAGGATGTAGCCCATCTGGGCCAAGAGATTTATCAATTTTTAGACCTTTTAGCTTTGCTAGCATTTTCTCTTTTGTAATGGCTATCATACTCAACTCTGCCCCCGACTCTCCTTAATTGTTGGGATATTACTCATGTCTTCCATTGTGAAGACTAACACAAAGTATTTATTAAGTTCTTTAGCTATTTCCTTATCTCCCACCACTAGCCTTCCTGCATCAATTTGGAGCGGCCCAATGTCTACATTTGCCTCTCGTTTCTTATGTATTAAAAGAAACATTTACTATCATTTCTACAAACAAGTTAGTAAAGATGAGATCAAGTAATTTTTTTCCTTTTTATTAGTTCCTTCACCGCTATTTCAGACCTAGTCTGGTAGTTATATCCTTTAGGATTTGGCTGATCAAACCCATGGTGATATGTAGCCAATCTTGATGATGGCCATTGAAGTACAGTCTGAACCTTGTGTACATTTCTGGGTGATTTTTCTCATTTCATTTCTGTCTTTAGATTTTGTCATGAGTTGGTACTTTGTGACTTAAGACATTATTTTAGAGGATTTATGAGCCAGGCTCAATTAATAATGGCACATTTCCTTCCCTGAAGAGCAGTAGTGAACAAAATGCCTATTTTTAAAATGACAATTGACAATGGTTACATGATCTCCATTTGATTACTTTTTAATTCAAAATACTATTGGATTCAAATTTTAATATCTGATGTGATTGGATTCAAGCTCAGTCCCCAGAAAGTAGGGCTAGGGGTACTAGACTACTAGTACATTGATTTTACCATTATACCACTGTTTTACTTCCCACCAACAGGCAACCTCTATCAAACAATTCATCTCTTTGAATGTCCACAGTGGGCATCATGACAATCTTGTTCAACCATTCCATGCTTGCAAAGCTCAGAACACTTGAATGATTTTTGAAGTACTCATCCAAATATTTCTTAAAGTTTGTAAGGTTTCCAGCCTCCACTTCCTTCCCAGGTAGTGCATTCCAGATTCCCACCATCCACCGAGCGAAGAAGATTATTTTTTCACGAATCCCCTCTGAATCTCCTGTCCCTTACTCTAAAACTAAGTCCTCTCATGATTGACCCCTAAACCAAGGGAAACAGTCGCTCTCTTCTTACCTGTCCATATCTCTCATTACCTTAAGCATCTCAATCATGTCCTCCCTTCAGTTTTCTCTGTTTTAAAGAAAACAATCCAAGTCTAACTAGTTTCTCCTTATAGCTCAATTTCCACATCCCAGGCAACATCCTGGTGAACCTTATCTGTACCCCCTCTAGTGCTATTCCATCTTTCCTGTAGTGAGGTGACCAGAACTGCACACCACACTCCAGCTGTGGCTTGACCAATGCCGAGTACAACTCCAACATTACCTTCTTGCTCTTATACTCTATGCCATGTCTGATGAAAGCACTGGTCCCATATGCCTCCTTAACTATCCTATTGATGTGCTCTGCCAACTTCAGGGACTTGTGAATAATTATCCCATGATCTTTCCATTCCTCTAATCTACCCAGTATCCTGCTATTCATTAAATATTCCCTCATCTTATTTCTTCTTCCAAAGCACATCCTCTCATACTTATCAGGGTTAAATACCATCTGTCACGGATCTGCCCATTTGACCGACCCATCTATATCTTCCTGACATGGGATGTAGTGGTGGTGGGATCAGTAGAATGGAGGTGTTGAGGTTGTGTGAGGTAAAGAGGGTATGGAGACTGTGGGGAGGTACCTGGCGACCAGGTACATGATTTTAGTTTGCAATCAGTTATTTTCCTGATCTTTAAATGGTTCAAATTACTCCTAGACCCCTGTTTTTGGATACTGGACCTATATAGGGGACGTGATACTATTGAAATCTTTAGGGAGAGGTGGACATCACAGGGGATGGAGTGTTATATTTCCTCCTCCAATTTAATTTTTCACCTCCTTCACCTTTGATTTATTTTAGGCATTGCTCGCTCTGGTCTTTGCTTGTCGCTGGTTCCTTGGCTTCATGGATGATTTTCCTAAAATTATTTACACTTGGTTTAAAAAAAAGCAAGTGCCTTAGAATCTCTTCGGTTCAGGGGACTGACTCTGAGCTGGCTGGCCACAGCCAACATATTGCGCACAAGTAAATAAACAATGACTTAGCAACAGGATGTCAGCCTCTGTGTAATTATTTCACTGTTAAAAGCAGACAAGGTTAAGAAAGAAACTAAAAAGGGGATGTGAACGAAGAGATAGTAGACAGGTGTTTCAGGGCAAAAGAATCAGTTTTTATTTAAGGTACAAAAGGTAATTACAATACAAGAAATTGGTAATGCAATAAATCAAGGAAATTAACTCAATTAATATAAAAGAGAACAGTAGTACTTTAAAATACACTTGGAATTAGATGCCACTATTACTGGCTCTTTTACTAACTCACTCAAAAAGAAAGAGTGTTTAATTTTATACTCTGGAATTGCTACTCGCAGGGTCCAATCCACTGGCACCATCTGCCTTCCCCTCACTGCTAGCTAGGTCAGAACTTGAAAGTTTATGCTCACCACTCAGAATGCAATTTTGGAATATGCCTGGCAGTTCCGGCTTGCCATACTGACAGCCTGGTGTAGACTTCGGACTGTCTAGGTTTTTCAGTTGGGTTGTGTCCACTGATGTGGGAAGTTGCGCAATGCAACTATCAGGTAAGTACCTGGCTTTCTTTACCTTTTGCTGGTTTGACGAGCCCAGTTTTCACCTCAGGTTGTGTTTGTAGTATCGTTGTAGTATACTTGTAGTATTGTTCAAGTTGGTTGTTGCTTCACATTATCAATCTTTAGTTCTTGTGATTAATTGTTGAGGTTCTCACTGTTGGTGTTCTTGCTTCAGGAGGGCCCGTGTTCGGAAGCTCTTGTTCGGTTCTTGGTTCTGAAGCTGTTTGTGAGGGAAGCCTGTGGGGCAAGCTCTTCGAACAGAAGCTTGTTGTTGAAAATGGCCACCCTTCAGGTGGGATTGGGGCTGGCTATTATAGGCCTCCCCCATCTCTGTACCAAATCTGCAGTTTTCATTGTGCTCCTGATGTTCTCTTCTGACATTGATTGGCTTTCTGATGGTTAGAGTATGTGCGAATGGGTTTTGATTGAGGCTGAATGTCCAGCATCTCTGTAGGCCCCATACTGTCTGTGGTATGTAGCCCGAGGTGTAAAAATTGGCTTTGGTCTATTGGTTTTGGCTGACTATTCTATTAGACAGGAGTGTACATTGGGATTCCAGACTGAACTATAGTCCCAGACAGCAATGCCTGTTCTGCTGGTTGTGTTGTGTATTTCCTGCAGAACTCAGTCCAGCCGTCCTTTTTCTTTCTAAAAGTTTTGAAAGTTCAGGGTTCTGCCTAAAACCCAGGGTTTTGTCCATTGGTTTTAATATTGGGGTTTTTGCTTGACCTTGTACAGGTGCTGCCCTATGCTGCTGGTGTCCACTGACAGCTGTGTTTCCTGACACCATTGCCATTCTCTAGATGCTAGCTGCAACTTGGAAAGAGCTGGGACAACGCTTGTGGTCAGCATAGTCAGTGTCAGTTTGATGGAGCTCCATATTTGCTGGACTGTCGGATTTTGATGCGGCAAATACATGAAACATGTCTTTGCAACTCCAGCTACATTTAATTTCTAATAAATACTTTGCCCATTTTAATGTATGCAGAGTGAACATGCTTCCAATTCAATTGCTGGTCAATGGCAATTTGCTATTGCATTGGTGCTTGCAAAGTTAACATTGGCATCACAATAAAGCAGAAGTTGGTATCATTGACTTTAAAAGAGGCAAATATTGGCTAAAGCGTTCTATCATTTATGAAACTTTCAAGGGTGCTTTGAGAGATAGGAACATCACTCTATTATATGTCATGAGTACTGAATATAATGCTTCACGTGGATCTGGGATGGGAACGGGGTGGATAGTAGAGGCAATTATTTTTGATGCAATATGTTGATTGCTCAGCCAGCTTGGCACCTTCATCAAGTTGGTGCACATGCCACAACCAGGGCTGTGATGGAGCAGATGATAGAGCTCCTGAAGATGTTGCTCCATGGCTTGGACTGGTCTAGCCAGGGCCTTGCACCATAGTCTGACACAATCTGCTGCTTCGTCCTGTGCTCTGCACAACTGGAACAGGCAACAGAGTGAAGTGACAGATGCTGAGGAACCGAGAGCACAGTCTTCTCGTGACAATGGGGAAGAGGAGGCTCTCATTGTCCTTGACAGAGCTCAGCTCTGCTGGCACTCCAAGCCAGACAGAACCTGGCTGACATCCAGTTCCAGTCGATGAGACGTGGGTGTATCAGACAATCATAGGCTGTATAATAGTCATTGGTCATATTACCAGCTTTGGGATGGCATTGTGGGGCAAAATACAACCTCTATTCATTGCATTTCTGAACTTTCTTGCTGTCTGTAAATAAAAACTCATGTTTGGATTCAGCCAAAAAACCTGATGCAACTCAGGCTTAGCCAAACAAAGATAAGATTCAGCCCATGTCTTATTTTAGCATTACATTCTGCACTAGCAGGCAATTAGTTTTAAATACTAATTTTGCTATCAAAATCACACAGAGAAAAAGAAATGAGGTTTGAGTCCTTTATGCTGCATTTGTTGTGTCAGTTGGGATAACGAAAGGGATACTATTGTTGATCTCAGGGCTTGAAGAGGAAAATCAGACAGCACTCTTTCCTCTGATCTCTACTCAGCGTCTATCATTGGCATTTGTACATAAAGGTCTAAAGAGAACAGGAATTACTTACTGCTGTGGTAAAATACTTCACTGATATTCAATGTCAAGTGAGGGAACAGAGATATGAAGATTTTTGACAGTGCAAGGAGAACAAAGCACATAAATAAATAAAAACAGTATTCTACATTTTGTACATGGGATAAAGCAAAAAAAAATGTTTGATTTGTACAAAACATAGACCAAATCATTGCATTGTATATGTTGGGGAAACCTTTTTAGAAAGATATCAGAACTGTGGAAAATTGTATATAGGATGATAACATGAACAAAAGTTATAACTCCAAAGAAAGGCTCAAAGGATTTGAGGTTTTTTTCATTGGAACAGAGACGTTTACAGGAAAATTCAATAAAAGCCTTCAAAATCATGATTAGTTTTGGCAGGAAAAACAGCAAAAGATTGTTTCCAGTGGTTGTCTAATCAGTAACAAAAGTGCAAAACTAAGGAACACAGTCAAAATGTGAAGGAGCTCAATAGAATGGACAGGGAGAAATTGCTTCCACTTGTGTGTGAGTTGATAAACAAGGAGGCGTAAATATAAGGTTTTAAAAATTATACAATGTCTGAAAATGGGCAATGGGATCACAGTGGACAGTTAACCCATGCCTATTTAAAGTAATGCAGACAGTATGCAACTTCATGCTGACAGCTAATTTACATGGATGTGGCGTGCAGCCTAGTGATAAATGCACAGTTGACTGGCTGCATGCTTTAGTAGGGGGCCTAGTTCGTGCAACACCAGCACTTAAAGATATCCTGAACTACGTAAAGTCAGATTTTATCTTTTAAAGGGGTGACACATTCTAGCTACAATAATAACTTATTTTTAAAAATTTTCCTTACTATGATGCAGAAGCATTGAAAAATGATGTATGAAACCAAGCCACATAAGGAAACATCCATTTTATTGCTGAAAAGAGACACACGTAGCCAAAGGTTTTCATCTTGTCTTCATCAAGTCAACCACAAGAATATCAAAGTTTAAACAATCATGATATTTTCTTTATTTTTTTATTTCAAAAATATACTTTATTCATAAAATCTTTTGATGATCTGTACAATTGGTCATACCATACCGTAAACATTCCATTTTTTTGCATACTGAGAAATCATTCATAGATACAGGTCTCTATGATTACTATCCACATATTTAACTGGGGGGTCAGCAGAGCGTCGGCCCCCTGTGCTTAGGCAGGCAGATGTTACACGGTGGTCTTTCCCCACCGTGCCTTGGCGGTAGCTGCCCCAAGCTTCAGCAAGTTCCTCAACACGTAGTTCTAGACCTTGGAATGTGCCAGTCTGCAACACCTAGTCGGGGTCAGCTCCTTCAGCTGGAAAATCAACAGGTTTCGGACCGCCCAGAGTTCGTCCTTCACCGAGTTGATGATCCTCCAGGCACAGTTGATGTTTGTCTTGGTGTGTGTCCCAGGGAGCAGACCGTAGAGCACGGAGTCCCGCATCACGGCGCTGCTCGACAAACACCACTGCATTCCTATCTAGACTTCTTCTGCATAGGCACATTCCAGAAGGAGGTGAGTGACAGTCTCGTTCCCCCCACAGCCGCTTCAAGGGCAGCGTGCGGTGCGGCTGAGAGTCCGGGCATGCATAAAGGATCTCACAGGCAGAGCCCTTCTCACCAACAGCCAAGCCATGTCTTGATGCTGGTTGGAAAGTTCTGGCGACGAGGCATTCTGCCAAATGGCTTTGACAGTCTGCTCAGGGAATCGCTCGATAGGATCCGCCCTCTCCTTTTCCCGAAGGGTCTCAAGGACACTACGCGCTGACCACTTCCTGGTGGACTTATAGTCAAAGGTGTTTTTCTTCATAAACCTCTCCATGAAGGACAGGTGATATGGAATGGTCCATCTACTCGGAGCGTTCCGCGGCAGCGAGGCCAGGCCCATCCTTCGCAACACCGGGGACAGGTAGAACCTCAGTACGTAGTGACATTTGGTGTTTGCGTACCGGGGATCCACACACAGCTTGATGCAGCCACACACAAAGGTGGCCGTCAGAGTGAGGGTGGCATTGGGTGTGTTTTTTCCCCCGTTGCCTAGATCTTTATACATCGAGTCCCTTCGGACCCGGTCCATCTTTGATCTCCATATAAATTGGAAGATGGCCCAGGTGACTGCAGTAGCACAGGTTCTGGGAATAGGCCAGACCTGTGCCATGTATAACAGCAATGACAGTGCCTCACACCTGATGACCAGATTTTTTCCCGCGATGGAGAGTGACCGTACCTTCCATTTGTCCAGTTTCTGCCTCACTTTGCTGATACACTCCTCCCAAGACTTGGCGCATGCCTCAGTGCCCCCGAACCAAATACCCAGCACCTTCAAGTGGTCAGTCCTGACGGTGAAGGGGATCGAGGATTAGTTGGCCCAGTTCCCGAAGACCATGGCCTCGCTCTTGCCTTGGTTTACCTTGGCCCCCGAGGCCTGTTCAAACTGGTCACATATGCACAGGAGTCTGAGCATGGACAGCGGATCCGAGCAGAAAACGGCGACGTCATCCATGTACAGGGAGGCATTGACCTGCAGGCCCCTGCTGCCAGGAATAGTCACCCCTCTCAGGCTCGCATCCTTCCTGAAGGACTTGGCAAATGGCTCGATATAACACACAAACAAGGCAGGAGAGAGAGGGCAGCCCTGCCTGACTCCAGATCTGACCGGGAAGCTATCTGATTCCCACCCATTGATTGAGACTGCACTGATAATGTCGGTGTAGAGCAGTCTGATCCAATTGCAGATTCCCTCCCCAAAGCCCATTTTGGAGAGAACATCCCTCATATACTTGTATGATATCCTGTCAAAGGCTTTCTCCTGGTCCAGGCTTATCAGGCAGGTGTCCAACCCTCTGTCCTGCACGTAGGCGATCGTATCCCTGAGGAGTGCGAGACTCTCAGCGATCTTCCTGCCTGGCACAGCACAGGTTTGGTCAGGGTGAATCACTGAAGCCAGAGCAGACCTGACCTGCTTGGTGATTACCTATGACAAAGAGGGGCTTCATGGTTCTCCAAACTGCGTAGTCCCTCTTGAGCTCCATACTGTTTCCCAGGGTCAACAGCTCTGTGTTCAGCTTCCACGTTCCCTTACCAGCCCGCTGCTTGTCCTGTAGGTGACCGTGGGTCAGCAGGAGGCAGTGGTCAGAGAAGAACACCGGCTTGATGTCGATGGATCTGACCGCGAGCGTTCGGGACTCAAACAGGTAATCTGCCCGTGACCAGGTGTATCTATGCTGCGATCCGTCTGCAGGGGTGCTGAAGACGTCGTGCAGCTTGGCATCTTTTACCGTGTCCATCAGGGCTCTGGCCTCACCTTTATCCCCCTATGCTCCCGGATTAACGAGTTTAACACACGGCGAGACATCGAACTATTCTTCTGTCGCCTTCGCCTCTGTGCCTATTTCTCGCCCACCTTCTGATGAGCCCTTCTCCCACCTCCAACACACACCATCCACATGGAGACCCCGTGCTGGCCTCTTACCCGCCCTCGATCTCTTCATAGCCAACTACCGCCACGACCTTAACCGCCTCAACTTGTCCACCCTCTCACCCACTCCAACCTCTCATCCTCACAATGCACAGCCCTCCACTCCCTCCGCTCCAACCCCAACCCCACTATCAAACCGGCGGACAAAGGAGGCGCAGTGGTAGTTTGGTGCACCCATCTTTACATTGCTGAGACTAAACGGCAGCTTGCGGACACCTCCTCCTACTTCCCCCTTGACTATGACCGCACCTCCCACCACCAAACCATCATCTCCCAGACCATCCATAATCTCATCACCTCAGGGGATCTCCCATCCACCGCCTCCAACCTCATAGTCCCACAACCCGCACCGCCCGTTTCTACCTCCTGCCCAAAATCCACAAACCTGACTGCCCCGGCCGACCCATTGTCTCAGCCTGCTCCTGCCCCACCGAACTCAGCTCTGCATACCTTGACACAGTCCTGTCCCCCTTAGTCCAAGAACTCCCCACCTACATTCGGGACACCACCCACGCCCTCCACCTCCTCCATGATTTTTGCTTCCCCGGCCATCACTGCCTTATCTTCACCATGGACATCCAGTCCCTGTACACCTCCATCCCCCATCACGAAGGCCTCAAAGCCCTTGGCTTCTTCCTTTCCCACTGTACCAACCAGTACCCTTCCACTGACACCCTCCTTCGACTGACTGAACTGGTCCTCACTCTGAACAACTTCTCTTTCCAATCCTCCCTCTTCCTCCAAACCAAAGGAGTAGCCATGGGCACCCGCATGGGCCCCAGCTATGTCTGCCTCTTCGTAGGATATGTGGAACAGTCCATCTTCCGCAGCTACACTGGCACCACCCCCCACTTTTTCCTCCGCTACATCGATGACTGTATCGGCGCTGCCTCGTGCTCCCACGAGGAGGTTGAACAGTTCATCCACTTTACTAACACCTTCCACCCCGATCTCAAATTTACCTGGACCGTCTCAGACTCCTCCCTCCCCTTCCTAGACCTCTCCATTTCTATCTTGGATGACCGATTCAACACGAACGTTTTTTATAAACTGACTGACTGCCACAGCTCCCTAGACTACACCTCCTCCCACCCTGCCCCCTGTAAAAACGCCATCCCATATTCCCAATTCCTTCGCCTCCACCGCATCTGCTCCCAGGCGGACCAATTCCAATACCGAACAATCCCGATGGCCTCCTTCTTCAAAGACCACAATTTCCCCTCAGACATGGTTGATGATGCTATCCACCGCATCTCCTCCACTTCCTGCTCCTCTGCCCTTGAACCCCTCCCCTCCGATCCCCACCAGGACAGAACCCCACTGGTCCTCAACTACCACCCAACCAACCTCCAGACACATCGTATCATCCTTCGACATTTCCGCCACCTCCAAACACACCCCACCACCAAGGATACGTTTCCCTCCCCTCCCCTATCAGTGTTCCGGAAAGACCATTCCCTCCGCGACTCCCTCGTCAAGTCCACACCCCCCACCAACCCAACCTCCACTCCCGGCATCTTCCCCTGCAACCGCAAGAAGTGCAAAACTTGCACCCACACCTCCCCCCTCACCTCCCTCCAAGGCCCCAAGGGATCCTTCTATATCCGTCACAAATCCTCCACACACATCATTTACTGCATTCACTCTACCCGATGTGGCCTCCTATACATTGGGGAGACAGGCCGCCTACTTGCGGAACGTTTCAGAGAACACATCTGGGACACCCGCACCAACCAACCCAACCGCCCCGTGGCTGAACACTTTAACACCCCCTCCCACTCCGCCAAGGACATGCAGGTCCTTGGCGTCCTCCATCGCCAGACCACGGCAATATGACGCCTGGTGGAAGAGTGCCTCATCTTCCGCTTAGGAACTCTCCAACCACAAGGGATGAATGCACCTTCTCCACCTTCCTCATTTCCCCTCCACCCACCTTTTCTCAGTCCCAATTTTCGGACTCAGCATCACCTTCTTGACCTGCAATCTTCTTCCCGACCTCTCCGTTTCCCACCTCCCCCAACCCCTCTCCGGCCTATCATCCTCACCTTAACCTCCTTCCACTTATTGCATTCCCAACACCCCTCCCTCAAGTCCCTCCTCCCTACCTTTTACCTTAGCCTGCTTGGCACACCCTCCTTATTCCTGAAGGGCTTTTGCCCGAAACGTCGATTCTCCTGCTCCTTTGATGCTGCCTGATCTGCTGCGTTTTTCCAGCAACACATTTTTCAGCTCTGGACGTGGCGTCCAGTTTACTGTCCCCCCCGCAGGATCATCCATCTGCATCAATGATACAGTTGAAGTCTCCGGCCAGAATAACCGGCCTGGACGTAGCCAGCAACAGTGGAAGCTGCTGCAGGACGGCCAACCGTTCACTCTTACCCACTGGGGCGTACACATTAATCAGTCTCAGGGGAGCATTCCTGTACAAAACATCGGCGATGAGGAGGCGCCCGCCCACCACCTCCTTAACCTCCGAGATGGTGAAGTTGCCTCCTCGCAACAGGATACCCAGGCCGGAGGCGCGGCTATCATTGCCCCCGCCACCAAACTGATGGCCTATGGGCCCACAAGCTCGACCATCTCCTGTAGCTGCTGAGGTGCGGTATCCCACACACCTGCAGAAACAGGACGGATGTAGGCTTTAACGTTGGCCAGAAAGGCCATCATAGAACCACATCGTGTAGCCGATTTGATGCTACGCACATTGATGCTGGCGACTCTTATCCCCATTTTAACAGTTTATGAGGTCACCAGTGTCCATTTGCTGCTGGTCTTGCCTCTCTGGGGTAGCTGTGTGCATCCCCGTGGTGACGGCAAACTGCTGGACCCTCCCAGGGCTGAGGTAGCTGTCCGTCTCCACACTAGGGCCATTTCCCCGCTCTGGTGTCTTTGGGTCAGGCCCAGGGTCCGCACCGTCCAGTTCTCTGTCCAGCAGCAGGGCTGTCACAGGACCGCTGCTCCCAGTTACCTGGAGCTGTGGGCTGGTGGGTACCTCTTGGTTCTCACCGGGTGGGGGGAGGTCTTTACCCATCACCTTTTCCTGTTTGGACGGTGCTGCCCTCCTTTCTCCCCGCGGCGCTCTGTCTCTTGCTCTGGTGATGATCCTCCTTGTGCCCGTCCTCACCGTTGGAAGAGCTGCCTATATCCTCGTTGTGTAGGTGTCGCTTCCCCCTTTGCTGGGTGGCTTTGGGGGCCTGGTGAGGTTTCCTCTTCCTACTTTTGACAGTAATCCAATCCTCTGCCTCCTTTGTTCCCTCCTCTTCCATTTTCTCCGTCTGTCTTGAAGGAGCTTGGATCGGTTGCTGCATCTCCCCACTGTCTGCCGTCTGCTCCGCTACAGCCTGCCCTCCCTTCTGGGTGCCTCCAGACACCATCCCCGTGCTGTTTCGTGGTACTTTGCTGGTCTTCTGCGGTCCACAGCTCATATTGTCGCCTCCGGCCATCTGTGCATAGGTGGCGGCCCCTCGCTTGGGCAGGCCTTGTACATGTTGCCCGTCTCTCCGCACAGGTTACAGTTCATGGCCTCTTTACATTCCTTGGTCGGGTGGCCTTCCTGCTTGCAGTTTCAACAGACGGTCACCTTACAATGATCACGCGCCCACTTCTTTTTATTTCAAAAATATACTTTTTCATAAAATAATTTGATGGTCTGTACAGTTGGTCATGCCATACATACGTAAACTTTTATATACAGAGATCAGAATTTATCATTTTTCTATATACAGGCCTGTACGTTTATCAATCATATGTCCATCTATTTAGCTGAGGTGTCAGCAGAGCCCAAATGACTACGTGTGCCCCCTGTTCTTCTTAGGCAGGCAGACGTTATACAGTGGTCTTTCCCCACCGCGCCTTGGCGGCAGCTGCCCCAAGCTTCAGTGCGTCCCTCAACACGTAGTCCTGGACCTTGGAATGTGCCAGTCTGCAACACTCAGTCAGGGTCAACTCCTTCAGCTGGAAGATCAACAGGTTTCGGACCGCCCAGAGAGCGTCCTTCACCGAGTTGCTGATCCTCCAGGCACAATTTATGTTCGTCTTGGTGTGCGTCCCGGGGAACAGGCCGTAGAGCACGGAGTCCCGCGTCATGGCGCTGCTCGGGACGAACCTCGACAAACACCACTGCATTCCTCTCCAGACTTCTTCTGCGTAGGCACATTCCAGAAGGAAATGTGTGACCGTCTCGTTCCCCCCCAGCAGCCGCTTTGAGGGCAGCGTGCGGTGCGGCTGAGAGTCCGGGCGTGCATAAAGGATCTCACAGGCAGAGCCCTTCTCATCACCAGCCAAGCCATGTCTTGGTGCTTGTTGGAACGTTCTGGCGATGAGGCATTCTGCCAAATGTCTTTGACAGTCTGCTCAGGGAACCACCCGATAGGATCCGCCCTCTCCTTTTCCCGAAGGGTCTCAAGGACACTATATGCTGACCACTTCCTGATGGACTTGTGGTCAAAGGTGATTTTCTTCATAAACTTCTCCACAAAGGAGAGGTGATACAGAATGGTCCAACTACTCGAAGCGTTCCGCGGCAGCGAGGCCAGGCCCATCCTTCGCAACACCGGGGACAGGTAGAACCTCAGTACGTAGTGACACTTGGTGTTTGCGTACCGGGGATCCACGCACAGCTTGATGCAGCCACACACAAAGGTGGCCATCAGGGTGAGGGTGGCATTGGGTGTATTTTTTCCCCCATTGCCCAGATCTTTATACATCAAGTCCCTTCGGACCCGGTCCATCTTTGATCTCCATATAAACTGGAAGATGGCCCGGAATAGACCAGACCTGTGCCACTTATAACAGCAATGACAGTACCTCACACCTGATGACCAGGTTTTTTGCTGTGATGGAGAGCGACCGTAGCTTCCATCTGCCCAGTTTCTGCCTCACTTTGCTGATATGCTCCTCCCAAGACTCGGCGCATGCCCCAGCTCCCCGAACCAAATACCCAGCACCTTTGGGTGGTCGGTCCTGACGGTGAAGGGGATCGAGGATTGATCGGCCCAGTTCCCGAAGAGCATGGCCTCGCTCTTGCCTCAGTTTACCTTGGCCCCCAGGGCCCGTTCGAACTGGTCACAAATGCACATGAGTCTGCGCATGGACAGTGGATCTGAGCAGAAAACGGCAACGTCATCCATGTACAGGGAGGCCTTAACCTGCAGGACCCCGCTGCCAGGAATAGTCACCCCTCTCAGGCTTGCATCCTTCCTGATGGACTCAGCAAATGGCTCTATGCAGCACACAAACAAGGCAGGAGAGAGAGGGCAGCCCTGCCTGACTCCAGATCTGACTGGGAAGCTATTTGATTCCCACGCATTGATTGAGACTGCACTGACAATGTTGGTGTAGAGCAGTCTGATCCAATTGCAGATTCCCTCCCCAAAGCCCATTTTGGAGAGAACATCTCTCATATACCTGTGTGAGATCCTGTCAAAGGCTTTCTCCTGGTCCAGGCTGATCAGGCAGGTGTCCAACCTTCTGTCCTACACGTAGGTGATTGTATCCCTGAGGAGTGCGAGACTCTCAGCGATCTTCCTGCATGGCACAGCACAGGTTTGGTCAGGGTGAATCACCGACCCCAGAGCAGACCTGACCTGGTTGGCGATTACCTTTGACAGAATTTTGTAATCCGCATTCTACAGTGAAATTGGTCTCCAATTTTTGAGTTCCTCCCTCTCCCCCTTCCGCTTGTAGATGAGGGTGATGATGCCTTTCCTCATGGATTCACTCATGGTACCTGACCGAAGCATACTGACATAGACCTCCAGCAGGTCCTGGCCAATCAAGTCCCACAGAGCAGAATAGATTTTGACCGGTAAGCCCTCGCTTCCTCCTTCGAGGGCCTTGGTCAGCTCGTCCAGAGATAGCGGCTGATCCAGCCTCTCACGTGTTCTGTCGTCTAAGACCTCCGTGATAGAGGACAGGAATGACTGGGAGGCCGCACTGTCGGTCGGCTTCGTGTCATACAGACTGACATAGAAGGATTTGGTGATCCTCATGATGTCAGCCTGAGATGACGTTATCGAACCATCTTCTTCCTTCAGGCTGCTGAGCACAGAGCTCTCTTCGTGCACCTTCTGGAAGAAGAAACGTGAACATGTCTCGTCCTGCTCCACCGAGCGGACCCCGGACCAGAAGATTATCTTGGAGGCCTCCGAGGCAAAGAGCGAGGCTGGCTGGCCCTTCACCTCCTTGAGGTCCTCCGTGACATTGACCCCCATCGTCTGCAGCAGGAGCAGATTCTGCATACTTTCCTGGAGCTGGGACAGTTTCCCCACCTCTCTCTCGCCTACTGAACACCTTTGAGGATGAAGAATCTCTTGATGTTCCCTTTTACTGTTTCCCACCAGTCCGCTGGGGACTCAAAGAGGGGCTTCCTGGTTCTCCAACCTGCATAGTCCCTCTTGAGCTCCTCAATGTCCCCCGGGGTCAACAGCTTTGTACTCAGCTTCCACGTTCCCTTACCACCTGCTGCTCGTCCTGTAGGTGATAGTCGGCCAGCAGGAGGCAGTGGTCAGAGAAGAACCACCGGCTTGATGTTGATGGATCTGACCGCGAGCGTTTGGGACACAAGCAGGTAATCTATCCTTGAGCGGATAGACCCGTCTGCCCGTGACCAGGTGTATCTACGCTGCGCTCCATCTGCAGGAGTGCTGAAGACATCGTGCAGCTTGGCATCTTTTACTGTGTCCATCAGGGCTCTGGACGTGGCGTCCAGTTTACTGTCCCCCCCGCCGGATCGTCCATCTGCATCAATGATACAGTTGAAGTCTCCGGCGAGAATGACCCGCCTGGACATAGCCAGCAACAGTGGAAGCTGCTGCAGGACGGCCAACTGTTCACTCTTACCCACTGGGGCGTACACATTAATCAGTTTCAGGGGAGCATTCCTGTACATGACGTCGGCGATGAGGAGGCGCCCGCCCATCACCTCCTTAACCTCGGAGATGGTGAAGTTGCCCTCCTCGCAACAGGATACCCAGGCCGGAGGCTCAGCTATCGTTGCCCCCCGACCAAACTGACGGCCCATGGGCCCACAAGCTCGACCATTTCCTGTAGCTACTGAGGTGAGGTATCCCACACTCCTGCAGAAACAGGACATCAGCTTTAATGCGGTCCAGGAAGGCCATCGTAGAAACACATCATGTAGCCGATTTGATGCTACGCACATTGATGTTGGTGACTCTTATCCCCATTTTAACAGTTTATGAGGTTACCAGTGTCCATTTGCTGCTGGTCTTGCCTCTCTGGGGTAGCTGTGTGCATCCCCGTGGTGACGGCAAACTGCTGGACCTTCCCAGGGCTGAGGTAGCTGTCCAGCTCCACGCTGGAGCCATTTCCCCGCTCTGGTGTCTTCGTGTCGGGCCCATGGTCCACACCGTCCAGTTCTCCATCTGACAGCAAGGCTGTCACAGGACTGCTGCTCCCAGTTACCTGGAGCTGTGGGCCAGTGGGTATCTCTTGGTTCTCACCGGGTAGGGGGAGGCCTTTACCCATCCCCTCAGAGGGATCGTCTTTTCCTTCTTGGGCGGTGCTGCTCTCCTTTCTCCCCACGGCGCTCTGTCTCTTCCTCTGGTGACGACCCTCCTTGCGCCTGTCCTCACTATTGGAAGAGCTGCCTGTATCCTCGTCATGTAGGTGTCGCTTCCCCCTTCGCTGGGTGGCTTTGGGGCCCTTGAGATGTTTCCTCTTCCTGCTTTTGACAGTAATCCAATCCTCTGCCTCCTTTTATCCCTCCTCTTCCATTTCCTCCTCCTGTCTTGAAGGAGCTTGGATCGGCTGCTGCATCTCCCCACTGTCTGCCGTCTGCTCCGCTACAGCCTGCCCTCCCTTCTGGGTGCCTCCAGACACCGTTCCTGTGCTGTTTTGTGGTACCTTGCTGGTCTTAGTCGGTCCACGGCTCGTGTTGCCACCTCCGGCCATCTGTGTGTAGGTGGCGGCTCCTCGTCTTGGGCAGGCCTTGTACATATGGCCCGCCTCTCCGCACAGATGACAGTTCTTGGCCTCCTTACATTCCTTGGTTGGATGCCTTCCTGCTTGCAGTTTCGGCAGACGGTCACCTTACAATCCGCCACCATGTGGCCTGACCTCCCGCAGGTTCGGCACACTTTCAGCTGCCCTGCGTATGTCAGGTAACCTCTGCTTCATCCGATGGCAAAGCTGGAGGGTGGGTGGAGGATGTTCCCACTGGCGTTGACCCTCAGGGTTACCCTGACCTGTCGTTTGTTGGTCCAGATCCCGAAAGGATCGACCACATTGGTACTCTCTCCCTCGACCTGGACGTATCTTCTCAAGAAGGTCAGGACATCTGCTGCTGGGACGTGAGGGTTGTACGTCTGGATTGTTACAACCCAACTCCTCTGTGCAGGAAGAACACACAACGGGACCGCCGACAAGATGGAGAACAGAGGCTCCCCTTCCTTCTCCTTGAAGACCTTCAGGAGCTGTTCACAATTCTTCATGCTCCTGAAAGTCACATCGAAATAGCCTGCCCCAGGGAAAACCTGCAGGCAGTACACGTCTGCTTTTTTTTATTACAAAAATATACTTTATTCGTAAAATAATCATAAAATAATTTGATGATCTGTACATTTGGTCATGCCATACATATGTCAACATTTACATACACAAAACAGAAATTATCATTGTTATATACAGGTCTGTGCATTTCTCACTCATATGCCCATCTATTTAGCTGAGGCGTCAGCAGAGCCCAAACGACTGCATGGGCCCCCTGTTCTTCTTTAGGCAGGCAGATGTTACACGGTGGTCTTTCCCCACCGCGCCTTGGTGGCAGCTGCCCCAAGCTTCAGCGCATCCCTCAGCATGTAGTCCTGGACCTTGGAATGTGCCAGTCTCCAATACTCAGTCGGGGTCAACTCCTTCAGCTGGAAGATCAACAGGTTTCGGACCACCCAGAGAGCGTCCTTCACCGAGTTGATGATCCTCCAGGCGCAGTTGATGTTCGTCTCAGTATGCGTCCCAGGGAACAGGCCGTAGAGCACAGAGTCCCGTGTCACGGCGCTGCTTGGGACAAACCTTGACAAACACCACTGCATTCCTCTCCAGATTTCCTCTGCATAGGCACATTCCAGAAGGAGGTGTGTGACAGTCTCTTCCCCCCGCAGCCGCTTCGAGGGCAGCGTGCGGTGAGGCTGAGAGTCCGTGCTTGCATAAAGGATCTCACAGGCAGAGCCCTTCTCAACACCAGCCAAGCCATGTCTTGGTGCTTGTTGGACAGTTCTGGCGATGAGGCATTCTGCCAAATGGCTTTGACAGTCTGCTCAGGGAACCGCTCAATAGGATCCGCCCTCTCCTTTTCCCGCATCCTGAAGGAAGAAGATGGCTCGATAACGTCATCTCAGGCTGACGTCATGAGGATCAGTAAATCCTTCTATGCCAGTCTGTATGACGCGAAGCTGACCGACAGTACGGCCTCCCAGTCATTCCTGTCATTCATCACGGAGGTCTTAGACAACAGAACATGCAAGAGGCCGGACCAGCCGCTATCTCTGGACGAGCTGACCAAGGCCTTCGAGTCCTTCGAAAAAAATAAAATTCCCGGAAGCGACGGCTTACCGGTCGAGCTCTATTCCCATCTGTGGGACTTGATTGGCCAAGACCTGCTGGAGGTGTATGTCAGTATGCTTCGGTCAGGTACCATGAGCGAATCCATGAGGAAAGGCATCATCACCCTCATCTACAAGCAGAAGGGGGAGAGGGAGAAACTCAAAAATTGGAGACCGATCACACTGTTGAATGTGGATTACAAAATCCTGTCAAAGGTAATCACCAACCGGGTCAGGTCTGCTCTGGGGTGTGCTGTGCCACGCAGGAAGATCGCTGAGAGTCTCGCACTCCTCAGGGATACGATCGCCTACGTGCAGGACAGAGGGTTGGACGCCTGCCTGATCAGCCTGGACCAGGAGAAAGCCTTTGACAGGATCTCACACAGGTATATGAGAGATGTTCTCTCCAAAATGGGCTTTGGGGAGGGAATCTGCAATTGGATCAGACTGCTCTACACCAACATCGTCAGTGCAGTCTCAATCAATGGGTGGGAATCAGATAGCTTCCCAGTCAGATCTGGAGTCAGGCAGGGCTGCCCTCTCTCTCCTGCCTTGTTTGTGTGTTGCATAGAGCCATTTGCCGAGTCCATCAGGAAGGATGCGAGCCTGAGAGGGGTGACTATTCCTGGCAGCGGGGACCTGCAGGTTAAGGCCTCCCTGTACATGGATGACGTCGCCATTTTCTGCTCGGATCCGCTGTCCATGCGCAGACTCATGTGCATTTGTGACCAGTTCGAACAGGCCTCGGAGGCCAAGGTAAACTGAGGCTAGTGCGAGGCCATGCTCTTCGGGAACTGGGCCGACCAATCCTCGATCCCCTTCACCGTCAGGACCGACCACCTGAAGGTGCTGGGTATTTAGTTCGGGGGGCTGGGGCGTGCAGCAAGTCTTGGGAGGAGCGTATCAGCAAAGTGAGGCAGAAACTGGGCAGATGGAGGCTACGGTCGCTCTCCATCACGGGAACAAACCTGGTCATCAGGTGTGAGGCACTGTCATTGCTGTTGTACGTGGCACAGGTCCGGTCTATTCCCAGAACCTGCGCCGCTTCAGTCACCCGGGCCATCTTCCAGTTTATATGGAGTTCAAAGATGGACCGGGTCCGAAGGGACTTGCTGTACAAAGATCTGGGCAACGGGGGACAAAATACACTTAATGCCACCCTCACTCTGATGGCTACCTTTGTGCGTGGCTGCATCAAGCTGTGGTGGATCCCCGGTACGCAAACACCAAGTGTCACTACGTACTGAGGTTCTACCTGTCCCCGGTGTTGCGAAGGATGGGCCTGGCCTCGCTGCCGCGGAACGCTCCGAGTAGTTGGACCGTTCCGTATCACCTGTCCTTCGTGGAGAAGTTTATGAAGAAAAACACCTTTGACCACAGGCAGTACATTTTTTTTTATTTTCAAAAATATACTTTATTCATAAAATATGCATAGAATAATTTGATACACTGTACATTAGGTAATGCCATTCATATTTCCACATTTACATACACAGCTCCGAATTATCATTATTCCATACAGATCTGTGCATCTCTCACTCACATATTGAGCTGAGGCGTCAGCAGAGCCCAAATGACTGCATGGGCCCCCTGCTTTTCTTTCGACAGGCAGATGTTAAACGGTGGTCTTTCCCCACTGCGCCTTGGCGGCAGCTGCCCCAAGCTTCAGCGCGTCCCTCAACACGTAGTCCTGGACCTTGGAATGTGCCAGTCTGCAACACTCAGTCGGGGTCAACTCCTTCAGCTGGAAGATCAACAGGTTTCGGACCACCCAGAGAGCGTCCTTCACCGAGTTGATGATCCTCCAGGTGCAGTTGATGTTCGTCTCGGTGTGCGTCCCGGGGGAACAGGCCGTAGAGCACGGAGTCCCGCGTCACGGCGCTGCTCGGGACGAACCTCGACAAATACCACTGCATTCCTCTCCAGACTTCCTCTGCATAGGCACATTCCAGAAGGAGGTGTGTGACAGTCTCGTCCCCCCCGCAGCCGCTTCGAGGGCAGCGGGCGGTGCGGCTGAGAGTCTGGGCGTGCATAAATGATCTCACAGGTAGAGCCCTTCTCACCACCAGCCAAGCCATGTCTTGGAGCTTGTTGGAAAGTTCTGGCGATGAGGCATTCTGCCAAATTGCTTTGACAGTCTGCTCAGGGAACCACTCAACAGGATCCGCCCTCTCCTTTTCCCGAAGGGTCTCGAGGACGCTACGTGCTGACCACTTCCTGATGGACTTGTGGTCAAAGGTGTTTTTCTTCAGAAATTTCTCCACGAAGGACAGGTGGTACGGAACGGTCCAACTACTCGGAGCGTTCCGCGGCAGCGAGGCCAGGCCCATCCTTCGCAACACCGGGGACAGGTAGAACCTCAGTACGTAGTGACACTTGGTGTTTGCGTACCGGGGATCCACACACAGCTTGATGCAGCCACACACAAAGGTGGCCATCAGGGTGAGGGTGGCATTGGGAGTATTTTTTCCCCCGTTGCCCAGATCTTTGTATAGTGAGTCCCTTCGGACCCGGTCCATCTTTGAACTCCATATGAACTGGAAGATGGCCCGGGCGACTGCAGCGGCGCAGGTTCTGGGAATAGGCCAGACCTGTGCCACGTACAACAGCAATGACAGTGCCTCACACCTGATGACCAGGTTTTTTCCCGTGATGGAGAGCGACCGTAGCCTCCATCTGCCCAGTTTCTGCCTCACTTTACTGATACGCTCCTCCCAAGACTTGGCGCACGCCCCAGCCCCCCCGAACCAAATACCCAGCACCTTCAGGTGGTCGGTCCTGACGGTGAAGGGGATCGAGGATTGGTCGGCCCAGTTCCCGAAGAGCATGGCCTCGCTCTTGCCTCGGTTTACCTTGGCCCCCGAGGCCCGTTCCAACTGGTCACAAATGCACGAGTCTGCGCACGGACAGCGGATCCGAGCAGAAAACGGCGACGTCATCCATGTACAGGGAGGCCTTAACCTGCAGGCCCCCGCTGCCCGGAATAGTCACCCCTCTCAGGCTCGCATCCTTCCTGATGGACTCGGCAAATGGCTCTATGCAGCACACAAACAAGGCAGGAGAGAGAGGGCAGCCCTGCCTGACTCCAGATCTGACTGGGAAGCTATCTGATTCCCACCCATTGATTGAGACTGCACTGACGATGTTGGTGTAGAGCAGTCTGATCCAATTGCAGATTCCCTCCCCAAAGCCCATTTTGGAGAGAACATCTCTCATATACATGTGTGATATCCTGTCAAAGGCTTTCTCCTGGTCCAGGCTGATCAGGCAGGCGTCCAACCCTCTGTCCTGCACGTAGGCGATCGTATCCCTGAGGAGTGCGAGTCTCTCAGCGATCTTCCTGCCTGGCACAGCACAGGTTTGGTCAGGGTGAATCACCGACCCCAGAGCAGACCTGACCCGGCTGGCAACTACCTTTGACAGGATTTTGTAATCTGCATTCAACAGTGTGATCGGTCTCCAATTTTTGAGTTCCTCCCTCTCCCCCTTCCGCTTATAGATGAGGGTGATGATGCCTTTCCTCATGGATTTGCTCATGGTACCTGCCCGAAGCATACTGACATACACCTCCAGCAGGTCCTGGCCAATCAAGTCCCACAGAGCGGAAAAGAGCTCGACCGGTAAGCCATCGCTTCCGGGAGTTTTATTCTTTTCGAAGGACTCGAGGGCCTTGGTCAGCTCGTCCAGAGATAGCGGCTGGTCCAGCCTCTCGCGTGTTCTGTCGTCTAAGACCTCCGTGATAGACGACAGGAACGACTGGGAGGCCGCGCTGTCGGTCGGCTTCGCGTCATATAGACTGGCATAGAAGGATTTACTGATCCTCATGACGTCAGTCTGACATGACGTTGTCGAGCCGTCTTCTTCCTTCAGGCTGCTGAGCACAGAGCTCTCTTTGTGCACCTTCTGGAAGAAGAAACGTGAGCACGTCTCGTCCTGTTCAACCGAGCGGACCCTGGACCGGAAGATTATCTTGGAGGCCTCTGAGGCAAAGAGCGAGGCTTGCTGGCCCTTCACCTCCTTGAGGTCCTCTGTGACATCGACCCCCATCGTCTGCAGCAGGAGCAGGTTCTGCATACTTTCCTGGAGCTGGGACAGTTTTCCCCGCCTCTCTCTCGCCTCCTGAACACCTTTGAGGATGAAGAACCTCTTGATGTTCCCTTTAACTGTTTCCCACCAGTCTGCTGGAGACTCAAAGAGTGGCTTCACGGAGGCAGGCAGTACATTTTTTTTTATTTCAAAATATACTTTATTCGTAAATATTCATAAATAATTTGATACACTGTACATTGGGTAATGCCATACATATGTTCACATTAACATACACAGTTTAGAATTTTCCTTTTTACATGCAAGTCTGTGCATTTCTCGCTCCTATGCCCTTATATTGGGCTGAGACGTCAGCAGAACCCAAATGACTGCATGGGCCCCCTGATCTTCTTTAGACAGGCAGATGTTAAATGGTGGTCTTTCCCCACCGCGCCTTGGCGGCAGCTGCCCCAAGCTTCAGCACGTCCCTCAACACGTAGTCTTGGACCTTGGAATGTGCCAGTCTGCAACACTCAGTCGGGGTCAACTCCTTCAGCTGGAAGATCAACAGGTTTCGGACCACCCAGAGAGCGTCCTTCACCGAGTTGATGATCCTCCAGGCGCAGTTGATATTCGTCTCGGTGTGCGTCCCGGGGAACAGGCCGTAGAGCACGGAGTCCCGTGTCACGGCGCTGCTCGGGACGAACCTCGACAAATACCACTGCATTCCTCTCCAGACTTCCTCTGCATAGGCACATTCCAGAAGGAGGTGTGTGACAGTCTCGTCCCCCCCGCAGCCGCTTCGAGGGCAGCGTGCGGTGCGGCAGAGAGTCCGGGCGTGCATAAACGATCTCACAGGTAGAGCCCTTCTCACCACCAGCCAAGCCATGTCTTGGTGCTTGTTGGAAAGTTCTGGCGATGAGGCATTCTGCCAAATTGCTTTGACAGTCTGCTCAGGGAACCACTCAACAGGATCCGCCCTCTCCTTTTCCCGAAGGGTCTCAAGGACGCTACGTGCTGACCACTTCCTGATGGACTTGTGGTCAAAGGTGTTTTTCTTCAGAAATTTCTCCACGAAGGACAGGTGGTACGGAACGGTCCAACTACTCGGAGCGTTCCGCGGCAGCGAGGCCAGGCCCATCCTTCGCAACACCGGGGACAGGTAGAACCTCAGTACGTAGTGACACTTGGTGTTTGCGTACCGGGGATCCACGCACAGCTTGATGCAGCCACACACAAAGGTGGCCATCAGGGCGAGGGTGGCATTGGGAGTGTTTTTTCCCCCATTGCACCGGTCTTTGTACATGGTGTCTCTTCGGACCCGGTCCATCTTTGATCTCCACATGAAGTGGAAGATGGCCCGGGTGACTGCGGCAGCACAGGTTCTGGGGATAGGCCAGACCTGTGCCACATACAACAATACTGAGAGTACCTCGCACCTGATGACCAGGTTTTTCCCCGCGATGGAGAGCGATCGTTGCTCCCATCTGCCCAGTTTCTGTCTCATCTTCCTGATCCGCTCCTCCCAGGTCTTGGCGCACGCCCCAGCACCCCCGAACCAAGTACCCAGCACCTTCAGGTGGTCAGTCCTGACGGTGAAGGGGATATAGGATTGGTCGGTCCAGTTCCCGAAGAGCATGGCCTCGCTCTTCCCTCGGTTTACCTTGGCCCCCGAGGCCCGCTCGAACTGGTCGCAGATGCACAGGAGTCTGTGCACGGACAGCGGATCCGAGCAGAAAACGGCGACGTCATCCATGTACAGGGAGGCCTTAACCTGTAGGCCCCCGCTGCCAGGAATAGTCACCCCTCTCAGGCTCGCATCCTTCCTGATGGATTCGGCAAATGGCTCTATGCAACATACAAACAAGGCAGGAGAGAGTGGGCAGCCCTGCCTGACTCCAGATCTTACAGGGAAGCTATCTGATTCCCACCCATTGATTGAGACTGCACTGACAATGTTGGTGTAGAGCAGTCTGATCCAATTGCAGATTCCCTCCCCAAAGCCCATTTTGGAGAGGACATCCCTCATATATGTATGCGATATCCTGTCAAAGGCTTTCTCCTGGTCCAGGCTGATGAGGCAGGTGTCCACCCCCCTGTCCTGCACGTAGGCGATCGTATCCCTGAGGAGTGCGAGGCTCTCAGAGATCTTCCTGCCCGGTACAGCACAGGTTTGGTCGGGGTGGATCACCGTTCCCAGAGCAGACCTGACCCGGTTAGCGATGACCTTTGACAAGATTTTGTAGTCTGTGTTTAGCAGTGAGATCGGTCTCCAATTTCTAATTTCATCCCTCTCCCCCTTCCGCTTGTAGATGAGGGTGATGATGCCTTTCCTCATGGATTCACTCATGGTACCTGCCCGAAGCATACTGACATACACCTCCAGCAGGTCCCGGCCAATCAAGTCCCAAAGAGCGGAATAGATCTCGACCGGTAAGCCGTCGCTTCCGGGAGTTTTATTCTTTTCGAAGGACTCGAGGGCCCTGGTCAGCTCATCCAGAGATAGCGGCTGGTCCAGCCTCTCTCGCGTTCCGTCCTCTAGGACCTCCGTGATAGAGGACAGGAACGACTGTGAGGCCGTGCTGTCGGTTGGCTTCGTGTCATACAGACTGGCATAGAAGTATTTGCTGATCCTCATGATGTCAGCCTGAGATGACGTTACCGAGCCATCTTCTTCCTTCAGGCTGCTGAGCACAGAGCTCTCTTTGTGCACCTTCTGGAAGAAGAAACGTGAGCACGTCTCGTCCTGCTCCACCGAGCGGACCCTGGACCGGAAGATTATCTTGGAGGCCTCCGAGGCAAAGAGCGAGGCTTGCTGGCCCTTCACCTCCTTGAGGTCCTCCGTGACATCGACCCCCAACGTCTGCAGCAGGAGCAGGTTCTGCATACTTTTCTGGAGTCGGGACAGTTTTCCCCCCCTCTCTCTCGCCTCCTGAACACCTTTGAGGATGAAGAATCTCTTGATGTTCCCTTTTACTGTTTCCCACCAGTCTGCTGGAGACTCAAAGAGACACTTCGCGGTTCTCCAACCTGCGTAATCCCTCTTGAGCTCCTCGATGTTTCCCGGGGTCAACAGCTTAGTGTTCAGTTTCCACGTTCCCTTGCCCGTCCGCTGCTCGTCCTGTAGGTGACAGTCGGCCAGTAGGAGGCAGTGGTCAGAGAAGAACACCGGCTTGACATCGGTGGTTCTGATTGAGAACGTTCGGGACACAAACAGGTAATCTATCCTTGAGCGGATAGACCCGTCTGCCCGTGACCATGTGTATCTACGCTGCGCTCCATCTGCAGGGGTGCTGAAGACGTCGTGCAGCTTGGCATCTTTGACCGTTTCCATCAGGGCTCTGGACGTAGCGTCCAGTTTACTGTCCCCCCCGCCGGATCGTCCATCTGCATCAATGATGCAGTTGAAGTCTCCAGCCAGAATGGTCGGCCTGGACGTAGCCAGCAACAGTGGAAGCTGTTGCAGGACGGCCAACCGTTCACTCTTATCCGCTGGGGCGTACACGTTGATTAATCTTACGGGAGCGTTTCTGTATTTAACATCCACGACGAGGAGGCGCCCGCCCACCACCTCCTTAACCTCGGAGATGGTGAAGTTACCTCCCCGCAAAAGGATCCCTAGGCCTGAGGAGCGGTTATCGTTGCCCCCCGACCACACTGACGGCCCATGGGCCCACAAGCTCGACCACCTCCTGTAACTGCTGAGGTGGGGTATCCCGCACTCCTGCAGAAACAGGACGTCGGCTTTGACGCTGGCCAGGGAGGCCAGCGTTGAAACGCATCGCGTAGCCGATTTGATGCTACGCACGTTGATGCTAGCAATTTTCAACCCCATTTTAACAGTTTACAGGTTTACCGGTGTCCGTTTGCTGCTGGTCTTGCCCTTCTGGGGTAGCTGCGTGCATCCCTGTGGTGGCGGCAAACTGTTGGACCTTCGCAGGGCTGAGGTAACTGTCCAGCTCCGCGCTGGGGCCATTACCCCACTCTGTTGTCTTCGTGTCGGGCCCGTGGTCCGCACTGACCAGTTCTCCGTCTGACAGCAGGGCTGTCATAGGACCGCTGCTCCCAGATACCTGGAGCTGTGGGCTGGTGAGTACCTCCTGGTTCTCACCGGGTAGGGGGAGGCCATTACCCGTCCCCTCAGAGGGATCGTCCTTTCCTTCCTGGGCGGTGCTGCCCTCCTTTCTCCTCACGACGCTCTGCCTCTTCCTCTGATGACGACCCTTCTTGCGCCCATCCTCACCATCGGAAGAGCTGCATGCGTCTTCGCCTTGTAGGTGTCGCTTTCCCCTTCGCTGGGTGGCTTTGGGGCCCCCAAGAGGTTTCCTCTTCCTGTTTTTTACTGTGATCCAGTCCTCTGCATCCTTTGATTCCTCCTCTTCCATTTCCTCAGACTGCCTTGACGGAGCTTGGATCGGCTGCTGCACCTCCCCGCTGTCTGCCGTCTGCTCCGCTACTGCCTGCTCTTCCTTCTGGGTGCCTCCAGGCACCGTTTCCACGCTATTTTCATTTGCCTTCCTCGTCTTTGTTGGTCCGCGGCTCGTATTCGTGTTGCTACCTCCGGCCATCTGTGCGTAGGTAGCGGCTCCTCGTCTTGGGCAGGCCTTGTACATGTGGCCCGCCTCTCCGCACAGGTTATAGTTCTTGGCCTCCTTACAATCCTTGGTCAGGTGGCCTTCCTGCTTGCAATTTCGGCATACGGTCACCTTGCAGTCGGCCGCCATGTGGCCTGACCTCCCGCAGGTTCGGCACACCTTCGGCTGCCCTGCGTACGTCAGGTAGCCTCTGCTCCCTCCAATTGCGAAGCTGGAGGGTGGGTGGAGGATGTTCCCGCTGCCATCGACCCTCAGGGTTACCTTGACCTGCCTTTTACTTGTCCAGATCCCGAAAGGATCAACGACATCGGTGCTTTCTCCTTCAACCTGGACATACCTCTTCAAGAAGGTGAGAACATCTGCCGCTGGGACGTAGGGGTTGTACATTTGGATTGTAACAACCCGACTTCTCTGTGCAGGAAGCACACACAATGGGACCGCCGACAAGATGGAGAATAGCGGCTCCCCTTCCTTCTCCTTGAAGACCTTCAGGAGTTGCTCACACTGCTTCACACTCCTGAAGGTCACGTCGAAGTAGCCTGCCCCAGGGAAATCCTGCAGGCAGTACACATCTGCTGCTGCAAACCCACAGCACTCCAGCAAAACCTTCTCCACAAACACCGTCCGATCGACCGGTGTGTGCTCCTCCACCTTCTTCACAGTCACCCTGACTGTGTTGCGAATGCCCTGGCCAGGGCTGCGAACGGCTGCTGAGGCCATGGCTCCGAGATTGGCTGGTCCCTGAATTGGCGTTAGGCTGAAGCCAGCATGAAGATCCACCAATAGCAGGTCAGCACAACCAAACGATCCTCCAACGTCCAATCACGATCCAGCGATGGTCTCTCCACTAGCTCTGATGACTCGCAACTCGACACCTGTCCTGATAAGAACAGACACTTGATCTTAGCCAAAAGGCCGAGAAGTACATGCTGCTTCAAACCCACAGCACTCTAACAAAACTTCACAAACACTGTCCGATCGACTGGTGTGTGCTCCTCCACGTTCTTCACAGTCAACCTGACTGTGTTGCAAAAGCCCTAGCCTGGGCTGCGAGCGGCTGCTGAGGCCATAGCTCTGCGGTTGGCTGGTACTTGAATTGGCGTTAGGTCGAAGCCAGCATAAAGATCCACCAAGAGCAGGTCAGCACAACCAAACGTTCCTCCAATGTCCAATCACGATCCAGCGATGATCTCCAGCACTTCCGACGACACGCAACACGATCCCCGTGGTATCTCCCCCGCCATCACATGCCCTGTGCGTCGAACCTGCAGCACTCAAGCAGAATCTCTTCCTCAGGTCCTCAGAAACACCACATATTCTGAGCCAAAAGGCTGAGTGCGCATTGCTAGCAATCTAGAAATCGTCCATGCATAATTACCCTTGAGTTGAGGGACATTTCAGAGGTGAGGATAATTAGTTTATTCCTCATTAGTCTAGCTTCCAAATTATTAGCGCAGTAACATATCCACTACACTATCGATGACATTTCTGCCTGAAGGAAAAGCTAATGGAGTAGGGGATATTGATTGCCTATAGAAAATGGGGTGCAATTGGTTTCTCATGTGGTATAAGTTATCATGATTGTTTAACATTTGGCGTTCTTGTGTTTGTCCTGATAAATGCAAGTCAATAAGTTTTGGCATTGTGCTTATTATAAGGAATTGAAAAACGAGAGAATAAGCAAAAGTGGAATTGGATTGATGGGTTTTGTTCCAGAATGGCAGCCAAAATAGATGGGAGTATTGGATGCTGGTGTGAGTGTTGATGACACGACAGGAAAAAGAGTAGGCTAAAAGATTTTCTTATGTGGCACTTGACACTCTGGTGCAAGCAAGAGATGAACTATGTTCACTGTGAGTAACAAGGCCATCCAGAAATGTGGCATGAAGTTAACGGTAGCCAAGGAAATCAATACAAGTAGTGTGACTCTGAGTACCCGAGTGCCAGAGTCCTATAAGCACACAAAAGTGGGCAAGATCAGTGAATTCCCTTTCGAAATCCTGAGGGACAGGATGCACATGTATTTGGAAAGGCAAGGACTGATTAAAGTCAACATGGCTTTATGCGTGGGAAATCATGTCTCACAAACTTGATTGAGTTTTTTGAAGAAATAACAAAGAGAATTGATGAGGGTAGAGCGGTAGATGTGATCTATATAAACTTCAATAAGGCATTTGACAAGGGAATCTCATGGAATACAGAGAGAACTCGCCATTTGGATAAAGAACTAGCTCAAAGGTAGAAGACAGAGGGTGGTGGTGGAAGGTTGTTTTTCTGACTGGAGGCCTGTGACCAGTGGAATGCCAAAGGATCGGTGCTGGGTACACTACTTTTCATCATTTATATAAATGATTTGGATGGGACTATAAGAGGTACAGTTAGTAAGTTTGCTGATGACACTAAAATTGGAGTGTAGTGGACAAGCGAAGAAGATTACTCAGATTACACAGGATCTTGATCAGATGGGCCAATAGGTAGAGAAGTGGCAGATGGAGTTTAATTTATATAAATGTGAGGAGCTGCATTTTGGGAAAGCAAATCTTAGCAGGACTTATACACTTAATGGTAAGGTCCTCGGGAGTGTTGCTGAACAGAGACCTTGGAGTACAGGTTCATAGCTCCTTGAAAGTGGAGTTGCAGGTAGATAGGATAGTGAAGAAGGCGTTTGGTATGTTTTCTTTTATTGGTCAGAGTATTGAGTACAGGAGTTGGGAGGTCATGTTGCGGCTGTACAGGATATTAGTTAGGCCACTGTTGGAATATTGCGTGCAATTCTGGTCTCCTTCCTATTGGAAAGATGTTGTGAAACGTGAAAGGGTTCAGAAAAGATTTACAAGGCTGTTGCCAAGGTTGGAGGTTTTGAGCTATAGGGAGAGATTGAATAGGCTAGGGCTGTTTTCCCTGGAGCATTGGAGGCTGAGGGGTGACCTTATTGAGGTTTAAAAAATCATGAGGGGCATGGATAGGATAAATAGACAAAGTCTTTTCCCTGAGATGGGGGAATCCAGAACTAAAGGGCATAGGTTTAGGATGAGAGGGGAAAAATATAAAAGAGACCTAAGGGGCAATTTTTTCACTCAGAGGGTGGTACGTGTATGGAATGAGCTGCCAGAGGAAGTGGTGGAGACCAGTACAATTGCAACATTTAAAAGGCATCTATATGGGTATATGAATAGGAAGGGTTTGGAGGAATATGGGTCGGGTGCTGGCAGGTGGGACTAGATTGGTTTGGGATATCTGGTCGGCATGGACAAGTTGGCCAGAAGAGTCTGTATCTGTGCTGTACATCTCTATGACTCGATACTGTTTAATTCACCACATCTCTGCAATCACCAATCCACAAACTGTATCAAGTATGGCTCATAAATCTTTTTATTAGCTTCACAGAGACAGAGGTGAGGGTGACTGTCTGGAAACTATGTTGGTTTTCTCATTACTGCCAGCCTGTTCATGATAGTTACCAGCCGGTCAGTCGATTCCATTCTGCTGCAACCCATAGTGAGATGCTGCAATCCATGAGGAATCTACGAGCTGAGGAAATGAAAAAGGTAAGCACTGTCTTTTTGTTGGATAAATTTGACATCTGACCTGTGGTGCCTTTCAGTGTAGCATTGTGGCTGCAATGACGCTGAGTTTGGTCAGGACCAGAGGATTGGTAAGTCGTGGAAGGAAAGTATAGTGTATATCTGGGAACAGGGGTTGGAGGAGATGATCATGGACAGTCTGACTAGTATCTGGATGAACCAGCTGCCTCTTTTCTATATATTGTTTCTCCTGTTCCTAAATTGTTCAATGGATTCTTGGTGCCAAGGACTATGCCCTCATGTTGACCAAGTTATGGAGGGGCACAAGTACAGGAGGACTCCTACAGACCAGCTAAGGCAGCGGAACTGATGCTGCAGCATAACTGTTTGCTAAATGTTGTTTCTTGTGGCAACATAATTCTTTGCTTATGGAGGGGAAATATTAGCCACATGTAAAGCACTATAGATCACCCTTGTCATCCAGTAGCTACCATCTTGTTTAATGTGGTTACTGAATGACTGAGAGAATATTGGGCGAGGCCAGATTGAAAGCATCATGACTACTGCTAGAGTAGCAGGCATTCAGCAGCATGATGAGCTGCCCTTAGTCACACATTAAATGCATATGCAGCATGGTAAACTTTGTACTAGCACAGATCACGTTGGACATGTACACATACAGCACAAACATCATTTTAGTATCAAATGGACAACTACAATGCTGAAGAATTATGTGCTAAAGAGCTCAATTTGTGACCAATTTCTACAAATAGGTCAAATGAAGAATGTAAAGGCACAGAAGGTGATGCAAGTATGGAAAATGCTGCAATGTTGAGTGGTTTAATCAGAGGGAAGAGAAAGAGAAAAGAAAGTTTTCCACTCAGAGATGGATCAGATTTAGGGATGTTGACATCAGGATTCCAATTTATTGGTTCTGGTCCTTCAAATTCCTTTGGGATTTGGAGTCAGAGACAGTCACATAGTCAATCACCCCAATTCATTACTCTCCTGCTGGATAATGGTTTGGAAGATAACCACTGAAGCAAGCTCCTTGCCTCAATCCTGCTGATGGAACTATCTCGCCACCAGAATTTGGACTGTACTTTCTGGCTCTGATGACCTTATACTTCATCAGCCACCTTGTTGCCTATTCACTAAACACATCTATACATCATTGCAACCCCTTGTGTCCACCTCACCACCCAACAAATCTCAATGCTTTATTCTTTGTGTAGAATCCTATTGGAATCTGAGTGATGTCGACTAGGGAGAGATTTGCAGTATAATCGGATGAGAAGTCTGGTGAGACCCATGACGTTGACAGCCTCTGTCTGCATCTATTATGCTTTTGCAAAGCAAGTTTCTTGTCAGGAATCAACAAATTGCCACTCAGGGGATTATAGTTTGTTAAATGTTACAAAGTTTGTTATTAATGTTACAATTCACTTCATTAAAATTCAGGCTATCTTACCAAATGCATCAAACAGGATAGAAAAACCAATTGGATTCTCAGTAATTCAAGATGGATGATGGGGGAAAAGTTGTGGCTGTAACAGCTGCTCCTTTTTTGAGGTATTTTAAATGTTGGAGGTGATTTCCTTGAATTCCAGGAGGAGTAATTGCTGTTTTATAAGCTGTTGCTTTGTTTTGGAACTTTAGGGGAAAAAAGATCAAAACAACAAGTTTTAAAAGCAAGAAGAGAGACAGAGTCAGAGACCACATGGTCAGAGAAAGAAACCTACATTGCTATCTGACACAGCAGTGAATCTGTTTGAGTTCAAGCAGCCCTGGACACTGGAGTGCTCTAAGAAAAAATAACAAACTGCAAAATTCACAGCTGACCTTGGAGGAACCTGTGTGTGAGAGCTCATTGTATGGGAGAAGCTGAGTGCATAGTTTTCAAGTGTAACCTTGCTGTAAATCTACAACACTGAGTAGAGTGGGCTCTTTTTTAAATAATACGTTTTATTGGGATCTGTCTCTTGATTAAATTTTAAAAATATGTTAGCCTGGAGCAGTGTTTTTTAGAGCAGTAAAACAGTGCTATTATCTGGGTCTGTAAGTTGTTAAGGAGGCAAGATGGCCTTGAGTAGTGTGATGTGCTCTTCCTACTAGGTTATGGGAGATTAAGGAGAGTTTCCAGGTTATTGGGGTCATAGAGATATACAGCACAGAAATAGACCCTTCAATCCAACTCTTCCATGCTGACCAGATAACCCTAACCCGGTCTAGTCCCATTTGTCAACAAATGGCCCATATCCCTCTAAACCCCTCTGAATCATATACCCATCCAGATGCCTTTTAAATGTTGTAATTGTACCACTTCCTGCGGCAGCTCATTCCATATACGTACCACTCTATGTGTGAAAAGATTGTCCCTTAGTTCCCTTTTATATCTTTCCCTTCTCGCCCTAATTGGCCATGCTAAATTGCCCATAGTGTTAGGTGCATTAGTCAGAGGGAAATGGGTCTGGGTGGGTTACTCTCCGGGGGGTCGGTGTGGACCTGTTGGGCCAAAGGTCTGTTTCCACACTGTAGGGAATCTAATCCAATCTATATGTATTTCTTTGGGGTGACACGGTGGCTCAGTGTTTAGCACTGCTGCCTCACAGCACCAGGGACCTCGGTTCAATTCCTGTCTCGGGTAACTGACTGTGTGGCATTGCACATTCTCCCCATATCTGTGTGGGTTTCCTCCGGGTGGTCCGGTTTCCGACCACAGTCCAAAGATATGCAGGTTAGGTGAATTGGCCATTGTTAGGTGAAGGGTTAAATGTAGGGGAATGGGTCTGGGTGGGTTGCTCTTTGGAGGGTCGGTGAGGACTTGTTGGGCTGAAGGGCCTGTTTCCACACTGTAGGGTATCTAATCTAATCTAAACCTATGCTCTCTACTTCTGGACTCTTGCACCAGGGAAAAGACCTTACCTATTTCTCCTATCCATGCCCATCATGATTTTATGATAGGAGGTTGAGGGGAAGCCTTATAGAGATTTATAAAATGATGAGGGGCATAGATAAGGTGAATAGCAAAGATATTTTCCTGAGAATGGGGGAGTTCAAAATTAGGGGGCATACTTTTAAGGTTAGAAGAGAAAGATTTAAAAGGGGCCTGATGGGAAACTTCACACGGAGGGTGGTGCATGTATGGAATAAATTCCAGGGTTGGTAGTAGATGAAGGTATAGTTACAACATTTAAACAATATTTCGGGTGGGTACATGAATAAGAAAGATTTAAAGGAATATAGGCCAAATGCAGGCAAGTGGGGCTAGGCACCATGGTAGCTCAGTGGGTTAGCACTGCTGCCTCACAGTGTCAGGGATCTGGGTTTGATTCCAGCCTCAGGTGACTGTCTGTGTGGAGTTTGCATGTTCTCCTCATGTGACTGTCTGTGTGGGTTTGCTCCGGTTTCCTCCCGCAATCCAAAGATGAGCAGGTTAGGTGAATTGGCCATGCTAAATTGCTATAGTGTACATCGATGTGTAGGTTAGGTTCATTAGTCAGGGTCAATGTAAAGGGGAATGGGTCTGGGTGGATTATTCTTTAGAGCATCAGTGTGGGTTTGCTGGGCCATAGGGCCTGTTTCCACACTGTAGGGATTCTATGATTCTAGATTAGTTTGGGTCAGCATGGACGAGTTGAACTGAATGGTCTGTTTCCATGCTGTATGATTCTACAACTCTTTAACTTTCCTAGTTACATCCTTAAAGAATTCCTGTAGGTCTGATAATCCTGATCAGTGGAAAGCTAGGCATTCAGGCTGTTGCTCTCTAGCTGATCAGTTGCAACTGCAACTTGGATTCTCACTGATGAGAAAATATTGGAATAGTTGGGACAAACTTCCTTGGAATTGTTTCAAATAAATTACATGGTGAACAACATTTAAATGTCATGGATTCTGGGCATAGTGTGGTCATAGGTATATTTCACATCACTTATAAAATTCATGATTGTTTGTGTTATTTGACTTCATTCCACCTGGATTATTCTGAGTGTGTACACGCAGAAATTATTATCTAAAACTCAAAAGTTAAACCTACAGCGAAAGATAACTGCAAGATATATTGCTCAAATCCAATTTTCAGTATTTTACCTGAACTTCTAATTTGTGACATGCATTTTGATATAACTGCCATGATCAGAAATTTGCATTTGAGTTGTTTCATTGTTCATTAATTCATTTCTTCTGCTGTTGAAAAACATTCTGACAGATATTAATCACAAAATCTTGATAATGATATCTGCTTCTGATACTTTTTGAGGGGACATTTAATACCATGGGAGTTTGCAACAGAGGACACAATCTGTATAACAATAATAGCAATGAGAACAATATGAAAATGAGTGTTGTCATCTGACCAGACAAGAGACAAAGTTCTAGCCATCCAGAAGCTATAATTTATGGCTTCTGGCAATCTAGTTAAATTGCATCCTTAGTGAGGATGTACTGAATCGAATTACTTTAAAGTATTGTGAATAAATATTCCAAAGAAACCAAAACAGTTTGGACTACCGACATGTGCCAAACTCAGGCAGACTCACTTATTCTGAGGTGAAGGCCATAAAGTACAATGCCTTTAACATTAAATTGATTGGCATAGTTTCAGTTTTCCTTCATGCAACAAGCCCAATCCATTTCAATAAATTGTGTAATCACATTAGAGCAATGACTGAAAGATGTTCGAAAATAAAATCAAAGTGTCCCTCTCCTTTTCCAAGTGCAACAAATGCACAGACATTTGTAGAAAAGAGATTTTCTGTAACACTTCCATGAAAATTCAGCCAATATAAATATTTCTTTAGTAGTACTGGACATGTTAGCCTTTATAAATTTATCAGATGTTTGGGAACTAACAAGCTTATAAGTCACCTGATAAATCTGCCAGTTTTAGGTAACAATCCAAAATTTATTGATAGGAGTACATTCACTTCGCTTGAAGACTGACTGTGAAAAGAAATCACAATTTGTTTTTGTGCCTAACTGATCTTTTCTAGTCTTTGTATTTTTTTTAACACAAGAATAATGTTTGTTGTCTAATGAGTTCTATAACTATTTGTTGAGTGCTCAATCCACAAGGCAGGTAATATAACCATTGTACAATGTAAAATTTTATCTTTTGACAAATGTTTTAATTGTACAATCACGAAAGAAGACAAAGAATGATAAGTAGGGCATGGGATGTGGGATGTGGGATTCACTAGCTTGGTCAGCATTTATTACCATCCCTTGTTGCCTTTGGAAAGGTGGTGGTGGCTGCCTTCTTGAAGTTCTGCAGCCCATTTGCTATATGTAGACCCACAATTTTGTTAGGGTATGTATTCTGGGATTTTGATCCAAAGATACTGAAGAAACAGTGATACATTTCCAAGTCAGAATGGCGAGTGGCTTGGAGGGAATCTGTAAGTGATGGTGTTCTCTTGTACATGCTGCCCATCTTTGTGAACCTGCGCTTGCTAACCTTAACCTCCCCCAACCCCTGGAATATAAGGAGGCCTTTCTTGGTATTCCATGGTCATGGTGCTCCTGACCTTGGGCAAACATAGCCCCTTCCCCATCCATGTATTCCTCCCCTACGAATACTGTTGCCAACCCTTCACAGTTGTCAAACTCCTGCTTCCACTTCTCCCTGTGCTGCATGCCCAATCCCAACCAACAAATTGTGCTTCCTGTGCCAGCATGGCCCAATGACTACTCTCCAAACCTTCTTAGTTTCTGTGAATGGACCAAATGGACTGATTGCGGCTCACCCCCTTGAGTGAGCTAACCACACAGTCCCGAGTGAAAAGTGCCCAGACCCTTGACTAATGCCTGTGCAACTCCTCAATCGTGATAGCTCAAACTGTGGATTGGCTGCTGTCGAGCCACAGGACTAAATACAACCCATTCCCCAGACTGAATTGTCTGAACTGAGCAGCGCTCAAAGAGAGCACATGAGCAGCCCATGGATGTAACCAGGTCCAATCCTTGAGCTTGGTAGCTGTCTTTACATGCAAATGTGACCCTCTTGCAGTCCTTCAGTATAAGCTGCTTTTCTCCCCTGCTAGTTACAGTGTCACCAGGTATCCACTCAGATTTCCATGCTAAGAATTCTCAACTTAGAGTCATAGAGATGCACAGTGTGAAAAGAGACCCTTCGGTCCAATATGTCCATGCCGTCCTCTATAAGGTTTATAAAAAGTATAAGTAAACCTCTCAGTGTCTCATGCTCCAGGGAAAACAGTCCCAGGTTATTCAGCCTCTCCATATAGCTCAGACATTCTAATCCTGGCAACATCCTTGGAAATCTTTTCAAGTTTCACACCATCTTTCAGCTAGGAGAGCAACCAAAATTGCACACAATATTCCAAAAGTGGCCTAACCAGTGTCCTGTACAGCTGCAACATGACCTCCCAATTCCTATTATCAGTGCTCTGACCAATAAAGGAAAGGATACCAAATTCCTTATTCATTATCTTATCTACCTGGTACTCCACTTTCAAGGAATTATGAACCTGCAGTCTAAGGTCTCTTTGTTGAGCAAGACTCCACAGGACCTTACCTTTAAGCGTATAAGTCCTGCTCTGATTTGCCTTTCCAAAATGCAGTACCTCACATTTATCCAAATTAAACTCCATCTGCCACTCCTCAACTCATTGGCCCATCTGATCAAGATCCCGTTGGGGTTCTTTGCTGTCCACTATACCTCCAATTTTAGAATAATTTGAAAACTTAAAAACTATACTTCCTATGTTCACATCCAAGTGGTTTATATAAATGACAAAAAGCAGTGGACTCAGCACTGATCCTTGTGCAGACCACTGGTCACAGGCCTCCAGTCTGAAAACCAACCCTTCCACCACCACCCTCTGTCTTCTACCTTTGAGCCTGTTCTCTATCCAAATGGCTAGTTCTCCCTGTGTTCCTTGTGGTAACCTTCCTAACCGGTCTACCATGAGGTACCTTGTCTAATGCTTTACTGAAGTCCATATGGATCACATCCAATGCTTTGCCCTTATCAATTCGCTTTGTTACTTCTTGAAAAAACTCAATCAAGTTAGTGAGACATGATGTCCCACACACAAAGCCATGTTGATTATCCCTAATCAGTCCTTGCCTTTCCAAATACATGTAAATCCTGTCCCTCAGGATTCCCTTCAACAACTTTGGTGGCTGGCACGGTGGCTCAGTGGTTAGCACTGCTGCCTCACAGCACCAGGGTCCCAGGTTCGATTCCAGCCTTGGGTGACGTCTGTGTGGAGTTTGCATATTCTCCCCGTGTCTGCGTGGGTTTCCTCCAGGTGCTCTGGTTTCCTCCCACCATCCAAAGCTGTGCAGGTCAGGTGAATTGGCCATGCTAAATTGCCCATAGTGTTAGGTGCATTAGTCTGGGTGGGTTACTTGTCGGAGAGTCGGTGTGGACTTGTTGGGCCGAAGGGCCTGTTTTCACACTGTAGAAAATCTAATCTAATCAACTTGCCCACCATTGATGTCAGGATTACTGGTCTACAGTTCCTGGATATTCCTTACCACTTTTCTTAAATAGTGGTACCATATTAGCCAACCTCCAATCTTCTGATATCTCATTTATGACTATCGACGATAGAAATACCTCAGCAAGGCGTCCAGATATCACTTTCCTAGCTCCCCGCAGAGTTCTTCTGTTCATGAGGTCCTGGGGATTTATCCACCTTTATGTGTTTTAAGATATTCAGCACCACTTTCTCTGTAATATGGACATTTTTCAAGATGTCAACTATTTCCCCATATTCTATATCTCTCATGTCCTTTTCCACAGTAAACGTGGATGTAAAATACTCTTTAGAGTCTCCCTCATCTCCTACTGTTCCACAAATAGGCTCCCATGCCAATATTTGAGAGGCCCTATTCTCTCCCTAGTTACTCTTTTGTCTTTAATATATTTATAAAATCCCTTTGGATTCTCTTCAACCTTATTTGCCAAAGCTATCTCATGTCCCCTTTTTGCCCTCCGGATTTCGTTCTAAAGTACACTCCTACTGCCTTTATACTCTGCTTGCAATTTAGTCGATCTCTACTGTCTGTACCTGACATATGCTTCCTTCTTTTTCTTAACCAAAACCTCAATTTCTCCAGTCATGCAGCATTCCCTGTGCCTGCCGGCCTTGCCCTAACTGGAAGGTACTCCGGACTCTCGTTATGTCATTTTCGAAGGCTTCCCTTTTTCCAGCTGTCCCTTTACTTGCGAACGTCCACCCCCAAACAACTTTTGCCTAAAACCTTCAAAATTAGCCTTACTCTAATTTAGAATTGTAACTTTTAGATCCAGTCTATCCTTTTCTATCACTATTTAAAAACTAACAGAATTATGGTCGCTATCCCCAAAGTGCTCCCCCATTGACACCTCAGTGACCAGCCCTGCCTTATTTCCCAAGAGTAGGTCAAATTTTGCACCTTCTCTAGTAGGCACATCCACATATTGAATCAGAAAATTTTCTTGTACACACCTAACAAATTCCTCTCCATGTAAACCCTTAATATTATGGCAATCCCAGTCTATGTTTGGAAAGTTAAAATAACCACATTATTGTTTTTACAGATAACTGAGATCTCCTTTTAAATTTGCTTCTCAATTTCATGCTGAGTATTAGGGAGTCTATAGTACAATCCCTTTCTTATTTCTCAGTTCCACCCAAGTAACTTCCCTAGATGTATCCCCAGGAATATCCTCTCTAAGTACAACAGTAATACTATCCCTTATCAAAAACACCACTCTCCCTCCTCTCTTTACCCCCTTTCTATCCTTCCTGTAGCATTTGTATCCTGGAACATTAAGCTGCCAGTCCTGCCCATCCCTGAACCATGTTTCTGTAATTGCTATGACATCCCAATGCCATGTTCCTAACCATGCCCTGAATTCATCTGCTTTCCCTATTAGGCTTCTTGCATCAAAATTAATGCAGTTTAATTTTTCAGTCCGACCTCGTTCTCTTCTTTGTTCCTGCCTGCCCTGACTGTTTGACTCACTCCTTTTCTCAACTGTACCAGTCTCAGCTTGATCTCTTTCCTTATTAGCTCCCTGGGTCCCATCTTACCCCCACCTTACTAGTTTAAATTCTCCCGAGCAGCTCTAGCAAATCTCTCTGCCACAGTATATTAGTCCCCTTCCAAATCAAGTGCAATCTGTCCTTCTTAGACAGGTCACTTCCACCCCAGGAGAGATTCCAATGATCCCAAAATGTGAATGCTTCTCTCCTGCACCTCAGCCACACATTCATCTTCTCTATCCTCCTATTCCCACCCTCACTAGCTCATGGCACCAGGAGTAATCCAGATATTACTATCCTCAAGGACCTCCTTTTTAAATTCCTGCCTAACTTTCTATATTCTCCCTACAGAATCTCATTCTTTTCCCTTTCTATGTCATTGGTTCTAATGTGTACATTTACCTCCTGCTGGTCTCACTCCCCTTTGAGAATATTCTGCACTCTATCTGAGATATCCATGATCCTGGCACCAGGAAGGCCACAATCATTCTGATTTCTTGCTGTCAGCCACAGAAACATCTGTCTGTGTCTCTGATTAGAAAGGCCCCTATCACAATCGATCATTTGGAACCTGACGTACTCCTCATTACATTAGAGCCAATCTCGGTCCCAGAAACTTGGCTGTTTGTACTACATTACCGAAGGGTCTATTTCTGTGCTGTACACCTCTACGACACTAAGACCTTATAAGTCCCAGCCTCTCCTTATAACTCAAACCCCCCAGTCCTGGAAACATCCTGGTCAATCCTTGCTGACCCCTGCTCCACCTACCATAACTCAACCAATTGACCCAATTTATCAAGGAGGAGCCAGTGGTTAAGGTTTACATGAACTTTTCGAAGGCTTTCATTCAGGTCCCACATAAGAGAGTAAAATTTAAAGGTATGTAATTGAGGGTAGTGTACTGACATGGATCGAGAACTGGTAGGCAGGAAAGAATTGGACTAAATGGGTCTTTTTATGAGTGGAAGCGAGTGATTAGTAGAGAATCGAAGGGATCAAAGTTTGGGCCCCAGCTATTCGCAATATATAGTAATGATTTAGATGAGGAAAATAAATGTTCCATTTCCAAGTTTGCAAATGATACAAAGCTGGTGGGAGGGTCAACAGTGAGGAGGATGCACTATTGCTTCAATATGATTTGGACAAGTTAAGTGAGAGCGCAAATGCATGACTAATGAAGTAAAATGTGAATAAATGTATGTTTATCCACTTTGGTACCAAAAACAGGAAGGTGGATTATTATATGATAGATTGAGAAAGGGGGAGGTGCAATGAGACCTGGGTGTTCTTGTACACCATTGCTGAAAATAAGCACTCAGATGCAGCAGGCAGTGAAGAAAGAAAATAGTATGTTGCGCTTCATAGTGAGATGATTCAAGTACAGGAGCAGAGATGTCTTGCTGCAATTGTACAGGTACGTGGTGAGACTACACCTGGAATAGTGTGTATAGTTTTGGACCCTTTATCTGAGGAAGGATGTTCTGGCTGTGGAAGGAATGCAACAAAGGTTTACCAGACTGATTCTTGGGATGGCAGGACTGACTTATGAAGAGAGATTGAATTGGTTAGATTATATTCACTGGAGTTTAGAAAAATGAGGAGGAGGTATCTCATAGAAATCTATAAAATCCAAACCGGATTAGACAGGGTAAATGCAGGAAAGATGTTCCTGATGATCCAAAAGTCCAGAACCAGGGGTCAGCATAAGAGAATATGAAATGAGAGAAATTTCTTTACCCAGAGATGAAAAGCTTGTGGAATTCTCTGCCACAGAAAATAGTTCAGGCTAAAATAGTGAATGTTTTCAAGAAGGAAATGGATATATAATTATTCTGGCTGAAGGGCTCAAAGGATATGGGGAGAAAACAGAAACAAGATACTGAGTCGGATGGCCAGCCATGATCATACCGAATGATGAAGCAGACTCGAAGGGATGAATGACGTAATCCTGCTTCAACTTTCTATGTTTCTTTCTTTCTTTCTAATACTTGTTTGCTGTGCATCATGCTCGAAACATGCCTTGCTTCTTTGAGTTGTAACCCTTGAAGTGAGTTATTTGAACATCTTTTCCAGAACTTGTACACATTACACAGCAATGATATCAGTTTTCCAGATGGCTAATTGTTACCCTAATTTCAGGAGGCAATAACGATTGACTTGGTTTCTGCCCAGAGTTTTACAAGTTGATAAAATCCATATCAGCCAAGTGAGGGAATAGCGTGTTTTGAGAAGGTTGGTAACTCAGGTTGAGATTTTGGATGTAGGTTTGCTCGCTGAGCTGGAAGGTTCATTTCCAGACGTTTCATTACCCTATGAGGTAACATCTTCAGTGGGTCTCAGCGAAACAATGCTGAAAATTCCTGCTTTCTATTTATATGTTTAGGTTTCTTTGGGTTGGTGATGTCATTTCCTGTGGTGATGTCATTTCCTGTGGCGAAGTCACTTCCGGTTCCTTTTCTCAGGGGGCGGTAGATGGGGTCTAACTCGATGTGTTTGTTGATAGAGTTCCGGTTGGAATGCCATGCTTCTTGGAATTCTTGTGCGTGTCTCTGTTTGGCTTGTCCTAGGATGGATGTGTTGTCCCAGTCGAAGTGGTGTCCTTCCTCATCCATATGTAAGGATACTAGTGAGAGAGGGTCATATCTTTTTGTGGCTAGTTGGTATTCATTGTTCGCCGAGCTGGGAGTTTTTCTTGCAAACGTTTCGTCCCCTTTCTAGGTGACATCTTCAGTGCTTGGGAGCCTCCTGTGAAGCGCTTCTGTGCTGATTCCTCCGGCATTTATACTGGTTTGAATCTGCCCCTTCCGGTTGTCAGTAGCTGTCCGCTGCAGTGGTCGGTATATAGGGTCTAGGTCGATGTGTCTGTTGATCGAATTCGTGGATGAGTGCCATGCTTCTAGGAATTCCCTGGCTGTTCTCTGTTTGGCCTGTCCTATAATAATGGTGTTGTCCCAATCGAATTCATGTTGTTTGTCATCTGAGTGTATGGCTACTAGGGATAGCTGGTCGTGTCGTTTCGTGGCCAGTTGGTGTTCATGGTTGCGGGTTGTTAGCTGTCTTCCTGTTTGTCCTATGTAGTGTTTTGTGCAGTCCTTGCATGGGATTTTGTAAACCACGTTTACCAAAAGAGGGAGTTTGACCCCATTCCACAGCTCACCAATAAGATAAACAACACACTGAGAAACCTACAAAAAAACTGACAGATAACCAGGTCTGACCTACAAAGAATGAACCCGGAAAGCAACAACACCCCCAGATTCTATGGACTACCTAAAGTACACAAACCAGACATCCCACTTAGACCCATAGTATCACTACCAGGAACACCAACACACAAACTGGCTAAAGAGCTACAACAGAAACTGAAACACCTGGTTAGCGGATCCAGGCACTCTATACAGTCAACACAAGAATTTTTGGACATCATTAGAAATATACACATAGACAAGGAAGAAACCATGGTCTCATTCGATGTAACGGCACTGTTCACTTCTATTGACAACACCCTGCTGGACATACATAACAGACAACAGGACGCTGAACCTATTAACAAAGACGGCATACTTAAACTACTAGACCTGTGCCTCACAACACACTTTGCATTCAACAACCAGATATATGAACAAATTAATGGAACACCCATGGGCTCACCGATCTCCGGACTGATAGCAGAAGCAGTAATGCAAAGGGTAGAAAAAACAGTTTTACCGCAACTACAACCCAAACTCTGGGTCAGATATGTGGATGAAACCTTTGTAATCATTAAACACACAGAAATAGAGAACACACACCGGATCATCAACGCCACACTCACAGGAATCCGATTCACAAGAGAGGAAGAAAAGGACAACCAGCTCCCATTCCTGGATGTGATGGTACAGAGAACACCGAACGGAGATTTCACCACGAAGGTACACAGAAAAGTCACACACACAGACCAAGTCCTGAACTATGAAAGCAACCACCCCAACACACACAAACGAAGTTGCATCAGGACATTATTCAAAAGGGCCACAACACACTGCAGTACACCAGAACGGCAAAAAGAGGAAGAAGAACACCTATACAAGGTATTCAACAAAAACGGATACCCGCGCAATTTCATCAACAGATGCCCCAGGGAAGGACAACGAAATGAGGACATGCCACAACCCAAAGGACTGGCCACACTCCCATACATCAGGAGCATTTCTGAACTGACAGCCAGACTGCTGCGACCACTAGGACTCATAACAGCACACAAACCAACAGCCACTCTCATACAACAACTCACCAGGACAAAGGACCTGATACCCAGCATGAGCAAAGCCAACGTGGTTTACAAAATCCCATGCAAGGACTGCACAAAACATAGGACAAACAGGAAGACAGCTAACAACCCGCATTCATGAACACCAACTGGCCACGAAACGACACGACCAGCTATCCCTAGTAGCCATACACTCAGATGACAAACAACATGAATTCGATTGGAACAACACCACTATTATAGGACAGGCCAAACAGAGAAAGAAAAACTCCCAGCTCGGCGAACAGAACCACAACAACGAGCACCCGAGCTACAAATCTTCTCACAAACTTTGAGTTGGTATTCATGTATCCTGGTGGCTAGTTTTCTGCCTGTTTGTCCAATGTAGTGTTTGTTACAGTCCTTGCATGGTATTTTGTAAATGACATTAGTTTTGCTCATTGTCTGTATAGGGTCTTTCAGGTTAATTAACTGCTGTTTTAGTGTGTTTGGGTTTGTGGGCTACCATGATGCCAAGGAGCCTGAGTACTCTGGGGGAATGTTGACATAGATTTCTCAGGAGTTATGGATAGGTGCTACCAGGGCCTGTAGTTTTGATAGATTAAAGTGACAAATCCTTATTCACTTGTGAGTATTTGCTCGAAAGAAGATGAAGCAGCTTACTTTATACTTCATTTGCTGATAGTAAACTGTATGTATCTTGGAATTCAGGAGCCAATGACGTCAGCTATGAAATATGGTCCTTACTTTAGGTGGAATTTGAGCCATAAAATATCTGCAGACATTTCTAGGCTTCCCTGCTCAAGGAAATCTAAATTTGAACATACATCACTCATAGAATTTGGTCATTTCAAGAGCGTAGCTGCAACAGCAACATTAACTGTTGTCCTTTACTCATCTGGAGTTGACAGGTATTAGAGAGTGAATGTAAGGGAATCCTATAGCCTTAGGCAAGGTTTTTTTTCTCATAGTCACCTTCAAGAGATTGATAAGTAGCTGCATTTTCAGAGTTTAGAGAAGTTTTGTAATTTTTCCAAGTATTACATTTTAACCCCAGGATGCAAAGCACAAGTCAAGAGATCAGTCTATCTCTATTTCGTACAGTTGAATGCTTATTACTGTTTCTGATTGACAACAACAGTGAAACCCCACTTCATATCAGAATTCTGTAGTCATTCTCCATTTAAATAATACTCTGCTTTTTAAACTCTTCCTGCTGAAGTAAAGAACTTCACATTTTCCTCACATTATACCCAACAAGCTTGATATTTGCACCCTCAATCAACCTGTATACGTCAATGTCCTTGTATCTTCATAATATACTTTCCCACTCACCTTGTATCATCTGCACATTTTGTTAAATACATTTTTATTGAAAAATAGATTTTTTAAAGATCACAATGCAAAACAATACAATTCAAAACAATACAAAGAAAGCTCACCAAAAACATTTTTAAAAACCCAATGTCCCCTCATGTACAAATGTATAAATATGTAAAAAGATATTTTAAAAAACCCAACTAACTACTTAACTAAATAAATAATAATACAACAACTCAGCAAAAAACACTAACTCTCGAATATCAAGAGTTATCCCGGTGGCTAGTTTTCTGCCTGTTTGTCCAATGTAGTGTTTGTTACAGTCCTTTTTACCTATTCATACATTTGCAGTTCCCCCTCTCTGAATATTGGACTCATAAAGCACAATCGTTACGGCTATAAAAAAGCCCGTATTAGTGTGGCAGACAAATCTGTGTCCAGGTAGCCCAAAAAGAGCTGCCATGTCTTATAGAAATTCTCAGTTTTGTAGTGCACTGTATTTGTAAGAAAGTCCAAGGGGATATGCCCCATAACAATCTTACGCCAACCCGACAGGCCTGGGGGTTTTCGGACACCCAACCTAACAAGATATTCTTTCTTGTGCAGAAATGGAGGATGTTGAAAAGTTTTTTCTTATGCGCATCTACAGGGAATACACTGGGCAGGCCAAGAAAAAGAGAGATTGGGTCCTTCTCCAACCTTACATCAAAAATCCCCTCCATTGCACTTGCCACAGCACGCTGGTATGTTTGAAGCCTACCACAGGACCAGAGACAATGGGTAAGAGTGTCCTCACTACCTTTACGCTTGGGGTACGTTGAAGGTTAAAATTTTGATAAATGATCCAGAGCAAAGCATGGGTGCTATTGCAAATAGATATCTTTCTTGCATTTTCCCAAATATCTTCCCAACACCTCAACCTCAACACCTAGCTCTCTCTCCCACATCCTGCAGAGTCTATCGAACTCATCTGAGGGACCGCCCCCCAACTGATGATATAAAATGGTGACAGAAAGTATACTCTTACCACTGAGCACCCTCCTCTCTATGTTGGATTTGTAGGGGTCAGTCAAAAATGTTTTCCTTTTATGAATAAAATCCCTAACTTGAAAAAAATGAAAGAGGTCCCTGCTAGATGGCTCATACTTCTGCACTAACCGATCAAAAAACATCATTGTGTCTCCCTCAAATGAATCATGCAAGGCAATGTTTGAATCCTGAATCCATCAGCCCCAGTTGAAAATCTGGCTTACCTACTATAGATGTGAGAAAAGATGTTTTGCCAATATTGCCTTTCCTCTGCTGAATTGCCCTCCATGCTTTAACAGTATTGATAACTACTGGGTTATAGCAATATTCCTTAACTGTCCTCATTTTGTCTAAAAACAGCAAACTAGTAAGGGGGCACTTTGCCTGAGAGGTTTCGATATTTAACTATATTGAAAGAAGGTCCGCACGAGCCCAATCACTCAAGTAAAATAAAAGCAAGCTTAGTTGATAGTTTTAAATGTCAAGCAGATCCACTACCCCCAGTCTGTGAGGCAATTGCAGTTTAGGTAATGTAATAAAGGGCCACATACAATGCCAAAAAAAGAGCTGAACCAGCCATTCAGCCTCCTGTGTATTTGCTTATTGAGAATCGGGGGAGCATCCGTATAGGGTACAACAAACAGGGAAGAATATTCATCCTAATAAGCACTATCCGACCCAATCACGAGACTGGAAGCGCCTCACATCTTTGAAGGTCTTGTTTGATTTTGTCAAATAATTGAACAAAATTAGCTTTAAACAACCGGTCAAGAGCTGAAGTGATGAATATGCCCAAATACATAAAACCCCCCGTGACCACTTAAATGGGAATCGATATTCGCCCTCAAGACCTAGCACCAAAGGTATAGGCTCCGATTTTGCAAAATTAATCTTGCACCCTGAAAAGGTGTCAAACGAACTGATGCATTGTATCAAGCGGGGCACCAAAACTGCTGGATTAGACAAACAAAATGAGGATATCGTCCAAGTACAATGAAATCTTATGGAATTGTGACCCCACTTCTGGAGCTGATATATTGGGATCCCTAAGAATGGCCTCCCGCCAACAATTCAATCACCAATGTAAAAAGCAATAGCAAAAGGGGACAGCCCTGTCAGCTGTCCCTAAAAATGCTAAAATTGCTTGACCTTACCCTATTGATGATGATTGCAGCCAGAGTGTCACTGTAGAGAATCTTTGCCTATGTTATAAAGGCTTCACCCAAGCCAAACCGCTCTAGAGTACAAAAAAGGTACTAGGTGAAAGTGAGAACTGCAGATGCTGGAGATTAGAGTCGAGAGCATGGTACTGGAAAAGCACAGCAGGTCAGGCAGCATCTGAGGAGCAGAAAAATTGACATTTGTGACAAAAGCCCTTCATCAGGAATCCTGGTTTCCTGATGAAGAGCTTTTGCCCAAAACGCCGATTTTTCTCCTCTCAACTATAAAAAAGGTATGGCCATTCAACTCGGTCAAATGCTTTCTCTGCATCGAAGGAAATCACAAATCCCTGTTTTGACTGTTGTTGACTTGCTTGAATTACATTAATCAGCCTCCTAAGATTATTGGAGGATCTGTGTCCCTTTGTGAAGCATGTCTGATCCCCTTCAACAATAGAAGGTAACACAGTTTCCAGCCTTAATGCAAGAGTCTTAGAGAGGATTTTTAAGTCAACATTTAAGAGTGAAATGGGCCTGTAAGAAGCACAGTCCTCCGGGACCTTCCCTTTTTTAAGAATAAGCGAAACATTGGCCTCTCTTAGAAATGGCGGGAGACAAACATGACTGTACAAGTCATTGAACATGTTGAGCAGCAGGCCTGACAATATGCTTTTAAAGTCCTTATAGAATTTGCTGGGAAATCCATCAGGACTGAGCACCTTTCCATTCTGAAGCTGCTTCACAGCCTCCTGCACCTTTTGCTCTGTTAAGGGGGCATTGAGAAAACAGTCTTGTCCGGGGGTCACACCCGGGAGCTCCAGGTCCTTGAAAAAGGACTCCATCTTGGCCTGCCCCTCCTCACAACCCTCAGATTGGTATATTTCAGAGTAAAATCTCTGGAATGCCACATTAATCTTTTTAGAATCACATGTTAGGTTCCCAGACCCTTCCCGAATCGACGTAATGGCTTGAGGGGCACTACATTTGCTGGTGAGATACGCCAGGTACTTGCCTGGTTTGTCACCATGCTCATATTACCTTTGTTTTGTGAAAGTAAGCTCCTTCTTTGCTATCTGCGTGAGCATGGAACTCAATGCAGACCGCAGCACCATATTCCTCTGTAGCTTGGTCAACAAGGGACTGTCAAAATAAGCCTTCTTAGCTGCCTTCAACCGTACTTCGAGGAGATGTTGCTGCTTGCCCTTCTGCTGCGGGTGGGTATGTTTTGGCACTGCCCTTTTGGCGCCAATCATTTGGCCCCGCCATTTTGGCTCTAAACTGTTTTGATGCTCATTACTTTGGTGCTGAGCTGTTTTGGTCCCAATTCAGAATTTAATAAAAGTCTTGTTTGGTTAAAGAAGAGAGGATGACTAACGACCCGATGTAATTTTGTCAACTAGCAAGAGTTGATAGTCAAAGCTGTAATGACCCACTGTAGATTCAAATCTCGTTTTGTAATCATTTTCTCATTTAACAATTGTTAATAGTCATCTACTGCCTTGATGTCTTCACATTGGAAAGCTGTAATACAATTTTCTTTCTATTTTCTTGTAGAGCCCATACCAGAAATGGCTGAAAACATTCTAAGCAAGAGAGACAAACCAAAATTTTCTCACGATGGTTATCTATGTGTTTGATAAATGTAGCAAAATGTAGAAATTTGTTTTTATAATGAATAGGTTAAAAATAATGTATAAAAAAGAATTAGATTTATTTCTTACAATGCTTTTGTTACAAGACTTTTTATTCTGAATTGGTGCCAAAACAGCTTAACGCCAAAGTAATGAGCACCAAAACAATTTACAGCCAAAACGGCGGGGCCAAATGATCGGCACCCAAGGGTACCGCCAAATAGTCCGATTCCATCTGCCACTTCCTATTGGCGGAGTAGGAATTAACTAACCCCCTGGCATAGGCTTTGCCAGTTTCCCAGCGGACGGATGGGCTAATAACCGAACCTGAATTAATGTCTAGGAACGCCCTAAATTCATTAGAGAAGTATTCCATAAACTTATTATCCTTCAGGATAAAGAGACCCATTTGCCAGTGCCTCTGGCCCACTTTAGCGTTCTTAATCTTAACCAACAGGTATGCTGGAGCGTGATCAGAGATGGTAATGTTACCAACCGTACAAGATGCCACCGAATCTAGGGTTGCCACTGGGTCAGAAAAAAATCAATTCTGGTGTGACATCTGCATGGATGTAAAACCCTTGCCTGGAGGGTGGAGATGTCTCCAGATGCCCACCAACCCTAACTCCACACAGATCTACTAATTGTTTATCTTTAAAGTCTGGTTGAAGATTTGTAGCTCGGGTGTCCGTTGTTGTGGTTCTGTTCGCCGAGCTGGAAGTTTTTGCTGCAAACGTTTCTTTCCCTGGCTAGGGAACATCATCAGTGCTATTGGAGCCTCCTGTGAAGCGCTGCTTTGCTGTTTCTTCCGGTATTTATAGTGGTTTGTTCTTGCCGCTTCCGGGTGTCAGTTTCAGCTGTAGTAGTTTGTATGTGGGGTCCAGGTCGATGTGTCTGTTGATGGATGTTCTTGCCGTTTCCGGGTGTCAGTTTCAGCTGTAGTGGTTTGTATATGGGGTCCAGGTCTATGTGTCTGTTAATGGAATTTGTGGATGAATGCCATGCCTCTAGGAATTCCCTGGCTGTTCTCTGTCTGGCTTGTCCTATGATGGTAGTGTTTTCCCAGTCAAATTCATGTTCCTGGTTGTCTGAGTGTATGGCTACTAGGGATAGCTGGTTGTGTCGTTTTGTGGCTAGCTGATGTTCATGGATGCGGATTGTTAGCTGTCTTCCTGTTTGTCCAATAAAGTGTTTTGTACAGTCCTTGCATGGTATTTTGTAAACTACGTTGGTTTGGCTCGTGCTGGCTATTGGGTCCTTTGTTCTAGTGAGTTGTTGTCTGAGTGTGGAAGTTGGCTTGTGTGCTGTTATGAGTCCTAAGGGTCGCAGTAGTCTGGCTGTCAGTTCTGAGACGCTCCTGACGTATGGTAGTGTGGCTAATCCTTTTGGTTGTGGCATGTCCTCGTTCCGTGGTCTATCTCTTAGGCATCTGGTGATAAAGTTGCGTGGGTATCCGTTTTTGGCGAATACCTTGTATAGGTGTTCCTCTTCCTCTTTTCGCAGTTCTGGTGTACTGCAGTGTGTTGTGGCTCTTTTGAATAGTGTTCTGATGCAGCTTCGTTTGTGTGTGTTGGGGTGGTTACTTTCATATGAAAGTAACCACCCCAACACACACAAACGAAGCTGCATCAGGACACTATTCAAAAGAGCTACAACACACTGCAGTACACCAGAACTGCGAAAAGAGGAAGAGGAACACCTATACAAGGTATTCGCCAAAAACGGATACCCACGCAACTTTATCACCAGATGCCTAAGAGATAGACCACGGAACGAGGACATGCCACAACCAAAAGGATTAGCCACACTACCATACGTCAGGAGCGTCTCAGAACTGACAGCCAGACTACTGCGACCCTTAGGACTCATAACAGCACACAAGCCAACTTCCACACTCAGACAACAACTCACTAGAACAAAGGACCCAATAGCCAGCACGAGCCAAACCAACGTAGTTTACAAAATACCATGCAAGGACTGCACAAAACACTATATTGGACAAACAGGAAGACAGCTAACAATCCGCATCCATGAACATCAGCTAGCCACAAAACGACACAACCAGCTATCCCTAGTAGCCATACACTCAGACAACCAGGAACATGAATTTGACTGGGAAAACACTACCATCATAGGACAAGCCAGACAGAGAACAGCCAGGGAATTCCTAGAGGCATGGCATTCATCCACAAACTCCATTAACAGACACATAGACCTGGACCCCATATACAAACCACTACAGCTGAAACTGACACCCGGAAACGGCAAGAACATCCATCAACAGACACATTGACCTGGACCCCACATACAAACTACTACAGCTGAAACTGACACCCGGAAGCGGCAAGAACAAACCACTATAAATACCGGAAGAAACAGCAAAGCAGCGCTTCACAGGAGGCTCCAATAGCACTGATGATGTTCCCTAGCCAGGGAACGAAACGTTTGCAGCAAAAACTTCCAGCTCGGCGAACAGAACCACAACAATTGTTTATCTTGTACAGAGTGGATTGGGGGGTTTTTGGGCAACTTGTCTACTGTGTGATTCATAAGACAACTAAAATCTCCCCCTATAATGACATGCAGGACTTGAGACTGATCAATTTAGAGAACGCATCTTCCAGAAATTTGAGAGGATGGGCCAGAGGGCAGTAAACATTTAAAGCACCATATTCTTCCCTGTTTATCAGAGCTTTAACAATTACAAACCTCCCGTGTGTGTCTTTAACACATGCTAGAAACTTTAAATGGGAGATTCTTCCTAACCAATATATCTACTCTCCTACTTCTGGTATTAAAAGATGAAAAGTAAATCTGATTAAAGCCATTCTGCTGCAGTTTTAAATACTCCCTATCATCCAAGTGTGTCTCCTGTAATAAAGCAATATCCACCTTTTCCTTTCTAAGACTTGAAAATATCTTCTCCCTCTTAATTGGTTAGTGACTCCCCTTGATGTTCCAGGTACACCATTTAATCAAGTCATTAGCCATAACCTTCTGCAGTAACATTTAGATTTCAGAGAGGAGGAACTTGAATTACAAATTGCCAAGCCTTAGTGTCGCAAGATGCATCGAACATAAAAACTACATAAACTAAAACCACTACAGTTAAGAAACCTCCAAAGCTATCAAAGACTGTATATAACAAAAATTTTTAAAAATCCATCATATAAAGCGCTAATGGCATTGAATAGGGGAACTCATCCCCTGCCCAAAGGGGACATCTACACATCCCAAAACCCAACTTCCCACTCTCTGCCAATACTGCAGCCAGGGCATTTAAACACCTGAACCAGGCATAAACTGCCCGTAAGTAGGCATCTCGCCATCCTAGCCATTTTCTCTCCTCCTAGCTAGAGCTGTACCACAAACACAAGAGAAAAGAAAGAGAATACACCATGAAATAACAATGTGAACAAAGAAACTTTGAAAACAAAAGGTAAAGTACTCCACCCATCCTTTGGTATAACTTAACTTAGAAATTGAAAGTGCACATCCCAACTGCTCCTGAGCATAGTTTAGACCAGATTATTACCAATAAAAAAAGGAAAAGAAAGCCCCAACCAGACTTCCTCTTTTTTTAAAGTGGAGACATACCCAAACAACACTACTGTTTGTCCAGACTAAACTGTTCAGATGAAGTTAAGTTGTCCACATAGTCTCTTGCCTTTTCCGATGTGTCAAAGAGATGTACAGATTTGTCTAAGGTGAACCGATGCACTGCCGGATACCTCAGAGAGTACTGAATCCCAAGCTCCCTCAGTCTTTTCTTGATGCCATCATAGGATTTTCTTTTCCAGATCACCACCACTGAGAAGCCCTGGAAGAACATGATCTTAGAACCCTCGTAAACTAGGGCCCATGGATCCTTCTCCTGGATTCTGGAAGCTTCCACGATTCTCTTCTTATCTCTATAGTGATGAAACCACACCAAGACAGGACGAGGACGTTGGTCCAGACCTGACCTCTGCACCGTGACCCGGTGAGCCCTCTCAATCTTCAAGCTCCTCATTCCAGCCTTCAGGTTAAGGAATTTTGGCAAAATGTCCTCAATAAATTCCACCAGTCGCTCACCTTCCTTACCCTCCAGCAGACTGACATTCCGAATATTTTTTCTCCTGTCCCTGTTCTTGAGGTCTTCAACCTGGTCAAGCAAATTATGGACCTGCATCTCCAGGGTCTGGATCCTATCCTTGGTATCAGCTCCACCACTGTGACTCTATGTTCTACCTCATCCGTCCTTTTCTCAAGGTCTCCCAGCTGCTCTTCATGCTTCTGCAGCATGATAGACATTGGGACCAGTTTCTCCTCTATCTGCCTGCCCAACATCTCATGAGATTTTGCAAGCTTCTTTACAGGACCTGTAGGAAATCGAGTCCAAGGATCCTGCAGGCTGGGATGGGGACCCGGCCTTGGACGTACCTACTCCTTTCTTTGGCATCCCTGGAGGGTGAAAACCGACGAACGTTGGTCTCTGACAGTTTTCTGGAACTCCATGACCTTTCCAGAGTTCCAGGATATTGTGGTGGTCCAGGTAGGATGGGTTAGGACTTTGTCCCGCTTGCAATGTGGTGCGGAACTCTGTACCACCATCTTCCTAGATTGCCACCATCTTGGATCCCCAGCACCATCTGCACATTTAATGACCAGGCATTCCATTATCTCAGCTAAGATTGTTTTTTGTAAACTATGAAATGTTGAGGTCTCAGCGCAGATCCCCGTGTGACTGCATTTTTCACATTCTGCCAGTCAGACAAAGACCTCAGTATGCACACACTCTGTTTTCTGCCAGTCTGCCAATCTTAAACTCATGCTAATATGTTACCCACTACAACATGAGCTTTTATTTTCCACAATAACCTTTGAGACAAGGCTTTATCAAACACCTCTGTAAATCACAGGAACGTATATCTACAATTTCTTTCTATCCACAGAGAATGCTTTGCCTTCAAATGCTTCACTGCTTGCAACAAAACTATTGGCAAATTAGTCATATGGTCACATCTTGCAGATGAGACATCTCTGAGTTAGAGATGCCAGACATAGACCTGTGTTTTCACCTGTGGAGAACTGGGCCATTCTTTGGTCTTACTTTCAAGTTTCTTATGAACAAAAATTATGGTCTTTAAAATTTCAGGTTCAACCAAACCAACACTAAATACCATTTAGCAGCATCAGCATTTACAGACGTGTTCACTGTTTAAAAGAACAAGTGGTGAGTTGGAAGTTTCACTGTTTAAGTGTAAGTGGTGAACCACTGAGTGAGCAGTGAGCCAGAGAGTGACCAGTGAGCTAGGGATTGTGTGTTAGGCTGGGGAGAGTGCATTGAGGTGGGGAATGTGAGCTGATTTAGGAAACATGTAGTGAACTGAGGAGAGAACGATGAGCTGGAAAGGGATTGGTAAGCCCAGGGGCAAGCAATGAGCCTGGGAGTGAGTGTTGAATTGGTGAACATGTGATGAAACAAGGAAGAAGCAGAGCATTTGGGGAAGGAGCCGTGTGTTGGGGAGTATGTGGTGAAGCGGGGAACAAGCAGAGAGTTATGAAGCATGCAGATAACTTGGAAGCACTGGGAGCAAACACTGACTGGGGTGAGCATGGTGAGTTGAGGAGCTGGGTGGGAGAGTGAGTAGGGGAATGACTATCTGCTGGATTCAGGGGATGCAGTTTCACTGTTGTTAACACAATTCTCAGAGTGATGGGGGCAAGGACAACCAGCTATTTAGATGAGTATTAATCTGACTCTATCTGTTGTGTTTTATACTATTTAAGTACCATTTATCCTGTTTTAGTACTGATATTGGTGCTGATTGTTTTTGAAGTATTAAGAGCATAAGGGCTATAATTCAGAGATCTGGGTCAGTAGGCCCCAGAATTAATATTGTTTGAGTTTAAGGGAAGGAGAGCTCAAGGCTATGGTATGCTCCATGTGAGAAAGTGGTTATGTTCACAGGACCAGGATGTGTGTAGGAAATGTAACCAGCTGCAGCTGCAGTAGCTGGGGACACAGTGGAGCATCCACATGTTGGAAGAGTCAAGTATAGCAGGTAAAGAAAGTGATCACTCTGCAGGTTAGACTCCATGGATAACAAAGGAATGGGTAATTAACTGTGAAACAGATGTACCACTTTGGAGGAAAATAGCAGCAGCCAAACTCAATGCATATCAGTCAGCTCTGCTGCACAGGAGAGGAGGAAAGTGGGCGATGATGCTATACTAATAGGGGATTCAATAGTAAGGGAAAGAGTTAGATAGCTCTGTGACCACAAACAAAACTCCAGGATGGTATGTTGCTTCTCGAATGCTAGAGTCAAGGATGTCTCAGAGCTGCTCCAGAATGTTCTGGAGTGGGAGGGTGAACACCCAATGATCGTTGTACACATCAGAATTAACAACATAGGCAACATAAGAGATGAGGTCCTAAAAACAGAATGTGAGAGTTAGGAAACAAGTTCAAACATAGGACCTCAAAAGTAGTGATCCCAAGCATGATGGCAGTGCCATGCACTAGTCAGAGTAGGAATAACAGGATATAGCGAATAAATATGTGACTGGAGGGATGGAGTAGGAGGGAGGGTTTAAATTAGAGTGGTGCTGGAAAAGCACAGCAGGTCAGGCAGCATCCGAGGAGTAGGAAATTTGACATTTCAGGCAAAAGCCCTTCATCAGAAATCTTTTTCCTGAAACGTCGATTTTCCTGCTCCTCGGATACTGCCTGACCTGCTGTGTTTTTCCAGCACCACTCTAATCTAGACTCTGATTTCCAGCATCTGCAGTCCTCACTTTTGCTTAGGAGGGAGGGTTTCAGATTCTTGGTGCATTGGAATTGGTTCTAGGGAGGTGGTATAAGCTGGATGGCTTGCACTTGGACAGGACCAGAACTAGGCAGTGTATTTGTGAGTGCAGTTGGCAAGAGTGTAAAGTAAAATGGCAGAGGAATGGGAACTAATCTAGGGAGATAAATGACAGGGAAATGAAGATTGAAACAAAAGACAAAACAGAAGAGATGACAGGCAGAGAAATCAAAGGTTAATCAGGCAAAGCAACAAAATAAACAGGACTAAGAAAGCTAAAAACATTTGTGCGGAACATTCCAATAAAATGGATGAATTAGTCACACAAATAGATCTAAACAGATATGACATAGCGGGGATTACAGAGATATGGCAGTGGTTAGAAAGGACACATTGAAAGGAAAAGAAGGCGGGGTAACACTGCTGATTAAAAAGGAAATTAATGTGATTGTGAGGAGGGGTATTAGCTGAATGTAGTACTGTCTGTGCGGGTGGAGTTTAGAAACACCAAGGACCAGAAGACAGTAGTAGGAGTTGTATATTGACGCCCAACCTGTATTAATAATATTGGGGTGTCTATTTCTATAACCCTGGGTAACTGCAATACGCATAAAAATTTTGCAAATTAAATCAGTAGATTTACGTCGAGGAGGAACACTTGGAGTGTTGGGATAATTTTATGGATCATTATGTTGGGGAAACAACGATAGAAAAGGCCATCCTTGATTGGTAATGTATAATGAGGAAGGAATAAATGACAATCTACCATAGTTGTGCATGGGCCTTTAGGAAAGTGTGACCATAAAGGGATGGAATTCCTCGTTAAAATGGAGAGTGACATAACTGTTTCTGAGTCTAGGTTCCTGAATTTTAAATAAAGCAAATTATGATGGTATGAGCTATGAGCTGGCTATGATATATTGGGGTTCATTATTTAAAGGGATAGGCAATGGGGATCATTTAAAGAGCCTATGGAAGAATTGCAAAAGTTTATCATTCCAGTATGGCATGAAAACAAAATAGGAAATGCAGTCAGACCATGTCTAACAAGGAAATTAGGGATAGTGTTAAATTCAAGGAACAGGCATATAAACTGAGGATTGGGAACAGTTTAGATTCCAACAAATAGAGACAAAGAGACTGATTAAGAAACAAAAATAGAGTATGAGTGTAAGCTTGCTAACATGCAGACCAATAGGAAAAGCTTCTTTAGGTATGTGAAGAGAAAAGATTAAAATCAGTAAAGGTCCCCTCCTGTCAGAAACAGGGATTTCTAATTTTTCATTTCTTCACCTAATGAATACTGAGCCGATGGAATTCTCTGTCACAGGAAACCTCTGAGGCTTAAACATTGAAGACTTTCAAGAAAGATATAGATATAGCAGTTAGGACTAAAGAGTGCCGAATGGTCTACTCATGCTCTTATATTCTCTCTGTTTCTGTGACCCCCCACAACAGCAGACAAAGAGGGAAGAACGTCAGTATTTCTATGATAGGTAAGGTAGTTCTTCTTTAGAGAGAGCGTTCAACTGTTGAAGTAGGCTGTGATCATGATTCTGGATTCAACTAAATGCTACGATGGGAAAAGGGTAGGTTGGTATTCTGGAAAAATGAGATCAAATGATATTTTCCATCCAAATCTCTCTTGTGATTTGACAGCACCAAATTTCTTTGCATAGTGACATATCAGATCGACTGTTCTCTGAAAGAAATTATCAGCTGCATAAACTAGATTCCAAGTTGGACTGTCATTTTGTTGTCATGATTTCAATTATTAGAAAAATCCAATCTCTCAACTTCAATACATCCCATGAAAGCAATTGGAATGAAGTGGAGAGAGGGTGAATTTGTATTGGCATGTGCCTTTAGATTGCCAACTTAGATTGAATTACCCATGCTGCAACTCTTGGGCCATGTGCAAACTTTGGAAACCTGATCCAGAAGGCAACTCAATTCTACTTATGCAAAAATTCCATATTTGGCAGAATATTCTGCTTGAGTTTGAGCTTTGACGTTTACAGAAATATTCTTAACCTTATGTTATGGGATGCATCTATATTCTATGTTGGTATCGCTCAATCAAGATTTATGAATTAATTGGAATATAGATTCAAATTTTACATCTGTGTGCTTTGAGGCTTTGTGGTACACAGCAAATTAGCCCTGAAAGACTAAAATCTTCAACACAGTCTGAGGTGAATGACAGTCTCAGAAATGGTCACTTAGGAATGAAATTTGTGAAAGCCTAAAACACAAACTACCGAGACATGCCACTGGGTGGTGTGTTCCTCAACAGTGTTTACTTTGAGTCTTTGTCCTCCCATTTTATAAGAATATAAACCACATCCATCTCTGTGTAATTTACATCAATGTCACTGGTCTTGGCCTTGCTAACTTGTTACTCACTCCCTTCTTCACACAGACTAGACACATGTGAGTCATTGTCTGCCTTCAAAATCAGGGCAATGACCTTGTCAGTGCTCATACATCTACAGACCATTATTGTGGATAAAATGGATGATACTGAAATTCCATGTTTTTTCAAAACTCATATATGTTTGAAACAAATCATCAAATCTTTGTGGCAATTACCTGCAAAGTATTTTCTAATAAGCTAAACATTAATCTTTTAACAGGAATGTTGCCCCAAATAAACAAGATGTCTGACTGCTGCCTGCTTTAGCTGCATTTGAGGACATATTTTTTCCAGCCATTGTGTCTTACTCTAATGGCAGGGGGTGGGGGGGGGGAGGGAAGGTGGTGTTAGTTGGGTCATTTGGCTGAATGGCTGGTTTCCAATACGGAGTGATGCCAAACAGTGAAGTTTCAATCCCCACATCAGCTAAGGTTACCGTGAAGGTCCCACCTTCTCAACCTCACCTCAGGCATCATGTCCCTGAAGTTAAACTCGCCACCAGATGTCTCTTCTGTAAAGAGAGAGCTACTTTCTGGGTATACGGCAACTTTTACTGTAGGACAGCTTCTCTCACAAATCTCACACATGATTACCTTCAGCCTATATTAAGGAAACGTAGCTAAAGTGGTTTCCCATTGCTTTATTCACAACTTCTACATTCAAAGTACTTTAATCTCAGTGGGCTACCACACAAAGCACCTCACTGATGCTAAACCTACTGGAGACATGAGCTCTGCTAGATATCAGCCCAATATAGTGATCAGGGATTCTATCATAAGGAGAATGTTTTCTGCAGCCACTGATGTGATACAGAATGGTACTTTGCCTCTCCATTGCTAATGAGGAGAAAGTGAGGTCTGCAGATGCTGGAGATCAGAGCTGAAAATGTGTTGCTGGAAAAGCGCAGCAGGTCAGGCAGCATCCAAGGAGCAGGAAATTCGACGTTTTGGGCATAAGCCCTTCATCAGGAATCGAGGAATCCTGATGAAGGGCTTATGCCCGAAACGTCGAATTTCCTGCTCCTTGGATGCTGCCTGACCTGCTGCGCTTTTCCAGCAACACATTTTCAGCTCTCCATTGCTAATGTCAAGGGATGTCACTGAGCAGCATCATGATATTCTGAAGGGGTAGGGTGAAGCCAGAGGTCATGGTCCATGTCAGTACCATTGCCTTCAGTAAAAAGAAAATAAAGGGACTATTCCCACAATATAGGAAACAAAGAAATGTCAAAAAGCAGGACTTCAAAGGTAATAATATCTGGAATATTTCTATTGTGACATGCTTGTGAGATTATGAATAGGAGAATATACAAGACAAATACTTGGCTGGACAGATGGTAATGGAGGTAGGAACTTGGATTCCAAAAGCACTGAGACTGATTTTGAGAAAGATGGGACCTTTAAAAGCTAACATTGTGCCCTGGCAGTATTCGACCCATTTCCTTGCAGATTCATTTGTTGGTAGGTGGGGGTGGGTTTGAGCTAGAGTGGTAGGGGTTGGAAACCTGAGTGCTAAGACATAGGAGAGGGAAACAAAAGATGGAAATGAAAGATAGAAAAGTAAAAAGCAAAAGTAGAAGGCAGAGGAAACAAGGAGCAGTACCTAAGAGTACATTACAAAAAGTGTGTAAAAAACATTTTAAAAATAAATCTGAAGAACTGCATCTGAATGCATGGAGCTTTTGTATTAAAGTAAATAAATTGACAGCATAAATAGTTGTAAATGGGTACAATATGTCTTCAATTATGGAGACAAGCAGTAGGGTGACCAAGGATCTCTGATCAAGACTGAACATCTTATAAACTGAACATATGTTAACTGAAAAATATTATTTACTTAAATAAACAAAAATGACAACAAACATTTGAAAAAGTGATAACTGAATTAAATAAAATATGAGGATTAATATGCACTACACTTAAGTGTTGTGCAGCTGTACTTGCTATGATAAATTTAATAGTCTGTCTTGAAGAATTTTTGGAACATTGAACAATTATAAGGTTTGAAGTGAAATTAATTGTGGACAGATTTTGAATGTTTCAGTTCAGTTCATACGGTGTGACTATACTGAAGGGCATTTGATATTTAAGATGGACAGACAAAAAGGAGGAAGAGGTGGATTGGCATTGTTGTAAAGGATAAAATAATTGGACGAGTGAGAAAGGCTAATGGCTTAGAAAATCTAAATGTGACATCAGTCTGTGGAGTTAAGAAGCAAAAATAGTTGGAAAATAGATTGTAAGTTGCCTACAGATATTCAAATAGTGATGGTAAAGGAGTGGCAATAATCATGAAATTACAGAAGAATGCAATTAAGTGCTATGGTAATCATTGTTAACTTTATACCATATATAGGCCATGTAGGGTTGGAATCCTCTCCATCTAGACTTTATGAAATATAAAAACCTGCAAATAAAAGTCAATCAACAGCACATGTGTACAGAGATTAAATTCAGATATTATGTTAAATTCCTCAAACTGAGCCAGTGGCTCATGTTGAGGAATTTAACATAATTTGACTACTTTCATGTGACAACAGTACAGAGACATGCCATTACTTCCTATTGCCTAATGTAACCAAGAGATTGCTCACCTAATACAATTGTATTGGAATATGGCCATTGTTACTGTGATGACTTCCTACTGAGGAGGGAAATGGATAATCCAAATCCATGTCTAGCCTGGGGCCAAGTGCTGTTGCCATGTCATCTCCACACCGCAGGAGAGATGATTAGATCCATTATGAACTAATCATGTTGTATTGACTCTTTTGATCATTGAAAGGGACTGCACTGGAAGGATAAATCATCTGGAGGATTATAAACTATCAGAGAAATTAAAGGGGTCCTGGGACTGAGAGGTTAAGGTAACTTAAGTGTAGATAATAAATCCAAGGGGTTTGGATCTGAATTATGTAACGTTTGGACAGCAATGTGAAATTTTCTGTGTTTTGATAAAGGTTTGTCTTAATAAGTCATGGTAACTTTGCATGTTTTGGGTGGAAACTGAGGTTACCTCACGGAGGAATTCAAATCAAACAAACCAATTAAGCTATTTGTCATCTAGATCCACTTAGAGGCTTTGTATCAAAACAAGAGGAGGTTTATTTTAATAAATAAGTTTGCAGTTGAGCCAAGTTCCATGTCTCTGTGATTTTATCATTTAGAAAATCCTAAAGTCCATCATAAGTGAGGAAACAGGAATGGGAGCTGCTTTACAACTAATATAATCTGCATATATTGCTAATACTACTGTGATAGATGACTTTCTAGAGTGTAAACAAGATGATTTTTCATATAGGTATTTTGAGGAACCAACTAATGACAGGCTATACTACATTCCATATGATGAAATGAGAAGGGTTAGTTAATAATCTTGTTGTGCTGGGTTATTTAGGGAAGAGTGACTATAACATGGTAGAAAGTTTCATTGGGATGGAGAGTGAAGTGGTCTAATTTGAAATTTGGCTCCATAAATCTAAACAACGAAAACTAAGAAAGTATGGGAGATGTGTTGGGAACAATAGATTGAGTAACATTTTTTAAATGTCATGAGAGTGAATAAAAATAGATTATTATTCAAGAAACAAATGCATGCATTGCTTTCTAGCTCAAAAACAAGAGGAAAATAGCACAACCACAGCTAAAAGAAGAAATGAAGGATGATATTAGATTCAAAGAGGAATCATATAAAATTGCTAGAAGATGTAGCAAGCCATTATTAATCCACATTGGCATGGATAAATAATTGATGAACAGACAGGAAAAAGGAAGTAGGAATAAATGGGGCTTTTTCATGGTGGAAGATTGCGATGAATAGGATACCACAGTGATCAGTACTTGGGCCCCAGCTATTTACAATGTATGTTGATGATTTGCATGAAGGAATCAATTGTAATATTTTCTGATATTTTTGCGGATGATACAAAGATAGGTGTAATCAAGAGTGTGAGCTGAATGTAAAGTAGCTTCACGGCAATTTACACAAGTTGAGTGAGTGGGCAAATACGTGGTAGATGTAGAGTAATATAGACAAGCGTGAAGTTATCCACTTCAGTGGAAGAACAGAATAACAGTATTATTTAAATGGTAATAGATTGGGATAGGCTGATATACAAAAGGCCCTGGATATCATTGTACACCAGTCACTGAAAATAAGCATGCAGGCGCTGAAATTTAGGAAGGCATAGTTTATTTGCCTTTATTGCAAAAGGTTTGAGTCCAGGAGCAGGAAGTGTTACCACAGCCTTAGTGAGATCACACTGCTGAAGGGCTTTTTCCAGAAACGTTAATTTTCCTGCTCCTTGGATACTGCCTGACTTGCTGTGCTTTTCCAGCACCACTCTAATCTTGACCCACACTGATCACAGCTGGGTATATGCCCCTGAGTGCACAGTGTTCTTGCTATGGCATTACAATGATAGTTGCTGATGCTGCCTAAGATGCAGCATTGAAGTATAGAAGCTTCCTGTAAGTGGAATGGAGAAGTGCCATGAGGGCTGTTGGAAGCTGGCACACATTGAATGCCAATGTCTGCAGATGTGGGTTGGGGGTAGCGGGGGTTTTGGGCAGTGCTCTGAGGCGATGGTGCCCAGTATCAACCATGCAGTGCCTTTGGAGCAAGTGGCGAGCAGGTACGCATTTTGATTTCCGTGTCAAGAATTCGGGATGTCAGGTTTGTTTGGTCTGTTTGGTCAGATAGGAAGCTGAATTTTAATGCAATGAGTTTGAGTGTTAATAAAACATTTAAATGAATTATAGTTCAGCTTAATTGGCAACGTACTGCTGCCTAGTGGGAAACTCACCTTGCTACTTGTCAGATGCTGAAAAGATGCAGCAAGTTGCTCCTGACATTGAGATTGGCCTCAACAGACTTCTTTTGTGCTTCTACCATGAATCTTGTCACAGTCCATATCATTCAGGCCTCAATAGGTTCACTCTGTTTCATCTCCATAGGGTGGCATGGTGGCTCAGTGGTTAGCACTGCTTCCTCACAGTGCCAGAAACCTGGGTTTGATTCCAACCTTGGGTAAGTGTGTGAAGTTTGCACATTTTCGCTGTGTCTGCATTGGTTTCGTCTGGATACTCTAGTTCCCTCCCACAGACCAAAGTATGGAGGTTAGTTAGATTAGCCATGCTAAATTGTCCATCATGTCCAGGGATGTGCAGGCTAGGTGGATTAGCCATGGGAAATACAGGTTACAGAATAGGATAGGAGAGTGGGTCTGGGTGGGATGCTTTTTGGAGAGCTAGTATGAACTTGATGGGCTGAATGGCTTGTTTCCACATTGTAGGGATTCTATGCCACCAGACCTGCTGAATATTTCCATTTTTATTCAGATTTCCAGCATCTGCAGCACTTCTTTAACATATGGAATTCCCAGCAGAAGCTAAATGTGTTACTGATTATCAAATTCTTCCTTTTGCCTAATCATTCCTATTGAGCAATTGTTGAAGAATGCATAAGGAATTACATTTTCCTTTTAGATAAATGTTTCCATCAAATAAAGTGCCAACAACTGGTTCATTCTATACATGATTAAACCTTAAAACGTTAAAACAAATTTAAAGTAGTCCAGCAGGACGGCGCAGTACAAGCTATCGGGATTATGCTGAAGGGCCTCCCCAGACTGACCTAAGCAGTGAAACAGAATGTCAACAGCTCTAATGTTGGGTGGCATTGTATCTGTCCTCTGTGTGAGTTAGGGATTGAGCAATGGTCACAGTGGGAGGCCTTGTTCTCTCCTCCACAGTACCCGAGGGAGTTGCACAAAAAATAATTCACCTTTAACTAGCATTGGCCTTTTTTACCATCATTGCTGCTAACTTCATCACTATTGAGATGCCCATGTTCGACATGCTCGCACTAATGGTATCATGCAAATCACCTTTGATCAGCATCTGACCCTGAAGCACCTTCAATGTACGTGCATAGCCATGGGTTGATGAATTGATTTGTTACTTAAACGTAGCTGGACTTTGCAAACAGTTGCTTCATAAGTTTGTTCCTGCAGTGTTTTAGCACACAGAACACGTGAATCCTGTGGTTTCATCAAATTGGCACTGACTTCTTCCACTCTGGGCACCATCCCAGTCATTTTCTAGCAGCGTTACAGAATGGGAAGTGATGACGGGGAACACTGTTCACGGTGGACACACTCAGCAACAGACACCACCTTGCTGTAGGTACCACCACCCCTCATGTCCTCTTTAACATTGCACAAGTATGACAACCCATTTCCACCCATCTCCCCTATGTGGAGACCAACTACATTGATTGTTGCCTCCCTGTCCTTCCCTACTCCGAACCCTGGCATCACATTTCAATGATGTCCACTCTGATCCACTATGGTTCCCCTATAGAGACAACAGTGTGGCACATATCCCCTCTCTTCTAGCCTATCATGCCCTCCCACTTACCCCCTCATACACTCATAGATTCTACCCCCTTACCATCCTTGTTCTTCATCTCTACAAATACCTCTGTTTCATCTCTCTAGCCTTGAAACCCAATCGCCCCACTGCTTTTGGCTGTGATGTTCCTGCTGCCCCTGTAGGACCCACTTGTCCAGTTAACAGACAGAAAAGCAGGACAGTATTCACCTCAGACTTCTGACTGGCTTTGACAATTAGCTCCTAGACATAAACCAAAACAGGTCTAGAGTATGTATGGAGAGAAAAACCAACTCTATTCTCTTTCCACAGATGCCACCAGACTTGCTGAGTGTCTCCGGCCATTTCAGAACTCCAGCCTCTGTTGTTTTCTTTTGTTGGCTCAGCCCACAGACATGACTGAAGAGATCCCTGACCACTGTGTTCTCTGCTCCCTGACTGACGGTACATGATTCACCTGCCTGCTTATCTGGTCCTACAGGACTGGCCATTGTCCACTTCCTGGATGTCATAGAGTCATAGAGATATACAGCATGGAAACACACCTTCCGGTCCAGCCCATCCATGAAACATGGGTACAATGTTAGTCTGGAGCAGTGTTTTTTAGAGCAGTAAAACAGTGTTATTTTCTGGGTCTGTAAGTTGTTAAGGAGCAAGATGGCTTTTAGTAGAGTGATGTGCTATTCCTACTAGGTTATCAGAAATTAAGGAGAGTTTCCAGGTTATTGATGATTATGTTTGCAGTAAGTGTGTTTGGTTGCAAATCCTATCATGTCGCATGGATCAGTTAGACTGGAAGTTCGTAGAGTCATAGAGATGTACAGCACAGAAACAGACCCTTCAATCCAACTCTTCCATGCTGACCAGATAATCCTAACCTAGTCTAGTCCCATTTGCCAGCACATGGCCCATATCCCTCTAAACCCTTCCTATTCATATTCCCATCCAGATGCCTTTTAAATGTTGTAATTGTACTAGCCTCCAACACTTTCTCTGGCAACTCATTCCATACATGTACCACCCTCTGTGTGAAAAAGTTGCCCGTTAGCTCTCTTTTATATCTTTCTCCTCTCACCGTAAACCTATACCCTCTAGTTCTGGACTCCCGACCCCATCTCAGGGAAAAGACTTTATCTATTTATCCTATCCATGCCCCTCATGATTTTGTAAACCTCTATAAGGTCACCCCTCAACCTCTGACACTCCAAGGAAAACAGCCCCAGCCTGTTCAGCCTCTCCCTATAGCTCAATTCCTCCAACCCTGGCAACATCCTTGTAAATCTTTTCTGAACCCTTTCAAGTTTCACAACATCTTTCCAACAGGAAGGAGACCAGAAATGCATGCAATATTCCAGCAGTGGCCTAACTAATGTCCTGCACAGCTGCAACATGACCTCCCAACTCCTGTACTCAATACTCTGACCAATAAAGGAAAGCATACCAAATGCCTTCTTCACTGTCCTATCAATCTGCGACTCCACTTTCAAGGAACTATGGACTACACTCCAAGGGCTCTTTGTTCAGCAACACTCCCTAGGGCCTTACCATTAAGTGTATAAGTCCTGCTAAGATTTGCTTTCCCAAAATGCAGCACCTCGCATGGATGTATTTGGACAGAACCCTTGACTTTCTAAGTGGACAATAGACAATGGCCAGGACTCTCTGCTGCAACTCCTCCCGCACCCCCCCCCCCCCGCCTCCAAACGGAACTCGACTAGACCCCACCACTTTCCAACATGGCCATTTTATTGACTTAATGCACAGTGTGTTAGCACATAGGCAGCTGGCACATACTGTAGGTGCTCAGTTGACATCTCGTTGTGCCGTACATCAAGTTGTCCTTATTGACAAGCATGAAAAGCAGTTTGTCTGTGTGTCTGTGCAAAATAGCACCTCAATACAGCAGGATTGATAGCCCTTCGGCCATGCCAATGTGTTCACAAGCATGGGGACATGGCAAGGCAAGGCAGCAATGCTGCGAGCATGCTGTTAGGTGCTCAGAGTCTGAGCACTAAGACAGTAAGCAAGCAATCCAGAAGATGCAGCCTGGTTCAGTCCACGAGTTGGCCCTCTCTCCCTTTGTGTAAAGTGTCCCTACTGCAGCTTTTCAACTCTCGTCACTGACGCACCCTGCAATGCACTTCCTAATTGGCCTACCAGTGTATCGGAAAGTACCATGACGATTGTGAGGGGTTGGCAAATGCTGGATGCCAACATCCATGGATGTGGGGTGTGTGCACTAATGCCTTTGGATCATAGCCTGAGATGCAGTTTAAATTAAACAACACTGAGTTACTTTGGAGTAGGTGGTGAGTTGAATCAGGTACCTACTCTGATTTCAATATCAAGTTTTCTCAAGGTCTGGCTCATTTGACAAGTTAGTTAAAACCAAATGCTAAATATTAATGAGTCAAGTTGGGCTATTAAAGAGGCATTTAACAAGCAATGACCCCCTTAATTGGCAACTTGTAGCTGCCTAGTGAGAAATTTGCTATGCCACTGGTTAAAAGCATAAAAGGTGGAACTTGATATTCCCAACATTGAGTCTGGCCATGGTGAATTTATTGTCTGATCCAGCTCTAATTCTCACTATAGCCAATGTTATTCAAACCCATATTAAACTCTGCCTGTAAAACTAGCATTGATTATTGTAAAAATCCATGGCGTTCACAAATATCCTTTAGGTAAGGAAATCTATCATCCTTACTTGGTCTGGCCTACATGTGATTTAGATACACATTAATGGTTGACTCTTAAACTGTCTTCTGAAATGGTCTTGCAAGCCACACTTTTCAAAGGCAAACTTGAATTTGCAAAAAAATTCTGGCCTTGCCAGAACTGCCCACATCTTATAAAACATGCTGGAAGTTAATTGAATTTTTTGGTAATTATTAATCAGTATAACTATGAGATAGAATATATAAATAGTGGATGTCTGCGCTGGAGAGCACAGCACCAAAATTACTCAGTAATTATAATGAATCTTATTTATTATTAAATTTATATTCATCCTGAAATAATTTCATATTGTGTTCTTTTGTTACAAAATTTATAATGAGACAGACTTGTTTAAACTAAGTCTGAATGCTAAAGTGCTTACTCTGCAAGGAAAAGTTTCTGTTAACCTGGATCTTTGCAAGTAAGCAACAATTAAAAACTTGATTATGGTATAATAAATGTGTATATTAGTACAGCTGTAGCTTATGAATTTAATCAACCCCAGAGAACAGACAAATTGGCTCCATAAATCAGTAATCAGTACACCTCTTGCCTTCTCTATCAATCACAGCTGTTATCTGGAAGTGTGAAAGAGCAGGAGCAGGGAGTCTGCTTGTTAATGGGCATCTTACAGTACTTTATGTCTCTGATGGAGACAAATATCCACATAGAGCAAAGTCTGTGAACTGTCAAATTCTTGCTCTGCTGGTGATCAACGACTCCCTTCGCTCCCACAATCTCTCCCACAGCAAAATCTCTCATGCAGTCCTCGTCATCTTAAGGACAAACATTTGAACTGCACGTCTTTGCGAAGGGAACAAATTGAACACCAGTGGAATAGCTGGATTGATTTTTTTTTAAGTTTTAACTCTTTTGATTCTTTGCAGCACTCAGTTCCACAAATCTCAACCAAACCCATATAAAAGATATCCATGTGAATACATTTACGTAGTGGAGAGATTGCATCTCCAGCCCCTGACGTGATTCTGCAAGTTATAAATCACCATTTGACACTGTGAACTGACAGTACCTGACTTAATCAACGCAGATCAATATTTGCCCTTGATTCCACCTGCCATTTTGGAGCTGAAGTGCTCGGCTGTGGCTTACTTGGATCTGATGCTCTCTCACATTGATGCCAGTGTGGTGGGACCTTGGTTCCTGTGTTGTCCGACCACGCCCCTGTGCAACTAGGATACCTTTGTCTTCTGCAATTTCACAAGGTGCTGCCCAACTTTAATAATTGGGACACTGATGATGTGTGAGATGTAATGGTGTGCTGCCACTTGAGGGATTAAAGTCCTCAATTGATCCTTGGAAGGAGCAGGAGGTGCTGAAAATGTGTTGCTGGAAAAGCGCAGCAGGTCAGGCAGCATCCAAGGAACAGGAGATTCAACGTTTCGGGCATAAGCCCTTCTTCAGGAATCTTCAGGTTCCTGAAGAAGCGTTTATGCCCGAAACGTTGAATCTCCTGTTCCTTGGATACTGCCTGACCTGCTGTGCTTTTCCAGCAACACATTTTCAGCTCTGATCTCCAGCATCTGCAGACCTCACTTTCTCCCAGGAGCAGGAGGTGAACAGGTTCAAGGCCATTTACTATAGTGACTACTGACAGGATATGGTAAACAGCGCTATGAGGTCAGAGGTCTTCTGCAATAAGGGTGAAAATCTTAATGACAAAACCCCTAGATTGGTGCACGTTCACACAGCAACAATGTTTTGATATATTCAGGTAGCTTCTTTATCAGTTGCGCATCCTAGGCATTACAAGCACACACTTAAGAAGGCATACAATGTGTTAGCTTTTATTGGTACAGGGGTTGAGTTTTGGAACCATGCAGCTGTACAAAACTCTGGTACGGCCACATTTGGAGTATTGCATTCAGTTCTGGTCACCGCATTATAGGAAGGATGTGGAATCATTGGAAAGGGTACAGAGGAGATTTACTAGGATGTTGCCTGGTACGGATGGAAGGTCTTATGAGGAAAGGCTGAGGGACTTGAGGCTGTTTTCGTTAGAGAGAAGAAGGTTAAGAGGTGACTTAATTGAGACATATAAGATAATCAGAGGGTTAGATAGATTGGATAGTGAAAGCCCTTTTCCTCGAATGGTGACGGCTAGCATGAGGGGACATAATTTTAAATTAAGGGGTGATAGATATAGGACAACTGTCATGTAATTTTGTTATTCAGAAAGTGATAGGGGCATGGAACACACTGCCTGCAATAGTAGTAGACTCACCAACTTTAAGGGCATTTAAATGGTCAATGGATAGGCATGTGGACAAGAACGGAATAGTGTAGGTTAGATGGGCTTCAGATTGGTTCCACAGATCGGCGCAACATCGAGGGCCAAAGGGCCTGTAGTGCGCTGTAATGTTCTATGTTCTATAAACACACAGTAGTATGTTAGGTTTTGCTTAGAAAGTTCTAGCATTTGGGTTTTTTAAGCTGAGGGTGAACACTAATAACTTGGAATTTTTTTTAGTTTCAGTGTGGGGTGTTTGAAAAAGTCTTGGCTGAAGATAGGTGTACAAAAAAATTCTTGCTGTAACACAAGTTTACAGATTTCAAGACACATGGTAAAAGATAATCCCGCTAATCCCTTACAGAATTCACTCCAGGATTTTGACATTGTTTCTGAGAATGTTAACCCTCATTATCACTTGATCCAATATCTGAAAATATTAATCTCATTTTTCCTTTTAGATAAAAAATCAAAACAAAACTTCAGATGCGGAAATCAGAACAAAAACAGAAATTGCAGGAAAAACTCAGCAGGTCTGGCAGCATCTACAAAGAAAAATCAAAGTTTCAGGTCATAGAACCCAAAACGTTAACTCTACTTTCTGCATTTGCTGCCAAACCTGTTGAGTTGTTCCAATGATTTCTGTTTATGTTTCCATTTTTCTTCTTGTTTTCTGGAATGTGAGCATCTCTGACAAGGCCAGCACATGTTGTCCATCGCTATTTGCCCTTAAGAAGGTACTGACAAACTGCCTTCTTGAACCACTTCAGTCTATGGTAGATCCATAGACTGTTAGAAAGGTAGTGCTGGAAGGACACAATGACAGTGAAGAAGCCTTAGTGAGTTGCTGTAGTGTTGAGCTGTTGTTTTGCTCATGTTTAGCTGCAATCTCAATGGTTTATGGTATTGTGATGTCAGCTAATATTTTTACTAGACATAACCTGTCCCAGACTGAAATCTGGTTTGATTGATCATGTTTAAAAATATTTTGGCAAGTAACACAAGTTTACAGATTTCAAAACACTTGGTAAAAGACAATCCCACTAATCCCAGCAGCAATCCCTTACAGTATGCACAACACAGACAATTCCCTTCCCTTTTTCCACACCTTGAGAATCTGACTGCCTCTTCCTTGTTTCCTCACACATCTATGCTTAGACTTTCTCAGCCCCAAGTAACTTCTGTAGGATTTTAATCAAACACTTCTGCTCTGGAAGTTTAAAACACTTCCTCTTTACACTAAGTTAATCTTTTCATCAACAGTTCCAAACGATCACCCTTCTTTAGACACAAGTATTTTTAACACCCATCTTCAGTCAAGACTTTTTCCAAAGTCCCAAATTGAAACTAAAATAATCCAAGTTATTAGTGTGCACTCTCAGCTAAAAAATACCCAGATCCCTGAAACATCTAATCAAAGCCTAACATACTACTCTGTGCTTGCAAAACTCTTCCAATGTAAACAAATTAGCCTTCAAGAACTCTCTCTCTCTCACACACTGTTATTTTTAAAAAGAAATCACCATGGGTACAGAAATGCACAAGTTCATCATCCAAAATTAGAGGGCATAGGTTTAAAGAGAGAGGGGGAAAATGTAAAAGGAATCTAAGGGGTAACTTTTTCTAAAAACAGAGTGGTGTGTGTATGGAGTGAGCTACAGAGGAAATGGTGCAGGCTGGTACAATTTCAACATTTAAAATGGATATATGAATAGGAAAGTTTAGAGGGTTATAGGCCAAATGCTGGTAAATGGGACTGGATTTATTTGGGATATCTGATCAGCATGGACAAGTTGGACCAAATGGTCTGTGTCTATGCTGTACAGCTCTGTTATTCTTAAGCCTATTCACACATATAAAATTCCCATACCATTTGTTGAAAATCCAGAATAAATTTTATACATGTATGCATATACATATAACTTTACATCACACTGGGGCCAATCTTATGGTTCAAAAATCCTTAGAGGTCTTGGCCCCTATAGTGCCCAAACTGGTACCAACCACTTGCTCCACAAACTCAGCAAAATGTACACCCAATTTCACCTGAGCATCAATGCTGAACACCTCTTTACTGTGCTCCCTCCAATGGACCCATTTAATTTCAGGTATAGCCACTGATTGGCTTCCTGCTCTGTTGCTACCTCCATGTACCTGGACACCTCTGATCAAGATTGCAACACTTGCATCAAATTACCATCAAAATTCTATTTTTTTTTCTTTTTCTTTTTTCTTTTCCATCTCACTCAGAGACCACCAAAATTCTAAACTGGCTCTTAACAAGTTGGCAATGTGCTCATTAACAAAATTAATTGGCCATTTTTCAAAATTAGGCCGGTTACTGGGTTCTGCCTTTCGGCATCCTGAACAAAATCGCTGGAGGAAGGCCTGATGGTGCAAAACCAGCACAGCAGCATTAATCTTTTGTGCCCGCTTCTCTCGATATTTATTCACATTAAGACATAATAATCCTGTCCGGTAACTTTACTGATTTTGCCTCTCAGTTGGTCGTTCCATTTTCACCTGTCTACTCTTGTCTTTTTCAGTTGACTGAGAATGCAGATGTGTCAGTGTTTATGGTTTAATTTGTCTGAAACAACTTTCCTTCACAATGTTTTATTATGACATTTGTGATTCAGAAATTTTACGAAATCCTGTCACTATAAAACAAAACATATTAATAAATCTTTGTAGTGCCTTCTGGAGACATTTACTTCTCATTTAATCATTCAGTACCATACTTTTGTCTCTTGTTTATAAGACCCATAGATCAGCTTTGAAATGTGCATCTCCTTAGAGAGGTTAACATCTCCACATACCATATGCCAGGTCAAGTTAACTTATTCAAAATTTACAAATATCAGTGTGGATCACAACACCACAATTCTGTTTAAATTTCACCAAACTGCTAAGTTTATTCCTGGAAAATGAGGAATCTAGAGTAAAAGTGGTACCCTGCAAATACATTATTCGAATCCATATTAAATGAATTTATAAGAAGCACAAAGATGTGAATGTTAATAATACTTAGCAGGGTTAAGATTCACACTGTGAATAAGAATTACTGCAGTAGTTTACAATTCCTTAAACTTCTCAACTGTGGGGTGATTATATCAGACTAGAGGGGTTGACACATCATGCTGCTTCCCTTACGGGTCATAATCATTAGAAACATGCTTAGTCCAACACTGGGCTGGATTTTGCAGTCGGGGGCAAAGGAATGATTAACTAACAGAATGCGGCCCTGAAAGATTTAACTGGCTCTAGGTTATAGGCTACCACTATCTCAAGGATACTTTGAATTTTGTGCCATTTCCAAAGTATGTGTTGTCAGAATTCTCACAGACAGCAAATCAGAAAGTGAAAAACCATAGATTTCAATCCACATTTTTAATCATTTTACAGCAAACAAAATAAAGTTTGGGGCGTAGACAAGGGATTAACACACAATCTGAAATAGCACAAACAAACTTCAAAAAATAACTACTTTAAAAATATGCATCATTTTAGCTGTTCTTAGGTGTCCTTCTGAGGAAATAAGACAATATTTAACTGTTATTTTCTCTAGGTCAGAAAGGTTCAGCGGTAATTAAGATTTAGGATGCAGTTAAAACTCAGTTACTCCTGACTGTACTATGTTGAACATTAATATTTTTTACAGTGGGAATACAATATAAATGAGTTGAAGCTCACATCGCCAGATTCTGTATTGTCTGTGTATAGACTGCTTAAGTGCAGAATCTAAAGAAACAAGGTCCCCTGACAGTAATTTTTGGAATCTAAATTAAATTGTACACATACATGTATAGCTGCCAGGCTTTGCTGTCAGTTTTACACAATAATGACAGTGAGCGCTGACAGTTTTGCCATCAATGAAGCAACAAATTCCAGGCCAAAATCTTTCATTGTCATTGGCTTAATTTGTGAATAATATGCAAAATTTTGAACTCTGCCAGGTGGTGACATAACTTGGCTTTAGTATGTTGAAGAGCCAGATCAGGAGCTTAGTTTTGAGTTATGTTGCTGTTCCTTTTGCATTGATGCATAACACTAGGATTATCCTGCCTCGACATGAAAATAGTTGATCAGCTCCTCTTTAAAAATGTCCTTCAGATGCTAAACTACATCCTGAATAATTACAATTGTCACATTTTTAATCTGTTGAATAACAATGTGAGTAAGTGGTAGAGGTGAGTACAATCACAATATTTAAAAGACACTTGGACAGATATGTGGAAAGGAAAGGTTTAGAGGGATATGCAGACGTATGGGACTAATTTAGGAAAAGTGGTTGGCATAGACGAGTTGGGTTGAAGGGTCTGTTTCCATGCTGTATGACTCTATGACTCCATTGTATAACGGTAATTATCGGTTTGTGAGTCAAAGGTACCCCCTCATAAATCTGAGGAAACTCTGATGCCAAGGAATGGCGGCAGCACGATGACTCAATGGTTAGCAATGCTGCCTTACAGCGCCAGGGACCCTGTTTCAATTCCAGCCTTGGGCGACTGTGTGGACCTTGCACATTCTCCTGGTGTCTGTGTGGGTTTTCTCCGGGTGCTCCGGTTTCCTCCCACCATCACAAAGATGTGTAGGTTAGGTGAATTGGCCATGCTAAATTGCCCACAGTGTTCAGAGTTGTGTAGGTTAGGTGCATTAGTCAGGAGAACTCTAGAATAATAGGGTTGGGGAATGGGTCTGGGTGGGATACTTTACAAAGGGTTGGTGTGGACTTGTTGGGCCGAATGGCCTGTTTCCATATTATAGGAACTCTAGAAAGACCAGGCAGATAGTGTAGGAGTCCCCTGAGCCTATCTCACTTACTGGGTGTCTTTTATTTTAAATGCTGGTGACTCTGCTCGTTCATCAGAGGGATGTAGTAAATGTAACGATTCTAAATACAATGTTTGATAGGAGCTAAAAAACAGAAAGAGGCTAGCAAACATTGGTAGAAGTTATTTATTATCCACAAAATAATGATAGCAATGTTGGGCATGGTATTATTCTGGAAATTAGAGGTACATAGAGCAAGGAGAATGCAGTCTTCATGGGTGACTTCAATCAACCTAATCTACATATGAACTAGGTAAATCTAATGGGCACCAGTGCTGTGGAGGAAGAATTTGTGACTGTGTTCAAGATCATTTTCTGGAGTACCGTACTGAAAAGCTAAATATGACTCCAGCTATTTTGGATGTAATGATATGCAATGGGAAAGAGTAAATTGATAGTCATGTTTTATAAGAATCTTTAGGAATTAATGACCACTGTACCTTAGAATTTTCCATTAAGTTTGAAAAGATGCAATTTCATACGAAACTATTTTCTTAAATCTAAACAAAGTCCCACATGAAAGATTAATTAAGTAAGTTAATCTGGATGAGACTGAGGGTAATATACTACCATGGAATGAGAATTGGTTCACAGGCAGAAGGCAAAAACTTGGAATAAATGGGTCATTCTTAGGTTGGCAGGCTGTGACCAACGGAGTGCCACACGATAGATGCCTGTTCACAGTCTGTATTAATGATTTGGATGGGAGCACCAATTGTAATATTTCCAAGTTTGTCAATGATACAAAATGTGGTGGCAATGCAAGTTTTGAAGAATTTGCAAATAGGCTTCAAGGTAATCTTGTTAGGCTGTGAGAGCAGACAAGAGCATGACAGTTGGAATGCAATGCAGATAAGTGTGAGGTTATCCACTTTGGTAAGAAGAACAAAGGTGCAGAGTAAATATTAAATGGTGAGAGAATGAAAAGTATTGATGGCCAAAGGGACTGGGGTGTCCCTGTTGAAAAGTTACTGAAAGCTATTAATGGTTGTGCAGTAAGCTACTTAGAAGGCAAACGAGTATGTTCGCCTTGATTGTAAGAGGATCTTAGTCCAGGAGTAAAGATGTTTTGTTTCGATCATATGAAACACTAATGAGACTGCAACTGGACTATTACCTGGAGTACTACATGCAGTCCTCTGCTTAAGGAAGGATAGATTTGCCATACATGGAGAGCAGTGAAGGTTCACTGGACTGCATCCTAGGATGGGAAATTATAGAGAATGAGGAGGTTGGGCTTGCATTCTCTGGTGTTTAAAAGAATGAGAGTTGATCTCATAGAAACATACAAAATTCGCAATAGGGTTAACACAGAAAGGATATTTCTTTTGGGTATGAGGACACAGTCTCAGAATAAAAGACATTTCTTTTAGGATTGAGATGTGGAGAAATTCCTTAAGTTGGTGCATCTTTGTTATTGTCTCAATCACTGAATAATTTCACAGCAGAAAATGATAGATTTCTATTTCCTAATGACATCACGGCTGTGGGGCTATCACAGGAAAATGGAATTGAGGTAGCTGATCAGCTGTGATCTAGAATGATGGAGCAAGCTTGAGGGGCTGAATGGCCTCTTTTTTTCCTGATAAGGTGGATGCAGCTGAGTCCAGAACTAGGGGCACTGTTTAAAAATTAGGTATTGCAAATTGTGTGACATTGGAACTTTCTGTTTCAAAAGGTTGGAGGTGGTGTTATTGAACATTTTTAAGGATGAGGTGGTTGCCTTCTTGTTAGATAGGAGAATCAAAAGCTATCAGAGATTGATAGGAATGTGGAATTTGAAGCACAAACCGATCAGTTATGATCTTATTGAATGGTAGTGCAAGCTCGAGCAGATCATGAGCTTTGAAATTCTGCTTTTAAGTTAGTTCTGATCTGCTCGTACTCTCTAAGCTGATCCTCTTTCCTAGGTCTGTCCTGTTATAGCTACCTACATTCCTGCATTCCTGTGTCCACTTATTTCTTCCAGGTTTTAATTTCTTCTTTTATAAGCATTAATGATTCTATTAAATAGTCAACCTCTATTTGCTGATACAATGGAGTCATTTTGATCTTATTCAAAATAAGATCATCAACTTTGTCCATCTTCATGCAGAGTACTTTTAAGCTTTTTTATAAAAACCAACACAAGGACATTTTTTAAGACAGACTGATATGATGAGCGAGGACAGCACAGGATAGGAGGGGGAGCAACATTTTTACTCCTCCGGGCAACTTGAGATCAAACTCACCACAAATTATCTAACAGCATGAATGAAAGAAAGGGAGCAGAGATGAAAGCACTCCTTATGGAGAATGTACAAGGAGCAAAACTTTCCTGAGAGACAGACATTGTTCATATTCATGACATGTGCTTATTTTGTACCAAATACTGAATACAAAAAGAAATGCCTAGTTTTTCAAATTAACACTAGCAATAAAATAATATTCGGAGTAAAAAAAGGATATATCAGTTTGAAGAACAATCCACTCACATCAACTTTTTTTTGTTCCTCTGTTATTCAATCTCTAATGTAACCCATATCAGTATCTAAATCTAAAGAAAATTCTGGATATGTTATTGAAACCTACATTTCACTTTTAGTAACAAACATATGATTTTCTCTTTAAAACAATTCAGAAGTTCCATCTTTGTAAAGTAAAGCTTGTATAACACATGGAAGTAAATTTAAAATTTCTGTTGAACACACTTTAAATAAAATAAGCAAAAAAGTTGAAGGTTAAAGAGGCCTATAGTTACACTTCAGTCCACTTTTATGCCCTATTACTCTCTGTCAGTTTGCACTTCCACCAGAGTGATATTAGGGTTTAAGTTTTAATTTATGAGTACAGACTACATAAAAATACTAAGTTATTTTTTATTTTGAGGGTGATTTGATTAATATGTTTAATATATTAAAATTATTTGATGGAGTAAATACAGGTCAGTCATTTCTTCATGTTGGGAGCATCAAGAACAAGGAGACATAGCCTTAATGTTAAAACTCAGTCAATAAGGAGTACTTCTTAACACAAAGAATAGCTGAAATCTGATCTTCTCTGCCCCAAGAGACCATAGATGCCGGGGACAATTGCTGCTTTCAAGACTGAGATTCTTCTTTAGTTAAGGCTAGTGTGGGATGTTGAACAAAGGCAGAAAAATGATTTCAGGTACAGATCATGACCAAGGTTAGGGTTTAATCTGAAGTCCTCCGGCTTGCAGCTTGGATTCAATCAGAATTCAGCCAGAGGGATTCATTCCATATCATGCTTTGAAAACCCGTAATTCCAAATAAATAATAAGTTCCGCCCTGTTTTGCTGGAGAAGCACTGGAACCGTTGTAGTCAAGATCAAAGACCATTGCACATATTCTTGTTGTGCCTATTTACAGCTCTAATAATCAGAGGCCCTAGAGGCTTGTTATGTGCTTGATCTGCTAACCAGTGAACAAAAAATACCTATAGCTCCCAGGCTGCTCAACTTCATTACTGTACTGAAGACTTGAGCTCCAGGATTACTCCTGCCCCTAGCCAAGCTATTCCAGTACATTTACAGTATTGATATCTCCTCAACAATGTGCAAAATTATCCAGGTATGGCCTGTCCTTAAAAAGCAGAATGAGTTCAAGCCGGCCAATTACTGTTCCAATTGTCTACTCTCAGTCATCAACAAAATGTGGAACAAGCAGCACTTGCATAGCAATAACCTGTTAACTGGTATCCTGTTTGAGATCCACTAGAATTACTGAACTCATTACCTGTTGACAGCCCTGCTCCAAATGTGGGCAAAAAAGCTGAACTCTACAGTTGAGATGAAGGTGACTGTCTTGACATAAAAGCAGGATCTGATCAAGTGTGGCCCAGCAAAACTGGTGTCAATGGGAATCAGGGGAACAACTCTCTGCTGGTTGGAGTCATGCCTGGCACACGTGAAGAGGTTGTGTTTCTTGGAGATCATTCATCTTAGTCTGAGGATATTACTGTAGCACTCCCTCAGTGCAGTAACCTAGGTACAAGTACCTTCAGTTGCTTCAATAATCTTCCATCCATCAGAAAGTCAGAGATGGGATATTTACCACATGCAGAACTCCTGGATCCACAGATACTGAAGCAATGACTACTCAAATGCAACAAGACCTGGATGACCTGCAGACTTGGTCTGATATGTGGCAAGTAATTTTGATGCCACACAAGTACTGTTAAGTTCTAACTAAAATATCTAAAATGCATCTAGGAAAAACTATGAAAATTTCCAACTGCTTTGAAACACATTGCTTATCTGTGGTTTAAACATATGATCAGACATCACGAGAAAACTGCCTTCACTAAATTAAAAGCAGAATTCACCTCCTTACTAGTCAGCTTTCTATCTTACCATATGTGTCAAGCAAGATAGACATGGAGAATTGTCGACCTGGGGAAATCAGAGTGTGTACCTGGCAATTTCAGCTCACTGTTGGCTGCTGGGCACCTCCCAGTTGCTCATGATGAAACAACATCTCAGAGCATGATCCATAAGCACTGGCTGTATGCAGCTAATGACAACGGTCATAGATATCTGACATTTGACAGCCCCTCTCAGTCCTCATGGCCACCTCTTGGATCCACTTGCAGGATACTCCATGAGAATAGACTTTCATTGTATGACATACTGGCTGCTAGCAGTGAGAGGCTGCTGCATGGACACTTTAGATGAATGAACAATGACCCAAATCATGGATTGGACCAGGCTGGATCTCAGGGCTGCATGCTTGTTCTCTTAGAAATCATTCACTTAACACCTACCTGTATGCCTTGCCTTGCTGTGCCAATTAGTCCAGCCATATAATCAGGCAACTGGCCTGATGGGCAGCAGTTATCAGTCAGGTAGGTGTCATTTTATTGTACATCAATATCACACCTTCACCATGTGCCAGCAGATAATGCATCAAAAACACTGCATGTGTACCAATTGATGTTTTAACAGGAAATTAACCTCTACTAAAAATTACTTGCTGGCATACAACAAAATAAAATACCTGTTCTCTCTAAACGTGATTCGACTTGTATGACTCATCAACACAGTCAAGCAATTTGTTCGGATTAACAAAACCAAGGCCTACTTAGAAAGATTTTCCTCTCCTCTGTTTCTACATTCATTGCTGTTGTTCCTGAGCTTGTTCTGTTTTCTAGCTCTGACTTCTCCTTCCTATGATTAGATGACATTGAAAATTATAGAGTATTGACAAATTTTACAGTAATTGGAGTAATAATTTCTCATTGTGTCCTGCAGTGTGCTCAATCAGTTTTTATGGGTGTTGGGGATGATGGGGTATAGGTAGTATTGTAGAGGTGAAGACTATTGGATATCAGTTTCTTAGAGCGTGTTTCTAAATAGGCCTGTTCTTGTGGTGTATCCAGCAAGTGGATCCGAGAGGTGACCATGAGGATTGTGAGGAGCTGCCGAATGTCAGATACCAATGACCATGGGCATTAGCTGCATGCAGCTGGTGCCCATGGATTGTGCCCTGAGATGCTGCTGCATCCTGAACAACTTGGAGGCCCCTAGCAGCCAGAAGTGAGCTGAAGTTGCCAGGTACATGCTCTGATCTCCCCAGATCGACAATTCTCCATGTCTAGGTTGTTTGGCACATTTGGTAACATAGAAAGCTGACTATTAAGCTGGTGAGTTCTTCTTTTAATTTGATCTTTAGCACACTGTAATCCCTCTTAATTGGCAACTTGCCATTATCTAGTGAGATTAATCGAGATGCTCCCAATGTCAAGATAGGCCTGACTGGACTTTTTATCTGATTTTGCCACTCATCTCACCACAACCCACAATGTTCAGGTCCCTATAAGATATTGTCCTATATTTCCATTTAGATAGAAAAAAATTCTAAATTTTAGTTCAAACATTAATACTCCTTAACTGGTTTGACTGCTGAATCTGCAGTTTGGCTCCTTTGAAGCTAAAAGTATTTGGATCCACCAATTTGAATTGCTTTCTAAGCCAAAATAAAACTTTACTTGTCAATTTGAACTGATACTACAACAATAGCCAATGTCATCATTCCTAAAAGTTAGATTAACAAAATATTTTCTTACATCTTGAATAGAAAACCAAATGAGTATATGAAAGCTGTGCTAGTTAAAAAATACCTTGGATTAAATTCCTCCAAAAAAAGTCAATACAGCCAATCTAACAAGGCTGCTTCAGTAAAGTTAAGAATTTATCTTGTATTTGTGACCTGGGAAAAGGTCAGCAGAACAGAAATGCCAGGAGATGTGTGTGTGGTATTGAGTTTTCAGTAAGCCCTTCATAAAGGTGCACAATAACTAGAGTGTTTTAGCTGAAATGTGAGAAATACAATGGTACCAATAGAGCAGAATTTCACTGGAGTTGGTATTTTTGTTAAAGAATGCAGAGATAGGAAAAATTCTTTCTGAAGTTCTTGGAATGTTGTGCAAGGTATAAAATAGACTGGGAAGTCACCAGGAGTCACCAAACCCTGCATTCTGCATACTGAAAGGATTATGGACATTGCACTAAGACTTTCTCGGAGAACAGGTCACAGATTTCAAGATGTGATAAGGATTAAGTGAATTAGAGGGAAGAGTATTGTTTCATTTCTTCTAATATTCACTGGAGCTGAACAGTTTCATGTTAACACAAAGCTACTAAACATTTCTCATCAAAGAAAATGTTATTGTTTTGCTTGTGGATATTTAATGATAGTTTTGACCAGTTTATCAAAGTTGCCGTCTGCACGTGGCTGAAAACTGAACTAACGTTGTTCGCAATACCTTCTCAGTCTTGCGTCTTTCTTTGCAATTTTATAGTTAGATTTCCCTTTTAGTGTGAAATACTTGAGCGTGCAGTATACTTCACAGAACCATTGGTAATGTTCTGACAGGAGACATGTTTTTACAGACAGGATAGTTTTCATCAGTCCAGAATGGAATGCTATTTGCCATGTAGTTCCACATCAGGTGATTTAGTTGAGCATCTATTGAACTGATGCATAGAGGGAAGTTTGGGTTCAAATAAAAACCAGCTTTGAGGTTTGCAGTGTGGCCCCTGAAATGGGAATTCAACACGCTTTTCCTCGGGTCACAATATTGTGAAATTCATTATATACTTGATTGTCGCACTGTCAGAGTTTTTTTTCAAACCAAATTTGGCATTCTCACCTTACCACCATTTCTTGGATATTCTAATCTCCCTTTGCTTCTTTTCACAAATTGGCAACGTTGTATTCTATATACGCCTTGAATCTTCACATTAATTTATCAATTCAAAAATAAATTGCATCCTTAAGACCCTCAAAGCTAAAGGAATATCAATAGCTGTTGTTTCTACTGATGGTTTACAATTCAGATTTCTCATTATCCCAGCCCTGAAGAACTTACATATGTTACTGAGTTTCCTAGCTTGCATATTTGTTCCACAGGGCACACGCATAAATGGCCTCTTTGATTTTGCAGGTTTTGGATACATGATATTCTCTGGTCGAGCACTATGTCTGACTGAAAATGCTCAGGTCAATCTGTTACTTTGAGTATTTTTGCTGTTAATAAAACATGTTAAAACTAATAATGTTATGCGTCAGTTTTGATGTCACCAAGTGCAGAATGTTCTCTGGTGAAACTGCTGTACTTCTTGTCCAATGATACTGTGTTAATGTCAGGTCAAGACTCTAAATTTAAAATCAAACAGCCATTGGTTTCAAGTGAACTCAGGATGATTGGAACCAGGAATGTGGAAAATAGATTTATACAGTGAAATGTAAATAAACTACGAATCAAACTAGAATTAACTTATAATGAATAATAAATTGTCCCATCAAAGTTTTGGGGATAGATATTGTAATTATAGTTTACTTAAAAATACTTGTGAACTGTAATGCTAGTTAAAATCTAATTTTACTTTTAAGAAATCAATTCTCCACTTAATTAAAAGATAATGTAGCAATTTTATGCTTCATTCAAAACTGCAATTCTGCTTTGTTATATTTCAGTCATAAAAGAGTTTTTAAATAAATGCAGGTATACTTTAATTGAGAGAAACAGCACATTGCATGAGTTATAGGAGACATTTAGCAATTAAAGAGTTAACTTGCTGGCAAGGTTGAAAATGTGGAAGGTGATGCATGGTAACTTGATTTTCAATTCTGAAATCCATCCGATACGGGTCAGTCGCAAAGCCCTTTCGTGATTTAACTGTGCTTCTCACAATGGGAGTCAGTTAATTAAATAATTAATTTTAAAATTCATGTCAAGTTTTAGATTTAGTCAGGACTTTCACCTAATGCATTTTTCAACTCCTCAAGGGCTGCAAATTTCTTTTAGAGGTATGTTTGCATTCTCTCTGGTTAAATAGTAGAAATCAACATCCTGTATTTCTCGTGAGTGCAAAATCTATTCAAACGCTGCCTGACATGCTTATGACCCAGTGAAGGTTATTAAATGACTGACCCATTTTAGATTAGGGTTTTAATGGAAACACAGCACGCTTTTTTTTCCACATCACCTATCTGCTCAGCATAACCTTAGTCTAAAGACACCCAATCAGGTGTTCAAAATGCAATGTAAGATGCTAAACTACACATATTTTGGTAACCTTTTGGAAATCTTTATGATGATTTTTTTTTACCTAAATGAAAAACTAACATTTGAATACAACAACTTAATAAATCAAGAATTCTACAAGTACTTTTCTGACTTCAACTGAAGTTGTGCCCTTACTGAAAGGACCGACTTTTGCGTACATTTTCACAGGTGCCTCACTGACTGACTCATGTAGGAGGCTATAAATTGAATGCTTACTGACTATTTAACCATGGATTAATCACGGTTAATCCTAACTTCATACAAATTCCATACATGTACACTACCTATAGGCCTGAATAAATCATTTCCATGTTACATGCTGCACCTCCTGGTTGAACCATCAGGGCATGCTCTTTACTCACTTGAATGATGGTTAGGAATCTGAAAGGAGCAAGAAAAGCAAAATCATGTTTTTCTCTGTTATTGCTAGTTTTCATCGAAACACAAGGCAGAACATTTGCCTTTAATTGACCAGAAATTACTTAACAAAGGGGAAAATAACACAATCATAAATTTCACTTTAGTCGAGAATAATCTGACTATTGGCTATCGCATTTACAATCACATTCAGCACAATATGGTGTATAATTTAAAACCAGACCATAAAATTAATATAATGCATTTATATTGCACAGCTGGCAGTCATTTCAAGTAAATAATCTGGCTTTGTGGGTTTGTCATTAAACATTCTTTAAGTTTCAAGCTTGCAGTTTGTTATATCTGAAACTCTTCATCAGATCACTATTTTGTAATTGCTCTCAAATAACCATTACTCTCTCTTTATAGATTGTATTACTTGCTCTCACTGTTTTGTACTGTAATGATAAATATAACCACTAAAAATGTTATAAACAATTTTGACGAGCTTTGTGGGGAACCACAAAATGTTAATAGCCTCAAGAGCTTCCACCCAAGTTTCCGACAAACTAAACTGATCCATATTCAAGAAAAAATAAGCTTAAAGAAAACAGCAAAAATGAGTAGGCATCTCACAAAGACCATGTGGTTTGACAGACTTAGTGAGGTGAATCAACAAATTCCACATTCATTTTTTGTATTACCTTAAACTGTATATCATAATGAATTATATGCACTCGGATGAGATTAACAATAACTGAATAAATGTCTTTACCTGGTGTGTATACACACACACACACACACACACACACACACACACACACACACACACACACACACACACACACACACATTGTCAGAAGTCACACAACACCAGGTTATAGTCCAGCAGGTTTATTTGAAATCATAAGCTTTCAAAGCGCTGTCCCTTCATCAGTTGACTTCATATGATGAATGGGCAGTGCTCTGAAAGCTTGTGACTTATTGTACACCTGAATACTATTACAAAGCGTATATGGATTTTTTCATCTAGTATATTTGTAGCATGATATTAGTCAGATTGTTACACATTATTGCATGCCAGAAAAACAATATAAAATGAACACATAAGGAAGACATCTGTGCATTTACCTCCAGCTATTCGTGTTTCTCTAATATGATTGTACTGTAATGCAATGGAAATGAAACAATTTATAATTTCAAACCTTTTGATCCAATGAGGTACAACCAATGAATCCACTTGTAATTCCTGTCTTGAATGGATTTCCTAATATTGACAATGACAACAAATAATATTAAACACTGTATTCAGCTCCCATGTGCAAAATAATTTTATGCTAGTGACCTTCAAAACATCTGCCTGTATGTTTCTATCTGTTAATTTTTCATTTCAAGGCTGCAATAAAATCCCTTTGGTTAAATAATCATCTATTGCTGAATTGAGAGTCTCTTGCACAGAAATTGTCTTGTTTCTCAAACTGATGGTGTTTCGACACTCAGATTAATTTCAGTAATTTTCATAGCTTTTTGAGCCATTTATTAACAAATATCCAGATCAACACAGATGTAGAAATATGAAATACAATGAAGATGACATATGTTTGCCACTTCTTTGTAGATAAGAATTCTCAGTTAACTTCAATCAAGGCTACTCTTTGTCAGGGGTGCAGACTGTGCAGACTTGAGATTGACTGGTTTAATGCAAAGCAAAGCAAATGAAGAAGGGAAACTGAAATATGTGGACTATGGTGCTAGGCACCTCTTAAATATAACTCAGGAAACCATTAGGGGCTGAATTTCTAAGAAAACATACAAAGGTGTATCAATTAAATTTTGTTAAATTTGATAACTCCTGAAAATGGATGAGTCAGAAAGGAATTGTAATGGATGATTAACCAGTGACTGTTGCTTTATGGGTAGATAGGATCCTGAAGAAGGCGTTTGGTTTGCTTGCCTTTATTGGTCAGTGCATTGAGTATAGGAGCTGGAAGATCATGTTTTGGCTGTACAGGACATTGGTTCGACCACTTTTGCAACACTGCATGCAATTCTGGTCTTCCTGCTATAGGAAAGAGTTCATGTGAGACATGAAAGAGTTCAGAAAATATTCATTAGAACGTTGCCAGGGTTAGAAGGTTTGAGTTATAGGGAGAGGCTGAATAGGCTGGGGCTGTTTTCCCTGGATCATCGGAGGCTGAGGGGGTGACCTAATAGAGATTTATAAAATCATGAGGGGCATAGATAGGGTAAATAGGCAGTGGGGGAATCTAGAGGGCATAAGTTTAAGGTGAAAAGGGACAGATATAACAGGGACCTAAGGAGAAACTTTTTTACGCAGAGGGTGGTGCATATATGGAATGAGCTGCCAGATGGGAGTACAATTACAGCATTTAAAAGGCATCTTGATGGAGAGATGAATAGGAAGGGTTTAGAAAGATATGAGCCAAATGCTGGCAAATGGGATTAGATTTATTTAGGATATCTGGTCTACATGAACAAGTTGGATTAAAGTGTCTGTATATCTCTATGGATCAATGAAAGTGACTCTCAAAACTTGTGCTGCCTGTTAATTTGAATAGTTGTAGTGTTCAGCATTCAATCTGCTGTTGACAGGCTGCATATCTTGAGTAGGGTCCTGAAAATTGTGACTATGACAATGATTAGTCTGCACCCTTTCACCAGCCTGCACCTCTTAAAGAAGAAGCACATTCTGGAAGCTGTAAGTCTTGAACGGCAGCTTAGAAAAGCTTTCAATCTAGGGAGCAGTCAATAATAGCACAAAATGGCAGTGAGCAGGTGCCAAGATTTTGCAATGCTGCACTGAAGGTTATGGTTGTTGAGGTGGTCAGGAGGAGGGATGTCATCTATTCATAGGGTGCCAAAAGATCCTCCAGATAAAGACAGTCACAGCAGAAAGCTGTGTGGGCCAAAGTCAGGTGGCCAGCCCTGAGGATCTGCATTCAGTGCTGTAAGAAGTTCAATAATCAAGGTAGCCAAGGTCAGTGTATGTATCTGCCAATACTAGATTCCACCCACTGCACCACTGGCCTCGCATCCACATAAACATTCCATGCTCCTCACCATCATCTTTTAACCAACCAACAATCTTTTCCAATCATAAATTATAACTAACATTCAGTGATGCTTATACCTAAACTTCTCTCTCATCTTGTAACCTACTCTAGTATACAAACTGCAGGCCATGTCAACAGGGCACTCTTGCTTTCCTCCTCACTCTCACCAGAACACTACAGCTGAGCATTAATTCTTTCATATAGTGAGAAAGGCCACTTAGTCAGGCAGTGGTGGCAGTGGTTGAACTGGTAAAATAGGAGGCAGAAGAAGAATACTAGCTCATACACTAACACTTAATGTAAATGGTGTGTTACTAGGCATGAGTACCATTTATTCAGAGCAGAGGACAAGGGTAGTTTATGTATCAGATTGCCAGAGGTCAAAGATACAAATGGGTTCAGTTGGAGAGGTGGCTTACACTAGAAGACTGATGGACAATGCCATCTCACACATTGCTGAGCATTCCATTCAACACCAACACTTTTGGACACAGAAGCCAGGGAAAGAAAATGGATATTTGACCTTGAGGGACAATGGTGCTAGCAGAACCCATTGCTCTATACACAGCTTGTTCCTTTTGCTTCCACATGCTGCAGCAGGATTTCAACACAGACATTGATCCATGGTTCATCCTGTATGGACATGAGGTTGGATATCTTGCTGGCACAGTTACAATTGCAGCTACATAAAGACTAAAATGAATGGATGCTGCGCAAAACCAATCAAATTTATACAGAAGTGAACACCAAATTTCCTCAAAATGACTTTTTCTCCCTTCTTTCCCTCCTACTATGCCTTAGTGGTGTCACAGGTTCTACAGTTGAGGGGGGAGGAGTGTGCTACCCAGTGAAACCTGTTGACATTTGATATTTTGTTGGGTGACCCTGGGAGCATTTGTGTCTGAATAGCTCAGAATTTCTGGGGGTCCTCTTGAAGCAGGCAGGTGGACTTTCCACAGCTTGAACATTCAAGGATCAGAGGTGGGTAGGCATTTGGAGTGCCCAGCCACATTTTGACTGTTCTGAAAGGAGACTTCTGAGGAACTTGTGTGTTGTTCCTCATCCAACTGCCATGGTGGTACTAGGGATACATGCCAGATTCCCTATGCCCCTGGCACCATGCTTTCAATTCTGAAGACAATTGGCTGGGGTGACGGAGTGCAGTTGTGTGTGTCACTCCAGCAGACTATGACAATACTGGACTTGGCTCTCCATGGCAGCCTACAGATTGTCAATGGAGATATTCAGTGAATGCTTGAGATAACTGTTTCCCCATTTTGTAGCTTCACTCCTGCAGTCTCTGAGAAATGAGGGCCATTGCATCCTACATGCTTGACTACCGGGGGATGAAGTCCTGCATGGCTGATTCTACAGGGTCCTGTCCTTGCTCGAGACTTAACAGTCTAGCAAGTGCCAGCAACCTGGCACGATTCTCTTTGAACCAGCCATGAGATATCACAGTAAGGTGCTCACCAGCTTGTGCTCCCAAACTTTCTAAGTGTGACATACCATGATGTGTCAGTCTCTGAGCTTGGGGTGAGGGTGCGGTGGTGGTTGCAGGAGGCAGCATGGCCAAAGTCTTCTCTGAGGCCTTGGTACCCTTGTCCTCATAGGGACAGGAAGTGACCTCTGAAGGAACCAGCCATTTCCCCACTGAAGGCACGGACCTATAAATCACTGGTATCTGCAAGAGATATGGCAGAGAAGACATCACAGTTAATGGTCAGAACGACACTGACAGCAGGGTTACAGGGAGAGTTACAGAGAAATGGAAGAGTGGTACCTACTCAATTGGTAGGACTTGAATTTCTCGACAAGAGAGTTTCTAGTCTTCTTCTATAAAAGACTGGACTCTCTCCTTAATGTGGGTGAGGAGTCTGATCTCGGGTGCTCCTTGACCCACACAGGAATTTTCTGCCCTATTATGGACTGTCTTCTGGAATGAGAGAAAGGGAAGGATTGAGTGAGCTGAAAGTAGATAGGATGGTTGTTAGTGCAAGTGAGAGGGGCTAAAGCTGGTGAGGTTTCCCGGGTGAGAGACCAGGTAGCAGAGGCTGTGCAGAGTTATTGGCCTAGATGCTGGGGGAGAAACAAGACCAAGTGGGGAAGATTTTGAAGGCCACAGTGAAAATTCCAGCCTCACAGACCATCTTGTAACATTGCTGGTCATTTCTCTTGAAGGTGGAGAGAGCATTGACCTGGATGTCAACATTGGACTTGGCTGCCAGGCTCTCTAGTTATAGCTTCATCTGCTGGTCCTTTAGGAAGAGACCATCCCTTGTACTTCATCTAACAGGACCTTCAGGTCTCTGTTGGAGAATCATGTTGCCATCATCCCTTCTTTGTCTTCATCTTGAGTCAATGTCTGCCACCAAGCAGGGCAGCTTTGGAATGCCAGTGCTCATTTGAGTGCACAAGGATTTTTGAATATGGCTCAGGGATGGTGGTCTTACAATGGACATCCGGTGAGTGGTGAGTTCTTCCAGGAATAGTGTATGTTAAGATGGAGCTGAAATTAGCCTGAGGGGGGCATAATGGGACAGGATAGTTAGTCAATGAGGCAAGTTTGAACAGACATGGTGACAGATGTTGGGAAATGTCATGGCGAGAAACCCTCAAAATAAACTTGCAAACTGACACATAACAAAGAAAATGTAAAATTGAGCCCCACTTTGAATGTGGGCAATGTGATCTCTTTCTGAAAGTTCCCCAGACTGTATGATTTGATCTGATCTCTCTGATCCTTAGTGGAGCGACATTGTCACTTTTTGCCCAGTGAGTTTTCCTCAGCAAAGTGTGCTTTGTTTTACATTCAATATACATTTACATGGATCCAAGCATTCATTTAAAAATGATATTTATATCATAACTCTTCATAACAACATTTGATTTTAGTGGTGAAACAATGATACTGGAGGATTGAACACTCTGTCCATGATTGAGTTTAAGAGCAAAATCTGTTAAGTTGATGCATAGAATTACTTTTACAGAATCCAGTTTATTTTGGACATTATTGCAGTCCTTGGATGGAGACTTCAAAACGTTTGTGAATGAAATAATTGCCATCAAATGTGTTCTCTTTGTATCCAAAGTGATCACAAAATTCCAATAATTAGCAGTATTAACACAGTTGCAGATTTGCATTGCCTGAACATGATTACTGTCAAGACTGAGTTACACTGTCAATTCTTTAAAAAAGAATGTTACAAATATTTAAAAGAAGCCCAAACTGAAAATTAGATCAAAATTGAATTACTCGTGAAATACCTTCTAGTTTCTACTTTCACCTGTCTCTGTAAAACATGCAGCATTGGCAGTCCCTGAGAGCAGATCTGTCAATGCCAGGATAGGTTTACAGCAAAGAAGCACAGCCAGGGTTTCAACACAGTTATTCTCTTGTTTACCTCCACACCATACATTCTGTGACCCTTGACTGAGGAACACTACAGTCTTTCCATTCTCTGAAGGTTAGGGAAGGTTGGAAAACCATGGCCAGTACTAACAAAAGCCTTCTCACAGTTTGTAGGTCCTCTTTCTCATCAGGTGAGAAGGATAATAAAGAAAACGTCCTTATCAATCCCGTTCATCTTGACAGAACAAAATAGCAATCTTTGAGACCACTCAAGGGAAGGGAAAGGAGTAAGGGAAGAGGAACTTGATGAGAACATTTTAAGCATAGTTTACATTCAACTCTTAACCTTTTAGCATTACTTTTTTCTGCTCTTCTCTTATTTTATTGCTGACTTTCCATTTTTTTACTTGCATCTTTTGTAATCCTCCTTCTCACTATCAAAGACAAGATAACCCCTTGATGTTGAAGCAAAGAAAGCTGGTACCATTATTATCCAGATGCTATGACATTCTGTTGCCATAGTAGTCCATTGTAAAAATGTCTTTCCTGTAATAGATTCACAAAAACCTTTTCCCATTCAGTTTCTAATCTTCACTAGATGAGGGAGAAAATACCTTAATCCGTTTTCATAGTACAGATATTTTGAAAAGTGTTAAGATAAGGTCTGCAAAAATTTCATGTGATACACCTGATCCTAATCCTTCGGACACAAAGCCTGGTTTCTTTCTTTTTTCTCAGTCCCATTACTATGAGTCAGCTGGACTGCTGAAATTCAGGTTCCTAAGGATTCAATGGACATTCGCTGTGTGTGATCTCTGATCAGCAGCTCGTTATGAAATGTAGCTTAGTTTGAAATGCCTTCTGATACATAAACCCAAATATCACTTCTTTGTGCAAAGTTAAATAGGTTAAGCACACAGTGGAGAATTAATAACAAAACAAAAGCAACGAGGTGACTGTTGTCTAGATTTTATCTTGTCAGGTCAAGGTCTCAACTTCAGTGTGTTTTTAGATTTGGAAACTCCAAACCCCATGTCTCCAATCAAACACCCTCTCAATGTGGAAAGATAAGCTTTCCGTGTTGCCCCTGAATACAAGGACTACAATGTGGGGCTATTTAATAAATATGGATATAGAATCTCATGCTTATCCACATGGCTTTGTTACTTAATAGCTTATAATTTGGGCTCATTACCACATGTATTTTGTTTGTTATAAATGCTATTAGAGTGGAAAATGGTGCTGTCAGTGCATTCAAACATTTGTGGTATGAGTGACACTACTTGTTACATTACATTAGTGCACCCCCCACCATACCCCACCCCACCCCACACCCCAGCAATAGACAGAGCAGAGAGATTAGGACAACTATCAGTGGTCACTGGCCTGAACAAACCTTCACAATTATCCTCTGGTTAGATCCAGAAAACTTGTGTGGTGCCTTGTTATGCAAGTTAGATGGAAGTGTGTTAATGAGTATAATACAATCCATTGGTTGATGTGGCTGTTATGATTGAATCACTATCAGTGTGTGTAAACTGTGAAATGTGGGTTTAAAGTTTGCAGGAGTGCTAACTATGTGGAGGTGAAATAATGCATATGAATGCTAGGTATGAGACCTGAGATTACTATTAGGTGGTGGTGTTGTGATATTGTCATTTCTTCTGGGGTCACTGCAAAATAATTGGCAACAGGAAGCATACTCCTTCTGAGCCAATGAGCTCCTGTTGCTGCTCCAGCAGATCACAGCATATGAGATTAATTCAGAAATCCTGTATATTTTGCAATATCTTAAATTATACTGATTGACCCTATAAAGGGAACTTCTCCAGACCAAGTATGGCGTTTTATGATGGAGCATTACAGCTTCAACTTTAACATGTCTTTCTTTGTTGGATGTTGATAGTACTGGAAGTGTATCATAAATCTGTTTTTATTTCTTATTCACCATCAATTCAACAAATGATTTCTCAAATACAATATTAAAAAGGCATCTAGATGGGTGGATGAATAGGAAAGGTTTAGAAGGATACGGGCAAAATGTTGGCAAATGGGACTTGATTCATTTAGGATATCTAGTCAAAGAAGGTTACCTCAGTACAACAGGATCTTGATCAGATGGGCCAATGGGCAAAGGAGTGGCAGATGGAATTGCTGCATTTTGGAAAGGCAAACCAGGGCAGGACTTATACACTTAATGGTAAGGTCCTGAGGAGTATTGCTGAACAAAGAGACCTTGGAGTGTAGGTTCACAGTTCCTTGAAAGTAGAGTCACAGGTAGATAAAATAGTGAAGAAGGTATTTGGTATGCTTGCCTTTATTGGTTAGTGCATTATGTATAGGAGTTGGGAAGTCATGTTGCAGCTGTACAGGACATTGCTTAGGCCACCATTGGAATACTGTATGCGATTGTGGTCTCTCTGATATAAGAAGGTTGATTGAAACTTGAAGGGGATCAGAAAACATTAATAAGGATGTTGCCAAAGTTAGAGAATTTGTGTTGTAGGGAGAGGTTGAATAGGCTGGGGCTATTTTCCCTGGAGTAGCTTATAGAGGTTTATAAAATCATGAGGGACATGGATAAGGCAAATGGACAAGGTCTTTTCCCCGGGGAGGGGAAGTCCAAAAGTAGAGGGCATAAGTTTAAGGTGAGAGGAAGAAGATTTAAAAGGGACCTAAAGGGCAACATTTTTAATGCAGTGAGTAGTGAGTGTATGGAATGAGCTGCCAGAGAAAGAGGTGGAGGCTGGTACAATTACATTTAAAAGGCATTTGGATGGGGAGATGAATTGGAAGAGTTTAGAGGAATATGTGCCAAATGCTGGCAAATGGGACTAGATTTATTTAGGATATGTGGTCAGCATGGACAAGTTGGACCGAAGGTTTTGTTTCTGTGCTGTATATTTCTATAATACTATGGTCGGCATGGAAGAGTTGGACCAAAGTGTCGGTTTCTTTGACTCTAATAATAACTATTGGGCAGTTCATCAGTTTTCCAAAATTATGCATCTGAAAGGAATGGCTGCTAATTGGGAATTCCACTAAATCATCTTGTGTTATGATACAATTCTTTGCACCTAACAGTCAAAGCTGAATCAAATGATCATTTAGCACATAACTTAACTTCAGCCTTCCATTTGCACCAGTAGCACAATCATTCTCCAAACTAAACAGTATTTTCACTTCACAGGTTTGGTGCATTTTAGAAAATTAGTCTAGAAATTGTCAGTAATGATATTAGCAGATAAATGTTTAATGCAATTATATGACATTTCCATGTCAACTATTTCCAAATAATATTAATGTATTTAAAATAGATGCATTAGTATCCATGTTTATGTATTGGACATAAAAATGCTATGATTTGTCAACTAAAATTTATTGTAATTTGCTATAAATCACACATTTTCAAAAAGATTCCAGATTTTTAAATATATTTTTAAGGGCATCATTGCAGATTGCATGATCCTTGTATAGAGGAATGTACACAACTCTGCATATTTAGACAGTAGAACACATCTATTCTTGGCAGAAAGATTAGGTCATTTGAGGAAACTAGATCAAGGCTTTGGGCTAGTTAATTTCAGTTTGCTGGGGGAGGCATCGCAACTTTGCAGCAGGATAATAAAAGCAGTTAGAAAGTTCATGTTTTTCACAGGAGAAACTTTCTGCAGAGCAAACAAAAACATTATGGGTGAGTGCCACTGGGACATTAAATGGCAGGTGGCAAAGGAAATTCAATAGGAGCACTCATCTTTTCAAATGATATGACTAACAGTGCAAAATACTAATTTCAGCTGAAGGCATGGAAGTATATGTGACTTAATTTATTAAATACTTGGCCGTTTTTTCCTTTATTTATATTTACAGTTAATTATTAGTCTCAACTGAAAAAAAGATAGGATGCATTACATACTGCTTCTCCAGAGGGTGAAAGTTCAATAGGATTGAACTCAGCCTGTTCCCAGGGTGATTTTAATATGCTGGATGGCAGTCTCAGCAAGAAGGGGCGATGACTCCTCAAGCCACCAGCAGTGGTGTTAACAATATTGTTGCTAACACTATAACGTGGTCAGGAGTCTTGTGAAACCAAAAATCAATATTAAGGGATGAAATTAGAAAAACAAAATGGTGACTGATTAGATTTCCCAGATTTCCATCTTAAAATATAAATGTTCCATCAGTTGGGATACTATGCTATATGCCAAAAATTCAATGCTGAACATCAACTGTTGCAATGGTTAGAACTTAAGAAATACATTTATACATGCTTTACACAAATAACAAACAATTCAAACTACTCTATAACCAGTGTACACACAGTTGTAATGTAGGAAATGCAGCATCCAAGTTACAAACAGCAAACTTTTACCTTGGCAATGATGTTGATAGAGATATTAATATTGGCTTGGGCACCAGGGAGAATGCAACTACTATTCTTCCAAATAGTGTTGTACAATCTTCAGCATCCATCCTAAAAGGTAGGTCTGGCATAAAATAACAAAACAATGCTGTAAATACTCAGCAGGTCTGGCAGTGTCTTTGGAGAGAAACATAGTTAACATTTCAGGTCAAAATGATTTCTGAATGGACATCTCAAATTTCAGATTTAATGTTGACCTTGCTCTTTGTGCAGATGTAGCATTGTATTTCTCACCCTGGTTTATTACCCTAGTGTACATTGTACGGTATGATCTGTCTGTACTGCATGCAAAACAAAACTTTTCTCTGTACCCAGGTACATGTGACAAGAATAAATCAAATCAAATTTTAAAAGCTTTAGTGATGGGAAGGGCAAGGTATATACCGCAGGACAAAAGCTGGGGAAAAGGCAATTATGATGTGATTTGGCAAGATTTAGGATGCATAGAATGGGGAATGAAACTGCAGGGGATGGGCACAATTGAAACGTGGAGCTGATTCAAGGACCGGCTAACTGATAAATATGTACCAGTCAGACAGGGAGGAAGTTGTCGAGCGAGGGAGCCATGGTTTACTAAGGAAATTGAATCTCTTGTCAAGTAGAAGAATAATGCTTATGTTAGGATGAGATGTGATGGCTCAGTTAGGGTGCTTGAAAGTTACAAGTCAGTCAGGAAGGAACCAAAGAGAGAGCTAAGAAGAGCCAGGAGGGGACCTTAGATGTTGTTGGCGGATAGGATCAAGGAAAATGATAAGGCTTTCTATAGGTATATCAGAAATAAAAGAATGACTAGAGTAAGATTGGGACAAATCAAGGATAGTAGTTTGAAGTTGTGCGTGGAGTCAGAGAAGATAGGGGAAGCGCTAAATGAACATGTTTTGGCAGCATTTACACTAGAAAAAGACAACGTTGTCGAGGAGAATACTGAGATACAGGCTACTAGACTAGATGGGATTGAGGTTCGCAGGGCGGAGTTGTTAGCAATTCTGGAAAGTGTAAAAATAGAAAAGTCCCTTGGGCCGGATGGGATTTATCCTTGGATTCTCTGGGAAGTCAGGGAGGAGATTGCAGAGTCTTTGGCTTTGATCGTTGTGTTGTCATTGTCTACAGGAATAGTACCAGAAGACTGGAGGATAGCAAATGTTGACCCCTTGTTGATGAAGGGGAGTAGAGTCAACCCTGGTAATTATAGAACAGTGAGCCTTACTTTGGTTGTTGGTAAAAGTGTTGTGAAGGGTTATAAGAGATAGGATTTATAATGATCTAGAAAGGAATAAGTTGATTAGGATAGTCAACACGGTTTTGTAAAAGGTAGGTTGTGGTTGATGTGGTGTATATGGATTTCAGTAAGGCATTTGATAAGGTTCCCCTTGGTAGGAAATTGGCTAGCTGAAAGAAAACAGACGGAGGTGGTTGATGAGAAGTGTGTACCACAAGGATCTGTTTTGGGTCCATTGCTGTTTGTCATTTTTATAAATGACCTGGATGAGGACATGGAAGGATGGGTTAGTAAATTTGCGGATGACACTAAGTTCGGTAGAGTTGTGGACAGTGATGAAGGATGTTGTAGGTTACAGAGGGACATGGATAAGCCACAGAGCTGGGCTGAGAGGTGGCCAATGCAGTTTAATATGGAAAAGAGTGAGGTGTAACAGAAATACAGAGTACTGGGCTAATGGTAAGATTCTTGATAGAGTGGATAAGCAGATAGATCTCGGTGTCCAGGTACATAGATGCCACCCAGATTGATAAGGTTGTTAAGAAGGCATACAGTGTGTTAGCTTTTATTGGCAGAGGGATTGAGTTTCAGAACCATGAGGTCATGCTGTAGCTGTACAAAACTCTGGTGCGGCCGCATTTGGAGTATTGCGTACAGTTCTGGTCACTGCATTATAGGAAGAATGCGGAAGCTATGGAAAGGGTTCAGAGGAGATTTACTAGAATAGTGCCTGGTATGGAGGGGTGGTCTTATGAGGAAAGGCAGAAGGACTTGAGGCTGTTTTCATTAGAGAGAATAAAGTTGAGAGGTGACTTAATTGAGACATATAAGATAATCAGAGGGTTAGATAGGGTGGACAGTGAGTGTCTTTTTCCTTGGATGGCGATGGCCAGCATAGGGGACATAGCTTTAAATTGAAGGGTGATAGATAAAGGACAGATGTCAGAGGTAGTTTCTTTACTCAGAGAGTAGTAGGAGCGTAGAATGTACTACCTGCAGCAGTAGTAGACTCACCAACGTTAAGGTAAAAACAATGACTGCAGATGCTGGAAACCAGATTCTGGATTAGTGGTGCTGGAAGAGTACAGCAGTTCAGACAGCATCCGAGGAGCAGTAAAATCGATGTTTCGGGCAAAAGCCCTTCATCAGGAATAAAGGCAGAGAGTCTGAAGGGTGGAGAGATAAGTGAGAGGAGGGTGGGGATGGGGAGAAAGTAGCATAGAGTACAATAGGTGAGTGGGGGAGGGGATGATGGCGATAGGTCAGGGAGGAGGGTGGAGTGGATAGGTGAAAAAGAAAATAGGCAGGTAGGACAAGTCATGGGGACAGTGCTGAGCTGGAAGCTTGGAACTAGCGTGAGGTGGGGGAAGGGGATATGAGGAAATATTGAAGTCTACATTGATGCCCTGGGGTTGAAGTGTTCCAAAGCGGAAGATGAGGCGGTCTTCCTCCAGGCGTCTGGTGGTGAAGGAGCAGTGGTGAAGGAGGCCCAGGACATCCATGTCCTCGGCAGAGTGGGAGGGGGAGTTGAAATGTTGGGCCACAGGGTGGTGTGGTTGATTGGTGCGGGTGTCCCGGAGATGTTCCCAAAAGCGCTCTGCTAGGAGGCATCCAGTCTCCCCAATGCGCTTTGGGAACATCTCCGGGACACCCGCACCAATCAACCACACCGCCCTGTGGCCCAACATTTCAACTCCCCCTCCCACTCTGCCAAGGACATGGTTACCCCTTTGGTTTGGAGGAAGTGGGAGGATTCGAAGGAGAAATTGTTAAGGGTGAGGACCAGTTCGGCCAAACGAATGAGAGTATCGGTGGAAGGGTACTGTTGGGGTCGTCGGGAGAGGAAAAAAACGGAGGGCTTGGAGGCCCTGCTCATGGCGGATGGAGGTGTAGAGGGATTGGATATCCATGGTGAAGATGAGGCGTTGTGGCCCGTGGAGTCTTGGAGGAGGTGGAGGGCGTAAGTGGTGTCTCGAACGTATGTGGGGAGTTCCTGGACTGGGGGGATAGGACAGTGTTGAGGTAGGTAGAGATGAGTTCAGTGGGGCAGGAGCATGCTGAAACAATAGGTCAGCCAGGGTGGTCAGGCTTGTGGATCTTGGGAAGGAGATAGAACCGGGCAGTGTGGGATTCCGGACTATCAGGTTGGAAGCTGTGGGTGGGAGATCTCCTGAGGTGATGAGGTTCTGTATGGTCTGGGAGATGATGATTTGGTGATGGGCGTTGGGGTCATGGTCGAGGGGGCGATAGGAAGAGTTGTCCTCGAGTTGGCGTTTGGCTTCAGCTGTGTAGAGGACAGTGCAGCAGACTACCACTGCGCCCCCTTTATCTGCTGGCTTGATGGTGAGGTTGGGATTGGAGCAGAGGGATTGGAGGGCTGCGCGTTGTGAGGGTGAGAGGTTGGAGTGGGGGAGGGGGTAGACAGGTTGAGGTGGTTAATGTCCCGGCCTTAGTTGGAAATGAAGAGGTTGATGGCAGGTAATAGGCCAGCACGGGGTGTCCGGGTGGATGCAGTGTGTTGGAGGTGGGTGAAGGGGTCCTCAGAAGGTGGGCAGGAGTCCTGATTGTGAAAGTAAGCTCGGAGGCGGAGGCGGCGGAAGAAGTGTTCAACGTCACGGCGTGTATTAAATTCATTGATGCATGGACAGAGGGGGATGAAGGTGAGTCCTTTGCTGAGGACTGATCGTTCATCCTCAATGAGGGGGAGGTCTGGAGGGATGGTGAAAACTCAGCAGGGCTGGGAACTGGGATCTGGTGTGTGTGTGCAGCTGGAAGTGGGGGCGGAGCCGGTAACTGGAGTGGTTGTGATGGTGGAGGGAATGGGGTGGAGTCATGAGCAGGGGTGGTATTCCCCTCAGGGTTCTGGGGGCCGGGAATGGTGGCAGTGGGATCTGTGGGGGGCGTGTCAGCAGAATGCAGGTGAGTGGCTTTGGTGGGGGAAGAAGTGGTGGCAGACACGGCAGTAGGGGTGGCGGAAGTCACTGAGCATGTGACATCAGCGATGATGTGAGCGGCAGAAGTGATGTCATGTGTGATGCATGAGGAATTGTGAGGGGCGGAAGTGGCTGTGGGAGTGGCCATGATGGGGGTTCAACGTTAAGGGCATTTAAATGGTCATCGGATAGGCATATGGACAAGAATGGAGTAGTGTAGGTTAGATGGGCTTCAGATTGGTTTCACAGGTCAGTGCAACATCGAGGGCCAAAAGCCTGTACTGTGCTGTACTGTTCTATGTTCTAAAAATGAGCTTTCATCAGAACTAATGTGGCCTTGATTCAGCAGCTGACCTGAAAGACAGATTTTTCAGCATATACGATTCTATAGGAGTGTCAACTTTGATTTTTGTGCTCTCAGTCCTAGAGCTGGACTTTTAAGTGTTCCCACTGGATGTATTTTTAGCTGGGGGAGGGTGGAGTTGGTGTTGCACATCAAAAGTCCGTCACCTTCTTGTCGACCCATGAGTTTGTGACCATAGTAGGCTGTCAGGGTCGGCATTGAAATTGGCAGCCAGCATGTCATGCTTAAATGAATAATTCAAGGTCAGTTAAGATTGTTGACAAGCCGACAGACCTGACTACCTTGCCAAAATGTGGTTGGTGTGAGCAAGCAGGCAGGTATGGATGCTATTTTCTCTTATTGGCTTTATGAAGAAAGATGAAAAGGAAGCGGGCAGGACATCATTAAGGGGGTGCTGGCTCCCCTCTCCTCTGCTTTCCTAACCTGTTTTCAACCAGCACTTACCTTTCTGGGGTAGCCATGATTCTCTTCAGGCAATGTCCTGATTGGTAGTTCTGATGCTGCTGGGACTGATGGCCTGATTGGTTGGCTGAAATTCCTGAGGGTTGTACGTCCTCCAGCCCAGGAGCTCACAACTGAACCACTGCTGGTAGTTTTGTCATCATTACTGGGAACTGACCTCCTGAGGGATTTTCCTTTATTTCCTGCTGGTGTATAGGAATGTCTGTCCAATGTCTTATAAAACATTATATATACAGAGAACGAAAGGAGGAATTTATTTGGTGAAATCAAAGATATTTTAAAACACTGAAGGATGGGCAGAGTGTGGGAGTTGGTGGGGGTGGGCGTTGTTATCAAGTCAGAGTGGTTTTAGGAAAGAATCTAAAAAGGCAGGAACACACATGCTGAAAGATGGGTCCCTGATAGTGGAGGGGAGGATGCGAGGAATGATCAGTAATTGAGTTAGAAAGACAAGAATGTAAGGTTATAAAAGAGCAGCAAAGGAGGGATTTGTAAAGGAGGTCAAAATTCCCACTGTTGATTTACTGAAGTGCAGGAACCAATGATGTCAGACAAGGATAAGGATTATGAGTGTGCTGGACAGAACACAGACTATAGGGTTCTGGAATTACTGAAGTTGTTAACGATAATCATTTGAGAAATCAATTGTCAAGATAATGAAGGCTTTTAGAAATGTGCACATTGACAACATTTCAGAACTGGAAAAATGTCTTATGACAGATCATGCATACCACGAAAAGTTAAGGTTTAGGAATGAATTCAACACAAAGGCTGCTTCCCATCGGATTTAGTCTGAAAGGGCAGGTGTAGACATTGATGCAGTCAATAGCAAAGGGACAGGAGCATTTCTAAGAATTGAAATGGGTAGTTTCTGTTTCACTGATTTTTGAACTTCAGAGATAACAACTGTTTGCTGGAAAAGGAACTTAAAATTTTGAATGGGTCATCCAGAAGAGAGTTTGCAGCTTCTAGCAACAAACCATATTTTAATATTGAGCAGAGGTTTCTATAGCTCCCTAGTCCACATTCAGAATTTTAAAAAAACTGCAGCTTTATGACTGTGGCCTGCAGTGATCCTTTTAAGGACTGTTGATGAAGTCTCATGTAGACTTGGTTTTCTCAAACAAGACAAGCCAATTTTATACAGAAGCCCTCAAAATGCAGTATGCATAGCGAAAATGCCTTACGCCTGCCTTTTTAAAATTCCTGTTCACCATTACCTCAGAAAGAGCATGTGCTTCCTGCCTAACATACTAGAGGCTAAATTGTTTGTTTAGCACTTGAAAAAATGGACATACCATCACCAAATTAAGAGGTCATCAAATCTTTAATGTACTGTTTTGAAGAGAATTTAACTTCACATGCCAGATGTGAAAGAGCAGCTCATTTATCCAAACTATCAGAAACCGCTGCCCAGCCACCCTCTCCTCCAGGTTTATGAAATTGTTGTGTTAGAAAGCCTCTCCACATGTGCTGAAGATCTAAGTGTCACACTATTCCCAATTACATTATTTTCTATAGCAGAAAGCATTAGACCATGACAGTCTTAAGGAAACATAGTACACACAATCATTCTTCATTTCTCTCCTTGCTATGTCTTGCCTGTTAGCAGAGATGGTGTGCCAGGATGTGGCACTTGCAACCAGCAGTGAGGTGGGTATAGCTGAGGTCTAGTGAGAAAGGAGAAGGAGGAAAATTATGAACATGATCTCAGCTGGGTGGAATGTCTTCTCTGATGAAGGTATGGAAGGATTCTGAGAGGCCTGAATAACCAAAGTAATCTTGTTTTGGAACAAGATGTGCCCCCCCCCCCCACCACTTCCATTCTGTGAATATAGTTGTTGGCATACCAGCTAAGGAAAAAATTGCAGGGGAACACTAGTCCCTTCAAGCCTTGGTCAGCAACTCATTCAGGAGAAGGAAACTCTGAATCCAAGCCCGTGGCTTGGAAACCTCACTGCCATTAACCCAGTTTACTGGATCACAACTTAGAGGGTGGAGTTAGTGAGTGCAAACTATGCCTCAGGAAGACAAAAATGAGTTTACATTGAAGGGCTTTTTAATGCACAGAATTGCAACAATGATTATAAAGCTTATAACAAACTTATACTCTAGTGAACTGGAAGACATTTTGCTGGACTTAATGGGTCTGTGGTTCATATATGTCCGAACTGTTGAATTATATTTATATAAACAGTTGAAAATTTCAGTGTGATATCAAAAATGCCATATTGTAATATGATGACAAATACCTTTAGATTAGATTAGATTACTTACAGTGTGGAAACAGGCCCTTCAGCCCAACAAGTCCACACCGACCCGCCAAAGCGAAACCCACCCATTCCCCTACATTAACCCCTTACCTAACACTACGGGCAATTTAGCATGGCCAATTCACCTGACCCGCACATCTTTGGACTGTGGGAGGAAACCGGAGCACCCGGAGGAAACCCACGCAGACACGGGGAGAACGTGCAAACTCCACACAGTCAGTCGCCTGAGTCAGGAATTGAACCCGGGTCTCTGGTGCTGTGAGGCAGCAGTGCTAACCACTGTGCCACCGTGCCTCCCAAGAACACAGTTTACTAGAACACAATTCAAACTGCTGCCTAAACTTATCCACCAAAACCAAGTCCACGACTTGTGAGGCACTTTGCAGCAACGGTGATGGGAATGAGATGTTCCTGTACTTGTTTCCCAGTGAAAATTATCTATATATGGTCATACATTTAAATAAAGAGCCCAAGTTATTATTTCACAAATTCTTGTGTGTGAACAGAATACATTTATATTGAACAAAACAACAAAATACACCATACATGCATTTGATTTTATGTTAATTATTTCAAAAGCAGTAGAAATTTCATGAAGTATGTATGAAAATTTTATTCATAGTATTAGTTACAACAATGAAAATGATTAGTTACAACAACACTAATGCACTAAGGCTAAAGCCAATTGTGCTGTCTCCAACTCAAGAATACCTCATTTGACATCATAGGTGTGGAGAAAGTAATCTTTATACAGGAAGAGGGCGCCACCTGCTATACGAAATTTACATTTTGTTTATACTATCAGTAAGTTTTATTGAAAAGCTGCAATCTACGACACTGACTAGACAATGAATCATAATTATACAAAGTGTGGCCTGACTAAATTAAAGTTTTAAGTACATAAAGAGTACGAATACAATTCATAAATTATGTAGAAGCAAAATTTTAATGGAACTTCTCCAAATGTTCAATGTTATTTAAGCAGAAATTGGGATAACCTTTGCCTCAGTTTTCCTGTATGAATGAGTATCTGAGTAGTTCTAACTGAGTTACTCTTGAAAGTAGTTTAACGACAAAGTTCATTAAATTAACTGGCTAATTGTAGAGTTTGAACTTTGAAATTGGAGAGGAAATTTAATGAATTCCTGAGTTCAATCAACAAATAGAATTGCTGAGAAGGTAAAGAAACAGTATGGCCTGAACAGGAGTATAGCACTGAGACAATGTGTACCTGAATCTCCAAATGCAGGCAAGTTAGTGAGAATATGTTCTAATTAATTTATTTTTTGAGTATCAGAGAATTTAAGAATATATGAATAGCAAGATCAGGAATGAAGTTTGTGATGCGTGTGGCATAAATGATATAGGATATAGCGCATTTGTGCTGCCAATGGAATGTTGGGCACATTTTAGGTGGATTGAATTTCATGGTACTATCTGCCGGAATTCAGCTGGGATATAATGATTTCTGAAGGAATATCTCCAGCAGATCACTATTTCTAATTTTTATTCCTTTTATTTTCCTGGCTTTTTGATCTGCGTAACATACATATTTGTCTGTGTAGTTATACTGCCCATACACAATCAAACTATGCTTAGAATATAAGCTATTAAAACATGTGAGGTTTATTGCATATAGTTTCCTCCTTAGGCATTACCAGTGTGCAAAATGCACTCAGAATTCCACTTTTTTTTCAGGTGAAGTCATGGTTCAAGTTTCTACTCCTGCTTATTTGCATAACCTGAAGCACAAAAACCTTCCATGAACCATTGTAATCAGACAGCACCTCAGAACCTTTTCTTTTCTCTAAAAGATATTCTTGATTCATTCAAGAGTTGTGTCTTGGTGCAATTTTATTCATATCGCTGAAAATGTGCTTATCATAAAAAATGTGTATATGTGTTCTACCATCTGTGAGCATTCTGAACTTAACTGATGTTTAAAAGCTAAACAACATAACATATGAACTTGAATGGTATATATTTTTCAGTTCTTAGTAGATTAAAAATGTTTCAATATTTTAAAAATGTAGTTCCTTTGCACCTAAGAAAAAGCAGAGCTTTAAGAATCTTCACAAAGCGACTCCAGTAACTACAATCAGCTGAACTCACTATGTTGTCACCACAGAAGCCAAACCACACAATCATTGTATCTTTATGATGGTGACAGAAAATCACAACATTATATTCTGGTGTAAAGGTACTCGTCTCATCTTCAGCCATTCTCTCTGTGTAATTATGTCAATATACTGTGTGAACATTCGCTATGTATATGGAATGCACTTAATATCAGCAAGCATAGAACTCAGAGTGTATGTGTGAGTCTGTGTTATTATAATCTTGTAATTTGGTAGTGTTGCAAATAAACTTCAAGATATCTGATACAACAAGAACTATACTTTCTGTGGTGTGTTATGTAGCACATAGAAAACTCTGGTTCACATCATTCTGGCAGAAAGATAATAGTATGTGGGTACTAAGTGCAGTCATGACTACTAGTTCATGGATTCAAATGGTCACCGAAGGCAGAAAGCAGTGCAGCAGTTGTTAAAAAGTCCTTTTCCTAATAGTCATCCGCTAACATGTCTGAGTTCAGAGATGAAGTTACAACTGAAACCAAAACTAAAGAGCTACAATCAGACCTAAAGGTAGAAATTGGTTCTGAATATTGATCTCTTGTTCTCCCTTTAAAATAAAAGCAATATACAAGATGGCCGGGAGTACATTGTTTAAAAAAAAATTTTAAAAATCCAGAAAAGGATAGTTCTTACCTAAAGAAAATCACTGCTAGTTCAAAAAACAGGGAAAGCTCTGCTGATAATTTCAGGTTACTACATTACAAAAGAATTATCTTTCCACAAATGGATTTTATTTTGGTTTATTTCCACCATCTTACATCTCGAGATATGCACAAAGACAAAGGCAAAAGGCGTACTTGATGTCACAGCTCCTTTATTGGTATTATTGTCAACTCCAGGCACAAGCTTGCAACTTTTCAAAATAAAGCTACTTTGAAATCAATAACAACAGACAGTAACAGAAAAGCCAAATTAATAAAAGGAAAAGCTTGATATCACAATGGATGTTTTTGTTTGTATCTTTAAAGAGCATACATCTAAAAAGAAGGATGGAAAGCAATCAGCTCAGAATTGTCTGGATTACCTTTGATATTTTGCCAGATCTTCTGTTATTTAAATAAAGAATTAATCTTTATGGATCATCAGAGAACTGATGAAGAATGACAATCTGTCAAATTCCTGCTCACTTTGAGCACTGAATGGTTAAGAGAAACAAAATAATCCTATACTTCTGATGCTTCCCATAAACAAATGTTTTCAGATTTTAGAAGATTAACTTAAATTTGAGTTAAATTCAGCAGACACAATTTATGTCACAGCTCAAACAGCCAGGTAAAACAATTGACAAATTCATTATCAGGTCTTGATGCAAGGATATCGAATGGAATTCATCAAAGTTAACTTAGTTGAAAGTTGGTCATGGAACTGGTCATTGCCTGTGTCCCCATCAACTTCTTCAGAAAAGCACTTCTGCACAAACCTAAATAATACACCATTGACGCTCTTACAGAAGAAAGATAGAAGTTTGAGGCAAATCTATCAGATCAGAATCTTAATAATCAAGATAATCTTTTCTTCCACATGAGATTTCTGTTTAGCCTTGGAATAAGATTATGATGAATTCTGGTGATTAACTTTTCAGCAAATTTCCTCTTATGCAAACAAGCACTCACCACCATATTTAGTATTTCCTGTGTTCTACACAAAACATGTTTGACAACAGGTCTGCATTGCACTAGTGAACTCTACCAAGGTCAGTGGAAGAAATGAGGAGCTTGACATTATCTCTTCTCCTTACTACCCTCTATTGAAAGGTCTCTCAGAATACACTATTTGATAAGCCATGATCAGTAAATGTAAATGCAAAATGGCTTGCCAAGACTTTCATGTCGCGATATTAAAACTTTGTTCTATTCCAACAGGCAATAGCTTTACTGACCATTCTCATACTTGGAAGACAATTCCTCCTACACTCTCAAAGCCTAACCACATGTACATGATGTATTATTGGAAACAAAGGTGAAAATGATACAACAGCATGATCAGTGAGCAAGTAGACAGTTACTGAGCTGAAAATGTGTTGCTGGTTAAAGCACAGCAGGTTATGCAGCATCCAAGGAACAGGAAATTCGACGTTTCGGGCCAGAGCCCTTCATCAGAGCCCTTCCTGATGAAGGGCTCTGGCCCGAAACGTCGAATTTCCTGTTCCTTGGATGCTGCCTAACCTGCTGTGCTTTAACCAGCAACACATTTTCAGCTCTGACCTCCAGCATCTACAGACCTCACTTTTTACTACAAGTAGACAATTACCCCAAACTGAATCAGGACAAAGCATACAAATGTAAAAACTATTAACCTGGGTCTAACAGACAGGGAAATTGGGAAAGTTTGAGTATTTTGATAAAATCTTTAAGTTATGTGATGACACCATGAATGGCTGGGCTTGTTTTCCAGGACACTGAGGACTCTGAATGTGTGGAGATGATTGTTGGAGTTTTCTCAGGCCGTAAATGACTTGTCAGGATTTCAGAGCTTAGATCTGATTTTGGGAATACTTTAACATGTTACTTATACTTCTTATAATACAAGCAGTTTCGTACTGTAGTTTCAACAGATTAGTACTATATTTTTAGGTATGCCTGGCACCATTCCTGGCATACTATTCTGCACTCTTCATTGATCCCAGGTGATACCTGGGTTTAATGGTAAAGGAATAGTGGGGGATGTGCTGGGACAGAATTTGTTTGAGTACAATTCTATTACTGCTAATAGCCACAACATCTGATGAATAATCTATCCCATTTAGCACAGTAGTCATGCTGCACAACAGATGCATCAGTAACAGATAGATTGATGAGGACAAAATCAAGGACAAGTTTTCCTCTTGCAGATTCCATCTGCCATAGTCCTAGTCTAGCAGTGATGGATATAAATACATGTCCAGTTTGGTCAGTATATAGCTGTAGAGCCACTCAGATTACATGCTGTGCCCTTGCCACTCCCAGTGCTTTCTCAATGTTATGTTCACCATGGAGGTGTACTGATTCATCAACTGAGGGATAGGTGATGATCAGCAGGAGTTTTCTCTGCACATGTTGGACCTGAGACGGTCCAACAATGAGAGGTTCATTGTTAAGGATTCCCAGGGCAACTCTCTCATGACTGTACACTACTTTACTGCCATCACTAGTGTACAAGGATGATGATGGTGGCATGTAGAACATAGTATTTCTCAAAGAATCATACTATACAGACAATATCAGGCTGCTGCATGCCTAATCTGTTGGAGAGCTTTCCCAATTTTGGCAGAAGACCTAGGTGTTAACAGGGAGGACTTTGCAGGGTTGACAGGGCTATTGTCATTTTTGCCCATTTAGGACCATTGTCATTTTTGATGCCTTGGGTTATAGGTATAACTGTTATCTGACATTTTTGTAGCGAGATAAAACCTAGTGTCTTGTCAGGCCATTTTAGAGCAGCACATTGTCATTGAGGTTGCGTCACATGTAGGTCAGACGAGAGTGAAGATGGTAGATATTCTTCATTAGTGAATCAGATAAAACTTTGCAACAATCATGACCACCTATTAAAACATATTTTAAGTTTGCTGTCAGCCAAGGTGGGATTTGCACCATTTTCCCAGAATACTAACTGGGTTCTCTGGAGTGACAGTACCACTGTGCCCCATGTCTTAGAGTCATAGAGTCATAGAGATGTACAGCATGGAAACAGACCCTTCGGTCCAACCCGTCCATGCCATCCAGATATCCCAACCCAATGTAGTCCCACCTGCCAGCACCCAGCCCATATCCCTCCAAACCATTCCTATTCATATACCCATCCAAATGCCTCTTAAATGTTGCAATTGTACCAGCCTCCACCATATCCTCTGGCAGCTCATTCCATACACGCACCACCCTCTGTGTGTAAAAGTTGCCCCTTAGGCCTCTTTTATATCTTTCGCCTCTCACCCTAAACCTATGCCCTCTAGTTCTGGATTCCCCAACCCCATGGAAACGGTTTTGTCTATTTACATTATCCATGCCCCTCATAATTTTATAACCATCTATAAGGTCACCACTCAGCCTCCAATGCTCCAGGGAAAACAGCCCCACCCTGTTCAGCCTCTCCCTATAGCTCAAATCCTCCAACCCTGGCAACAACCTTGTAAATTTTTTCTGAACCCTTTCAAGTTTTACAACATCTTTCCGATAGGAAGGAGACCAGAATTGCATGCAATATTCCAACAGTAGCCTAACCAATGTCCTGTACAGCTGCAACATGACCTCCCAACTCCTGTACTCAATACTCTGACCAATAAAAGAAAGCATATCAAACGCTTTCTTCACTATCCTATCTACCCAAGACTCCACTTTGAAGGAGCTATGAACCTGCACTCCAAGGTCTCTTTGTTCAGCAACAATCCCTAGGACCTTACCATTAAATGTATAAGTCCTGCTAAGATTTGCTTTCCCAAAATGCAGCACCTCGCCTTTATATGAATTAAACTCCATCAGCCACTTCTCAGCCCAATGTCCCATCTGGTCAAGAACCTGTTGTAATCTGAGGTATCCCTCTTCGCTGTCCACTACACCTCCAATTTTGAATTTTGTCCTGACTGGATGAGCGATTCAGGAATGTACTGATCTCTGTGGCTGGAAGCTGCAGTCTCCTCAGAAAGATCCATGTATCTAGAGCTAGCTGTCTTTGCTGTTCTTGAGCTGACCAAGGTATAGGCTGAAGCCAGTATTTATTCACACTGAGAAGCTTTTCAAAGTGACTTTACCTTCCTGAGAACCCATTGACAAAGCATATTTTCATGATCTCAATGGTTGTAATATTTCAACCACTTATTTGCTTGTCTATTAGCAGGGAATGGATATTCAAGATAGTCCTCCATTTTCCTTCAGAAGATCACAAAGTCTCCTTATGGTTCATCACTTGTTAGGACATAATGTTTCACTTTACTCAGAAATTGGTTGATGTATGGGTAATGCAATCTCATCCCATCGGGCTTTAGACCATAGAATCCCTACAGTGTGGAAACAGACCATTTGGCTCAACAAGTCCACACCAATCCTCTGAAGAGCATCCCACCCAGACCCATTCCCATACCCTGTTACTTTACATTTCCCCTGACTAATGCACCTAACCTACACATCCCTATGGGTGATTTAGCATGCCAATTCACCTAACCTGTGCATATTTGGACTGTGGGAGGAAACCGGCGCACCTGGAGGAAACCCACACAGACACGGGAAGAATGTGCAAACTCCACACAGTCACCTGAGGCTGGAATCGCACTTGGATTCCTAGTGCTGTGAGGCAGCAGTACTAACCACTGTCCCATCGTGCTGTCCACTTAGGGATGCTTTGTTTCAGAGCCTTTTCTTGGGTTACAACCTTGGCAAAGATAACAAAAAAAATTGTCATCAGCCTGGTAAACTGCTCGTGCAATTTTCTTCAAGGAAGTGCTATTTCTATGAAATTCAATACATTTCTTAAAAGTCCATATTACTGTAATTATTAGTTATTCAACTACAATTGATTGCACTATTCATCCATCTACTTCATGTATTCCACAGAAAATAACACAATTAGTTAGTGTGAAGTCACATCATGTATTGATTGAATGCTTTACTCTCTGGATTCCTTAAACAATATTGATACACTCTGGTAGAAACTGGTGTCAAGGTCTAATAGATCCTATACACCCATTCAAGACTTTTTGCTTCTAATCTTTCTGTCATTGCCAACAAGTTCGAGTATAATTATTCCCAGCAGATTGTGGACGTTGCTTAAGGGTTTAACTTGCATACCACACATTAAATTAATATGATCCATAATACTTCCTTGGCATTCTTCCAGAAAAGAAAATGGAAAGATTTCAAAATAATACACAAAGTAGAAAAATTATTTTTGCTGAATAACAAAAATTGTCAGTTCCTGGATAATAAAGCTGGCAATGTTTGCAACAGCTAGCCTAAAGCTTTGACAATTGCTAAAAAGATAATTTTAATGCTGTACCTGCATGTGCTTTTTTATTTGAAAAAAAAAGCAATATGTACAGGTAGGTAAATCTTGTGGGGCAGAACAAGAAGAATCTAAATGTGGTCTAGCTGGAGGAATACTGCAACTTGGCCAAAGATCAGATTTGAGCTGAATGGGATCTCCCAATGAAGTGACTGATTGTAGATCTGATTATTGCCTTAGGAAACAATGTGTTTTCTGTATGTTTCAGATTATTTACTTAATTGAGAATAAATGTAGTGAGTATATATCTCTTTGGCAACTTAGAAATGATAGGAACAGAAACAAGAGCAGTGAGAGTTAGCTGACATAAAATACCAAACTAATTTATTCAAACCAAATATCCAGAGATGTCTTGAGCCTGTAGGATGCCATTAAATCAATTCAAAGATCAAAACTTAATGAGCATCTATCAAACAGTCCATGTTCTAATGCTTGATCGATGAAAGATGTCTCTTTGTACTCCACCTTTCACAGTCTGCAAACATTTCAGAGCACTTGAGAAACAACAATGTATTTTGAAATATAGGAAACTCAGCAGGCAATTAACACAGAGCAAGCACCCACAAACACAAACATGAAGGTAATCTGTTTTACTGATGTTGTCCAAGGAATACATTTTGGTCAGGAAACCTGGGTTAACACCTGTGCGCTTTTACAAAAGAGTGCTGTGAGATGTTTTATGCCCTGAGTGAGCAGATCATTTGTTTAAACTCTAATCTGAAAGAAGGCACCTCTCTCAGTGAATTCCTCCCTGAGTAAGGCACTGGAATATCAGTCTTGAGTTTGCTGCTCAAACCTCTGGACTGTCACTTTCTGAAACAGAACTGGGAGTGCTGCCACTGAGTCAGAGCTGACAAGATAATATAAGATAATCTTTGTCAAATATGTTTACTGTGAACAAATTTTAGCTCCATATCCATTGATTCATGTTCGAATCAGGGAAAGGAATCAATCAAGAGTTTAAGTGGCTCATAAAACAAAGTACCTGTAGTTAAGTACAGGAATAAATTGATAGGATTCTGCCAGCTTGTAAGATCTTTCATTTTAAGAAGCATCTTAAGTGTGTTCCTTATCTTGTATTAAATTGCATTTTGTTCTTGAATGCGATTGAAGATTTCAATCATCTATGTGTAATGTATCTTCAATTTGCAGTGAAATATTTGTTCAATTTGTGTTTCTTAACATCAACTGCAGCAGTTCGTCTGGAATGGATACCATTCTGTTATCTTGAAATATCTATGAGGAACCCAAGTACACATCTGTAATCCATCTCAAACCATCTGTCAATTAGTTTAGTATATACAAATTAAGGATGAGCATTCGGATTTATTCAGCATTTGGATTCATTCCAAAATATTTGTTTGTGAAATCCAAAGTCAAGGCCATATAAGCTGAATTCAGACAGGTATAGTGTTGCATCGTCTAGACCACCAGAGATCGGACACACACTAACACTTTGACCACCAAGGAATATGAGAACATTATTTCTTTCTATAAGACCAGTGAAAACGAAGGGCTGAAATTTTACTTTGGACGTTCCCAGATTCAATTAAAAGAATGAGTCTTACTGTATCAACCTAAATGGATTAGAGTTCTATTCAGCACCTAGTAGAGACCAGAAGGGTAGGAGCAGAAATGGTCAGACGAAGTATGGGTGAGGTTTAATGACCTCATAGTGGAAATTCATGTTGTTACTGCTTGAATCTTGAGCAGGTAAACAGAACAGCTCAGGTAAGACTTGGAGAGGACAGAGTGCAGAAAAATCAATGGATTGCTGCAGATCTGGCACACAGAGCAGTGAACCCTCACCGCCCCTCAATTCCTGATTCTTCAGTAGTTATCTGTAGGGGAATGCTTGATGCCCTGAGGAAGAGAAGGGAGGACATCTTTTTGGAGAATGGTGGGAGAGGTGACCACTCAAATGCAGATTGAGATAGCTGCAGTTGTCAATGGCAGAACTGCGATCAGAGCAACCCAGATTCAGTGTCACAGAGGATCAATTTGATTTATGAGACACTGGAAGTCTCGATTGATTCCTCTCCCTGACTCTCACATGAATCATTGCTTATGTAGCTAAACCATAAATAGATTAAACAAAGATCACCGTGCGATATTTTGTCATCTCTGACTCAGTGGTAGCACTCCCAGCTCAGATTCAGGAAGTTTTATTCCAGAGCCTCGACTATGAAACTCTAGGCTGTTATTCCAGTGCTATATTCAGGGGATAATACAATTGATAACATTTGGCAAGGTAGGTAGAATCCCAAATGCTCAAGCTATTTGCATCCTGTGAATCCCCATGACTCCTGACTCTCAACTTCCTCCCTAATGAGTTCTTAATGAGCTCTCCAAGTCCAATAATTATGGATTGGATCTGATTAAAATCTTGTCAAATGCCTCCAACCTGGTGAACATAATCAGTGTTGGCATCGCAAAACTGGGATGCTGGCCAGTATTGTTATTTAGTAACTCCATCCAATTTATCCTTAATGGTTTGAAAATTCAGCCAAAACCTTTTTCTGACAAGCAGAAATTTATGTTTTTGCTCTTCACTATAATGATACATATATTCCTGACAATAGAAATTTGACCTACTTGGAATGAGATGTGCAAAGTTGTACCCATTTTCAGTGACCCCTAATCTGCATACAAACACACTCAAAAGAAATCTACCAAGGCATTGGATAGGAACATTTTACAAGCATATGTTACAAGGGTTCTAATATCTGTCCAATGTTTGAGATTGCCTTGAGTGAGCATGCACCATGACTTGTGTAAGGTCCAGCTAGCAACCAGAGTAGAAAGTTTATTTACTGTTTTAATTGGTGTGAAGCCAGGGGATGCAGACATGTTTTGATTCCACAGTACTGACATCTGCAGTGAACTCTTTTCCTGGGATTCCTTCAGTCAGGAGCTGTGGATGTCAATGCAATAGGTGCCAAATGCTCATCAAATCTCTTTTCAGAGCATCTTCCATATGCGTCACTTCTATCATGCAAAAGGACAAGGGCAACAGATATGTGGGAACACCACCACCTGCAATTTCCTCTCCACATCTCTCACCAATCTGACTTGGAATTATATCACAGTTCCTTCACTGTTACTGGGTCAACATCCTGGAACTCTAACAGCACTGATAGTGTTCCTACATCAACGCTCCCTCTTTATTGCTATTGCATGGACCTCCAAGGTCCTTGCACAGTAGCAGCCTCCAGAAGAAGAGACCAATGTATTAGCACATTGATTGCATGTATGGAATCTTCCAGGGGCCACGGTCCTTAGAAAGAATAGTCTCTACAGCTCGAGGACTGTAACAGTTCAAGGATGCAGCTCGCCCACTACTTTCTCGAGGGCAATTAGTGATGGGCAAGAAATGCTGGTCCAGCCAGCAGTGGTCATGTCCCATTAACAGAAAAAAACAAATGCTTACTATGCTCATTCAGATTAGGCCAGAGCACCCACCTAATGTTGTTCTTGGCTTTCTGTCTTCAGGAATATAAATCATTCTCTTCATCCATTTGAACCTTAAAAACTGGTAAGAATGATTTCCTACCCCACAGTCTACTCTGCTTTGGATCAGGTGTACACTGACCATTCTATCAGCAGAGCAGTCAACAATTTCTAATTTTCCGCCATTGGCTTGCCAGGTGTGTGTCTTTACCAGACCACAAGATATGCTGATATTAAAAAGCAGTAAAAATGGAGTTGCAGCTTTAGAGAGGATCATTGCTCTAAATAGAATTTTCAAAGAAAGAGAAGTTTTAAAAACTTAACCTACTATAATAAGTCAAATTCAGGTCTTCATAAATAAATCAGTTTAGGTTGTGGCATAGTCTACTGGATAAGGTATCTGACTTCGATGTGAATCAGGGTGTTTTCAGAAGATTGCAGGTTCGTGTCCTGCTGTGATCATTTCCTGAAGGGGACTCTAATTTCACAAGTGGATAATGTGGCCAAGAAGGCGTACGGCATGCTTTTCTTCATCAGTCAAGGCACAGAGTATAAAAATTGGTAAGTCATGTTGCAGTTGTGCACACTTTTAATTAGGCCACATTTGGAATATTGTGCACAGTTGTGTTCATCATATTACCAGAAGGCTATGGAAGCTTTGGAGGAGGTACAGAAAAGTTTAACCAAGATGTTGCTTAGTTTGGAGAATATTAGCTATGAAGAGGTATTGGACAAACTTGGATTGTTTTCACTTGAATGTTGAAAGTAGGTGGGTGACCTGACAGAAGTTTATGAAATTTTGAGAGGCATGGATAGGATGAGTAGTCAGAGTCTTTTTCCCAGGGTACAAATTACAATTACCAGGGGATATAGGTTTAAGGTAAACAGGGGTAAGGTAAAGGAGAGGTGACAGGCAAGTTTTTTTACAGAGAAGGTGCTAAGTACCTGGAATGTGTTTTCAGAAGAGGTGGTGAAGGTAGATAAAATAGCAATGTTTAAGAGGCATCTTGAAGATACAGGCAATAGAGGGATACAGACTGCACTGAGATGAAAGGTTTTCAGGTTAGAAAGGCATCATGTATGGGTGCAGTCTTGGTGGGTTGAAGGGTCTCTTCCTCTATTGCACATTGTTCTTTGTTCTAATCAGAGACTCTTAATGAATCATTTCAATGAAAGCTCCATTTGTTTTGAACCATATACTCCATTTCTCCTGTCTCCTCACAACTTTCTGCTTTCACCTGTAACAAAAACTGTATTTTTTTGTAAATAGCAGATGACTTACTTTATCCTCAAAATAAATCCCACTTAATCACAGTGATTGCTTTCACTTCTTCTCTCTTCTTAAGGTCGGCCATAGTTATCTCTTGTCTTCTTCCCCAATTCTCTTTGCTCTCTCTGTCTCTCTCTGTCTCTCTCTAAGCTCCTTGCATTCACTTCATCTACTTCTGGTGCGAAGCTACTGAACCTCTAATCACACAATTTCCTTCCCTAGCTCCCATTTTAATCTATTTTGTAGTTTTGCCTCCTCAGGTACTTTCTCTCGGTCAAATCAGTCACACAATTACCTCAAACAGCCGATCCTTGACACCAACCCATACAATTCACACCCATCCTTCATAGCTACGAAGTTCTAATAATATGTTGATACCTCCCAGCTCCATGCCCAATTCCTTGGCAATTCTGTCTTTGAGTCTCTCCAATTACATTTCCCATTTTCTGTCCCTTATCCAATATCACAACAACCTTACTGAAAGTTTCGAATTTTCTTGATTGTCTCTTTGCCTTCATTATCTCTACTCATCCTTCTTGACCTCTTTGCAGTCTTTGACACAGTTGATCACATCAATGCTCTTCCTGCACCTCACCCAGCTCCACAGGATTCACCCTGGATTCTACTTTTGTAAAATAATCACAACCAGAGCATTTCTAGCAATGATTACTCTTCCACTCCCATTCCAAATGATATTATTATCCCCAGAGTAACCCAAAATTGAAGTTGTGGCTTTCTTATTTTTCTTAACTGCATGTTGTCCCTATTAATGTTATATGTATGTTGTTGCTACCCAGCTGTTGCTCTGCACCAATGGACCACTCCATTGCCTCTATGCTTGTATGACATCTACTATTGGATAAGCAGTAAATTTATTCCATGAATTATCAAGCAGATTCGTGCATTATCTTCAGTTTTCACTATAAAGTCTGTAGCATTGTCAGGGTCTCCACCTCTTGCTGTCTCAGGCTGAGCCAGACTGTTTTTTAACCCTGAGTTGACTTTCACCTCACATCCTATCTATAAAAAAAGACCACCTACTTCTAACTATGTAAAATTGTCAGCTTCTGCCCCACCTCATCCTTTCCAACACTGAACGCATCACTTGTGCCATTATCACGTCCAAAATCAATTTCTCCAAAAACCTCACACCTTTACCATCCTTAAGCTTACGCTAATTGAAAACATCTGCTACTCATATCCTAATTAGTATCAGGACAAATTCATCTAACATCCCTATACCTTTTGACCTGACATTTGGACTCGCTCAATGTTTCAAATTAAGACATTCTCACCCTTCTTTAAATTTCTTCATGGTATCATTTCTGCCTATCCGTGCAACCTACCTCTGCAAAATGACTCAATACCCTATTATTCTTTACTCCTAACCTCTTGCCCACATTCTTTTCTTTTTCCATAGCTTTGCATATCTTTAGGCTTAAAAATCTGACTTGCTGGAATTCACTTCATATGGTTTAACCTCTTTAATAGATTTATTAAATCCCATGGTCACCCTTCCTAAACTCTGGCAGAGTGTCTACTTGCTAAGGCACTGTTATTTAAACACTTGATCATTGAAAATGCTCCTGCTGTGTTATTTCTGTCATGGATGTAGAACTAAAGCAACCCGGGCTGTACCACACAACATCTGGCCTTCATGGCATGATGCATTGATGTGCAGTTTATAAAAATTTGAATTTCACAGCAGAGTTAGTATCATTATTCATTATATAACTGTATTGACAGGAAATAGAAATCTGGGGCATAGCAAAAAAAACTTCAAAAATAAATAAATATAGTTTATATGGAATTTATTTAAGTGGCGAATGAACCAACGTTCACATCTTTCCTTGGATGTTTAATCAATTGACAAGGTTATGAATACTGCTCATGCATTTGGGTATCTGCCTGTAAAATTACTTAGCATTGTGACACCACTGATGGAGATTATTTCATCATCTGAGTGTAGTAAAAAAGATCAAACTGCCTGCAAAACTAACCATCACATGTAGGCCCTTTACTTCACAGTAGGCTTCAAAGGGATGTAACCAAATATGTGGAAAGTGAGGCCTGGACGGTGGTGCAAGAAAAATGCTGTAAAGCTATAGGATGTGAAAAGATGGAGGTTGAGTGATTTTATAGGATTGTCAGAAACTCCGAGACAAGAAGAATTCACCCACAAATACTTTTAAGCAGGACAGTGATAATTTTAAACTTGATTCCTTGGCTATACATGAATCCTTGTAAGCTGGAAAGGACAAAGACGAAATGTGAAGGTAGAGGTTTTTAAACAAAATTTCTGCACAAAATCTTTATGGACAAGGAAGACCAAGTGTAATCACTAAGAATGACAAGGAATCTTTCAGAGTCTTTTGACCCACTCTTCTTATTTCATATGTAGCATCTGCCCAGGACAGATTTCTTTGTCAGGAACAGCTCTTGCAGTTTGATGCTGATGTCATTTCTGCTGAGTTTCAGCAGGAGACAGCTCAGTGCATCCCAGCCTCACCCTCCAAGAGAAAAGGCCACTGTCTGCTTTGGCCTCCCCTGCAAGGGTGTCTTAAATCCCAACATACATTTTTTTTATTTATTCATGGGATGTGGACATTGCTGGCTAGCCAGTATTTATTGACCGTCCCTAATTGCCCAGTGGGCAGTTAAGAGTCAATCACATTGCTGAGGCCTGGAGTCACATGTGGGCCCTACTAGATACAAACAGCAGTTCCCTTCGTTAAAGGACAGTAGTGAACCAGACCTTTTTTTTCTGGCAAATGGCAATGACTGCATAGTCATTATTAAACTTCTACTTTCAGATTGGTGTTAAATTCAAATTCTACCATCTGCCATGATGGTTGCCAGATTAATAATGATAATGCTAAATTGATTACACTGAAAATCAACTATTAGTTTTAATTTCTTTTGGGGGCAGGCACTGGGTCATCTTGATGAGGTCGCTGGAGCTGTCTGACTCCAGCAATTACTAATGGGCTGCCAAACTGTATTTTGGTCACATTCTTTCCTAACAGTCGGGATTTTCAGTGCTCAGTTATGAGCAGCCTCTGTAGTTTGGATTGCTTTTTAGCCAAGAGGGAGACAGAGATAGCAAAACTGTCATGGTGGAATAGTCAGCTAGAAAAAGACCAGCTCTCCTCTTGTCTGTCACATCCACCAACACCTCCAGATCGCTGTGAAGCAGCCCAGCTTTTGTTTCTTTTGTGTGCAATGATACAGCACCAGAGTGTGAGGGGTAATTCCTGACTTGTCGTACATGAAGTAGTGTGTGTTTGGGATTTAAATATGTTGCATGAATGCCAGAAGATGCCTGCAGTGGTGAGAATTTCTGCCTCACAATTAATTGAAAATGGCTCTGTACAGTGTGGCTCTATGACGAATGAGGTGATGAGTGGAAGATTGTTTGAGAAAAGTTGCTCTGAGCCATGCTGGACCAGGTGTCTTGAATTGACAAGACATTTAAAATGAAAGTAGGAACATTATTCTCAAAATTTTTGACACACTTCTGATAAAATTACAGTGGCATGACTGATTCAGTCAAGAAAGCACAACAATGTCTCTACTTCCTCAGAAGACTAAAACATTTTGGCATGTATACAATGATCCTTAAACTATTTTTATAGATACACCATATAAATCATTTTATCTGGATCCACCGCAGCTTTATATGGCAACTGTTCTGCCCAAGACCGCAAAAAATTACAGAGATTTGTGAACACAACTCAGTCCATCACGAAAACCAGCCTTTCTTCCATTGACTCAGTCTATACTTCCCACTGTCTTGGGAAAGCAGCCAACATAATCCAGGATCCCTTTCATTGGACAGATGATACAAATGATTGAAGCATGTACCAACAAATTCAAGAGCAACTTCTTCCTCATTGTTATCAGATTTATGAATGGATCTCTCAAGTATAAGAGTTAATCTTTCTCTGCACCTTCTTTGTAGCTGTAACACTATATTTTGCATTCTGTTCTATTGTTCTGATATATTTATGATTTGTTTGGTTAGCATCCAAACAATACTTTTCACTGTATCTCGGTACATGTGACAATAATAAATCAAATCAAATCAATTCATTCATCGGCATAATTGATTGGGTCTATGGGTCTCCTCTGAATTAACTCATTCTGACTCTTTCAGGTCCAGGTGCAACAATAACAATGTGCTATCACATACAAAAAACCCAGAAATTATATAAAATTGTTATTTGTCAATAAACAGTACAACAAATTCATAGGTGAATGTCGCATAATGGGATATGATTGGGTTAATGATGATGATGTATATGATGATGCTGTCCTAAAATCAGCATAGCAGTGAGAAACATGTGCTCAAGTCTTGAAGAGCAGAAGAGAATTGGGGTAAGCATTTTGGTCATTATGCCGCTATTTGGGAAACTTAACTCGTTCAATCCTACCACTGAAAACTGGGTCCAGTATGTGGAAAAAAATCTGTTATTTTTTCCAGGCAAATGACGGAGCAGACGAAAAGCAATGTGTAATTGCTTGAGGACCCACAACATTTTTGGTTATCAGGAGCCTCACATCCCTGAGGCATCAGATACTGAAACCTTTCCAGAGTTGATGGATTTAGATAAGGAATATTATGACACCCAAGCCTTGACTAAATCTGAGACTCTATTAGTTTTGCTCGGCAATTCGAAAACCATGTAAATCTGTATCAGAATGTTTTACAAGATTAACATGACTGGCAGGGGCATATGACTTTGGTTTAACTCTGAGATGCTGAGGGACCGTTTGGTATGTGGGATTAATGATGTAACCATGCAAAAGTGCCTACTGGCTGAAGCCCAATTGGACCTCAAACAGGCAATACAACTGGTTTTATTATCGGAAAATACAGTAAGTGGGCCATATGACTTGCAGGCTATTCCACTGAAAGTGAACACTGTTGCCAGTCTGACTGAGCTTGATGAACACCACTTGAATGAATGCAATTACATAGCCTCACTCAGGACATATTCTGGTTACAATTTATTTCAGAATCTGGGCCAGAATGCCATTGTATTGGCTGCCATTGTGCGGACTTAAGACAGCAAAAGATTCCTGCTAGGCCTGAACTGAATAAGAGAAATCAGAGGCTGGTATCCAGGAGACCGCCCACCCTGAAAAGTCCACCTACATCTAGTTTAAATGGCTTTGCAACATCCAAATCAGAACGAATCAAACTAAACGTCAGTTTAAATGGTCACCCAGTTCTAATGAAGGTTGATACCACCATGGCCATTTTTGTGATCACAGAACCAGTCCTTAACAAAATCTGCTCTGGACTCCAATCCTCAAATTTTCGCAAGACCTCGGCTAGACTGAGAACCAAACTGGAGAATCTTTACAGATTAAGGATACAACTTTGGTTCTGGTCTGTTATGAGAAGCAGCTGCTTCCGTTCCCACTGATTGTTGTAAAAGGCACAGGCCCAAGCTGGATGGTACAAAACTGGTTGAGAAAGATTCACCTAGATTGACTAGATTAGAAAATAGCTGTCTGGGTGAAGTCCTAATTAAATACATGGAGGTTTTTTCAGGAAGGTCTAGGAACTATCAAAAGAGCCAAGGCCATTGATCAGGAAGCATTTTCACAATTCTGCAAAGCCTGCCCAGTGCCGTTTACCTTATCAGCAAAAGTAGAGGCACAGCAGCTCAGTGGTTAGCACTGCTGCCTCACAGCACCAGGGACCGGGGTTTGACTCCACCCTTGGGCAACTGTCTGTGTGGAGTTTGCACATTCATTCTGTATCTGCGTGGGTTTCCTCTGGGTGCTCCAGTTTCCTCCCATAGTCCAAAGATGTGGGGGGTTAAGTGGATTGACCATGCTAAATTGCCCATTGCTAACAGAGATGTGCAGGCTAGGTCGATTAGCCATGGGATATGCAGGGATGGGGCGGGTCTATGTGAGATGCTGAGAGGGTTGGTATGGACTCGTTGGCCTGATAGGCCTGCTTCCACACTGTAGGGATTCTATTCTATGCAATCAGAAGTCTGGAAAACAAAGGAACGAGCAAACCAGTCCATTTTACAGAACGGGCAGCACTGGTCATCGATTGTGAAGTTTTTGTGGAGATTTCAAACAAACAGTAAAACACTTTTCACAGCTGGATATATATATCTCCCTTATAGGATTTAAACGCAAAGCTGGCTGGAGGACTGTCCTTCACAAAGTTGGACATGAGCCACTTGCACTTGCAATTGGGTTAGTTGAGGATTCACAGAATTATGCTACAATTAATACCCATAAGCGTTTGTACCAATATATGACACAGTCATTTTGGGTATCATCAGCTTGTGCAACTTTTCAGCTGACGATAGAGAACATTTTACAAGACGTTCCCAGGATTGGAGGAATTGAGTTATAAGGAGAGGCTGAATAGACTGGGGCTGTTTTCCCTGGAGCAGTGGAGGCTTAGGGGGTAAGCTTATAGAGGTTTATAAAATCATGAGGGGTATCAATAGAGTAAATAGAGTGGGCGAGTCCAGAACTACAAGTGATAAGTTTAGGATGAGCAGGGAAAAATTTAGAAGGGGGCTAAGGGGCAATTTTTTCACACAGAGGATGGTACATGTATGGAATGAATTGCCAGAGGAAATGTTGGAGCCAGGTATAATTACAACATTAAAAAGCATCTGGATGGGTATACGAATAGGAAAGGTTTAGAGAGGTATGGGCCAAGTGCTGGCAAATGGGACTAGATTAGGCTAGGATATCTGGTTGGCATGGACAAGTTAGACTGAAGGGTTTGTTTCTGTGCTGTATATCTCTATGACTTTATGACTCCTTTCAGGGAAATGGAGAAACAACTATCATCCTCGAAGGCACACTATGATCCCAAATGACATCTGATATTGACATGCAATGCTTCCCTGTAGGTACTGAGGTAATAATAGCTCATAGGTGGTCAAATGGAGAGGAACACCCAATAGCTTATGTATCCAGGAATTTGGCTAATGCAGAGCATATATACACCCAGAAGGAAGGCTTGGCAGTATTAGCTGGAATCAGGAAATTCCATCAATACCCTTACAAACATAAATTTGTAATAATAACGGATAACAAACCATTGCTGGGTCTAATTAAAGAGGACAAGGCAATATCGCCCATAGCTTCAGACTGAATTCAGCAATGGGCTCTAATATTAGATGCGTATAAATTGGAACACTATCTGAAAGGGCAACGAAAAATGTGGATGCATTGAGCCACCTCCCACTGGCAGATATACCAACAGTGGTACTGGCACTGGAACAGTGCATGATGGTTTTAAATTTTTTGGACACTCTTCCAGTCACAACTGACAATATCAGATTCTGGACATAGAAAAACATGGTCTTGGCAAAACTGAAACAGCTGGTAGTGTTGGGGGAAACCAAAGGGTTTATAACCAGAATTGAAACTTTTTTGGACTCAGACAGACCTGATCATAGTCGAGGATGGCATATTATTATGGGGAGAAAAAGTAATTGCCCTGAGCAAAGGTAGTCACCAGATACTGGCTGATCTCCATCAGGATCATCCAAGGCTTTCAAAATGGAAATGTTGGTGAGAAGTTATGTTTAATGGCTCAGATTGGATGCAGACATAGCTGTGTTACTGGGGCAGTATCCAAAGTGCCAAAAAGAACACAAATTACCGCCAGCAGCTCCCCCACATTTGTGGGATTGGCCGGGTAAACCCTGAACTTGGTTACACTCTGACCATGCAGGTTTACTTCATAGGCTCAATGTTCTTAGTCACTGTAGGCGCCCACTCAAAGTGGCTGGATGTGCAGAGAATTCATGTGCCAAATATGGGGATGAAAATTGAAAAGCCACACACATCTCTTGCAATGTACAGACTCCTAGAAGTGTTGGTATCAGAGAACAGGCCATCATTTACCAGCAAAGATTGCTTAAAGAAATACCTACAGCTTCATTAGATACCAAACTGTCCCGGTTCCTATTTGATTACAGGAGCACACCTCATGCAACTATAAGGATAGCTCCAGCAGAGTTGCTAATAGGGAGAAGATTCTACATCAGGCTAAATCTGATCATCCTGGATTTGGAGGGGAGTGGTGAAATAGCATCAGGAACTCCAATGCCTCACTCAAGACTCTGCTAAGGGAGAAAAAAACACTTTGGGAACAAACCTTGGTGTAGAAACCATGGGAATGGCTCTGCATGGCTAAGAGGCATGATTGACATGAGGTCATGTACAATGATGTATAAACTTTGGATAGGTGCAACGGTCCTGAACAAATATGTGAACCATATACAGGGAGAACTAGCCATTTGGATACAGAACTGGCTCAAAGGTAGAAGATAAAGGGTGGTGGTGGAGGGTAGTTTTTCAGACTGGAGGCCTCTCGCCAGTGGAGTGCCACAAGGATCAGTGCTAGGTCCTCTACTTTTTGTCATTTACATAAATGATTTGGATGCGAGCATAAGAGGTACAGTTAGTACGTTTGCAGATTACATCAAAATTGGAGGTGTAGTGGACAGCGAAGAGAGTTACTTTAGATTACAACAGGAGCTGGACCAGATGGGCCAATGGGCTGAGAAGTGGCAGATGGAGTTTAATTCAGATAAGTGCGATGTGCTGCAATTTGGAAAAGCAAATCTCTTGCTGAACAAAGAGACTTGAATACAGGTTCATAGCCCCTTGAAAGTGTAGTCGCAGGTAGATAGGATAGTGAAGAAGGCATTTGGTATGCTTTCTTTTATTGGACAGAGTATTAGAGTACAGGAGTTGGGAGGTCACGTTGCAGCTGTACAGGACATTTGTTAGGCCACTGTTGGAATATTGCTTGCAATTCTGGTCTCCTTCCTATCGGAAAGATGTTGTGAAACTTGAAAGGGATCAGAAAAGATTTACAAGGATGTTGCCAGGGTTGGAGGGTTTGAGCTACAGGGAGAGGCTGAACAGGTTGGGGCTGTTTACTCTGGAGCATCGGAGGTTGAGGGGTGACCTTATAGAATTTACAAAATTATGCGGGGCATGGATAGGATAAATAGGCAAAGTCTTTTCCCTGGGGTCAGGGAGTCCAGAACTAGAGGGCATAGGTTTAGGGTGAGAGGGGAAAGATGTGAAAGAGATCTAAGGGGCAACTTTTTCACGCAGAGGGTGGTACGTGTATGGAATGAGCTACCAGAGGATTTGGTGGAGGCTGGTACAATTGCAACATTTAAGAGGTATTTGGATGGGTATATGAATAGGAAAGGCTTAGAGGGATATGGGCCGGGTGCTGGCAGGTGGGACTAGATTGGGTTGGGATATCTGGTTGGCATGGACAGGTTGGATCGAAGGATCTGTTTCCATGCTGTACATCTCTATGACTCTATATGAACGCTGAAAACTCACAAATGGTGTAGGAGCAAAATGTGGTAGCTCCTTGATTGCAGAATTGCCTGGCCTACTGTACTTTCCAGCACCACTCTAATCTAATGTCAGATATCCTGTTCACTCTGAGAGCTAGCTCTGAGGGAGCTGGATTGTGCAAAGATTTCTCCACGTGTAAATAAAGAATGACTTGGTGATAGGATACCAGCCTCTCTGGAGTTGGTTCACCCAAAAAAAAGAATAGAAGTGTCAGGTATCCTGTTCACTCTGAAAGCTGGCTCTGAGGGAGTTGGATCAGTGTCAATGATTCTCCACAAGTAAATAACGGTAACTTGGTGACAGGATATTAGCCTCTGTTGAGTTATTTCAGTGGTTAACATGTTTTAACCAAATATTGTGATTTTTAGGGTGTGGAATAAGTCAGATAGACACTCTCATTGAAAATTGAGTAATTAACATCTCATTATTATATCAGGATATCTGATAAGAATGTTTTTGTTAAAAAGGAGAAACTGCTTCTTTGACACTCAACATAATATACCCAGGGGAACAAAAGAGTCTTTTGAGATAATTCAGCTTAAATTGGCAGCACCACAGACAGATGAACTGAAATGGGTAATGTTATGGAAGTGGAAATAGCCAAATTCACGTGATGTCAGAAGCAAACCTTAAGGTCAAATATAACACCAAGATTGTGTACAATCTAATTCATCCTCAAACAGTTACCAGACAGAGAAACAATGTCAATAGCTAGGAAACAGAGATTGTGGCAGGAATTGAAGAGTCTGATGTTTTGGTTTTGCCAGCATTTAATTGGAGGACATTTTTGATCATTCAGAATTGGACGTTGAACAAACAGTTTGATTGTTTAGAGATAATGGGAGTTGAAAAAGTTGGCAATGAGGTATAAAGTTGGTTATCAGCATATTACAAACAAAATAGCCAGGAATGAATGTCATAAGTGTAGCTTAGTCTCTATATACTGGCAAAGGATTTAAACTAGTAAGGTAGGGGTGTGGGACCCAGGGAGGTAGTGAGGAAATATTTCAGTCTGAGACTGGTATAGTTGAGAACAAAGGCGAGTCAAACAGTCAGGGCAGACAGGGACAAAGCAGAGAACAAGGTAGGACTTATAAATTAAACTGCATTTATATCAATGCAAGAGGCCTAACAGGGAAGGCAGATGAATTCTGGACATGGTTAGGAACATGGGACTGGGATATCATAGCAATTACAGAAACATGACTCAGGGATGGACAGGACTGGCAGCTTAATGTTCCAGGATACAAATGCTACAGGAAGGATAGGAAGGGAGGCAAGAGAAGAGGGAGGGTGGCGCTTTTGATACGGGATAGCATTACTGAAGGAGGATATTCCCAAAAATACATCCAGGGAAGTTATCTGGGTAGAACTGAGAAATAAGAAAGGGATGATCACCTTATTGGGATTGTATTGTAGACACCCTAAAAATCAGAGAGAAATTGAGAAACACATTTGTAAGGAGATCTCAGTTATCTGTAAGAATAATAGGGTGGTTATGGTAAGGGATTTTAACTTTCCAAACATAGACTGGGACTGCCATTGTGTAAAGGATTTAGATGGAGAGGAATTTGTTAAGTGTGTACAAGAAAATTTTCTGATTCAGTATGTGGACGTACCTACTCTTGGGAAATAAGGCAAAATAGGTAATTGAGGTGTCAGTAGGGGAGCACTTTGGGGCCAGTGACCATAATTCTATTAGTTCTAAAATAGTGATGGAAAAGGATAGACCAGATCTAAAAGTTGAAGTTCTAAATTGGAGAAAGGCCAATTTTGATGGTATTAGCCAATAACTTTCAAAAGCTGATTGGGCGCAGATGTTCGCAGGGAAAGGGATGGCTGGAAAATGGGAAGCTTTCAGAAATGAAATAGAGTTCAGAGAAAGTAAATTCCTGTCAGGGTGAAAGGAGAAGTTGGTAGGTATAGGGAATGCTGGATGACTAAAGAACTTGAGGCTTTGGTTAAGAAAAAGAAGGAAGGATATGTCAGGCATAGACAGGATAGATCGAGTGAATCCTTAGAAGAGTAGAAAGGTAGCAGGAGTGTAATTAAGAGAGAAATCAGGAGGACAAAAAGTGGACACGAGATAGCTTTGGTAAATAAAATTAAGGAGAATCCAAAGGGTTTTTTACAAATATATTAAGGACAAAAGGGTAACTAGGGAGAGAATAGGGCCTCTCAAAGATCAGCAAGGCAGCCTTTGAATGGAGCCACAGGAGATGGGGGAGATACTAAACAAATATTTTGCATCAGTATTTACTGTGGAAAATGATATGGAAGATAAAAAGTGCAGGGAAATACATGGTGACACCTTGAAAAATGTCCACATTACAGAGGAGGAAGTGCTGAATGTCTTGAAATGCATAAAAGTGGATAAATCCCCAGAACCTGATTAGGTGTACCGTAGAACTCTGTGGGAAGCTATGAAGTGATTACTGAGCCTCTTACTGAGATATTTGCATCATCGGTAGTCACAGGTGAGGTGCCAGAAGACTGGAGGTTGGGTAACATGGTGTTACTGTTTGAAAAAGGTGGTAAGGACAAGCCAGGGAACTATAGACCAGTGAGCCTAACATTAGTGATGGGCAAGTTGTTGGAGGGAATCCTGAGGGACAGGATGTTCATCTATTTGGAAAGGCAAGGACTGTCAACATGGCTTTGTGCATGGGAAATCATGTCTCACAAACTTGATTGATGAGGGCAGAACGGTGGATGTGATCTATATGGATTTCAATAAGGCATTTAACAAGGTTCCCCATGAGAGACTGGAGAGCAAGGTAAAATTTTGTGGAATACAGGGAGAACTAACTATTTGGATATAGAATTGGCTTGAAGGTAGAAGACAGAGGGTGGTGGTGGAGGGTTGTTTTTCAGACAGGTGGCCTGTGACCAGTGGAGTGCCACAAGGATCGGTGCTGGGTCCATTACTTTTCATCATTTATATAAATGATTTGGATGTGAGCATAAGAGGTATAGTTAGTAAGTTTGCAGATTACATCAAAATTGGAGGTGTAGTGGACAGCGAAGAGAGTTACCTCAGATTACAAAGGGATCTTGATCAGATGGGCCAATGGGCTGAGAAATGGCAGATGGAGTTTAATTTAGATAAATGTGAGGTGCTGCATTTTGGGAAAGCAAATCTTAGCAGGACTTATACACTTAATGGTAAGGTCCTAGGGAGTGTTGCTGAACAAAGAGGCTTTGGAGTGCAGGTTCATAGCTCCTTGAAAGTGGAGTCACAGGTAGATAGAATAGTGAAGCAGGCATTTGTTATGCTTTCCTTTATTGGTCAGAATACTGAATACAGGAGTTGGGAGGTCATGTTGCGGCTGTACAGGACATTGGTTAGGCCACAGTTGGAATATTGCATGAAATTCTGGTCTCCTTCCTATCGGAAAGATGTTGTGAAACTTGAAAGAGTTCAGAAAAGATTTACAAGGATACTGCCAGGGTTGGAGGATCTGAGCTACAGGGAGAGGCTGTACAGACTGGGGCTGTTTTCCCTGGAATGTCAGAGGCTGAGGGGTGACGTTATAGAGGTTTACAAAATTATGAGAGGCATGGATAGGATAAATAGACAAAGTCTTTTCCCTGGGGTCAGGGAGTACAGAACTAGAGGGCATAGGTTTAAGGTGAGAGGAGAAAGATACAAAAGAAACCTAAGGGGGCAACTTTTTCACGCAGACGGTGGTACTTGTATGGAATGAGCTGCCAGAGGATGTGGTGGAGGCTGGTACAATTGCAACAATTAAGAGGCATTTGGATGGATATATGAATAGGAAGGGTTTGGAGAGATATGGGCCGGGTGCTGGCAGGTGGGACTAGATTGGGTTGGGATATCTGGTCGGCATGGACGGGTTGGACCGAAGGATCTGTTTCCATGCTGTACATCTCTATGACTATATCTATGATTCTATGACTTTAAGCTTTTATTTACAAAAAGATTTTACATCACACGCCACCTGTTTCTGACTGTTCATATAATTATACATATACCCACATATATACACACATGTATGAGTACAGGTGAATTCAAGGTTAACACCTATCACTTTTCGACACTAACATTTTTGGCATAGAAATATAAGTGCACAGCTTGAGATCTGCATTGCTCACATTTTGTTTGTGTGCCTTGAACATACTAATTAAACATGTTGCTGTGCTGGCTTTTCTCTGCAATAATAAAAAATCAAATCGATTAGTATGAGATTCCAACGTAGAAATAATTAAAACAATGGTTGAAGTTGAATTGTCTTCTGCAATTAAAATCTCTCCCTTATATTTTACAGATTGTCAAAATGTTTACTAGCCTTAGCCAAACATTAAATTTGATTCAGTTTTTCTAGTAAATTCTGAAATGAATCAATTACAAACAGGCAAGAAGGAACAGAGTAACTGAAGATAAAAAAAAGCACTTGAAAGCACTTGACTGAATAGTCAAATAATCAGAACAAGAAAAGTCCTGTGGTAAGAGACACCAAACCCAAGGAATTTATATAGCAGCAACATATGAACACATGTTTGAGCTTATGAAGCTGCTTTACAAGATCATATGGCATGTTCATCTGAGTTAAAAGGCATGGCATGGCAACTGTCATCATTTTGACTTGTATACCCTTTTTTTAAAGAATGTTGCAGTGTGGAAGGATTTGGCAGTCTATGTGCATAAGTCACAAAAGTAATTAGCATTCCAAGTTCAGCGGGTTATAGTGAAAGCAAGTAAAATTTTGATGTTTATTTCAAAGGGAGTCAAATGTAAAATAGGGCAGTCTTGCTAAAACTATGCAAGCCCCAATAAGAACAAATCTAGAATATGGTGAAAGTTTTTGGTCCCCTTATCTACAAAAAAGATATACTAATTTTGGAGGCAGTCCAGAGAAGATCCACTACATTCATCCTGGCATGAAGGGATTTTCTTACGAAGTGAGGTTGCAGCAGTAGAGCCTATATACTCTTTGGAGTTTAGAAAAATGACAGGTAACTTTATTGAAACATGTAAATTTCTTAGGGAGCTTGACAGGGTAGATTTTGAGAGATTATTTGTTCTTGTAGGAGGGTTTAGAACCACAGGGTGTAATCTCAAAGTAAGGATTCACCCATTTAATGAAAGATGAGGTGGACTTTTTCTTTGTCAGTGGGCGGAGAGTGTTTGGAATATTTTATTATGAGGGACTGTAGAAACTGGCCATTAGACTGTAGTAGGCAGATTTTTAATTAGTAAGAGAATCAAGGGCCTTGGTGAAAAAGCAGGAAAGCAAAGTAAGGATTTTCATTATTTCATTGGATGGCAGAGCAGATTCAATGGGCTGAATGGCCTCCTACTGCTCCTACACCCTATGTTCTTATGGTATAAATTATCAAACTTGGCAGAAATTGAATTAGAAAACTGTCATATCTATTCCTCATCCATTTTAACATCTTGTGTAATGTTCTGTGTCTTCTTTCTTGCACATTGTGGCATCTGCCAGATTGATAGTTTGCATATGTAATTTAGGCCACAATGGATATTTAGCATTTCTTTCATAGAAATTCCCAGCATTTCTGTATGGATGTCAATTTTTATTTGATTTGTTGACAGAAAATAAGCTTCCAGAGCTTCTTAGAGTCTAGCTGTTGATCAGAGTGACTTTTAGTTGAGTGATTATTATGAGGAGAATTATATTTTACTGTGAAAATGATTTATTTATTGATACCTTCTTGTTTTATTTAGGTATTCAAGCAAACCTCATTCCAACTGTTAACTTAGTTTCATTTTGTGTAATAGTATTAATGATTACCCCATAGGGATTTTTAGAATGAGTTACCCCATAGGGATTTTTCTGTGCTTGAATCTTTTGGAATTTGACTGATACCGACAGAGTGATACAAGGCACACTGGGCAGCACAGGAGAGTTTTTGGCATAACATGCACTACAAAATACTGCAGTTCCTAAATTCTGGCCCATAAACATGGCACTTCCCATTTTTACAAAGTGGGAATGGCACTAGTATGCCTTCATGCATAGGTGTTTTATGGGGGATATTTGACTGTTTTCCAATGAAGTTGGATTTTCATTACTTTGAAAAGTGAAACTTGGAATATGCAGATTTGGTAAGTACAGGTTTGAGCTTTGTGGATGTTTTTTGGAGAGTTAACCAACTTCTTGGAAGAGGTGAGGTAAACCAATGGATCTGATCCCAGACTTCTGGGCTTCTTCTGTAATCCTGAAGCAATTCCATATTGCATTGATTGTCTCTTTTATAGTGCTCAGTTTAACCCCCTGTCCAAATGATGTTGGATTTTGAAGATGTTTGTTGGGGTTCATTGTATTTAACTATTGTTGGTCCTTTTATTTAAATGCTTTACGTGAAAGCTGTTGCAGGTGTTTTAAATTGTTTGTAGATAGAGCTGGCATTGCTGTTCTGTGTTTTAATCTCTATATCACTTCAACCATTTAAAATGTTGACCTCTTCAGTAAGTTTTTTAAACATTAGAATTACTTTCTTTACTTATGTGATAACAAAGATAAATAGCTAATAAAGCTTTATCAGTAACAGCTCTTTTTAAAATATAGATGGGTTGTGCAATTTGTGCTTTTTAAACTGAGATACTTGTGCTCTTTTAAATGGAATAAAGTGATGTTGTGCTGTTATTATGACTTTGCGAATATTTTCAGTTGCAATTTAAAAGTTTTTTTCATTAAAATACTGAATTTTAGATACTTTTGCCCTGTTCCTTATTTTTATCAATCTCATTGGTCTTTGAAAAAAAGATTCTTGGAGTGTTAAATCAAAAATGTTTGCTCACAGTTTTAATCCATCTGTTGACCGAAGCCTGGGGGCTTCTATCATTGGGTTACTGCTGTGCAACCAATTTCACAATCATCCCTTATCACAGTAGGGTACCTTCTATTTCATAGTTTGGCTGACATCTTCAAGTGGTCATATACTGTTTGCCCTGAGACTTTAAATGCATTTCAATGCTTGTTTTTTAATGGAAATATGCCCTTGAATGAATAGTTTGTTACTTTAAGGTACCATGTAGTTGAAGAATGTAAATGTAATAAAAGTGCTTTTATATGTGGGTGTTCTTTCTTTCAATGCAGTGATTTCTGCACTGAACTCCTACAAGTTTATTTTATTTCATCTCTGTATGGATCCTGAGATGCGTCCATGATGGATACTAGCTGAATTGACATAGTGGGTATAAGAGCAAAGGGTAGTGGGTAGAGGTGCACATGTTGGCATAGAAGGCATAACGGGTCATGGGACTGATTAGAGGAGCTAGCTTAACATGAATGCTGAATGGGGAAGTTTGGGTGGCAATGGGTGTGAGAGGTGAGATGTGGATAGATACTTTTGTTTTATTATTTTTAAATTAAACTTCAACACAGTGTTGGTGCACTGAGGGAGACCTTCAGTGTGGTCTACCTCCACAACATTGACCTTTACACTTGTCATGAGCTTATCTGGCCTGAGTACTAAGACACCCTGCTACTCTTGAATGAAAATCCCTTACTCCTGGGCTACGCTTTCTCAGATGAGATTTGTGGAACCAGGCACTGTCCCAGCTCTTCTATCCCAGAAGTGAACATCCAGACTTGTAACTCACATGAAGTAATGCCACATACTACAAGTTGCTATTGAAGCAAAACACATTCACAGGCACAGACGCAGTGACTAAGCAGATTACAGTAGTCTTAACGTTTCTTCTGCATCATTCACTACAGGTAGGATCAACCATATTGGTTAATCTATGCTATACAGATGCCTCAAACAAACGCTGCCTACCTATTTGATTGAGCAACTAATTTCATCCCCTTCACCACAAATATTAACTAGTAGCATGAGGCTGCTGCATAAATTTTGTGAAAGTGCCAGTTTTTCAAAAATCTTCAGGTTTACACATACATCACCTTTGAGGTTTATTGCACAATACCATTACCTATATGAAATGTAAAGGATCCTACTCTCAGAACATGGAGCTCACCTTGCAATCATTGGTATTAGATTATCTAAGTCCCTTCTCATTTTCAGATCATAATGTCTCAATTTCAAAGCATTTCATAATCGTACTGATACTTGATTGAAAAAAAAAGGCACGAACAATCTTCTGATAATCCAGCTCTTGGCAACTTTCACTAACCAGACCAAGTTTATAGCCAAGTAACCATCAAGAACGTCTCTTGAATGCTGATACATAGCTTCGGGTACCGGAAAAGACAGTGGGTTATGTTGGAATTCAGGCTGGCTAATATTTCAACAATTGTCACATTACTGCCCACTGTGCAAATGTAGCAACATGAAAAATTAAAGGAGAGAGGCAACAGCAACAGTACAACCAAGATCCAAAGGAACCTAAAGAGACTTTGGAATAGGGATCAGTGCTGCTGGAAAGAGCACTAATTAATAAAGGGGACCTTCTCTGGAGCTAAAAATATGACAACTGTGTAAGCAAAGCTAACTGTATCTTTTTCATAACATTCAAAACACACTTTTCACACCACATCTTTACATTTTCTACTTCTGAACGTATTATATCGAATCCTACCCTTTTTTGAAAACTAACGCAACATGCATGCACGTTCTCCATGTTCACTTCCATTTAGTGGCAATGTGTGATTTATGTATTCATAAAGCAAATACTTTATTTCATCTGGCTGCCCTGATGAAGGTCTCTGGCCCGAAACGTCGAATTTCCTGTTCCTTGGATGCTGCCTGACCTGCTGTGCTTTAACCAGCAACACATTTTCTGCCCTGAATATAATTAAGGCTTAAATATGCAGATTTTGGGTCTTTCAGGAAACCAAGGGATATGGGGTGAGAGTAGGAAAGTGAGATTGAAGCTGAAGATCAGCTATGATTATATTAAATGATGAAGCAGCCATATTGGTTTCTGCTCTTATTCCTAGATTGGTAAGTTTGTATTAATGGATGATAGAAAAATATTTCTGGATAATCAAGAGGTCCACATAATCAATGTAAAAACACAGTAAGTAATAGAAATGTAATACAGGAGTATACACATCACTATTATACTTTATTAACAGGATAAATCACTAAAATAATAATGAAACTTTGCTTTAAATAAGACTTATCAGCAGAGAGCTTTCTCACTTGCACCCTCAACTGACGACTGGGACGTCACAGTATTTGAGGAGAAATTGACTTGAAATTTATTCAACTATTGTTATTACATGTGACCTTTGATTGAATGATTATATTTACACTGAGGTAAATAAATTTAAAAACTATAAAAGCTGAACAGAATGATCTAATAAAATTTATTATATTTGAGGCATATAATGTTTGCCAGTTCATAAGGTGCCAGTTAGAACAAAATTTGCTGTATTTCACATTTTGTACTATATGACTTTGAACAGAAGAAGGTGACATTCCAGGGACACATACATGTCCTGAACATGAAGTGCTTATTTAAATATATTTTCATGCTGAATTTTGTTGTATAAAATGAGCACATTTGGAATTCTGGGACCTGGTCTGTTCAAGTTGACTCATTAAAAGGAAATCATTATTATTAGTATGTCTGCTTTCAGTTCATGTTTTGTGATTGAAAATATATTTTGGTAGTCCATCATTTTTGACATTTTGTTCATCGCATTACTAAGGTTGTTGCTGCCTTTTAACAAATGCCATACAAAGTGATGAAGATGGATATCACTTGGAGTTCTACAAAAGACCAAATCATTTGCATGAGGAAAATGAAATAATGAAAGGACAAGAAATACAGGTGCACCGACACTTGGGGCAGTTTGTCTGCACCTGCTATAAAGACAGAGAATTTTTTTCATTTATATTGCACAAGACAGCTTGATGCAGTTTCTCCACGTCTGTAGAAACATCTGGAACCTGAATGGCTTTTTCCTTAGATGTGAAGTTTACAACTGCATGATGGTTTCATGCTTGCAGATGCTTCAAAGCCCCACTGGGGGTATCTGTCACTTCAAGCAATCATCAGTGTGCATACAAGTCGTGGAAGTCACAACATTATGTTTGCAACAGGCAAGGCTGTCACCACTTTCCTTTTGGATAGGAAGAGGCAACATGACATTATGCGGAATTTTCACCAGGCGGCATATTTCTTTTGAGTACAGTGCCTTAGAGAGTTATGTGGACTGTTCGGTTCATCGTAGCTATATGAAGAAAATAGTATGCATTAAAGCAAACATCAGTCTGACGACTAAAAGACTATTATACAAGCTAATATCACTGATAATTGTGGCATATTGTTTATATCTGTCTTTACTTCATGGATTCATATTTAGATCTCCTACATCACTTACCAGGATACGTCAGAGAAGGCCTGTCTTCCTAGCTTCTGTTTCACTGGGCATGGCAATGTACTGTTAATAACCAGGAAGTGGCAATTGTGCTTTATTTAAAAGGTTAGGAAGGGTTGCACTGGAAAGACATCCTCATCTGATGTAAAGTGTGTGATTATATATTTCAATATCATTACTGTAGACTTTTGATTTTGGAACTAGTAGCATGTGGGTTTTGGTCTCTGTGTATGCAAAGGTTTAATGATGAATGTATCAGTACTTTTGAAGCCAATATAGGAGTGATATGGTTTACTAATGGGAATTTGTTTGCATTAGGAGAGCTTCATAAGCAGCAAGAGCAAACATTGAAGAACATTGGGCTGATTTCAATTTGAAGCAATGTTTTTGTCTTTGCTTAGGGGAAACACCTATCAGTTGGAAATCTTTTGGTTTCAATTTGTAAGCATCTTGGTTGAAGTTGGATTTTTCCTGAAGAAAGGAGTTAGTTCAGAAAAGTTAGGAAGTAAGTTATTTCAGTGTATGGATCTTAGTTTAAAAGTTCCAGACTAGAAGTGTTTAAACTTCTAAAGTGTTTGGGGGCTAGGTGAAGCTGAGAAAGCTTAAGCTCAGTAAAATGAATATGCAATGAAAAGGCCATCGAACTCTCAAGACTAGGAATTGAAAATGTTTAAGTCAAATCTATAGATGTTATCCGAATAAATGGAAAATTGTATTTTCTTGCATGGTTTGAAATCTTTCAAATTGGTAGACATAAATAATTTGGTACATTCTATTTTATCTTCCTTGATTTTACATAACAAACCGGTGTCATTGTTTAAACAGATCTGCAGTATTGTGTGCTTGTGTTTCAGCGAAAGAGCAACTTATTAATAAAATAAAACAAAATATGAACGATTAAGCCAGTTTCAATCTGGGATCACACTTGTCTGGTAATTACATCAGCTAGGATCATAACACTCACGAAAAGTGGTACTGTACAATTTTAGGATAGAAAATAAATGCTAGCCCGGCCGCAGAAGCTCAAAACAGTGCAAAAGATAAGGCTGAGGCATTTCAGTAATCTTCAGCCAGAAGTGAATAATCCATCTTGGCCTCCTGTAGTGGTCCCTAGCATTACAGATACCAGTCTTCAGCCAATTCGATTTCACACCACGTGATATCAAGAAACAGTTGAAGGCACTACGTACTGCAAAGGCAATGGGTCCTGACAACATGCCAGCAACAGTACAAAAGACTTGTGCTCATGACCTTGCTTCTCCCTTAGCCAAGCTCCTCCAGTACATTTACAAACAGTCATTCCTATATGTCACAGTTGAACAAATAGCCAATGGAGAACTTCAAACCAGCGTCTACAGGAAAACAACACATACAGACCAAATATTGAACTACAGAAGCAATCATCCCAACACCCACAAATGAAGCTGCATCAGAACATTATTTTAATGAGCCAACGCATACTGCAGAACAGAGGAAAATCACCTATACCATGTTCTCAAAAAGAATGGGTACCCAATGAACACAGTCCACCAATTTCTCAACAATAAACCCAAACAAGCTGACAAAACACGTCCAGAAACCCTAGCCACTCTCCCCTATATCAAAGCCATCTTGGAAATGACTGCCAGACTACTCAGATCCTTGGCATCATGGTAGCCCACAAACCCACCAACACACTAAAACAGCAGCTGATGAACTTGAAAGACCCTATCCAGACAACGAGCAAAACTTATGCCATTTACAAAATACCGTGCAAGGACTGTAACAAACACTACATTGGACAGACAGGCAGGAAACTAGCCAACAGGATACATGAACACCAACTAGCCACAAAAAGACATGACCCTCTCTCACTAGTATCCTCACATATGGATGAGGAAGGACACCATTTCGACTGGGACAACACATCTATCCTAGCACAAGCCAAACAAAGACATGAACAAGAATTCCTGGAAGCATGGCATTCCAACCGGAACTCCACCAACAAACACATTCAGTTAGACCCCATCATCCGCCCCCTGAGAAAAGGAACCGGAAGTGACTTCACCACAAGAAATAACATCACCGCAGGAAATGACATCGCCAACCCAAAGAAACCCAAACATATAAATAGAAAGCAGGAATTTTCAGCATTGCTTCACCTGACGCCCTCTGAAGATGTTACCTAGTAGAGTAACGAAATGTCTGGAAACCTTCAAGTTCAGTGAGCAAACCTACATCCAAAATTTACTACACTGGCATCCATCTGAAAATGTGGAAAACTGCCCAGGTATGTCCTGTACACAAAAAAGTGGGACAAATCCAACTGGCCAATTAATGTCCCATCGGTCCGTTCTTGATCATCAGTAGAGTGATGGAAAGTCTCATCCACAGTGCTATCAAACAGTACCTACTCAGCAAAACACCTTCTCAGTAACACCCAATTTGGGTTCTGCCAGGGCCACTCAACGCCTGACCTCATTACAGCCTTGGTCCCAACATGGACAAAAGAACTGAATTCCAGAGGTCAGGTGAGAGTAACAGCCCTTGGCATCATTTGACTGAATGTGGCATCAAGGAGCTCTAGCAATACTGGAATCATTGGATATCAGGGGCAAATTTTCCATTGCTTGGCATCATACCTAACACAGAGAAAGATGGCAATGATTGTTGGAGGTCAGTCATCTGAGCTCCAGGACTTCTCTGCAGCAGTTCCTCAGGGGAGAATCTGAGGCCCAACCATCTTCAGCTACTTCATCAATGACCTACCCTTCATCATAAAGTTAGAAGTGGGGATGTTTGTCGATGATTACATAATGTTTAGCGCCATATTGACTCCTCAGATACTGATGCATTCCATGTTCAAATGCAATATCTAGGTTTAGGTTAACAAGTGACAATTTTGCTAACAATTTGCACCACAGAAATGCCAGGAAATGACCATCTCAAATAAGAGGAAGTCTAACCATCACCCCTTGTTATTTAATGATGTTATCATCAACATCCGTTATCAAAACTTTGGGGTTACCATTGACCAGAACTCAACTGGACTCGCCACATAAACAACAATGGCTACAAGACCAGGTTAGTGGCTAGGAATACTGTGGCAAGTAACTTACCTCCTGACTCCTGACTCGACCATCTATAAGGCACAAACCAGGTGTGTGGTTAAATTCTCCCCACTTGCCTGGGTGGGCATAGCTCCAACAACATTCAAAAAGTTTGACACTATCCAGGACAAAGTAATCCGCTTAATTAGCACCACATCCACAAACATCCACTCTCTCCAGCACTGATGTTCAGTAACAGGGGTGTGTACTATCTACACGATGCACTACAGAAATTTGTCAAAGATCCAGAGACACAATCTTCCAAACTCACAACCACTTCCATCTAGAAGGTCAAGGGCAACAGGGAACACCATGCAAGTTCCCCTCCAAGACACTCACCATCCTGCCTTAGAAATACATCACCATTCCTTCACTTTTGCTGGGTTTAAAATCCTGGAATTCACTCCCTAAGTGTATTGTGGGTCAACCTACAGTATGGAGACTGCTGCAGTTCAAGAAAGCAGCTCACTACCACCTTCTCAAGGGCAGAAAGGTACAGGCAATAAATGCTGGCCATGCCCATGTCTCACAAGTGAAAAGAAAGCTTCCGAATTAATAAGGAAGATAGCCATGATTGCTGAATTTACTGAAAAGGCCATTGCAACAGTACCTGGATGTTTAATTCCAGCTGTTTCATATATATCTGCAAAACTCTCTGTCGTTTCTTGTGGTCTTGGGAAGAGCAGTTGCTGTACCACCCTGTGATGCATCCAGATAGGATGCTTTCTATAGCGCATCTATAAAAACTTGTAAGAATCTTTATGGACATGCTGAATTTCCTTAGCCTCCTGAAGAAGTTGAATCATTATTGTGCTTCCTTGATTGCTGTGTCAACATGGGTGGACCAGAACAGATTGTTTGTGGTTGTCATTCTCAGGAAGTTGGAGCTCTCGACCATCTTCACCTCAGCACCACTGATGCAGACGCAGTTGTCCTCCACTCCACCTTCTGAAGTCAATGACCAGCTCCTTGGTTTCGCTGATGTTGATGGAGAAATTGTTAACACCATGCTGTTAAGCACTCTATCTCCTTCCTGTACTCCGTATCATTGTTGTTTGAGATCTGACCTACTATGCTGGTATCATTAGCAAGATTGTAAATGGAGTTGGCATGGAATTTGGCCACAGTCGTGTGTGTGTACAAGGAGTATAGTAGAGGGCTGAATACACAGCTTTGCGGGAACCAGAGTTGAGGATTATCATGGAGGAGGTGTTGTCCTCTATCCTTACTGACAGCAATCTTGGTCAGGAAATCGAGAATCTAGTTGCAGAAGGGGGAGCAGAGATATTGGTCCCAGAGTTTGGAGATGAGTTTGTTTGTATTATGGTGTTGAAGACAGAGCTGTAGTCAATAAGTAGTAGCCTGATATAGGTATCCTTGTTATCCACATGTTCCAGGGATGACAGTAGGGCCAGGGAGATGGCATCTCCCATGAATCTGTTGTACCGGGAGCCACGAACAATTTCTCGAAACACTTCATAATTGTGAATGTTAGAACCACTGGGTAGCAGTCATTGAGGCATGCTGCTTGATTGTCCTTTTGGCATCAGGATGATGGTGGTCTTCTTGAAGCAGATGGGACTTCAGATCTTAGTAAGGAAAGGGTGAAGTTGTCTGCCAATACTCATGCTAGCTGGTCCACACAAGTTCTGAGTGCACGGCCGGGAATTCCATTTGGGCTAATAACTTTCTATAGGTTTATACTTAAAAAGGTCGATTTAACATCTGTGGCAGTGACTGAGGGTACAGGTACATCTGAGGCTGGTGGGACATGTGATATTTAATGGGCCCCATAAGAAATGTGCGTATGCAGTGCAGCCAGTTTCATTCTGTTTCAAACTTTAGGTATATCCAAAATTCCATCACCAGTTTTACAAAATATTATTGCAAAAATTGTCGACTCTTGCTTCATCTCTTGAAAGGTTTCAGGTTGGTCTGGATTTGTTTTGGTAAATTCTTTCAACATCATTTCTAAAATAATCACAATGACTCAGAGGAACTCTTCTCTAGCATTCTATCACCACCACCACCCCAAACCCCAACCCCACGTCCACCCCACCCCCATTCCCGATCGTCAGTTCATATTTTCCTACTCCAATTCTACTGGTACAATGCCAACATAATCTTTTCCCTCCAAATTTACATGCCCATACTTGGCATTAAGAGCAGAAAAATGACATGGACTAACTTGCTCATTCTGTCTTGTCTTCCTCCACTGATACTTTGCTTGTGCTTAGTTCTTCCTACAGGCAATGGCCAATAACATATTTTCATTGGAACTACCATCGCTTTTGCCTGCTGTGCTGTTGCTCCCCGAGGGAATGAAGTGCAAAACTATTATGACAATTTTCATTCACAGCAGTAGCTCATTGTTGGAGCAAAATCATCAGATTAAAGCCAAAATTGGCACTGATCTGTATCTATACAGGCAGACAAGTAAGTGGACACTGATCTCAGAATACTAAAAAACACCACATCAGCATCAGAAGCAGCTGGTTGATGCGTATGTCTGTTGGCTACCGATACCCTGTGGAAAAGTGTCTCTTTTGTTGCTGTTCAAAAAAATTAAAATGCACAAGGCTATGTTTGCAAATTCAAATTACAGACAATATTAAACAATTTCTGTTACTTTGAAAATTGTAAATCATAAATGTCACAATGTTGACATCATATCTTTCTATAAACACCACACAGATTATATTAAATGACAGTCAGAATAAGACAGATTTTCTTCTCACCCTTAGAGTGCCAATTCAGCAAACTTGTAGGATTCTTATAAAATCTGCTGAAGACCTTGGGAATTGAAATAAGACAAAAAGAATAAATATTCTAGAACATCATGTACACAATTTGCTAATGACAATCTAGTACTACACTCCAGATACATTCAACTCATTATAGGCTTACAAATCTCATGTTGTAAATAGCTTGGATACTGTCCTTTGGCAATGCAAACAAAGAAAGAGATATTGTCAAAAGAAGCCTCTAAAAAGGACCTACAAGCTGGAGCACTTAAAAACACTTATAAACATTTTACCCCTTGGTAGTTTTACATTATCAAGCTTTGCCAAATGATGATAAGCCTGCCTCTTAAAAAGTCATTAGTATTCCTCCAGATTTAAACAGCTGTCAGTTCTGATATTCTTCAGGTGGGTATGTGGGAAAGATTAGCTTGTGTTTATAAACCCAATGTGTTGGTAAAGGACCTACTCATGTCGAACCTCCTCCAAAATGTTGTGAGTTGGGCCTGAAAATCTCCCACACTGTATTGCTAATTGGAGGCAGCCTTGAATGATGTGAAATGTTGACAAAAATATCTTTGGTCTTATTAATATCAGATGTACATGGATCAAATAAACTTACAAAACCCACAGTCCAGATGTGGTATGACAATTCCATGCTTAAATAAAAAAAAGTTTAAAAAATATGTGAAACATTTCTGCTGCCTTTGATGTAACCATTATTGTATTGTTTGTTTTAAGTCCAAGTCATCCATCTGAGGTAAAGTTTCTCTTGGCAGGTTATCCTAGCTTCAGACAAATCCAAAATCTTAGGACATGTTTATCATAGGAATAAGCACCAAATACCAACTTTACAACCCAAACTTGTATTTTTGCAACATTTCACCAAAGTAATAATACTTTCAAAAATAAATGCATTCCATTACAGCATAAAAAAATTTACTTTGGTTGTTAAAAATTGGCTTTTATGTTTGGGTTCTACCATGTTATATTTCAAAGCTTGCTGTAAGTTTTAAGGCTGTTTTTAATGAGAGGGCACTTTACTTATATAGCTCAAAATTTTAAAGTAGTGTTAATGATGTTTAATGAACTTAATGCATCAAAGATTCAGAAATGGCACTCAGATAATTCTGAAGAAGGATCCCACTGACTGTGAAGTATAATTTTTTTTCTTCTTTTGATTACATTGACCATGGAACTTTAAAGAATTATAAGCTCTGATTTAGATTCTTTTCTCTCTGAACTAAATTTGATTTTTTTCCATGCAAAGTGTGAATTTACTTGGTATGAGTCCTGCTGATTATAAAAGCAGAGCATCTAAGCTTGCTTGTAGAAATTTCTTTCCAGCCCTAATACTGCCACAATTTTGTTGATCTTTCCAGCAACTCCTAATTTATGAAGCTAATAAAGAACAATGGCCTTCAGATTGATCTTTTTGGGACACAACTGGCCTCCAACTCGACTTGTTGGCATTATCAACAACATAGAGTAATAGGGATGTACAGCCTGGAAGCAGGCTCTTCAATCCAATTCATCCATGCCGACCAGATATTCTATATTAATCCAGTCCCATTTGTCAGCATCTGGCCCACATCCTCTAAACTATTCCTATTTGTGTACCTATCCAAATCCTTTTAAAGGTTTTAATTGTACCAGCCTCCATCAATTCCCCGGAAGTTCATTCCATACACATACCATCCTCTGTGTGAAAAAGTCGTATCTTAAGTCCCTTTTATATCTTTCCCCTCTCATACTAAACCTGTGCCCGCTAATTTTGGACACCTTTACCTCAGGGAAAAGACTGTGGCTATTTACCCTATCCATGCCCCTCATGATTTTATAAACATCTATAAGGCCACTCTTCAGCCTCTGATGCTTCAGGGAAAATTGCCCCAGCCTATTCAGATTCTCCCTGTAGCTCAAATCCGTCAACTTTGTCAACATCCTTGCAAATCTTTTCTGCACCTGTTCAAGTTTAACATCTTTCCTATACCAGGGAGACCAGAACTGAATGTAGCATAACAAAAGTGGCCTAATCAATGATCAGTACAGTCATAACATGACAACTCCTGTACTCAATGCATTGATCATAAAAGCAAATGTATCACACACCTGCTTCACTACCCTGTCTACCTGCAACTTCACTTTCAAGGAACTATGAATATGCATCCCAAGGTCTCTTTGTTCAGCAAGACTACCTATGACTCTACCTTTAAGTATATAAGTTCTGCCCTGATTTGCCTTACCAAAACACAACACCTCACATTTATCTAAATTAAACTCCATCTGCCACTCTTGTACCTACTGGCCCATCTGATCAAGGTCACGTTATACTCTGAAATAGTCTTCTTCACTTGTCACTACACCTCCAATTTTGGTGTCATCTGCAAACTTACTAATCATTCCTCTTATATTCATTTCCAAACTATTATATAAATGACAAAAAGCGGTGGACCCAGGACTGATCCTTGTGGCACACCCCATCTTGCCTTTAGAAATACAACTAGTGCTTGACCTTTTGGGTCGGATTTTAAGTAGGTGACACGAGCCCTACCCACCCAGCAGGACTTAAAATCAGGGTGGGATTGGGGGCTGGCCACGGTTCAGTGTTCAGTGGAATTCACGACTATACCATTAGGCACCAGTTAAGTAATTGGCTGCCACCACTGCTCTCATCCCTATTAAGTATGGTCGCCTGCCTAAAAGAGATGTTCTTAAAATGAGAAGGTTGATGGCTCAACAGCTTCAGCAGAGTAACTGCTCACGGTGACCAGTACAGAGGCTGAATCGTGTGGTGAGGGTCCACTGATGGCTGTTAACCATTAAAACCATGTGAGATCTGGACACACTGGTACCGATCAGGCACATTCTACCGAGAGGGAGTTATTGCTGAAAGGAGGTTACAGCATTCTGTGTGGCTTTCTCCATATGCCAAAATAGTGCCCGACATAAAGGGTGAATCTCTGGGGACCACTACAGATTAACAGGCAGTCTCTCCACATGGCAGAGTGTCATCCTAGGGCTGGTATGATAGATTTGGAACAGGTAAAAGGCCTTTAATTGGCCCATTGAATATTTTAATTGAGTTTTTGGAGTTGCAGTGGAGGTGGGGGCTAGTCAAGGGTGTGGTCAGGCTGTTTTCATATGATTTGGCCCTTGTGTGCTGAATCTCATTTTCCTTTTGATTTAATCATTCATGGGATGTGGGCATCGCTACATTTATTGCCCACTCCTAGTTACCCCTAAGGAGATGATGGTGAGCTCTCTTCTTGAAGTATTGCAATCTATTTGGTGTACGTAGCCACAGAATACCATTAGGGAGGAAGGTTGATCCAGTGACACTGAAGGAACAATGATATAATTCCAAGCTAGGATGGTGAGTGGTATCGAGGACAGCTTGCAGGTAACCATAAATCTGTTGCCCTTGTCCTTCCAGATGGAAGTGTTCATCAATTTGGAAGGTGCTTTCTGTGGAGACTTGATTTTATGCAGTGCACTTTGCAAAAGTACAGTCTGCTGCTACTAAGCATCAGTGTTGGAGGGGGTGAAGATTTGTGGAGGTGGTACCAATCAAATAGATTGCTTTGTTCTCGATGGTATCAAGTTTCTTGAGTGTTCTTGGAGCTTCATTCACCCAGGCAAGTAGAATACCCCATCACACTCCTGACTCGTGCCTTGCTGATGGTAGAAAGGCTTTGGGAGTCAGGAGGTGAGTTCTCGCTGCAGTATTCCTAGCCTCTGATCTGCTCTTGTAGCCAAAGTATTTATGTGGTTAGTGCAGTTCAGCACCGGTCAATTGTAACCCCCAAGATGATGATAATCCCTTTTTAAACTTTGAGTATCGGTAGCTATTTTCCATAAATGACATAGCAGACTTTTCCAACTAGTCATGCCCAAAAAATTGAAAAGTATAAATCAAAACAGCATATTGAAAATTCAGGATAGTGAATTAGAGAATGGACCATGATTTTCCATCCAATATAATTCACATGAAAATTTGCACTAGAAATATTAAACATAGTTTTTACTGCATACATTTAATGCACCAGCAGATACACAAAAGTATCCAGACCAAACAGCTATGAAGACTTACTCAGCAAGATATTGGCAACTTGGAAGGGAAGGAGCAACTCCAACATATATAATTAAAAATCACACAACACCAGATTATAATCCAACAAGTTTATGTGGAAGCACTAGCTTTCATCGGGTAGCTGAAGGTGCAGTGCTCTGAAAGCTAGTGCTTACAAATAAACCTGTTGGTCTGTAACCTGGTGTTGTGTGATTTTTAACTTTGTCCAGCCCAGTTCAACACCGACTCCTCCACATCATAACATATTTCATAACATTTATATGAGGTGCTTAACTGAAAATTACTACTCAATTTACATGAGATAACTTTCTGATGCCAAACTTCTAATAGAAAATAACACCCACTGGGAGTAAATATTCAAAAAAAAAGATTGAATCACAGCTGAGAAATAAGATTCAGTTTAAATGCCAGTTTGTTCGAATATCATGCATGGTTTCTCTCCATGAGATCTCGGGGATTTCCTCATTGCATCTTACCATCTCCTCATTAACTACCTGCCTTGCTCCAACTGCACCCCTCTTTTCCAACTCTCTCAGATATCTGAAAAAAAGTAATAGGTCCCTTGCACGTGTAATTTGGGCTGAACGTTTTTAGAAATTTGACAATTAGGTCAGAGTGTGAGGATTAACACATTCAGGACTCTTCAGCAGGCCTGGCAGTCCACAGGAAGGTAAGTTGTGAAATACTTAACAAAAATGAAAATGTGGAGCTGAAGTAACAGGAGTGATACCCCAGTTTCACAGGAGTCACAAAGGAACATTGCCTAACTTCTCATGTAACCATCTCTAAGCACCCCACTAACATCTTTGTTCTGATGAGTTACCTGTGACTTCATTAGTGCCAGCAACTGATGAGGCCCAAGACTCATTTCTGTTATTCCCTAGGTCTGTTGCTTTGGGATCCACTGATTGTGGATTTAGGTTAATTTCTAAACTCATGATTTTTTGACTGAACAACAATTAAACGTTCTGCAAGATTGCAAGAATGCAACTGATTATGTGCCAAGTTTTAAAGGATTTATGACCATTCTAGATTATACAATACGCAATGGTAATTGTTGAGTACGTAATCTGAGTTGGAGTGGATTTACAAAATTATATAAACTAAATAAGTGATTTCAGATGATGGGTTTGCTCTGTCTTTCATGAGGTGTAATGTCAAGTTTACCCTCAATTCTGTCTATATTTATTATTTTTCTCCTTGGGCACATCTGGGCATTATCTAACATTTACACACAGGATTGAAAGAATAGAGGGTGCTTTGTTTTGTTGTTTGGTTCATTTTATTTTGTCCGACTATTTGATGCAAAGCCTTGATGTGAGGCATGCAGTTATTAGATGCTGTTATAACTTCACAAACATTTTTGACTTCTTAGCTTTTCACCTCTCTGACAGCTTTCCCTTAGAAAATGTTTGGGCTTTTGCACTGACAAGTATGTCTGCATAATCTATAAATTGTGAAGGGATGGTGGATGATTAGATTAGATTCCCTACAGTGTGGAGTTCTTGTAAAAATATCAGTCTTTCATCAAATTTCTGCCAAGCCTTAATTGAAGAGACACTTTTCTCAGGCAGTTAATTACAATCTTTGTAACAGCATGAAGAGATCCTTCATTTTTTAGCTTGTAGAACCATTGGCTGGAAGTTAGTCATGTAATGGGAGCACTGAAAACCAGACCTCTCTCCAAACTGGGTCAGTCCACTTTAAATAACATAATGATGATAACAACTAAGATTCCTTAATTGGCCACCTAAGTGGCTCAAATGGCCTATCATCAAAGTTGGGTATCTGTCATCCATCTTATTTCCTTGTAAAATAAAATGGCGGTTGTAAGTAAATGGGCATTTCACTTGTGCACTCTACCCTTGACCTATTGGTAATAAAGACACCATGTAATTTCTATAGGCAGAAGAACTACTTTCAAGTAAATTGCTTCAAGAAGCTGCTAGAATTTTTGAAACTGACAATATCAGAACAATTTATTATACACATTTGGCAATGTAGACATAATCGAATTTGTGTGGTAGGATGAGGGAGGCTGGTGCGAGAAAGTTGGCTCAGTTGAGGATTAAATCACCAAAAAGCTGACATATTTCCACTTTCTTCTATGTTTGACCAAGGTGAGTTTGGAAACAAGTGGAGTCCCCGCAGGAAAATCATTATAACATGTAAACAGAAAATTAATTTTCAATTTAGTCTTACATTCTGATGTTCACCAATCTGTCAGAATCACTGCAGCAAGAACAAAGTGGGGAGTATTTCTGCAGTGAAACTGATGTTCTGGGAAGTTTGCAAATATGAAATGGGCGTTGAAAGTAAATGGACATTTCATCTTCCTAACTACCCGAGGTATCTTACATGGACCACCAGTTCCACTTTATGCATCCCACCTCTTCCTTTGAGGACTGGTACAATCTAGCCAGTTGATTCATTGGGAAAACTGTTTTGCGGTCATGACTGATTTGACAGACTAAAGTGGATGCATTTTTTCTTCTTGAAACATACATGAAATTCACCCATACTACAATTTGGAGGATTTGGTGGATGAGTTGAACTATAGGGTCTTGTTTCCTTGCTGTATGACTCTATCTCACTCAAGCATTCTACCCTTGGCCTATTGGTAATAAAGACAACATGTAATTTCATCTGAGGTCCTGAGAATTGAGAAAGATCAGAGAGCATTAAAGGACCACATTTGCAAAGCCTAGCTACAGATCACCATGCAGTGTGGAGCAGCTTCTTTAAGATTCTGAATTGTGACTCTGAAATAACAGTCTGTTAATCAAAGGGCCATGCACATTTTTGTAGGTTAGGAAAGTGGTTTCCAAATGTTGAAAACAACCAACCACACCACCCTCACTAAAAAAACACAATTATCATTATGGTGACATAAAAGCAAAATACTGTTAATGCTGGGAATCTAAAATTAAAACAGAAAGTACTGGAGAAACAAAATAGATCTGGCAGCATCTACAGAGTTAGACACAGTTAACATTTTGAAACCAATATGACGTGTCTTCAGCATTGAGAGAAAGACTTATATTTGGTTCAAAATCTTAACCCAAGGTTGCTGCTGAGTTTTCTTGTTCCATTCTGAATATTTTTGCAAATCAAAGTTCATATTATGATGCATGTCACTTCTTGGCTGTTTTGATTACTAACACAACAGTAATCCTCCTTTGAAAAAGGTTTTAAAAACAAATGTCACCCTAGTATTGAGTTCCAAGTGAAGCTTCAGGTCTGCATATAATTAAAGGAATTGTTTTAAAATGTAGGCAGACTGAGGACACTGTGGCTGTGTGTTCTCAATGACTGTAGCTGGGTTTTGGTTCTGAGGTGGCATGTGATGTAGTGCAGACATGATGGCCTCATGAGGTAAAACTGTCTTTTTGTTTTGTACAAAATCGTTGCGTCAATTAAAACCATTGTATTGTGTAATGACTTTTATCAGCGAGATAAGCAAAGGTTCAAATACATCAGAGGTTGCTGCATTTTACTTCTTATTCCTTTTTCTTCCACCAGCACTCTCTATTTTCTCCAGTCTTTTTTTCTCTTCCTGCTGTGACACTCAAGGAAATAACCTAAAGTCCATCATTTGAAATCTTCAGAATCCTTATTTAGATTATTTCTATTGATAACTTCTCTTTACCTGGACTTGTGTCAGAGCAGAACATGACTCATTTATCTAGCACTTCCTATATAAATGCTGGCAGAATGTAGATGTTACTCTGATATGCCGACATATCTAAGGCAGAAGCAAAAGCAGAACTGGTGCTCTCGTGTGTGTACATTGGAGAATACTATGTGTATGTAGCCTGTGATATTTTTACCATTAAAATGATGTGTTATGTATCTGTGACTTCCAATGAAACATCACCTGTAAGTGTGACTCTCCACTGGGAGTAAGACTCAGCCCCGAGTCCCTGATTCTTTTGCCAGTTGTTGCTTGTTCTGGATTGTTCTGATACGTCAATGTACAAATTAAGAGCTTCCTGTTTTCATTATAAATTGTTTTCCTCTCTTTCTTTTGTTCTTAGAACATAGAACTGTACAGCCCATGATGTTATACCAAACATGCCACAAAATTAAACTAAGCCCTTCTGCCTGACCTTAGTCCATATCCCTTTATTCCTCGCATATTTATTTGCTTATCTAAAAGTCCCTTAAACACCTTAAGTGCCTCCACCATCACCCCTGGCAGTGCATTCCACACTCCTACCACACTTTGTGTAAAAACTTCCCTTCACATCTCCATTGAATTCTCCCCCATCCCCATTCCTAAATACATATCACCAAGTTCTACATATTTCAAACCTGGGAAAAGATTCTGACCATCAACCCTCGTATGCATCTCTTAATTTTACAGATGTCTATCAAGTCTCCCCTCAGTCTTCGCCAAGCCAGACAAAGCAACCTAAGGTGTTCTAGCCTGTCCTTATAGCTTATACCCTCTAATCTAGGCAGCATTGTGGTAAATCTCTTCAGTATCCTCTCTAAAGCTTCCACATCCTTCCTATGATGTGGTGACCAGAATTGAACACAATATTCTAAGTGTGGCCTAATCAAAAACGTATAAAGCTGCAACATGACATCATAATTCTTGTACTCAGTTCTCCAACCAATATAGGCAAATATGCCATACACCTTCTTTACCACCTTATCTAATTGAGTGGCCAATTTCAGAGAACAATGGACTTGAACTCCAAGATCCTTCTGAAAATCAATGCTATTCAGGGCACTGCCATTAACTGCATACGTTTCCTTAATTTCCACAATGCAGTACCTCACACTTACCTGGATTAAATTCCATCTTCCATTTCTCCGCTGTGGAAGGAATCAAAATGGGGACAGAAAACTGTGCAGACAGGCATGCATGCAAGCTAGCTGACTACACCTGATTTCCCACTCAACTGGTGTTTCAAGAGCTTAAGGCAGATGACTTATTAAGGGAATAAATTGAGGTGTGATTGGTCAATAAGAAGAGCGCCAATTCATGCTTAAAAATGTGATTGTAACCGCCAAAAGGCAGGTGCATCAGGCTAGGGTTTTGTGACCCTGCTGGTTGACTCTCCCTGTATGCAAGTAATAAATGAAACGGTGTTAAGTGTAGTATCTTCCGGCTGATCATTTCGCCAATTCATGGAGTTCCTACTGAGATGGCTAAACCTTTGGCTTGAGGCATGGGTCTGGATACTGCACCTCAACGGTATAAGAATTAGCTGCAGCAAATAAAAGGTATGGACTTTATCCCTTTGGCTTGCTTACCAGTGAGAAACAGGGTTTGTGACCAATATCTGAGTATGAAGTAAGCCAATTAGGAGTGACAATAGTATAGCATTGTGTGCATGTATACGTGATAAATGTATGTCTGGAATGCTAAAATAGTCAAGGGAGAAAAGTACAGAAATTAGGGACCCCAGCTGACAGAAACCTAAGATATTAATGGAAGAGTCAGCGACACCCCAACTGACAATAATCTGGGATGAAGAGAAAAGGGTTTACAGTTCCTTGCACAAAATTGGGCGTGTGTGTGTGTGTGTGTGTGTGTGAATGTGTCTGTAAGTCAGTTGTCAACAGAATGGGGAAAAACGTCTCTCATGAGGTGCATGCTCAGAAGGGAACACCTTTGGCATACATGTCTGTCCATTACAGGCCTGATTCCATAACATTTGTCGACAAATGCATGAAATGGATGTAGAAATCTGAGAAACCATTCCCACATATTGCCATGTTATATTGTGATTGCATAAAATAATTGGCAGAAATTTTAGGGACAAAACAAAGAAAGAAAAAGAAGGAAAATCGGGATGGTCAGCTTATTGTACTTGGCTGATGCAATCTAATAAGAGAAAGGTGGAGTCAGTCGATATGACAGAGTAAAGAACTCAGAGGGCAGAAAGAAAGCCATTAAGGGTAACAGAGTAGCGGCAAATAAAGACAGTGACAAAAATCATGATCTCTAACAAAGTCTGCAAATCAGAATGGTAGTGACAAGGAGACTCAAAGTCGTGGCAGTGCAGAGTATTACCACTGGGCCTGTAGAAGGCTGGATCTAGGGATGGCAGTTAGAGGGTCCCAAATCAGACGGCCTCCGCAGCCCGCCCCCCCTCCACCCCCGCCAATTACAATTTTTGTAACTAAAAACTTGAATGAAATCTTGAGAACCTTGCAAGACTGCCAGCGTTAGTTAGAACACCAGCAACAGATTGGCTTTACAAACATGTAAGAACCCCCATGGGACACCTGCTACAACTGTCCTATTCCACAGCAGAAGTCCATAAGGGAAATAGTTGATGGGTCTGTTCACAGATTTCACAGCATGCTGGGGAGTTTGATGTAACAAGAAGATGGATTACTGGGCTAATGGTAGGCTACTTGGTAGTGTGGATGAGCAGAGGGATCTTGGTGTCCATGTACACAGATCTCTGAAAGTTGCCACCCAGGTAAATAGTGCTGTGAGGAAGGCATATGGTGTACTGGGCTTTATTGGTAGAGGAATTGAGTTCCGGAGTCCTGAGGTCATGTTGCAGTTGTATAAGACTCTGGTGCGGCCTCATCTGGAGTATTGTGTGCAGTTTTGGTCGCCATACTATAGGAAGGATGTGGAGGCATTGGAACGAGTGCAGAGGAGGTTCACCAGGATGTTGCCTGGAATGGTAGGAAAATCTTATGAGGAAAGGCTGAGGCACTTGGGGCTGTTCTCATTGGAGAAGAGAAGGTTTAGGGGAGATTTGATAGAGGTGTATAAGATGATTAGGGGTTTAGATAGGGTCGACACTGAGAACCTTTTACCGCTAATGGAGTCAGGTGTTACTAGGGGACACAGCTTTAAATTAAGGGGTGGTAGGTATAGGACAGATGTTAGGGGTAGATTCTTTACACAGCGGGTTGTGAGTTCATGGAATGCCCTGCCAGTAGCAGTGGTGAACTCTCCTTCTTTATGGTCATTTAAGCGGGCATTGGATAGGCATTTGGAAGTTATTGGGCTAGTGTAGGTTAGGTAGGATTCGGTCGGCGCAACATCGAGGGCCGAAGGGCCTGTACTGCGCTGTATCTTTCTATGTTCTATGTTCTATGTTCTATGTGTACCCCATCCTGTGAAGTGAGAGTGAAATACAAACCGTTTTCTACTTTGATAATGCCACATAGAGACAATGGAGGTTGGGTAATGCACCTCGAAGGGTGACCACATCTACGATTGCTTCCAGTTTTGGTATCAGCCCCATTTCAACATAAATCAGAGAGCCACAGTGTTCTAGATGACCTTCTGAAAGGGATCCCTCCTGCTATTGCAATACTGTTTGAAAGGCATGGTTCTTAGGTATAAAGTAATAACCATTATTCTAAGCTGATCCCCTTTTGGTAGTGGGGAAAGTGAGGTCTGCAGATGCTGGAGATCAGAGCTGAAAATGTGTTGCTGGAAAAGCGCAGCCCTTCCTGATGAAGGGCTTCTGCCCGAAACGTCGAATTTCCTGTTCCTTGGATGCTGCCTGACATGCTGCGCTTTTCCAGCAACACATTTTCACCCCTTTTGTTAGTGAATGGGACTTACTGGGTATGTAGGGACAAGGCATTTTCTTGGCTGCTGGATCAGCCCGTCTCTCGTTTCAGAGTATGGTCAGACCCTAAGCCATGTTGGGGATGTTGCTACTTGGGTTAGGTGATTCCACAGGTATACTCCATACCACATCTGAAGGACCATAAAGCCATAAAAAAATGTTCACAGACTCCCAGCGACACTAGTGGGAAAAGGCTCTTACAGGGTGGGACCAGTTCATGTCCCTTATGTACCCAGACTATGGCATATACTAGTTGTCCTGAAAAGCCATGGCAGTGGCCACTACTCTAATGCTAATGGAACGGCACAAGCCCTCCAGAAAGCAAGTAAGGCTATACAGGAGATAAACACAATTAAGACTATGGTGCTACAAAATTGAATGGCTCTTGACTTTATCTTTGCTAGGAAGGGGGTGCATGGCTATAATAAATAAGGACTGTTGTACCTATAATTCAGACAATTCTGAGAACGTATCTGACCTCACCATTCATATTCAGATCCAGGCAGATCTAATTTGGAAAGTTGGCCAGTAGGTAAGGCAGCCCTCTGGTTTCAGGGGCCCAATAGGTTAACTTCAAGCTACCCTGACATCACTAACCTGCAGGAGCACAAATCCTCAGGTTTCCCCGCCCCCACGCCGTCTTTCGTCACTACGCATAACCCCGCCCATAACCCCGCCCCCACGCCGTCTCCCGTCGCTTCACGTAACCCCGCCCCCACGCTTATTTCCGTCACGACGCATGACCCCGCCCCCACGTCGAGCAACGTCACCACGTCTAACTCCGCCCCTACTTCGATCTCTGTCCCCGCCCCTAACCCCGCCCCCAGCTCCAGCTCCAGCTCCAGTCCCACACCAGGTCCTAGCTCCCAGCCTTGCCGGATTTTCACCATCCCTCCAGATCTCCCCCTCTCTGAGGATGAAAGATCAGTCCTCAGCAGGGGCCTCACCTTCATTCCCCTACGCCCTCGGATTAATGAGTTCAACACGCGGCGAGATATTGAACAATTCTTCCGCCGCCTTCGCCTCCGTGCCTACTTTCACAACCAAGACTCCCGTCCACCCTCTGACGACCCCTTCTCCCGCCTCCAACACACCCCATCCACCTGGACACCCCGTGCTGGCCTCCTACCCGCCCTCGACCTCTTTATAGCCAACTGCCGCCGTGACATCAACCGACTCAACCTGTCCACCCCTCTCACCCACTCCAACCTCTCACCCTCAGAACGTGCAGCCCTCCACTCCCTCCGCTCCAATCCCAACCTCACCATCAAACCCGCAGACAAGGGAGGTGCGGTGGTAGTTTGGCGCACTGACCTGTACACCGCTGAAGCCAAACGCCAGCTCGCGGACGCCTCCTCTTATCGCCCCCTTGACCACGACCCCACCTCCCACCACCAAACCATCATCTCCCAGACCATCCAGGACCTCATCACCTCAGGGGATCTCCCATCCACCGCCTCCAACCTCATAGTCCCACAACCCCGCACCGCCCGTTTCTACCTCCTGCCCAAAATCCACAAACCTGCCTGCCCCGGCCGACCCATTGTCTCAGCCTGCTCCTGCCCCACCGAACTCATCTCCCAATACCTCGACACGGTCCTGTCCCCTTTAGTCCAAGAACTCCCCACCTACGTTCGGGACACCACCCACGCCCTCCACCTCCTTCAGGATTTTCGCTTCCCCGGTCCCCAACGCCTTATTTTCACTATGGACATCCAGTCCCTGTACACCTCCATCCCCCATCACGAAGGACTCAAAGCCCTCCGCTTCTTCCTTTCCCGCCGCACCAACCAGTACCCTTCCACTGACACCCTCCTTCGACTGACTGAACTGGTCCTCACCCTGAATAACTTCTCTTTTCAATCCTCCCACTTCCTCCAAACTAAAGGAGTTGCCATGGGCACCCGCATGGGCCCCAGCTATGCCTGCCTCTTTGTAGGATATGTGGAACAGTCCATCTTCCGCAACTACACTGGCACCACCCCCCACCTTTTCCTCCGCTACATCGATGACTGTATCGGCGCTGCCTCGTGCTCCCACGAGGAGGTTGAACAGTTCATCAACTTTACTAACACCTTCCATCCCGACCTGAAATTCACCTGGACTGTCTCAGACTCCTCCCTCCCCTTCCTAGACCTTTCCATTTCTATCTCGGGCGACCGACTCAACACAGACATCTATTATAAACCGACTGACTCCACAGCTACCTGGACTACACCTCCTCCCACCCTGCCCCCTGTAAAAACGCCATCCCATATTCCCAATTCCTTCGACTCCGCCGCATCTGCTCCCAGGAGGACCAATTCCAACACCGCACAGCCCAGATGGCCTCCTTCTTCAAGGACCGCAGATTCCCCCCAGACGTGATCGACGATGCCCTCCACCGCATCTCCTCCACTTCCCGCTCCTCCGCCCTTGAGCCCCGCTCCTCCAACCGCCACCAAGACAGAACCCCACTGGTTCTCACCTACCACCCCACCAACCTGCACATACAACGTATCATCCGCCGCCATTTCCGCCACCTTCAAACGGACCCCACCACCAAGGATATATTTCCCTCCCCTCCCCTATCAGCGTTCCGCAAGGACCACTCCCTTCGTGACTCCCTTGTCAGATCCACACCCCCCACCAACCCAACCTCCACCCCCGGCACCTTCCCCTGCAACCGCAGGAAATGTAAAACTTGCACCCACACCTCCACACTCACTTCCCTCCAAGGCCCCAAGGGATCCTTCCATATCCGCCACAAGTTCACCTGTACCTCCACACACATCATCTATTGCATCCACTGCACCCGATGTGGCCTCCTCTATATTGGTGAGACAGGCCGCTTACTTGCGGAACGCTTCAGAGAACACCTCTGGGCCGCCCGAACCAACCAACCCAATCACCCCGTGGCTCAACACTTTAACTCCCCCTCCCACTCCACCGAGGACATGCAAGTCCTTGGACTCCTCCACCGGCAGAACACAACTACACGACGGCTGGAGGAGGAGCGCCTCATCTTCCGCCTGGGAACCCTCCAACCACAAGGTATGAATTCAGATTTCTCCAGCTTCCTCATTTCCCCTCCCCCCACCTTGTCTCAGTCGGTTCCCTCAACTCAGCACCGCCCTCCTAACCTGCAATCTCCTTACTGACCTCTCCGCCCCCACCCCACTCCGGCCTATCACCCTCACCTTGACCTCCTTCCACCTATCCCACCTCCATCGCCCCTCCCCCTAGTCCGTCCTCCCTACCTTTTATCTCAGCCTGCTTGGCTCTCTCTCTCTTATTCCTGATGAAGGGCTTATGCTCGAAACGTCGAATTCTCTATTCCTGAGATGCTGCCTAACCTGCTGTGCTTTGACCAGCAACACATTTGCAGCACTGAGGAAGCTCAATTGCTCAGTGGTGTATTGGGATACAGTTCCTGATTGTTATGGTCTTGATTCTGATAGAATGTAACAGGACCCTTTGCACTAGTTGTGTGAAACAAACTATGGCCAGCCGATGGTCCAACAGGTGATAGTACCGGAGGATAAGGGTAGAAAATTCCAAAGACTGGATCAGACCGAACTCGAAGCTTGTACTGAAAAGCCAAAATAGGAGAGTGTGGAAGGAATCAAAATGAAGACAGAAAAAATATGCAGCCAGGCACGTATATAAGCTAGCTAACCGCATGAGAAAACCATAAGTTCTAAATCACACTCAACTGGTGTTGCAAGAGCGTAAGGCAGGTGATGTATTAAGGGAATAAATGTTGTTAAGGCTTGAAATTGAAAAGTGATTGGTCAATAAGAAGAGCGTCACTTCGTGCATAAAAGTGTGACTGTAACTGTCGAAAGGCAGACTCACCAGGCCAGGGTTCAGTGGACCTGCTGGTTGACTCTGCTTTAATGCAATTAATAAAGGAAGCTGACTTAAATGTACTATCCAGCTGATCATTTCGACACCGCTCATATCTGCATCGGTCTATACCCTGTTGTATCCTTTAACAAGCTTCTACACTATACACAACCCCATCAATCTTTGTAACGTCTGCAAACTTAATAACCTACCCATCTACATTTTCATCCAAGTCATTTATATAGATCACAAACAGCAGAGGTCCCAGTATGATCTCTGCACAGCACCACTAGACACTGACTACCAGTCTGATTTAAAAAACAAACCTTCCACCATTACTCTCTGCTGTCTATGAGCAAGCCAATTCTGAATCCATATGGCCAATTCATCATGGATCCCAAGCATCTTAATTTTCTGGATGAACTTACCATGAGGGACCTTGTCAAAAGCCTTACAAAAATCCATGGAGACAACATCCACTGTTCTACCCTCATCAATCACCTCTGTCACCTCCTCAAATAATTCAGTCAAGTTAGTAAGACATGACCAGCCTTACACAAAGCCATGCCTACTGTCTCCAATTTGGCCATGCTTTTCCAAATGCAGGTAAATCCTATCCCTAAGAATTCTCTCCAATAGCTTCACAACCACTGACGTGAGACTCACCAGTCTGTAGTTTCCTGGATTATCCCTATTTCCTTCTTGAACAGAGAAATAGTATTAGCTACTTGCCAATCGTCGGGGACCTCTCCAGTGACTATTAAGGATACAAAGATTTTCTCTCTTGCCTCTCTCAATAACTTGGAGTAGATAGCAATGGGCCCAGGAGACTCATGCACTTTAATGCTCTTCAAGAGACCAAACATCTTGATCTAAAAATGTCCTAGCACATTAGCACACTCAACACGAATCTCATCATCCTCCATATCCTTCTCCTGAGTGAATACCGATGAAAAGTACGCATTTAGGATCTCACCTATATCCTCTGCCTCCAAGCACATGTTCCCTCCCTTATTCTTGAGTGGTCCTACCCTCTCCCTAGTTATCCTCTTGTTTTTAACGTATGTACAGAATGCCTTGGCATTCTCTTCAACCCTACTTGCCAAAATCATTTCATGGCCCCTCTTGCTCTAATTCCCTGCTTGAGTTCCTTCCTGCTTTCTTTATATTCCCCATGAGCCCTGCTTGATTTTAACTTTCTAAACCTTACATATGCTTCTTTTTCCCTTTTGACTAAATTCATAACCTCCCTTGTTATCCAAGGATCTGTTACCTTGTCCTTCCTCCTTTCTGGAACGTGCCAGTCCTGAAGTCTCATCAGCAGGTCTTTAAACAGTTTCCACATGTCAAATGTTGACTTTCCTAATAACAGCTCCTCCCAATTAACAGTCCCTAGCTCCTGCCTATTACTGACATAATTTGCCCTCCCCCAATTTAGTACCTTGCCACAAGGTCCTGACATCCTTATTCATAGCTATCTTAAAACATAAGGAGCTGTGATCTATATTTCGAAAATGTTCTCCCACTGATAGGACATTCACCTGGCCAGTTTCATTAGTTAATATAAGGTCCAGTGTGGCCCTTCCTCTAGTTGGACTATCCACATACTGTTTCAAGAAACCCTCTTGGAAGCATTAACAAATTCTGCCCCATCTAAGGCTCTTGCTCCAAGGAAGTGTCAGTCAATATTGTGAAAGTTAAAGTCATCCACCAAGACAACTCTGTTTATATTGCATTTTTCCATAATCTGCCTATACGTTTGTTCCTCACTGTCTCAGTGGCTGTTTGGGATCCTATGGCATAATCCTATCAGGGTGATTGCACCAATCTTATTTTTGAACTCTACCCATATTGCCTCAGTGGATCACCTCTCCAGTATGTCCTCTCTGAGTGCAGATGTAAAGTTCTCTCTATCCTTCTATTCTAAACTTCCTCTCTATCTCATCTAAAATAATAAAACCCTGGAACATTAAGCAGCCAGTCCTATCCTTCTCTCAATCAAGTCTCTGTAGTGGCCACAACATCATAGTCCCATGTACTGATCCATACTATAATCTCATCTGCCTTACCTGTAACACTCTTTGCATTGAAATAAACACACTTCAACCTATTAGTACCATCTTGTTCATTTTACCTGTCTGTCTTTTCTTTCTGATTAACTGGTCTTAATATCTACTTTCCCCTCAATCCCTCCACTTGCTGATATGCTGCTCTGGTTCCCAGCCTCCTGTCATTCTAGTTTAAACTCTTCCGAGTTGAAGTAGCGAACCTCCCTGTGAGGATAATAATTCCCCTCCAGTTTAGACGCAACCCATCCCTCAAGTGCAGGTCACCCTCCCCTTGAAGAAATCCCAATGAAACAAGATCCTGAAATGCTGCCCCCTGCACCAGCTCCTTAGCCATGCATACATCTCTCATATCATTATATTCCTTTCCTCACTCACACGTGGTACTGGTACTAACCCAGATATTACTACCTTTGAGGTCCTGCTTTTCAGCTTCTTTCCTAACTCCCTGTACTCACTCTGCAGGATCTCATCCCTCTTTCTACCTATGTTATTGGTACCAATGTGCACAATACCTCTGGCTGCTCACCCTTCCCCTTAAGATTTTCATGCAACTGCTCAGTGATGTCCTTGACCCTGGCACCAAGGAGGCAACACACGATCCTGGAGTCTCAAACATAGCCACAGAAATGCCTGAATGTGCCCCTGACTAATGGTCACTTAGATCTTGCCTGACTGTGCTCTACAGCAGAGCTAATTGTAGAGCCAAGGCCAGCTGCTGCTGTTATACTCCCCTGAGAGGCTATCCCTCCTAACAGTAAACAAAATGGTACACCTGCCAGAGAGCGGAATACCAACACGAGACTCGTGCAGTACTGCCTGTCTCTCCTGGTGGTCACCTGAGTGAACCTATGGTGTGAACAACTTCCTGTAACTAGTATCTATCACACTGTGCCCACAGTATGCTCCTCAGTGTGTCCAACTGCTGCTCCAACAGAACGACATGGTCTGTGAGGAGCTGCAGCCGGTCACACTTCCTGTAGACACAGTTGTCAGGGATACTAGACTGCTCCTTGATCTCCCACATCTGACAAAAGGAGCACATCACTGCCCTAATTATCATTTCTTCCCCTTTACACTAAGAAAGATGAAAGAATCTTACCTTGCCTTGTCTTTACCTTGCTCGACTTACTCACTGAAGCTCAATGTTAACCTAAGCCTGCATTTAACCAACTAGCAGCACTAACTGGTTACTTAAATTACAATAATGTGGCAGTGTGCCAAAGTCCACATGACACCAGGTTCTTCCTCACTCCACCAATCTATTCTGGTGACTGAGTCAACTTCTCCCAGAATGCCTTTTAGTGAAGACTCTCTGCTATTCTCTATTGGATGCTCTTCCTCCTGCTTATCACTGGAGGGGTTTTTAAACATTTATTTCAAAAATATACTTTTTTCATAGAAATCTTTTGATATCTGTACAATTAGTGATGCCATTCATATATACATTACATGTACTTACATACAGAGGACAGACTGAGTCACTTGTATTTACAAGTCTGTATGTTAACCATCCAGTCTCTTGGTGTTTAGCTGAGACATCAGCAGAGCCCAATTGCTGAGTGGGCCCTCTATTGTTCTTTGGCAGGCAGACCTTACACGGTGGTCTTTGCCCCAAACTTCAGTGTGTCCCTCAAAACGTAGTCCTGGACGTTGGAATGTGCCAGTCTGCAACACTCAGTCAGGGGCACCTCTTTCAGCTGGAAGATCAACAGGTTTCAGACAGACCAAGGAGCATCTCTCACTGAGTTGATCCTCCAAACACAGTTGATGCTCGTCACAGTGTGCGTCCGAGGAACAGACCGTACAGCACGGAGTCCCATGTCATGGAGCTGCTTGGGACAAACCTCGACAAACACCACTGCATTCCCCTCCAGACTTCCTTTGCATAGGCACATTCCAGAAGGAGGTGTGTGACAGTCTCGTCCCCTCCACAGCCGCTCCGAGGGCAGCGTGTGGTGCAGCAGAGAGACCAGGCATGCATAAAGAATCTCACAGGCAGAGCCCTTCTCACCACCAGCCAAGCCATGTCTTGGTGCATGTTTGAAAGTTCTGGCGATGAGGCATTCTGCCAACTGACTTTGACAGTTTGCCCAAGGTATTGCCCAACAGGATCTGCCCTCTCCTTTTTCTGAAGGGTCTCAACGACACAACGTGCTGACCACTTCCTGATGGACTTGTGGTCAAAGGTGTTTTTCTTCATAAATTTCTGTCTGAAGGACAGGTGATACGGAACGATCCAACTTTTTGGAGCATTCCGTGGCAGCGAGGCCAGGCCCATCCTTCACAACACCGGGGACAGGTAGAACCTCAGTACATAGTGACACTTGGTGTTTGTGTACTGGGGATCCACGCACAGCTTGATGCAGCCACACACAAAGGTGGCCATCAGGGTGCAGGTAGCATTGGGTGTGTTTTATCCCCTGTTGTCCAGATCTTTATGCATTGTGTCCCTTCGGATCTGGTCCATCTTTGATCTCCACGTAAAGTGGAAGATGGCCTGGGTGACTGTAGCGGCACAGGTTCTGGGAATAGGTGAGGCCTGTGCTACGTATAACAACACTGGGAGTACCTCACACCTGATGACCAGATTTTTACCCGTGATGGAGAGCGACCGTTGCTTCCATCTGTCCAGTTTCTGCCTTCCTTTACTGATATGCTTCTCCCAAGACCTGCACACACCCCAGCCTCTCCGAACTAAATATCCAGCACCTTCAAGTAGTTAGTCCTGACGGTGAAGGGGGTAGAGGATTGGTTGACCCAGTTCCCAAAGAGCATTGCCTCATTCTTGCCTCAGTTTACCTTGACCCCCGAGGCCTGTTCGAACTGGTCACAGATGCACGAGTCTGTGTATGGACTGCAGATCTGAGCAGAAAATGGCGACGTCATCCATGTACAGGGAGGCCTTAACCTGTAGGCCCCCGCCACCAGGGATAATCATCCCTCTCAGGCTCACATCCTTCGTGATGGACTTGGCAAATGGCTCTATGCAGCACACAAACAAAGCAGGAGAGGGGGCAGCCCTGCCTGACTCCAGATCTGACTGGAAAGCTATCTGACACCCATCCATTGATTGAGACTGCACTGACAACGTTGGTGTAGAGCAGTCTGATCCAATTGCAGAATCCCTCCCCAAAGCCCATTTTGGAGAGAACATCTCTCATGTACATGTATGATATCCTGTTGAAGGCTTTCTCCTGGTCCAGGCTGATGAGGCAGGAATCCTCACCTCTGTCCTGCACGTAGGTGATCATATCCCTGAGGAGTGCGAGACACTTAGTGATCTTCCTGCCCAGTACAACACAGGTTTGGTCAGGGTGAATCATCGATCCCAGAGCAGACCTAACCCGGTTGGCGATTACCTTTGACAAGATTTTGTAATCTATCTTTAACAATGAAATTGGTCATCAATTTCTAATTTCCTCCCTCTCCTCCTTCTGCTTGTAGATGAGGGTGATGATGCCTTTCCTCATGGATTCACTCATGATATCTGCCTGAAGCATACTGACATACACCTTCAGCGAGTCCTGGCCCATCAAGTCCCACAGAGCAGAATAAAGCTCGACTGGTAAGCCGTTGCTTCCGGGAGTTTTATTTTTTTCGAAGGACTCGAGAGCCTTGGTCAGCTCATCCAGAGATAGCAGTTGGTCCAGCCTCGCCCGTGTTCTGTCGTCTAAGACCTCCGTGATAGAGGACAGGAACGACTGGGAGGCCGCGCTATTAGTTGGTCTCGAGTCATACAGATCATAGAAGGATTTGCTGATCCTCATGATGTCAGCCTGAGATGACGTTACCGAGCCGTCTTCTTCCTTCAGGCTGCTGAGCACGGAGCTCTCTTTGTGCACCTTCTGGAAGAAGAAATGTGAGCATGTCTCGTCTTGCTCCACGGAGCAGACCCTTTGCCTGACAATTATCTTGGAGGCCTCCAAGGCAAAGAGCGAGGCTGGCTGGCCCTTTACCTCTTGGAGGTCCTCCGTGACATCGACCCCCATGGTCTGCAGCAGGAGCAGGTTCTGCATACTTTCCTGGAGCTGGGACAGTTTTCCCCGCCTCTCTCTCGCTTCCTGAACACCTTTGAGGATGACGAACCTCTTGATATTCCCTTTAACCGTTTCCCACCAGTCCGCTGGAGACTCAAAGAGGGGCTTCACGGTTCTCCAACCTGTGTAATTGCTCTTGAGCTCCTCAATGTTTCCTGGTGTCAACAGCTTGGTGTTCAGCTTCCACGTTCCCTTACCCGCCCGCTGCTCATCCTGTAGATGACAGTCGGCCAGCAGGAGGCAATGGTCAGAAAAGAACACCTGCTTGATGTCGGTGGATCTGACTGAGAACGTTCGGGACACAAACACTTAATCTATCCTTGAGCAGATAGACCCGTCTGCCCGTGACCAGGTGTACCTACATTGCACTCCATCTGCAGGGGTGCTGAAGATGTCGTGCAGCTTGGCATCTTTACTGTCCCCCCCGCCGGATCGTCCATCCGCATCAATGATACAGTTAAAGTCTCCGGCCAGAATGACTGGGCTGATGTTGCCAGCAACAGTGGAAGCTGCTGCAGGACGGCCAAACATTCACTCTTACCCGCTGGGGTCTACACATTAATCAGTTTCAGGGGAGCATTTTTGTACATCACATCGGTAACTAGGAGGCACCCGCCCACCACCTCCTTAACCTCGGAGATAGTGAAGTTGCCTCCCCGCAGACCAGAAGAATGGTTATAATTGCTTCCCAACCAAACTGATGGCCCCATGGGCCCACAAGCTCAACCATCTCCTATAGCTGCTGAGGTGCAGTATTCCACACTCCTGCAGAAACAGGACATCAGCATTAACATTAGCTAGGAAGGCCAATGCAGAGACACATCACGTAGAGGATTTAACACTATACACTTTAATACTGTCAATTTTAATGCTCATTTTACAGTTTATAAGTCACTGGAGGGTGGCTTTCCTCACTCCACTGATCAGTCATGATGACTGAGCCAACTTATCCCAGGCGTTCCATGACACCAGATTCTTCCTCACTCCACTGATCAGTCGTGGTGACTGAACCAATGTCTCCCAGAATGCTCCTCAGCAAAGTCTCTCTGCTATCCTTTTCTTTCAGGTTTTTCAACTTGTAAATTCAAGTTGTCAAATTTCCAGCAGGTAACTTAGAATTGTATGGAATGCACAGTGAAGAAACAGGCCATTCAGCCCAAACCTCAAACTTTACAACATAGGCAGTTTATGGTCCACTTTAACCAAGTGTCCAGTGGTAGCAATTTTCAAGTTTGTAAACTGTGAGAAAATTTCCTGAGGATTGGAAAAAATCTAGCATAGGTCCATTATTTAAAATGTACTTGGAAACAACAGATTAATAACTGAAAAATTAATTGTTTAGAAAATCTTTGAAATGGTTTTAAAATATTATTTAAGATATTTTCCACTTACCATATGTTACAATCTTGTTAAAGACCAGTAACCATTTTAAAACGTTGAAAAAATCTGAAATCCAGTGTATTTATTGAAGGAATGAAGCTCCAAAATTCCATAGTTTAAAACAAAATAATTTTTGCTACTCAAGAGTCAACAAAGCAAATATTAAATAGAATTTTAGATAGCTTCCTACTTAACGGTCAATATAAGTTAAGCATGAATTAACAATCAATAACTTACTACGAAAGGCTGTCATTTGCTCCAACTGATCTCTGTTCCTTTTATAGCTAAGTTAAAGCTAGTCAAAAGTTTTGGTTTCCACATATCAGTTTACTTTTGCTTCCTGAGAAGTTGACAAGGTAAATTTCCTTCCTACGTTTTCCTTTTCTGGTTTCTTTTTCAGTTTCTATTTTCCAGTAGGGCCTGTCTCAAAAAATGCAAACTTTTAACATACAGATTCCATCACACATGAATGGGAGAAAATCCTTTCTGTAAATTGAGAAGTGGACTTGTTTTCTGATCAGTGAAGTTCAGATTTTGAAGCTTATGAATGTAAAAAGGAAAACAGCAGGAGTTCACCAACTAGTTATATCCAAGCTATACTGATTACAACATATAGTCAAGGTGAGCAAATGATTGTAAGGAGCTCCTTCCATACTACCAAGTCCATGCACCCACCTCCACCTCCAAACCTGCCTTCACCAAAAGACCTGGAAGAATGGAATACATAAATTATTGCTTCAGTGGCAAAATAGAACCCACCTGAGCATCCAGACTTGGACTTTGACCTGGACCCTCTTTCAGAAGATAGCCATGCTGTGATTTTGAAACTCTTAAAAAGATGAAAGAGAGAAGAGCAGTGGGACATCAATTCAACCTTCTCACTCTGATACATATCCCCTAATTTCCTTTGAGTCCAAAAATCTATCAATCTTAAATCTACTCAAACCTATGGAATAGGTGAATTCTCAAACCTCTGAGTGAGGAAAGATTTCCCAATGTCAATCTTAAAGTATTAGACCTCTTATCCTGAGCCTGTGCCCACAAGTTCGATACTCACCAGGGAAGGGGAGTCCCCTCAGCACTCAAGTTCCCTCAGAACTCAATATGTCTTAAGAGGATGACTTCCTACTTCATTAAACACCTGAGAGCATAGGCCCATTCTATCCATATCATCTCGCTGGAAAACCCTTCTATCCCTGGAATCGATCTGGTGAACTATTGCTTCACTGTCTTCAAAGTAAATATATCCTGCCACCGGCAGTGACTAAACTGTGCATGGTATTCCAGGTATGATCTTACCAAAGCTCTGTATAACAGATGCAAGATTTCCTTATGCATGTACTCTAACCAGCTGGCAATAAAGGCCAATAAGATATTGCCTTTATAACTGCAATACATGCATTTATTTTGTGCATGTCTTTTTTCAAGGACCCAAATCTGTAAACCTACATTTAAATCTTGACTATTTACATACATTTTGTGATCTCCTGTGCTTCCTGTCAAAGAACCTGATATTTCCCACAATACATGAATTAGTGCTTTTAAAAAATTTCACATTTGGGTTCATGTCACACAATAGGTGATCCCACTACCTTATACACTCTCTCTCACACACACACTCACAGACTCTCTCATACCCACTGCAACTCTCACACACACACACTAACACACACACTCACAGACATATAAGTCATTGAGGTGAATTTGCACTTGCAGATTTGTATTTGCAGATAGATTCTATTTTATTCAAAATGCACACAACTTGCAGGCAGTCATAGAATCATAGAATCCCTGTAGCGTGAAAACAAGTGCTTCGGCCCACCAAGTCCATACCGACCCTCCAAAGAGTAACCCACCCAGACCCATTCTCCTACTCTATATTTACCCCTGACTAATGCATGTAACCTACACATCACTGAACACTATGGGTAATTCAGCATGGCCATTTCACCTAACCTGCACATCTTTGGACTGTGGGAAGAAACCGGAGTTCCTGGAGAAAACCCACACAGACACAGGGAGAATGTGCAAAACTCCACACAGACAGTTGCCTGATGCTGGAAGCAAACACGGGTCCCTGGCGCTGTGAAGCAGCGGTGCTAACCACTGAGCCACCGTGCTATTTAAAGATGCCTTTGTTGCTAACGTATGTATGTTTTCTTGTGCTAGGAAATAAATGCATTTTTTGTGTTAGAGCTTTAAATTAAATGGAATAGTGACAGTTTTTGGGGATAAGCACAAATTCTCCTAATATTGATCAATTTTGTTCAAATCACAAGTACAAAAGGTATTATTAGTAAATGACGGCATCATCTAATGAGTGAATTAATGAGACTGACAAGTGAGCTTCTGCAAACTGTTATGGACCAGGCCAGACTCTTCAAAACATTTCAAGAAGGTAGCCCAGACCCTAACTTTGCTCGTTGTTTTTAGCAGGTGTAAAGTGGGTATTTCAGGAGGGAATCAGCTGGTCAAACCACTTAGTTTTAAACAAAACAAAATTTGTTTATAAGATTAGTGAATGAAACATAAAGAGCAGAAAACAGAATACCAAATAACTTATCCAATCCAAAAACCCAACAGATTATCCCAACTTAATGATGCTGCTCCAAAATACTTGTAATAATTTCCATAAACACCCTTTAGCACAAAAGACAAAATCAAACACAAGTTCTTCCAGGATAGGAATCAGACAGAGAGAACCAGGATGAGCTTGCTTCTGAATTCCAGCAATGTTTCATTTTATAAATTCCTACTTTGGAAATTGAACCTGTCTGACTCAAGATTGGGATACAGACAGACTCTACCTCACACCTTTAATGCATTGTCTAAGCTGAGATGTCGCCTTTGTTTTATAAAACCTTAAGCTATCTTCAAAATGTGACTTGAAAGATGTTCTAGGATTTATATATTAATGATCTGAAACCTGCATTCCCATTCTAAGCGATTGAAGACTTAACAGCAATTTAGTTTTGTTCAATACATTGCATCAGTTCTATGACACTTTGATCTTTTACTATATATTCTGTGTCCTCTAATGCTGCTCCACTAGCTACCTGGTGAAAGAGCAGTGCTCCGAAAGCTTATACATCCAAATAAACCCTTGGATTATAGCCTGGTGTTGTGTGACTTTTAACTTGGTAACTGAAGAAACAGCCACTAAAGATGGAGCCACTAAATAAGTTAGTAAGGTTAGAAATTATGGAATTGCAGAATTCACCACAGCTCAGGAAGCCCTATTTTGCTGATGTTCATGATTCGCTGTGGTAGATTTTAGGATGCTAATCAAAGTTTGGATTATGACAAATTTTTATTCTATTATTACAACCTCACATGATACCAGATAAATACCTATATAAATGTGAAGCCAAACAGAGAAATGATAAATGAATGACACAAAATTACTTGAAATTAATGAACCATCTAAGAGAGAGATGCAATTAAAAATGATCATTGAACCACAGCATGAAGCATGCAATTACTTTCCACAATAATTAACCAAATATTTTAATGACCATTAACTTTTGCAATGACCAAGAATCCCATGTGTGCATTTGAAAACACTCAATGATGAGTCAAAAATGCTCTTAACACCATTAATTGAATGCATGAAAGGCAACTGATGTGAAAGTGCAACTCTATTAATTATCCAACTGATTTGATCATTGTTTGATTGAAAGCTCCATTTATTCATTCAGGAAATGTGGACTTTGCTGGCTGGGCCAACATTTATTGCCCATCCCTAATTGCTCTTCAGAAGGTAGAGATAAGCTGTCTTCATGAATCACTGCTGTCTATTTGTTGTAGGCTCACCAATTTAGTTGTTCGGTAAGAAGTTCCAGATTTTCACTTAATGACATTAAAGGAACAGTGATATATTTTCAAGTCAGTATGGTGAGAGACTTGGAGGTCAACTTTCAGGTGGTGGTGTTCTCAAGTATGTGCTTCCCTTGTCCCTCCAGAGTCATAGAAATGTATAGCACAGAAACAGACCCTTTAGTCCAACTCGTCCATGCTGACCAGATATCCTAACCTCATCTAGTTCCATTTGCCAGCACTTAGCCCATATCCCTCCAAACCCTTCCGAATCATATACCCATCCAGATGCCTTTTAAATGCTGTAATTGTACCAGCCTCCACCACTTCCTCTGACAGCTCTGTGTGAAAAAGTTGCTCCTTAGGTCCCTTTTATATCTTTCTCCCCTCACCCTAAACCTATGCCCCTTAGTTCTGGATTGCTTTCCTCAGGGAAAAGATCTTGTCTATTTACCCTATCTATGCCCCTCATGAATTTATAAACCTCTGTAAGGTAATCCCTCAGCCTCCAATGCTCCAGGGAAAACAGCCCCAGCCTATTCAGCCTCTCCATCTTGCTCACATCCTCCAACCCTGGCAGCATCCTCTAAATGATAGTGTTTGTGGGTTTGGAAGGAGTCCTGGTGAATTTCCATAGTGCTTCTTATGGTTGATACACACATACTTGTTGCTACTGATAATGAAGGGGGTGCACAGTTGTGGGTATGGTGCAATTTGTTTTTCTTTATTCTCTCATGGGACGTAGATGTCCCTGGCTAGTCAACATTTATGCCCATCCCTTGTTGCCCTTGAGCAGCTGGTGAGCTGCCTTCTTTAAACAAAGCAGTCCATGTCGGGAGGTAGACACAAATGCCATTAGGATGGGAATTCCCAGATTTTAACTCAACAACAGTGAAGGAACAGTGGTATATTTCTAAGTCAGGATGGTGAGGAGCTTGGAGAGGAACATGCAGGTGGTGTTCTATACCTCAATTAGATCTCCTGTCATTCTTCTAAATGCCAGAAAGTGTAGGTTTAAATTGCTCATTCTCTCTTGATAAAATAAACTCCTCATCCCTGGAATCAATTTAATGAACCTCCTCCATTACAGTTACATCTCTTCTCAAGTAAGAGGACCAAAATTCCATGCAATACTCCAGCTGCGGTCTCACTAATGCCTTGTACAGTTGTGGCAACCACTTCTCTACTTTATACTCTATTCCTTTAGCTATAAATGTCAAAATTCCATTTGCCCCCTTTTTAGCTTCTGCTGGTTTAATTTAAGAAACATTCAACACAGCAAAGTATGGTTAGAAATCTGCAAATCAAGCAGGTTGTTTGTGATTGAAAGCTGAGTTAGTCTCAATTTATTTGAAATACCCAGCAAGGTACATCAATTGGTGACAGTGGCTTGCCCACTGGTTTGGCAGCATTATATGGGAAAATGCATGCAGCATATATGCTCTGGATGACTTCTTTGTCTAACCAATTGTAGATATTTTCAATATCAACCTGTTCCAGAATAATATGACTCACCTGTGGAGCAAGTGGGATTTGAACCCACTCCTGATTCATTGGTAAAAACACTACCACTGCAGCAAAGAGTCTTTTTCTTGATTGTATTAAAAGGATAGGTCATTTAATCCATTCAAGACATCTGGGAGCCAATAATTCATACATACAATGAACAAATTGCGTCCAACCAATGAAACTGTTCTAATTAGATAAATGAAGTCAATTTATTTGCATAACTTTCAGACACTCTGGCTGCACTACTTTGTTGGGTCAAAAGCACAAGGATCAGAACATTGTTACCAGTTATTGTGGTTCATTTGTATACTACTGAACACAAATGCACCAACTGGTGTTAATGCAACACGTAAACAATTGCAGAGAACTCTTATAAAACTTACTTAATTTTCTTACTTATTTTGAATAACGACTAAACATTGCAAGTTATTTATCATGTAGTTCCTTACATCATTTCCTATCTTACCCTATATAAAGTTCCTAGCCACATTTAGTTAAAGATGCACCACAACAGCAGCCATCAAAAGGCTGCTGATTATTCATTATGCCAGATTGGAAGAAAGAAAGAGAGATAGAGATGGGCAAAAAGAGTTTATAGTAATTTTAAATGGCAAAATATAGGTTTCTGCACAACAAGCTTCAACACATTTAGGGGTAACTGCTTAACTTAAATCAAAATTTTGGCCTAATGATCCTAATTTAAGTTAATAAAAAGGCATTGTTATCCACTAATGATAGAGAATCTTACACAACGCGTTTCAATTGTTTGGCCTTGTATTATTAACTGACTAAACAACTACTTAGGGATATCTGTGCTGTTGTTCTGCTAATAATCATTCTTTTAAAATTTAGTTTTGAACATGGATTAAACTAGCAAGGTTGAGACTGTGTTCATTCTTTACAGACATTAAAATAGAGCAAGTCAATGGCATTGTATTACTACACAGACTTATACCACTACCTCAATTATATCATTGAATAATATTGCATAAGCTGCCAAAGCATTGACATGCTCAGTGGACTGGCATACACCTGAATGGTGCCAAAAAATTGAAGTCACATGAATGCTGAACCACATAGAGGTGATTGCTTGCTGTAGGTCATAACTTCAAGCTATCTGCAAAACTCAATCTTTAGAAACTGGCTCTCTTGTCCTTAAGGAATTTATTTGTTTTGTATTCTATCCAATTCAACCTACACTTGATCCATTATTCTGCTTGCTAACTTTTCTGTCCAGTTAATCTGGACCAGACTTTTTCTTATCGCGCTGAACTTTGCTTTTTCCCAGTCCAGCTACCTTATCTTTGACTCTGTTGTCATTTTCCATTTCCACATTGAATGTAACTATGTTGTAATCATGGTTTCACAATTGGTCTCTTGCTGTTCTTTGAGACATTTATCACACTTATTTTTTGAACCTTATTGATACAATATATTTTTATTTGTTTAATAAAATCATGCTGATAATGGGAACCAGCCATTGGTGCATTAAAAAAAATCTTTTATTATTCTATATTTTAGGGTAATCCAGAACAGCCATTGCTACTTTCCACTTATTCTAATGAATTCTTTTGTCAACAAATATCCACTTTTTAAAAATATCTTCGCAATAACACATCCTAAATTTTAACTACAAAGGTTTTACGTTCATGAAATTTCTAGAACAATGTTACAATCTGGCCTAATGACAAAATCCTTTATTATTACTTCTTTCCTTTCTGTCTCTTTGTGAAAATACGGTAATCAGGATATCAAATGGTCCATACAGTTGAAATTTAAACCCATTGCCATTATATCATACGTTACCAGAAGACAATTAAAATTCCCATAATGTTGAGTGCTTTGCACAACTTAAACTTCAATTTTCTCGTCAATCTTACTTTTTTAATTCCTCCCTTTTAATTAATTACTTTTCTATTATTAACTTTCTGACAACTTCTGCTTCTTTTTTGGCTTTTTTCCCTCATTTTCCTCTTCTTCTTTCCTTTCTCATTACCCTTCCATATTGTTGTAGTTCTATTCGCCGAGCTGGGAGTTTTTCTTGCAAAGAGAAAGAAAAGGACAACCGGCTCCCATTCCTGGACGTGATGGTACAAAGAACACCGAACGGATAATTCACCACGAAGGTATACAGAAAAGCCACACACACAGACCAAGTCCTGAACTATGAAAGCAACCACCCCAACACACACAAACGAAGTGGCATCAGGACATTATTCAAAAGGGCCACAACACACTGCAGCACACCTGAACTACAAAAAGAGGAAGAAGAACACCTATACAAGGTATTCACCAAAAACGGATACCCGCGCACTTTCATTAACAGATGCCTCAGGAAAAGACAACAAAATGAGGACATGCCACAACCCAAAGGACTGGCCACACTCCCATACATCAGGAGCATTTCTGAACTGACAGCCAGACTGCTGCGACCACTAGGACTCATAACAGCACACAAACCAAAAGCCACTCTCAGACAACAACTCACCAGGACAAAGTACCCGACACCCAGCATGAGCAAAACCAACGTGGTTTATAAAATCCCATGCAAGGACTGCACAAAACACTACATAGAACAAACAGGAAGACAGCTAACACCCCGCAACCACGAACACCAACTAGCCACTGTAATTTTAAACACAAGGTTTCCTTTGTATTCTGCCATTCTATTTCGTGCTCTTTTGAGATGAGCAGTAACATTCCAAATGAGGCATACATGGTGAAGTGAGTTTCAGGATGGTCTATGTTGACGATTCTAGGTTTGGAAGGACCTGCCCTTTATTGCTAATGAATTAATTGCGTAAAATAAAACAGCTACAATGGTTATCATTACTCTTCACAGTGCATCGTTTTGCTCTGTATTTGTCTTCCCCATTTGTTGGTGTTACAACAGTGAGATACAGAAGTGAATTTAAACCTAACCAGTTCAGTGCATCATTCTTTCACAAAGACACATATGAACCACAGATAGAAGGTTCATTTTGTACCTTGCTAACTATTCACTGTCAACTATCAATTGCTTCAATTATATAATTAAAATAAAAGTCTTTTCAGCCTTTGTGAGGAATTACAATGTTTTACCTTATCATCGAAACATCTATTGACTGCCTTTTCTGTGGAAGATAAAGAATGCAATTTGTCTTATTGCCATCATCTGAGTACCGTAATGGCACATTACTTTTTACAGGAGTTTCCATAGCAAAGGAAAGATTATTCAGGAACAGGTACTAAACAGCTATGAATATGTACCAAGAACACATATACATCAAAGAATTAATGGAAATAATTTGTTTTACTGCATAACTAATTTTACCTATAGACCTGTTCTTGGAGAATGTAAGATATCATATTTGGTTTATTGCTGCTGAAGCAAGAGATTTCCCAGCCAACATACCAGAAAAGTACTAATGGGAATTTAAAGTTTCAGTTTATTCCTCTGGGACTCATAAGCTGTAAAAGAGTAAGAATTTACTGGTTAATGCAAATCTATCCATTTGTCAGGGAAGTATCTCAGAGACAACTGATTAGATTGCCATCAATCTTTCTCTTATAGTGGAATTTCACAGCCTTAATCCTAGAAATAATTTCACATTTGCCACTCTTTTCAGAAAGAAACAAGGTATCAACATGTCAGGGGATATTTGTGACATCAAGTTATTTGTGGTTTTGAGTTTACGTTTTACTATTTTTATATTTTGCATATGCCAAGTTTCTTGGAAATTTCCTATTCATTCATAGCCACCAGCCAACTTGTTTTAGCAAAATAAAACATTTGGTTTTAAGTAATTTGGATTACATTTTAGATGGGGTGATCATGACAAACTTGCTGTGTCTTATTCTAGAGTAATTTGGACATGGGGACCTCATGTGATAGTCCAAATCAGCAGATGCTACAAAGACAAGCAGAATTGTGTGTTGTGAGAAAGATGTGGAATGCGTTTGGGAGATTTGGACAGTCCTAATGAATGGGTAAGAACATAAATGGAACACCGTGTGAAAAAATGTTAGGTTATCCATTTTGGTAGGAAGAACAGATGTGCAGTGTATTTCGGAAATGATAAGAGATTGGGTAAGTTTAGATGTGAAAAGGAATGTGATTGCCCTTGTCAATAAATCATAGAAGGCCAACATACAGGTACAGCAAACTATTAGAGAGGCTATGGGAATGTTGAGTAGTGGAGGAGTAAGGTTTTGTTTCAATTATACAGATATTTTCTCATCAACCTTGTCAGACCTGTTATTGTACACCTTTGGAGCAAATGGGACTTAAACCTGGGAGTCTCAGCTCAGAGGTAAGAACACTACTGCAATATAGAAGCTTGGTTAGACTGCACCTGGGATGTGTGCTATTTTGGTCTCTTCTCTTCAGGAAAGATATTAATACCACTGACAGAGTGCAACAACAGTTTACCAGACGTATTACCAGGATGGTGAGACTGTCCTATGAAGAGAGATTGGGAAAACTGGGTCAAAGTTTCCACAATTTCGCAGAATGAAAGGTGATCACATTGGGTGGAATCTTATCAGGCTTGGAGTGATGTGGCTATAGCAAGACATGTGGCAGGACTGGATGAGATGTTCAGCAAATGTCATCTCAATTTGATCATCTCACAAACCTTTCTTCATGCTTTTTTCAAGCAACATGACAAGATTCTTACTTGACAGCAGTAAGTTCCCAATTGACACTTAACAATTATGAAACACCTTGTTAACAACTCTGCTTGCCTTATTAATATCCAATTGAATATTGATCAATGAAACTCACCAAATCATTGAGAAAACTGAACATGGAAACCATAGTAAATGTTTGATGCATACAAATCACTGCCTTGTCTGAATGACTTTCATCCTGGCCATGCACAAACTGCAGACCAGGGCATGATCCATGAGCTCCAGCCACAACTTCCTTCCACTGTGGACATTGGCACTTGACTTTCAAGGAGGTGTCACCAACAACCAGGCATCCTTCAACGTATTGATTGGGTGTTCTGCAAGGATAGACGTGTCTAGCTGGGCACACTGGCAACCTGCAGTCTACAGTTGCATCAAATACAAGCACTGCACAGGACTGGCCCCAGTCAAGGCTGCCCACTAGTGTTAATATCTTGCTGTCTCAGCCTGCTGCTATGCTCCCAGTATGTATACCTTGCCTTGAACACCTGAACAGACAATTGGCCATGATCCAAAGCTATTCAAGGTATTCCAGGTGTGGTTTGACAAGTCTTCGTCGGATATGTGGAACAGTATCTTCCGCAGCTACACTGGCACCACCCCCCACCTTTTCCTCCGCTACATTGATGACTGTATCGGCGCAACCTCATGCTCCCACGAGGAGGGTGAACAGTTCATCCACTTTACTAACACCTTCCACCCCGACTCAAATTTACCTGGACCGTCTCAGACTCCTCCCTCCCCGTCCTAGACATCTCCTCTCCTAAACAATCTCCACATTTCTGTTGTGCATTTCCCTGAGAACATCTGTTCCCAATTTAGGCACTACAGCTCCTGACTAAGAGCATTGTAATTCCCCCTTCCCCAATTAAATACTTTCCCATACCATCTGTTCCTATTTCTCTCCATGACTATAGTAAAGGTCAGGGAAATGTGATTAATATCGCTGAAATGCTCTCCTACCGCAAGTTCTGACACCTGGCCTCGCTCGTTGCCAAACACCAAATCCAATATGGCCTCCCCTCTGGTTGGCCTATGTACATATTGCGTCAGAAACCCTTCCTGGATACACCTGACAAAAAGTGGTCAATCCAAACTATTTGAACTAAGGAGGTTACAATCAATATTAGGGAAGTTAAAGCCACTCATGACAACAACCCTGTTACACTACACCTTTTCAAACTCTGCCTCCGGTTTTAAAATACCTGTGGATAAGGTTAAGAGTGGACTTGGATAAAGGTGTTAAATTTGGGGAAGGCGAAATATAACCAAATTAGGCAAGAATTGGAGAACATAGAATGGGGGAGTGGCTGTTTGAAGGTGAATCCACATCTGATATGTAGAGTCTTTTAAAGATCAATTGATTAGAGTGAATGACAAGTGAAAATAAGGGACTGGAATAGCAGGATTTAGAAACCTTGGATGACAGGGAAACTTATCAGCTTCAATTTTAAAAAAAGGAAGCATACCTAAGGTCTAGGCAACTAAAAACAGACGAAGTTCTTGAAGAAAATAGATAAAGTTGGAAGGAGCTCAAATAGGGAGCTAAGAGGGCAAAAAGGAGCTATGAAATGCCCTTTGTCAGCAGGGTACAGGAGAATGCTAAGGCATTTATACATATATTAGGAAAAAGGAGGTAGCTAGGGAAACAGTAGGTTCACTCAAGGATAAAGAAGGGAGGTTATGTGTAGAGCTAGGGAAAATGGATGAGATCCTTAATGTGTTCTTTATATCGGTATTCACCAAAGAGAGGGGTGTATGAATGTTGAGGTTAAGGAAAGATGTTTGAGTACTGTCAGGCAGGTCAACATAACAAAAGAGAAAGTGTTAAAATACATTAAGATAGACAAGCCCCCTTGGCCAGACGGGCTCTATGTATGACAAGGGACGAAATAGCTGGGGCCTTAACAGACATCTTTGAGTCATCTTTGACCTCAGTGGAGATTCCAGAGGACTGACAAATGGCCAATGTTGTTCCATTGTTTAAGAAGAGAAACAGCGATACTCCAAATAATTATAGGCCAGTGAGCCTGGCATCAATGGTGGGAAGCTGTTGAAGAAGATCTTGAGAGACAGGATTTATTCACATTTGGAAGCGAATGGACTTGTTTGTGATAGTCAGCATAGATTTATGCGGGGAAGGTCATATCTCACCAATTTGATTGAGCTTTTTGAGGAGATGATGAGAATAATTAGTGAGGGAAGGGCTTTGGATGTTGTCTACATGGACTTTAGTAAGGTGTTTGATGAGGTTCATATTGGCAGGCTGGTATAGAAGGTAAAGTTTCATGGGATCCGGAGTGAGCTGGCTAGATGGACACAAAACTGGCTTGGTCAAAGAAAACAGAGTAGCAGTGCAAGAGTGATTTTTGGAATTGAGATCAGTAACTAGTAGTGTTCTGCAGGCATCAGTGTTGGGACATTTGTTGTTTGTAATATATAATAAATGATCAGGAGGAAAATATAAGTGGTCTGATTAGTAAGTTTGTGGATAACACCAAAATTGATGGATTTGCAGACAGGGAGGAGGATTGTCACAGGACACAATGCGATTGCAGATTTGGGCAGAAAAATGGCAGATGGAGTTTAATCTAGACAAATGTGAGGTAATGCATTTTGAAAGATCAAATTCAGGTGCAAATTATACAATAAATGGCAGAACCCTCAGGAGCATTGACATATAGGGGGATCTGGGCAAACAAGTCCACAGATCCCTGTAAGTGGCAACACAGATAGTCAAGAAGATATACAACATGCTTGCCTTTGTAGGACAGGGCATCAAAAAAAGTTGGCAAGTTATGTTACAGCCGTACAAAGTCTGGTAATCTTGAAATTAACATCCAGTGTTGGTAGAATTTCAAATAATGTTGTCAGATTGACGAACCTCTTGTTTTAATTTGCACAGATGCTGACGGACTTGCTGAGCTTTTTTTTTTAGGACTCCCTGTTTAATATCTCAAGCATCTGTAGTATTTTGCTTCTTTTGATTTGGTTGTGGTATTACTTCCATTTTCCTGTCTGCTATGATGAACTATTGACAAACTTGAAATGATGTTGCTTAAATAAACCTCATTGCCTTATAGACCTCTAGCCTCAATACTTCTTCTCCTGAAAAATCAATGGTAACACAACCACTTCAATGGAGAAAAAGCTGCCTTTCCTGTAACTCTGATCACCTCCTGTGATGACATGTAATAAAGAAGGGTGAAGAAGGACAGTATTGTCATCTTTAGTGCATTTGGTAGAAGAGCTACTTCCTGCAATGACATCTGGTCCGGTGCCTCAAATCACTGATTTTGTTTTTATGTTGGCTGCCAATGAGCTATTAGTTGATCTAAGTCCTCTCCTGGGACCAAAGGAAAATCATGCAGTGTGCCTCAATGACTACCACTTGGTGGCTCTGACTTCCATAATCAAGTGCTTTGACAGGTTAGTCATAGCTCATATCTATCTGTCTACCAAATTATCTTGATCCTTTGCAATTTGCCTGGTGGTGCAGATTAATGGCAGGTTAATGGCAGATGCCATCTTTTTGGGCCTACATTCTTCCATGCAACATCTGTATAACAAGGATGCCTACATCAGGTTTCTACTTATTGACTACAGTTTAGCTTTTAACACCATAATTCCAAACAAATTCATCTCTAAACTCCGAGACCTGGTCTCTGTAACTGCATGCTTGACTTCCTAACCCATAGCCTGCAATCAATAAGAATAGGCAACACACCTCCCCCACCATAATCCTTAACATCGGTGCTCCACAAGGCTGCCTATCTAAACCTCTAATAAACTCCTTACATACTCATGACTGTGTGGCCAAATTCCACCCCAACTCCATTTTCAAGTTTCTGACGACATCATCATTGTATGTTGGCTCTCAAACAACAATGAGACGGAATGCAGGAAAGAGATTTGAATGCTTCGTGGCATGGTATGACTACAGCAATCTCTCCATCAACATCAGCAAAACAAAGGAGCTGGTCATTGACTTCAGGGAGCTGAGTGGAGGGCACCCTTCTGTCTGCATCAACAGTGCTGAATTGGAGATGGTCAAGAGTGTCATGGTCCTGGGGGTGATGATCTGACATAGTCTACCGATGTCAACTTAATAGTGAAGAAAACACAACAACCACTCTATTTTCACAGGAGGCTAAGTACATTCGGCTTGTCCACAAGGACTCTTACCAACCTTTATAAATGCACCATAGAAAGCAATCTCTCCGGATGCATCACAGCATATCTTGGCAACTGCTCTTCCCAAGACTGCAAGGAACTACAGAGTTATGGGCACAGCTCAGTCCATCATGCAAACCAACCTTCTATTCACTGACTCCATTTGTAATTCCCTCTGCCTCGGGAAAGCAAACAACATAATCAAAGACACCTCCTACCGCTGCTTATACTCTCTTCTGTTGTACAGAAGTTATAGAAGTTGTATATATGTATGAATTAAATCAAGAACAGCTTCTTCCCCGTTGTTATCAGATTCTTGAACGAACGTCTGAAATGTCAATTCTGATCTTTCTCTCTTTCTCACTCTATACCTTCTCTGTGGATGTAACACTATATTCTGCACTCTATTCTGCTACCCTGATGCACTTGGCATAGTATGCTGTGCCTGCATAGCACACAAAATGACACTTTTCATGTAAAAGAAAATCCAAGCCATTTTATCTATCTCTGCGCCTAATGTTTCTTTTGCTATTTAATATTGTGCTTGTATAATTTCTGTGCCCAGATGATTGTTTCACATGAGAGCAGAACTCTCAAATATCCCGAGATATTTGTTGTCCAACTGGGAAACTTATTCGTTTTGTTGAATAATGGAGTTTGTACAATAAATGCCCTGCTTTCTAATGACACATCAGTGCCTGAGGCATAAAAATATCCTATTGGAGTTTGCAAATGATTTAACTTACATTGCATCAAAATAAAAACTTGATATTTGTCTATATGAGTACATCTAGCATTGGATAAAATAAATCTCTGTAGACATATTCTACCAAAGAAAAATTACCATGTTTACAAGAACAAGAAACTGAGCAATAAGTGACAATACATATTGACCTGTTCTAAAAGCTAAGAGAAAGTAAGATATATTTCTTATACTCTTGCATACCTTGCTTTTTATCTACCATTAAAAATTCCACCACTTCTCACAGGAAGAATGATAAACAGATAGAGGTTTTGTGTTCAGGTGCAAAGCTAGATTTATTGTACATGCATTATAACATTCGTGAAAACAGCAGAGTGCAAGCATCAATCTCTTGCCTCGAAGAATTGGCATTAAACTTCTGTTTTCTATCTTTTTATCAGCACTGACACACCATAAGTGTCAACTACAAGATTGGCAAGGGAATGGGAAAAGAAGAAATGGTTGGCTTAAGTTTAAGTGATCAGATCTGATGGTACTGGTAAAAAAAAACACCGTGTATAGATCTTAATCTAAGTAGTAGTACAGCAGTAAAAATCTTCCTTCCGTGCCACCAAATAAAGCTGTTTTCAGTGTTTTGACATTGCCAATAGCCCACAGCATCTGCAATAATGAATTAAAATTCTGACATGAGTTTTTAATTTTATTTTTGCTTCAACTTATACATATGTGAAGCAACAAGTCTTTGCAATAGCTATTGAAAAATGGATGGCCAGGTGCTAGACAAGATACTCCTCTGGAATGCATATTAGGAAACAATTTTATATTTTATCCCATCTTACTTACACTCTTAATCAGTAAAATAAATATATTCTTGACTCTGAATTTATTTTTCATTTGTCACTACGAGTGAATAGATGTATTTTTGAGAGTGGCCCAAAAGAATTATTTACATTCCTTTTTTATAATATGTCTTTTATTATTTAAGCATGGTGTAGACATGATGTACCAATAACTGAAATGATCCTGACAGTTCTAATTTAGTGGTGTGAATTGTGCTTCAGCCCAGACTCTTTGGAACCCAACAAGATAATTTATCCCGTCTCCAATAAGCATCGAACAACTCAAATATCCTCACAGCATAAATAACGCTGTTTTTTAGCATTCAAATCTGTACCAGTTCATGGTGTAGCTAGTTGCAGACCTTATTCTAGATGGAGATGTCAGCCCAAAAGTGAAATAACCTGTTTTTATATTAATTGAAATTAATGGTTAAATGTTTCAGACAAGAGTACTAATAAAGAGATGTTAGACATAATAGACTTTAAAAAGCATAATTGTCTCACAGATTCCTTGGTGATAATCTAAACTGGTAAATCATGTAGTAATTTAGTAGTTCATGACTTGAGTATTGCTAAAAAAGTAAAAATCATAGAGTCATGAAACATGGAAGCAGACCCTGCTCCAACCAGTCCTTGCTGAATATAATCACATTTTGTTGAAGCTTTTTGTCTTGCACTCACAGGACAATTTGTAAAAGATACCAAAATAAAGGGAAAATATCATCAAACTGTACGAGAGGAGAGTGCTGATTCATTGGCTAATGGTCATTTACAGGGAGAGGTATTAGTATGGAGAATGCAGTGTTTACTGATGACTGATAATTAACTGCCAAGTTTTGTTCAAATTTTAAACCAGACACATTGACTGGTTTAAAATTGATTGGTCAAGTCTTTCCCTGTTAAATTAACCAGAAATTGTTTTCACTTGTTTGTTAAATTGAAACAAGCGCAGTTTGTGCTCATATATTTTGTCCTTAAAGAAAAAGACTGTCCACTAATATCCCATATTAGCTTCCAGTTCTTGCAAGCATGCCATACTGCAAGTCTGACTGACAAATCTAAATTGGTTGTCAGTGTAAATATTCATACCCTCAGGATTATTTGGACATTGGCTAATCATGAAATCCCATCTAATATGGAATTGTGTTTTATGTGTTTTGCAAGCTAGTTGGGCATGGTCAGTATCTTACTTGTTGTGAACAGCTGCAATCACAGAAGGTGCAATACTTGCCCATTCACTTCCTCCCTCCTCACTATCCAAGGCTTCAAGCACACCTTCCACTTGATGCAGTAATTTGCCTGAATTTCTGCCAGTCAATCTAGTTTATTGTATTCACTGCCGACAAGGTGGTCTCCTGTATGTTGAGTTGACAAAACACAGACTGGGTGGCTGCTTTGTCGAATACCTATGCTTGATTTGTAAAAATGGCCACAAGCTTCCAGTTGTTTGTCACTTCAACACACCACCATGTTCCCATGCCAACATTTCTGTCTCAGGCCTGTTGCAGTGCTCCAGTGTGGCTCAATGCAAGCTTGGGGAACAACGCCTCGTCTTCTGACTGGGCAGCTTACTGCCTTCATGACTTAGTATTGAGTTTAACAATTCCAGATCCATGATCATCCTTTTCAATTTCCATTACTCTCCCCCACACCCTGGGTCCTGCTTTTTATGGGTTGTTCCTTGCAAAGTCTATCCATTTTCATGCTCCTCGTTAGTATCCTACCAGGCATTTATCTCTCTAGGCTTATCATCACATTTCTCTATGTTTGCCTATCCTTTCTCTTGTTTTTCTCTCTCTCACACACTCCATCTCTGGGCTTTGTTTCCCTGTTCTCTCATCACATTCCCTAACCCTCTCCCTACCAGATCATCAGCATAAATATCACCTCTTCCAAGCTGTTTTCAGTTCTGATAAAAAGGTCATGTGACTCAAAACATTAATTCTGTACTTATCTTCTCAACTTGTTGCCTCGTCTG